>NC_074719.1:5052982-5723239 GCF_947242115.1 Biomphalaria glabrata
TTAAAAAGGGGGAACGACCCGGATACAAACTAATGGCTCAAGCCTATTTTTAGGCTTCTCAAGCCAACACAGTAACCACTCTTCTAGTGGAGAGATATGAAGATGGAAGTTTACACAGTCTTCTCTTCTTATCTTATCTTATACAGTACAGACGTCACTTCACTTCACAAAAGAAGATGATTACATCAGTCATGCATATTAACAAATGACTTATTGTTACTATAGTCTCGCCCTGTTTTTACAGGTTTGTGTTCAGGAAGACTCAAACGATGACCTATAAAGGGGACTAATTCAGCTTATACCACCATTTCAATTAAATACCTTGACTTGTTTAAGATACAAACAGTAACAAGAAATAATTGTCAGGTACAAGAAATAGATGTCAGGTACAAGAAATAATTGTGCAGAAATTTCAGCTTGATACGAGAGTGGGTGTGGGAGAAATAACGTGTGCAAACGTTTTACCAGACAGACAGACAGACAGAGTGAGTTGATAGAAGCTTTCTAAGATTGGAAATACAATGAACTAACTTTCGAAAGAAACAAAAAAAAGTATTGCATCAAAAATGTGTACTTACGTCACTGCAGAATGACCGAAGAAAAACGTAAAAAAAAAAAAGTTTTGACAAATGAGCATAAACCTAAAAATAATGTTAAACCTAAAAATAATGTTAAACCTTAAAATAATGTTAAACCTTAAAATAATGTTAAACCTAAAAATAATGTTAAACCTAAAAATAATGTTAAACCTTAAAATAATGTTAAACCTAAAATAATGTTAAACTTAAAAAAAATAATATTATTAAACCTGAAAATAATGTTACACCTTAAAATAATAATGATAAGCCTGAAAATAATGTTAAACCTGAAAATATTGTTTAACCTAAAAATAAATTCAACCCTAAAGTAAAGTAAAGAAAATTTAAAATAATGTTGTGTTCTATAATCTATACGAATGGGAAATGTATATGTATAATGAAAAAAATTAACTAGTATATCTATACATCTATCTATTTCTGCATATATATATATATATTGTAATAACTTAAGTGAGGCAACTCAACGAGGACATTGACGTTTATTTACACGGAGACATGACAAACACAAAGGGCATCTGCCTTGAGCACAGCATCTCCATATTGGCTCTAGACTTGGGCGGAAATCGTTAGTCTCTTATGTCAACATCCGACTTGTCTGGTCACTGATAGTGCGCACCTTCTTTCTGCACTATCTTGGATGGCGGTGCGCATGGCAAAGTCATAACATTGCCCCCGTCTTAGCACTTTTCGTCCCGAAAAGAAACACTGCAGCTGAGGTTTGACAGTTCAGGTGGAGGTCGATCAGTGGGAGCCACAGGCGGCAGGGAGCGTGTTCCCCACGAGGCCATCCGCATTGTTTTCTTCCAGTGCCGCTTTCTCTTTCTCCAGTTGACCAGGCTGTTGTTGCGATAATGACGTGGCCGTTTGCCACACAAAGAGATAGGGTCGAGCACTGTTTTCTTCAGCACAGCCGTTGATCGGACACGCTGTCTCAGCAGACCTTCCCGACAGACGCCTCTCAAGGGAGCTTCAGGTTCGCCTGCAGCCACGTTGCAAGCAAAGTCCAATGCACCGAAGTCATCCTCAGACAACAGTCTTACGTCCAGAAGATAGGTCTCTTCAGGTTCAAGTGGAAAATGTCTTTCTCTTGACAGCTCAGATTTATAGTGATTTGATTGACATTCATCTATGCCAATGTCGATGATGATGGTAGAAGTACATATGCGCTGTTGGTGGTTTTCTAGGCATCTAAATTCTATGTGTGAAGCGCCGCACGTACAATTCATGCTAAACTTCTGGATGCTGTTGTCAAGCTTCGAATTTCCCTCGTGAGCACCGGCAGATAGGCAGAGGTCTTTAAAGTCCACAGCAACAGGCTCGAACGCAGACCCAACGTTGTCTTGATCTGTCCGGCTCATTGAGGTATTGGTAACAGGTACAACAGGAACAAACGCTTCAGGCACATAACAGACTTCAGTTAAGGTACTGGTAACAGGTACAACAGGAACAAATACTTCATTTGTCTCCTTCCGTTCGACTCGGTACATCCCGTTGAGATCATCACAGCAATCGCCATCACGTTTCTCGTCTTGAAAGTCACAACCACAAGACTTGCCCACAACACAGACACAGACGGCGCTCAAATCCCCAGCGTCTCCGTCACCACTGTTTGTGCAACCACAGTCTTGACCAAGCAACTTCTTGACCAACGAGTCTACAGGCAACTGCTCCTTTACCAACGAGTCTACTCCTTCTTTCAGCTGAGACACCATTTTATCTATCTTTTTCCCCATACTGCTAATTTGTTCACACATTGCTTCATTTATCTTGCCAATAAGCTCATAAATCTCCGGTTCAATTTCAAATAGGTAGGTCTCCGGATCTTCGTCTTCATCAATCAAGGCTTGCCGGAGACGAGCTGTAAGCACCTCCTTGGTACCACCAATTATCTCATATCGGTTACGAAGTTCCTTCCTAAGCTCTCTAACTGAGAGTTGGTCTAATCGTTTCAAAGCTGCCATTGTAAATCCTACCTCCTCTCGTTGAGTTGCCTATAATCCCACTTCTGACACCAATTGTAATAACTTAAGTGAGGCAACTCAACGAGGACATTGACGTTTATTTACACGGAGACATGACAAACACAAAGGGCATCTGCCTTGAGCACAGCATCTCCATATTGGCTCTAGACTTGGGCGGAAATCGTTAGTCTCTTATGTCAACATCCGACTTGTCTGGTCACTGATAGTGCGCACCTTCTTTCTGCACTATCTTGGATGGCGGTGCGCATGGCAAAGTCATAACAATATATATGTATGTATTAGTATGTATCCATATCTACAAATCTATCTATCTATCTACATATACGTGTATCTGTCTATCTATTTACATATGTATATATATATATATATATATATATATATATATATATATATATATATTGTTATGACCCTATTGGCGGCGCAAAAGGGTTAACTATAGGCTCAGCTGACACACACGTGAATCACTCAGGTCAGCGGGGCCATGGACAAGGGACAGTACTACAATTACACGCAAATATGACCAATGTTATGGTCATGTGATCGAAAGCCTGCGTGTACGAGTGACACAGTGTGTAGGAAAGCGACAGTTCAAGACCGGAGAGCGTTGAGACCGGGACTGTTAGTCTGCCGTGAAGTCGGTCCTGGTGCAGTCCTCCAGTGAAACGTACGAGTCCAGGAAGAGACAGTACAGTTATGAGTTTAGTACAGTGATATACGGTCTAACGTTGTAGCAGTTGATTGTGTTGCCATTTGTGTCGTATTGGCTGTTTGATTTGACCATTATTAAAGGACCAGATTATTTGGAGCCTTGTGTCAAGTTCTTGATGTGTTGCGTTTAGCAGTGTTTACAGAAAGCCTGATTAGGAGAGAGAAACGTAACAATATATATATATATATATATATATATATATATATATATATATATATATATATATATATATATATATATATATATATATATATATATATATATATATTGTTACGATTCTCTCCTAATCAGGCCTTGTGTAAAAAATTCTAAACACACAACACATCAAAACAAGAACCTGACAACGAGAGCTCCAAATAATCTGGTCCTTTAATAATGGTCAACTAAATAGATAACAGCCCATACTAGACAATTCGCAACACATCAACAACTAAAAATGCTACTCTGTACATCACCGTACTAAACTCTACTGTCTCTATCTCTTCCCGGACTTAATGAGGATTCCGCCAGGAGCGACTTCATGGCCGACTCATTGTCCCGGTCTCCTCGCTATCCTGTCTTGAACTGCACTGTCTTACACGCAGTGTCTCTGGTCCACGCAGGCCAATGATCAGATGACCATAACACTGGGCATATTCACGTGCTAAGTTCACACATATACTGTACCTTGTACCTTGTCCGTCGATATAGCCCGCTAAATTGGTTAACCCATCCCGCCTGCAATAGGGTTACAACAATATAAAGTTGTAAACTCAATCTATTCAGAACTTGTGATCTATGCGAATTTCTTAAAATGTATATTCACAATTATTCATTGGCGTAGACTAGAAATAAGGCAATACATAACATAAACCAGTTAGTGTATTAATTACTATTAATTACTATTATTTTTGTTTGATACCTACAAGATAGATTATTCCTCCAGTTTTCACAAATATGGCTGAATTTGTAAGGTTTAGTCCCTTTATATAATTGTTTATGCTATTCCTTCCCCCAGATTAATTGATAATTTAAATAACAATGAATAAAAAAATAACAAATTATTCAATTAATTATTTGTAGTTAATTATTTTGTCTGATATTGAAAAAGGGCAATAACGTATACATTATTGTGACAAGAGGGACAATAAGGGTGGCTACCTTTATTTTTTTATTAGAGTTAGTCCACTTTATTACTTGATTTAAGTCCCTGTCAACTGTTTACAATTGCCACTCTCTCTTGAGTCTTTCAACTGACCGATGTAGTTTGAATTAAATCTATATAATGTTTAACTAATACTTGTGTTGTACTATTGTTGTGTTACTCAAGAGGTGTGGGCCACTGTTGTGGGAAGAGTATTTCGATAATGTGTTAAGTAGATTTTATCAATTTGTTAGTACTAAATTGATTTATGTAAATGGTATAGGTCTACTTAGTCTCTTATCCTCTTCTGTATGTTTTTTTTGAAACACATATTTTGTTTAGATACGAGAGAGTAGTGTGTCTCATGAATGACGTCATTTCATTGTTAATGCATGTATGATATTGTTGTAAACTAATGTAAACCCTCGCTTTGGCTTTTGACATAAAATGTCTCATGAATAACGTCATTTCATTGTTAATGCATGTATGATATTATTGTAAACCATCTTTTTGTTTTTTCGGCATAAGACATTATTGTGCCTCTATGATGGTGGTCCTTTCATTATATTGACCGAAAACTGTCTTGCTACTTTGCGTTGTTTCATTATGTCATTTTCTTTTGTGAGCCTTTATTGCCATTTATATTTTTCATGATCTTTTCCTTTTGTTTGTAAATAAACTCATTTTTTTTTGTTGCAACTGAAATCTCAGACTTATTACTTGTTTGTCTCGGTAGTTTTATAAATCTAGAGGCTATAGTTGTGAGCCTAGATAATATAATTGGGACCACAAAGTACCACTGGACTAACTTGCCAGTACAGTACAGGTCACTGGTCTTATGACTTATCCTATATCTAGGTCACAATTATAGATATATACATAATGGTGTGGGAAGAGTTCTTCCCCTTAGAAAAGCTATGTTGTTTGTAAAAAGTATTTCTTATAGTTTGCTTCTCTGAGTATTTGATTTTTGAGGATAATGTCATATGATTTCTTTTTGGATTATAATATTCATCATGTTATTGTCTTAATACTCTATTTTACGAGTGTATTACATATACCCAGCACCCATGGCTGGAGTGCAAACAAGAGTATTTCTAATATTAACATTATCTATATATACTTCTCTTCATGGCCCAACCATGCGGTACACCACGATGAAAAAGTCATGGAAAGACAACTCTTTTATTTCTGCAAGTCAGACTAGAGTTACCCCACGTAACTTTCGCAGTGATAGAGAGCTAGCCTCGGAAAAAACAGAGTCGGGGGGTATGCTACGTTGGCTCGTATTGTATAAATAAACTTCACGTCTGCTGGCGTTGGTTGGTGTATCATTGATAAGGTCTTAGCGTACGTATACTTGACTCCAAGACGAATCACAACTCTACACACGCGGAGTAGTTCCGCATCTAGACTTGTACCAATATATAAGTATATGAGGACCTATATTCGCGAAACACAAAATATCTGGTGACATTATTTAGTATGGCCATTAATGAATGAGAACTATTGGGAGACATAATTAGTTCGCTATTAAAAGTAATTAGTGAAATTAAATATAAAGGCTGTTCAACATTTTCTAATATTTGTACCTACGCTAACGAAGCTCCAGATTTTATTTTTTTCAGTTTACTCCCTTAACTTTACAATTCACTGGAAGACATTTAAACTTACACTCCTCTGATTGAGTCATACAGACATTTAGAATACAAATTATAGCCAGCAGTACAAGAACTCGCATTCTTATTTAGTAGACGTGTTGATTTTACACTGCTAAAAAAAGAAAACATGCTTTTAAATTTTCAAAAAGCTTATATTAAGAGTAATTGTATCATTTAGTTCGGATCAGTCATGTCATTAAATTTGTAATAGTTCTATAATAACAATAATAAAACAAAGAGATTAGAAATATTGTTTTACAAATTGTTTTTTTGTTTAACGCAAATTCATTATCTCACTACGCTATGATCCTATCACTTGTCTGGACCAGATGGCGAAGGGTTGGCGTGGAGGGGGGTAAAATGAAGGGGATATCTGTGTGAAGGTTACCGTGATCACTTTTTAAATGCATTGTTAATTAAAAGCTGGAATAAAAACTCGATGACTTTTCAAGTCTCCTCAAGCCAACATGCGAACCTCTGTGCCGGAGATGTGCTTATGAAAATGGAAGGTTTTATAGTTATCTCTTGATAGTCTTAAACTTAAAAGCGGCCACCTATTTCTTTCTACATAGTTTAACAGGGATTATTTCAACTTGTACGATTTTTTTCCCTTCTTCAATAACAAAACAAATTCATTATAAATAGTTAAATAACTGTTTTTTTTTTATTCTTGGCTTGTCAGGTACTAGAATTAATAGTGCAAAAATGTCCCCATTGATCCGAGATTGGGTGTGGGAGATCTCACGTTGTTCTCGTTAGTACTCTCGTTAGTATTTTGTGTGGTGTGCAACTTCAATACTATTTCATCAACTAGTCCAAACTAACTAAAGAGCATTTCAGTTAACAAGATAGACTTCATCAAGACTTTCAGAGTATATAAAACAATGTATTTATTCACTACTGGGATATCTGTCTCGTCTACTTGTCTGTCTCGTCTACTTGTCTGTCTCGTCTACTTATCTATCTCGTCTACTTCTCTGTCTCGTCTACTTATCTATCTCGTCTACTTGTCTGTCTCGTCTACTTCTCTGTCTCGTCTACTTTGTTAGACACCTTATTTATATAGGTTAGTTATTTAGCGACGCACCATAGATGACGCATATTGAACGGGACTAGTGACGTTTGGGATATGTTGGGTTAGAGACCGGAAAATCAGTTAGCAATAGAATATTCCAGGGTAACGACGTGTTTAGTGACAGAGACTTCTACTGTGGCCTTTTATCAGAATAAATCATTGTAAATTTGGTCATCAGTGTTGACTACATCTCTTCACCTGTTAAAACCGATATTGCTTTATTCTTGTTTGACTTGTCGCTCAACTGCAAGTAATACACCCGAACAATTACACCCAAACGATTGCAGAGTAATTGGTTGACTTCAAGACAGCCTGAATAAGCAACATCACAGTGGCGACCCCGAACCTCGAAGCCCGAACCTCGAAGCCCGAACCTCGAAGCCGGACCCCTGATGAAGCCGAACATCGAACCGGACCTCGAAACAGAACGTTTACTCAGGTGAGGGTCGTGCACTCGAAGATATAAGATTTCATCGGAGTACGGCTGAACACAGCATCATCGCAGAGTGACTTTGTTCTAGATCTACAAGCAGTCGTCGCCTGTTTGATCGCACGTTCAACGAGCCGTTAACTCAGGGTGACCTTCGTCAGGACCGTAATCATCGCAACGCCTGATCTTCATATGCTGAATCGACCTACAACCAGAGAAACCGTTCATTCATAACGGGTGAGAGATCGTTAGTGAACCTGTTGGACATATTTTTTCTTCGTCATAGGAGCCACATCGAGTATCAAGTTTTACCTCGTCAGTTTCGAGAAGGACAGTTTGCCCGCTGTCAGAAGTATTGTGAGTACTACAAGTTTGGTAGCTAACTAAATTCAAATCGCTCTGTCGTCTTACCCTTGGAGAGATTCTTGTGGAGCAGTTTGCTCATTGAACCGGTTGCTTGCCACGTTTATAACGGTCACTGTGTTTAACCTTTGGAAGGTTAGTGAAGTAATATTTATCATTACTGAACATTGATTTATCTAGTATTCGTCGGTCTAGACGATATCTAGACTTGTTGATAGTGAAGTTGTGGAAACAGCTACGTCCACTTAATTTCGTTGAAAACCGTTAATCGTCTAACGGAACGTCGTCGGAGGTGACCTTGGTTTCACCTAGTCTACATTGGACAGTTGGTCTAATGAAGCAGAGTACAACAGCAAACTTCGTCGTACTACCAGAGTAGCAGCAGAAGCAGTGAACTATTTTTAGAGAACCGTTATTCGTCAGCCCAGATCAAGTCATCGTCAAGAAAGCCGTTATTCGTCAGCCCAGATCAAGTCATCGTCAAGAAATTCGTTTTTCGTCAGTCGTCCAGATCAAGTTGCCGTCAAGAGACTGTTATTTGTCAGTTGTCGTCTACACAAGTCAAGTCATCGCCGGAAGAACCGTTAACCTATTCGTCAGTAACTGTGTACACAAGGTCGTCGGAACTACACATACGGTCATCAACAGTCGTCGAAGAAACTGAAACATTTTGCTGTGGCATATCAGGACATCTGTGGCATTACGTGGGATACTGGTAGCACCGGAGAACCGAGTCAGAACTGGAAGAGAGGCAGTGGAATTTGTTGTGATCTAACATATTCGGGAGTCCGAACAAAGGGATCTTTCTTATCAAAAGCTAAGTGCCATTTTTCTTATTAGTATATGTTTAGATTGCCCTTAGAAATAGATTTTGTCTAAATTTGGTACGTTAGCCTGAGTAAAATCAGGTGGTGCGCCTTAAAACCCGTCGGGGTAGAAGACGTAATTTAGATGAAAAGCTATATTATACGTTTAGAGTTGTAATTTGTTTTGTTTGTGTAAACGTCATATCCGTTGTTGCCTAGTTACTTCGTGACGTTATCATTGTGTGCCATATTGTCATATCCCAACCCATAGCGATAGTCTCATTTAATTATTTCATTTGTTTATATTATTTTAAATTATTTATTTTTATTAATTTAATTAGATCTGTATTTTTTTTTTCACTTAATGATAGAAAGTGCGGGTAGGATTCTTTTACTGTGAATCAGACTAAAATAATTTTAGTTTGAGCGGTTAAAATCAAATATGATTTTGCCATGAGAATAATGCCGAAACTGGCTATGTAGTCAAACACTGTCGTCTGGCTAAATATAGATCTACAAATTTTGTACATCTCTTTGGTACATTTAATTATCTAGACTCGAATTTGGAATATTATTAATTAAAAGATGAATGAAGGTAGTACATTCTAGATATATATATCTTGTTGAAGATATATTTGACACTGTATACACATATTTATTTCGTATGGTTAAATAGAACCATAATCTACTCTAGATCTAGACTTTAGACAGTCTTTGAATTGACTCTAAACACTTCACTGTGACTTCAGTCATACCAGGTTTTAAAATTGATCATAGTTATTCATACTAGATCTAAAAGTCATAGTGCTCTTGATAACTATAGATCTAAATAGTATTATTATACATACTATAATATACTAGATTTAAATTTGTGTGATACTAGATCTAATATACAGATTTGAATATAACCATAATAACTCAGACTAGATTTATACATTTACTAAATCTATAGATAGAGACATAACATTTAAAATTTGTATAAAAGTGTGGAAAAACTTAAATATAAAATAAGTTTAAAGTATAGCCATAATCAATATAGGCTAAGTAAAAATATATAAATTTGGGTGAAAATAAAATACAATGGCTACATCATCATATGTGGACCTTAAGGAGATTAAGGAAACAGCTATGCAGGACGGAAAGGCTATGGAGTTAAAAGGAAAGGACTTAGCAGCTTATGTACAGCAAGTTGTGAAGGAAGAAACGGAACGTCAAAGACAAGAGATAGAAAGACAAGAAGAACGTCAAAGACAAGAGATAGAGAGACAAGATAGGATCAGAAAGGAAGAATATGAGAAGCAAAAAGAGGACCAAGAAAGGCAGAGAGAACATGAAGCTAAAATGGAGAAGATGAGATTGGATGCAGCACAAGCCAGAGCCCAAACTGAACAAGGAAATAACTCAAATAATTATACCACTCAAAGAGACAACCCTAATTCACAGACATGGCTAAAGAGAAAGATACAAAGTTTTGATGAACAGAAGGATGACATTGGTGATTTCCTAAAAAGATATGAGGCAAAAATGTCTACATTTAATATGCCTGAAGAAGAATGGTCTGAAATACTGATAGACTTTGTTCATGGTCAAGCTCTAACAATATGCCAAAATCATGACCATCATATTGATGATAGCTATCAGGTTTTAAAAAGAGAGTTATTGAATGCATATGGTCATAATGCTACAACTTTTAGAAAGAAATACTTTGACAATATACCATCATTAGAAATAGAACCCCAAACTACCATTAATATGGAAAAGGATTTTTTCAATAAGTGGGTAAAATTAGAAAAAGTGAATAACTCTTATGAGGGATTAAAAAATTTTATTCTAGTGGACAACTTTATAAATAAATGTGATCCTCAGTTACAATCTTTTATTAAAGAAAGAAACCCCAAAACTATAGATGAAATAACAGAGATAATGAGAGTATACAAAAATGCTTATCCAAATAAACCATTTTCTGATAGGGATAAGAGCAAAGTAGATTTAATAGGATTCACCAAAGAAAATGTTGATAGAAGTAAAAATAGAAACAGATCAAATAATGGAAATAGAAAATATAGTGAAATAACCTGTTTTAAATGTCAAGGAAAAGGTCATATAGCAGCTAACTGTAGAAGAGGGAATAGTAGGTCTGGAAGTAGAAATAGATACAATGAACAAAATAACAGTAGATATAGGAGTAGAGATAGGAATGACAGGGGAAATTATAGAAATAGGAGTTACAGTAGGGAATACAAAAATAAAGGTACAGATAGGATATATTTCATGGAAGGAAATAGGAACAATTTTGCAGTGTACCCAGGATTTGTAGATAGAATTCCGGTGGAATTAATCAGGGATTCAGGTTGTAACACTTTGGCAGTAAAAACTAAATTTGTCAAACCTCATTGGTATAAAGGGTTTACTAGGAAAGTAGAATTAGCAGATGGCACCGTAAGGGAATTTAAAGCTATAAGGGTGTACATTGAAACTCCATTTTTCACTGGTTATTGTGATGGCATTGCAATACCAGAAATGAGATATGATATGTTAGTAGGAAACATAAAAGGAGTTAAAGAATGTTCAAGAAAAGAATTAGAAGACTGGCAAAACAAATACAAAAACATAAGACAAAATCATGAAAACATAGAAACACAAAATATAACAAGTATGGTAATAACAAGATCAATGGATAAACAAGATGAGAAACAGGAAAATACAATAAATGTAATAAGTAATGATAAAGAAAAAGAAACCAGTAATGTAATACAAATAGAAAATACAGATGTTAAGGAAAGAGAGATAGAAAATGAAACACAAAATAGTCTTGAAACACAAATATCTCAAAGCGAAAAAGAAACAACACCCACATTTGCATTAGAACAAATGAATGACAATATTATTGGGACAATTTATTCAAGAATATCAGATAAAAACAATAATAATCCAATGGAGAAATTTTGTATAGAGAATAAAATATTATTTAGACAAACAAGTAATGATAACAAGAAAATAAAACAACTTGTCTTACCACAGAAATATTGGAAAGATGTTTTAATCATGACACATGATAATAATTTAGCAGCACATAGGGGAGTAAAGAAATGTTATAGGAATTTGTCAAAACAAGTATTTTGGCCCAAAATGAAAGCAACAATAAACAAATACATAAACTCATGTGACATATGTCAAAAGAGATCTAACAAAAGCTTAGTGAATAAAGCACCTATTCAAGAAATGGATGAACCTACAGCACCATTTCAGAAAGTATCTATTGATTTAATAGGTCCTTTAATTCAAACTGAAAATAATAACAAATACATTCTAACAGTAATAGACATGTTTAGTAGATACCCAGAGGCAATCCCATTATCAAATACAAGTGCAGAAAATATCATTAATGCCATAACTCAAAAAGTAATTACAAGACATGGTATACCTAAAATTATATTGAGTGATCAGGGATCTCAGTTTAAGTCGGAACAATTTAAGAAATGGACTAAACAATACAATATACAACACATATACTCTTCAGAAAGTAACGGTTTATGTGAACGATATGGTGGTTCATTAAAAAGATCACTAACAAAAATAATTCAGAATAATCAGAACAAGTGGGATCATTACATTAACTATGTACTATTTGCTCATAGAAACAACATCCATGAAGCAACACAATTTTCACCATATGAAATAATACATGGAAGAAAACCCAGAGATGAATTAGATGTTTTTAAAGAAAATCTAATAGGAAATGAGAATAAATTAAATAATGACAGTGAAACAACAATCACAACAGAATTGAAAGAAATATGGACTCAAGCATATAACAACAATAAGAAGTACAAACAAAGTGCTCATGAGAATCTAAATAAGAAAAGACAATTGAAAACACTAGAAGTAGGAAACAATGTATTAATATTAATAAATGACTTGAAAAATAAAATTGGTAAACAATGGAAAGGTCCATTTAAGGTGATAAAACAAATTAGTGATGTGAATTATCAAATTGAAATAAATGGGAAAATTAAAACATATCACATAAATAATTTGAAACTGTATCATGATAGAGAAGATGAGTTAATACAAAACATTCAGGAGGAAATAGAAAATAAATTTTCAGAAAGAGAAGAATGCTTGATGATAATAACAAATGAAAATCACAATGAAAATGATATTAAGGAAATACCTGTAATAGAAACAAGAGAGAATCAAACTTGGCAAAAGATTAATCTTAATAATTTAACTAAGGAAAAGTCAAAAGATATAACTAAAATAATACAGGAATACAAAGAAATTTTTTCCAGCATACCAGGAAAAACTAATATTATTAAACATGAAATTAAAGTAACAGACACAAAACCTATCAAGCTTAAGCCATATAGAATACCGCTACATTTACAAGACAAAGTAAAGAAAGAAATAGACAATTTACTAGAATCAGGTATAATTGAGCCATCAACATCTCCTTATGCTTCACCAATTGTGATAGCCAAAAAGAAGAATGGAGATATACGGTTATGTATTGATTATAGGAAACTTAACAACATCACAGAATTTGACCCATATCCAATGCCAAATATAGAGGATATTTTACATAAATTAAATGGAGCAAAATTTTTTACTAAATTGGATTTAACTAAAGGCTATTGGCAAATACCTTTAACAGAAAATGCAAAACCTTACACAGCATTTGTAACACCATATGGTATTTTTCAATGGAATTATATGAGTTTTGGATTAGTAAATGCACCTGCCACATTTAATAGAATGATGAACATGATAATTGGAAACAAAGAAAATGTTATTTGCTATTTGGATGACATATGTATTTTTAATAATAGTTGGGAGGAACATTTGGTAGATGTAAAAGAAGTGTTCAAAATAATAAAAGAAAGTGGACTTACAATTCAAGCAGAAAAAGTAGAAATAGGATTGGAGGAAATAATTTTCTTAGGACATAAAGTAAATAACAACAGGATTAGCCCTATTGAAGATAACATAAAGAAAGTACTTAATATTGAAATACCTACAACAAAAAGACAAATTAAAAGCATATTGGGAATAGTAAATTATTACAGAAAGTTTATAAAGAACTTAGCAGAAATAGTGAATCCACTAAATGACTTACTTAAAAAGGAAAACCTCAAAAAGTAGTTTGCAATGAGGAATGTGTGAAAGCTATTGACAGAATTAAAGATGTTTTTAGTCATGAACTAATATTAAGACTACCTGATAAAGACAAAATATTTTATGTCACAACTGATGCATCTGGTAATGCTATTGGTGGTTGTCTAATGCAGAACTATGATAACTTACATCCTATATTATATGTAAGCAGAAAATTGTCAGAGGCAGAGAAAAAATATAGTGTCATTGAAAGAGAAGCCTTAGCTGTAATATGGGTAATTACTAAGCTAGAGAGCTATTTAATAGGAAGGAAATTCATATTATTAACTGATCATAAACCTATTCAGTATATACAGCAAAAGAGCATGAAAAACAGTCGTGTTTATAGATGGTTCTTAGCACTACAGGAATATAAATTTGAAGTGAAAGCTATTAGTGGATCTGTGAATATTGTAGCTGATCTATTGTCTAGAATGACATTGAAATGAAATAAGTTTGTAAATAAACTATGATTATATTGATTATGTAATATATATTAATATAATGACACCATTTATATGTTATGAAAAAGGGAGATAAGTAAATTTGATGTTAAGCATTTAAAAGTAAGTATGGATATTTTTTTTTGTGTGAATCACTTCATATATCATTGACGAAAGTTAGTTCTATGGAAAAGGGTGAGTATAAAAGAAAAATGGACAAAAGCGTATAAAAGGGTGGTAAGAAAAAATTTATTGAATGTGTAAATAAAGTTTATAATTGTTTTTTTGAAATATTGTATTTTATCAGATTACTACCAGTAAAGAACATTTGAGATGTGTAGGACGTACCCATAAGATGCCACATTTTCCTCCATGATGAACTGTGTACCAATGAAGATGATTCTGGAATGTTGTGAACTGTTATGAACATTGACATGAATATGAGGAACTGTCAAGATGAAGATGTCAAGATGAAGAGATCAAGATTTTATGTTTGTGGTCTTCCCCGTAAATTGAAAATGCCCTTGTAAGACTTGACAGTAGTGGAAAAATATTGACATATTTTTTTTCAAGGGGGGGAGGAATCTGTTAGACACCTTATTTATATAGGTTAGTTATTTAGCGACGCACCATAGATGACGCATATTGAACGGGACTAGTGACGTTTGGGATATGTTGGGTTAGAGACCGGAAAATCAGTTAGCAATAGAATATTCCAGGGTAACGACGTGTTTAGTGACAGAGACTTCTACTGTGGCCTTTTATCAGAATAAATCATTGTAAATTTGGTCATCAGTGTTGACTACATCTCTTCACCTGTTAAAACCGATATTGCTTTATTCTTGTTTGACTTGTCGCTCAACTGCAAGTAATACACCCGAACAATTACACCCAAACGATTGCAGAGTAATTGGTTGACTTCAAGACAGCCTGAATAAGCAACATCACAACTTATCTATCTCGTCTACTTCTCTTTCTCGTCTACTTATCTATCTCGTCTACTTCTCTGTCTCGTCTACTTATCTATCTCGTCTACTTCTCTGTCTCGTCTACTTCTCTGTCTCGTCTACTTCTCTGTCTCGTCTACTTATCTATCTCGTCTACTTCTCTGTCTCGTCTACTTATCTATCTCGTCTACTTCTCTGTCTCGTCTACTTGTCTGTCTCGTCTACTTATGTGTCTTGTCTACTTGTCTGTCTCGTCTACTTCTCTGTCTCGTCTACTTCTCTGTCTCGTCTACTTCTCTGTCTCGTCTACTTCTCTGTCTCGTCTACTTATCTATCTCGTCTACTTCTCTGTCTCGTCTACTTCTCTGTCTCGTCTACTTCTCTGTCTCGTCTACTTCTCTGTCTCGTCTACTTGTCTATCTCGTCTACTTCTCTGTCTCGTCTACTTCTATGTCTCGTCTACTTGTCTGTCTCGTCTACTTATCTATCTCGTCTACTTGTCTGTCTCGTCTACTTCTCTGTCTCGTCTACTTCTCTGTCTCGTCTACTTCTCTGTCTCGTCTACTTATCTGTCTCGTCTACTTCTCTGTCTCGTCTACTTCTCTGTCTCGTCTACTTCTCTGTCTCGTCTACTTATCTATCTCGTCTACTTGTCTGTCTCGTCTACTTCTCTGTCTTGTCTACTTATCTATCTCGTCTACTTATCTGTCTCGTCTACCTATCTGTCTCGTCTACTTATCTGTCTCGTCTACTTATCTGTCTCGTCTACTTATCTGTCTCGTCTTCTTGTCTGTCTCGTCTACTTATATGTCTCGTCTATTTATCTGTCTCGTCTATTTAATACTTAATTATTAAAGAGGCAACCCCGCTGAAGTGGGGTTAAAACTCAAAACTATGTCAAAACCCATTTAGCTACGCTCATAACATTTTGAGTGCCTAATTAGTTTTTTTTTTATTGAAGAAGGGGTTTATCGTAAATTTTGGAGGAGGTTTTAAAATCAAAATCTCCCTTAACTGTGCTTTTGGAATTAGGGGATTTTCGTTTGCATTTTTTTGTTTGTTTTGTTTTATAGAAGAGGGGGAGTTAACTGCAAAAACCCCAAGTAAGCAGTTTAAAACTCAAAACCCCTAGTAGGGGGTTTTAAACTCAAAACTCCTGGTAGGGGTTTTTAAACTCGAGCCCCCCTGGTAGGGGGTTTTAAACTCAAAACCCCCTGGTAGGGGGTATTAAAATCAAAACCCCATTGGTTGTGCTGGGGCAAGTGATGGTTTAGTATTAAAATCTCACCTAAAATAAACAAAATCAAAGCAAAAAATCATTCACTAAATTCCGATCCCCCCTCCCCCTCCAGGGGGGGATTTAATTTCGGGGGTTGGGGGTGAACCCCAACCCCCCCCCCCGGCTACGCCCATGCACAATATATTTATCTACAAAACTAACATACTCTCTAACTAAACTTGGCCACTACAACGCAAAGTAATCAATTTTTGTAATAGTCAGAGTCGATATAAGCATTGTAAAAAAAAAAGTATTTTCAAAACGTCTGTACTTACTTTGAGGTACAGCTAAATATTTACTGCTTTTCGAGACTGCAGAGCTGCTAGCTGAAGATGTCTTGGTGTTGTTTTTTTTTTACTTAATGACGTGTATGACATGGTGACGTAGTACTTGTATGGATTTGTAAACAGGTGTTGCCTATAAGTTTGTCAGATTATGAAAAGCAATATGTTGGTGGGCCCCCCTCCCCTCCGCATAAGAAGAATTTAATACGTGACAAAAAATGAAGTGGTATGTAAGTATTGGTACATTTAGCAAAAGACATTAAAAGGCAAGAAGTGTAATTTTTTTTAAAAATAATCAAGTTGTATTTTAAGTAATAAAGTCTATAAACTCAATGTTTGTACAACATTATAAACAGTATTTTGTGACTAAAATGTGTTTCAAATCTACAAACAAATGTATTAATTCTTTTATCAAAATGTACATTCTGAAAACAACTCTATGAGTAAAACTATTTAACATTGATACAAACTAGAATGTAGTTCTATGTCTTTCAGTTAACAAGTAAATAGATCTCACATTTATCGACTGAATCTAGTTCTAAGTCTATCAGTTATCAAGTAAAAGGATCTCAGATTTAGTGACTGAAATCTCAAAAACCTTTTTCTTACGTTTTTTTTTCTTATTTAAGCGAGCGACCCTGCTCTGTGTCAAATAACTTCTTAAATACATTTGATCAATCGCAACTTTCAGAATGACCACTTTGGTGAAGAAACTGTCATTTGCAAAGCTGTTGATAATTTCCATGGTCCTTCTGGAGGTTTGGGCTGGTTTGCAATTACCTTCAAATGTGTAGGAACAT
This sequence comes from Biomphalaria glabrata, assembly GCF_947242115.1. NCBI lineage: Eukaryota > Metazoa > Mollusca > Gastropoda > Planorbidae > Biomphalaria > Biomphalaria glabrata. Next base: position 5,070,638 of record NC_074719.1, read on the forward strand.
CCGTAATATTGAAAGCAAACAAGCAATACTCTATGGCCAATTTTATATAAGTAGAATTGCGTCGGTCACATTCATACATTGTTGGCACAAAGTTGATTGCTCTTACATTTTTGTACTGGTCAATAAGGAGATGAATATTATCGAACGTTTCTCATTTTACCCAGGCTTTCTTTCTCCTTTGGGGAACACAAGGTAATGTGTGTTAACATTTCTATCAGACAAATATCTCAATCTCGTTACTGTTAAAGTATCATTTCTTAATGACCAACTTCTAGAGCACATTTTTTTAATGTCCTATAAACGATTGGATTCAAGAAGCGCCCATCTCAATATACTGAACAAAAAAAAATATATATACGCGCCTTGTACCAAATCATAGAAATCTGCTGCTTCTAGGATACAGCCGACATAATCATGTAAGAACAAGATTAACTTGTGGCTACCGTAACAAACGTAATGCGCAGGCAGATGTCGTTGTTAAAGCAGTGCCTAAAGACCATTGTTGTTGATGGAATGTTATATGGTAGGAAGAGTTGTGCCCATGCATATGGGACACTACTCTGAAAGCCAAGATGGCTGATTAAACTTCTTTATTGTGATCTGAAAGGGTTTTTCTGTCAAGCTTGTTTATATTCAAGTATATATTGTAACAATTGTACTGTCCACTCATACATTGTATTTTTAGGATAAATGGTGATTTTTCATACTTTTTAAGCGGCTGTCGATTAGGGAATAGCTGCTATTAGTTTTATGTGATCTGTCCGTCCCGTTTGAATCTTCTCGTAAACTAGAAAAAAATGATAATCCAACATCATGATATTTTAGGCCTTTCATGGTTCTGATACAACAGCTAGATCTACATTGTTCTTTTCTGAAAGAAAAAAAAAATAATTTTGCAAGCTGTTTTTTTTTTCATAAAAATACACACAATTTTTACAACAATTCGTATCGCGTGCTATAAATCTGTGCAGTTGCATATGAAGCATCACTAGTAAAGCTGCTAATACAGCATTATCGAAAACACATATGACATAAGAAAGTATCTTCATTTTGCATTGACGATAAAGTTGTAGCCGTTAATAGTTTGTAGTTCATAGTTTCTGATATTCTTTCGGAAAATATTGAAACCTGCCCATTTACACCTGTCATAGCGGACCACTTCGGGGCAAATTTTGAGTTTGTGTTTACACGCAGTCTGTCTGTGTAACCTTGTTTTCAGTCTATTTTGGTTCTCACAAATTTGAAAACCTAGAAATGACTCTGATTGATATTTCTTTAAATACTCCGTCATCGGATATCACAAAACATTATCGGGGGGAAAATGCTAATTCAATTACATTTTATCTGTCTTGAGTGCTGTCAACAATGTTAGAGAAAAAGGGTGTGGGTTCGATCTCCAATACTATTTTTGCTAGAAATGTATTGCCCAATAGGTCTATTTGCTGGTTTTGAATTAGTCGGGCGAGTTAATTAGTTGTGTTTTTAGTTTTCTTAAGAAGTTCGTCTAACTTTGCGAAGTCTAAATGAGGTATACAAAACCGCTGTAAATTCCATGACTTCCAAATATAAGTGTATAATTAGAATATTATCCTTTGTCAGTGCGTTTTGTTTTCTTAATATATTGGAAAATCAAGACAGACAAGTAGGCACACACAATCTTCATTATTCATACCAACCTCTTGAAATGTGGGCCCCAATAGGTCATAAGTACATTTAATCAAGACAGACAAGCAGGCCCACATTCTTCATTACTCATACCAGCCTCTTGAAATGTGGGCCCCAATAGGTCATAAGTACATTTAATCAAGACAGACAAGCAGGCCCACATTCTTCATTACTCATACCAGCCTCTTGAAATGTGGGCCCCAATAGCTCATAAGTCCATTTAATTAAGACAGACAAGCAGGCCTACAATCTTCATTGTTCATACCAGCCTCTTGAAATGTGGGCCCCAATAGGTCATAAGTCCATTTAATTAAGACACACAAGTAGGCACACACAATCTTCATTACTCATACCAGCCTCTTGAAATGTGGGCCCCAATAGGTCATAAGTCCATTTAATAAAGACACACAAGTAGGCACACACCTTCTTCATTACTCATACCAGCCTCTTGAAATGTGGGCCCCAATAGGTTATAAGTCCATTTAATTAAGACACACAAGTAGGCACACACAATCTTCATTACTCATACAAGCCTCTTGAAATGTGGGCCCCAATAGGTCATAAGTCCATTTAATTAAGACACACAAGTAGGCCCACAATCTTTATTATTCATACCAACCTCTTGAAATGTGGGCCCCATAAGTCCATTTAATTAAGACACACAAGTAGGCACACACAATCTTCATTATTCATACCAGCCTCTTGAAATGTGGGCCCCAAAAAAGTCCAAGCGCTATGAACCCCTTCGCGCTAAGGTTACTGCGCCACGTGCTGTAGGTCCCTAATGGTCGTGGGCCCGGGTTCAACGAACCCCTTCACAACAGAGATGCGTCGCACTATCACAAGTGGTGTAATACACCCCAAAGATTTTTATATCCCCTTTCGACCTTGCGATCTATGGGTAGATGATGTAAAAGTCTGTTTCTTTGGCCCGCGATTAACGGGGGTGTCCTGCGTCCAGTGCAACGAACAATCGCCTTTATTTTCCCCCGACTAATGTCAGGTATCCATTAGAGCTGGGTGGTCTCAGAGGCGCCCAAAGATCCCGAAATTAAAATTTCCAGTCTCCACCAGGATTTGAATCATGGACCATCAGGTTCGGGTGCCAAGCGCTTAAGCACTCAGCCACAAAAATACTAACAGAAAATCAGACCGCACCTAAAAATTAGCAACTCATTTATAAAATAAAAGTGAAATAGGAATTTCATTTATTTGCTAATTTGACATCCAATAGGCTGAAATATAACACATCAAGCCTAATATTCAAAAAGTCTGTAAAAAAAAATCGACAACGTAAGATCAATATTTGTGCTAATTAAAATCTAAGACCTAGACGAGTCTTAACAGCTTGATAAAATGCAGTCCCAAGCATTAAGGTTTGTCTGTAAAACCTATATTTAAATGCTGCGGAAATAATGAAAAATCTATTCTGCCCTCCTTCAGTCGTAGAACACTTTTTCATGTGCAGCCCTTTCTTGGAGAGACACTCCCGTCCACATATATAGCAGGTCAATAGGCTTTCGTTTGGTGGTAGAGGAGCCAGCTAATTTTCGTATGACACGATTTTCTTCAAGAGCTGAAGCACACACAAAGAAAACTAATGGTATTGTCTACCTACGGCTTCAGACATTATTTATATGATTGTGTTTACAGTTTTCACGAGGATGCCTAGGCCATCTTAAAAATAATTGATTCTAGAATTGTTGTGGTCACTAGCTCGAAACATATATTCAAAAAATGTACTACAGGCAAAGCACTGAACCGTGACCCCACATCTTCTGAGCGTAGGACGAAAGTATCTTCTGAAATTATGACGAAAGTATCTTCTGAACTTAGGACGAAAGTATCTTTTATACGTAGGACGCAAGTATCTTCTGAACTCAGGACGAAAGTATCTTCTGAACTTAGGACTAAAGTATCTTCTGAACTTAGGACGAAAATATCTTCTGGACGTAGGACGCAAGTATCTTTTATTAAACGTAGGACGAAAGTATCTTTTGAACATAGACAAGCATCTTTTAAACTTAGGACGAAAGTATCTTTTGAACGTAGACAAGCATCTTTTAAACTTAGGACGAAAGTATCTTCTGAACTTAGGACGAAAGTATCTTCTGAACTTAGGACGAAAGTATCTTCTGAACGTAGGACGAAAGTATCTTCTGAACTTAGTGTGACAAGTCAAAAACTCGCTGTCAGAGTCACTCAAATTTATCACAGCATTAATTATTATTTTTCATCATTTATTTATTTTATTTTAATTATTTCCCCATCCAACCCCTAAATCATTCACCCGCCACACCTTTTCCGCTCCAGGCTAGACTTAGTTGACCACATTGGAGATAGTTAAGGCGCGTCCTTTCATTTATCTTCCCTTGACCGGGGCAAAGATACGCACAGACTCTTTGATCTTATCGGCAGGATGTCTGACAGCCGCAGTGGACACCACCTTGTGTGGGATGCAAGTCACTCCCCCCCCCCTTTCTCCTACGTCCCTCTTTGATCTAGGAAATTACTCGAGTCAAAGCGCCTCTCGACGCTCCCATCTTAAGGCTACTTCACCCACGTGTAAGATAATTCTTAGCTTAGGACATTTCCTGTGTCCGCCCGCACTTTCCAGGCTTATATAAAGTAAACCAACTCAAGCCAGACCCTTTTTTATTTCTCATTCGAGCTGAGCTATCGAGTCTGGACTATCTCATTTATTCTCTCTCCTAGAGGAATACCTGGTGGTAAGCCGAACTTAATCACAAGTTCCATCTTAATTACTCTGTGTATATTTCCATTGGATTTTATCATGTGTATTTTGCCTAGTTCATTTATATTTAATTAGTGCATTGTGTATTTCTCACTGGCGTAAGTAGAAAACATAAACATGTCCTATGTATTTATTTATGTATTGCATTAATCTATTAATGCTACGTTGCTCAATTGATCGTTGATGCAACCATGTATATATTTGTACATCTTAGTCTATTTCCTTTATCTCGGCTGACAACCGTGATAATTTTACTAGCGCACTAATACTGCGTCTAGAAAAGAGATACGAGTTATCTCCCCTGTAGTGAATTGTCTCCCCTGTACTCATTTTACTCTAATGAGAGTTGCGCCGCTTGAAGGGACACCCTCTCCATTCAAGCACGCTTCATTGTTCTCGACCCACGGTCATATGTAAACAAACCATCTGGGTCGCTGACCACCGCCCATTCTCCCCCCCCCCTTCTTTCTCTATCCACCTGTGTTGTTTATTTGAGATTATTATTTCCCCTTCTATGTACAGTTTATATTATTGCTTTCCCTTTTATGTACATTTTTATATTGCTACTATCAGCCATCTATTATTCCAAATCCCATTTGTCATCATATCCCCTTTTGTGCTCAAAAGCAATTTTACCAATCTGACGAATGCACCTCAGTCGAGGGCATCGATAAGATGCATGAGAGACATGTCCTAACTTGTCTTTATTTATCCGCAGCCTCCCTCAGGCGTCTGCCTATTTATTTATTGGATCAACGATCTATTTATCGGATTACTTACCTGCCTATTTATTTGCTATCGAGAATCACCTATTGCCTATTTACCTACTTATTTAGTTGATATCAAGAATCACCTACTATCTTTGTGCTTAGTGCTATTCAGCACTGCACTAGCTCACTGACCTGCCTATTTATTCATTGGATCAACGATCTATTTACCTGCATTTGTGCTTAGTGCTATCCAGCACTGCACTTACCTATTGAGATCTACTCAACTCTACCACTTGGCGCTATCGGCATTGCCCGCCTATTCGACAGCCCACCTGTCAACCTGTTAGGTGCGACGTCCCTATAGACTCAGGTCTGTGTGAGACGTCATAGCTACGCCAACCCTCTGCAACTCACTGGACATATCCTGTCAACTACGCTGCCCACGGCAGATCAGCTCTGCCCGCAGTAACCTTGTGCCCACGGTAGCCGGCCACCCGCCCTACTGTGCCCACTACAGATATTAGATTTTGGGGATTGAGACTCCACAAGAACTATATCACCGGCGTCCCTCTATCCGCTAGAGCGCCACCTCCAGCTGCAGAACCTCAAGCCAGGACACAGCCAGCTGCGACATCAACAGGACTGTTACGTGCGCATGTTAATGTAAATGTGAAATGGTGCGAATGCGTGTTGAACGGAGAGGAGAAAAGAAAATGGAGAAAATAGAAACGAAATAGTGTTCTAGTGTTCATGAGAATTAAAATGAGTTCTAAGTGATGACGTTGTTGTTTTAGTGTTAATGTACTGTTTAAAGAGTCTCATTCTAGAAAGGAACGTAACAAGTGGCGCCCAACGTAAAGGTAAAACCTACGTAGTCCTTTATACACAGTTGATCTCCTGTCAACAGATAGTAGAGATATCATATTATATAGTCTAGATCTAGCGATAGGATACTATTCAATTCGATTAATAGTAATAGAAAATGGCGGACAAGGCTGAGGTAGCAGCGTTGAAAGAAGAGGGAAGGTTGTTAGAGCTTGAAGGGGCAGAACTAAGAAAATACGTACAAGAAAGGTTGATGGAGAGGGAGAGATTAGCAATGGAAAGAGAAAAAGAAAAGGAGAGATTAGCAATGGAAAGAGAAAAAGAAAAGGAGAGATTAGACATGGAGGACAAAAGAGAAAGAGAAAAAGAAAAGGAAAGATTAGACAAGGAGGACAAAAGAGAAAGAGAAAAGATAGCCATTGAAAGGGAAAAGAAAAACGAATTAGTTGCCATTGAAAGAGAGAGATTGGCGTTCGAAAAAGAGACGGCCGAGAAAAAGTTAAAAACAACCCAAGAAAAAGAGAGTGATAAAAGAAAAGGGGAAACTACAGGGAACAAACTAGCAAAGTATAAAGGTGCAATATTCGAAGAAGCTAAAATGGACATAGACATTTTTTTGAAGAAATTTGAAATTGAAATGAGGGAACTGGAATACCCCGAAGACAAATGGTCATTCTTATTATCGAAGTCATTCGTAGCAGAGGTTCCATCGAAGATATGCATGAACCAGAGCAACTATAGCGTGGTGAAAGAACAATTACTACGAACGTACGGAAAAACAGAGGCGTACTACCGTGAACAATTTGTTAACTGTGCGATAGAAACAAATGATGACCCACAGACATTCCTGGACAGAATGACCAGTAGTTTTGAAAATTGGACTGAAACCGCTAAAATAGAAAAGACCTTTGACGGTTTAAAGACATTTCTAATGATAGACAAAGCAATTTATGAGTGTCAGGAGGAATTAAAAATATTTTTGTTGGAGAGGAAACCAAAAGCCATAGAAGACATAGTGAGACTGATAAGGGCTTATAAAGTGGCACATCCCGATAAGAAACTATCCAGAGGCAGTGACATAGAAGAAATAGTTGCATTTAACAGAACAAGAGATACACGAGACAACTACATCAACAATGGAAGACGATTTAGATATGATGAACAAAATAGATTTAGAGGACAAGGAAGGAACCAAATGGGTAGTAGACAAGGACATTTTTATAGTAACCGAGGGCGATACCAAAGAAATGTACAGGGAAGATACGGCGGAGTGAGAGATAGAAGAGATCAAAGCCTTTCAATGTTAACATGTGCAGGAAGCCTTGAGTATTTTGAGACTTTCGTGGGAAACAAAATAGCAAGGACGATACGAGATTCAGGCAGTACAATTGTGGGTGTTAATAAGAAATTAGTAGAAGAACAAGAATATACCGGCAAAACCAGGAATTGTGTGATGTTTGATGGGAAGACTGTACAATTACCAGTTGCTAGAATTAAAATTGATACACCATATTTTACTGGAATTGTGGATGCATGTGTAATAGACCATGCTCATATTGATTTGATTATCGGAAATATTCCAGGTATAAAGAATTGCAATGAAAAGGATATGGGAAATTGGAAGAAGTGTTTCGGAATGAGTATTACTCGATCCAAATGTAAGGACCTGGATGCAGGAGATCTGGAAAAATTATTTCAGTTACCAGATAAGAAAAAAAAAAAAGAAGGATTAATAGGAAACTCAGAAACATTAGAACTTAATGATGTAGTATTCAACAAGGAAAGGTTTATTACAGAACAAAAAAATGACCCAGAGATGCGTCAGTTGGTCCAGAAAGGAGGTAGAGGAGGAAGATTTTATATAGAAAGAGGAATTTTGGTAAGAGAAATTGAGTCACAAGGAAGAAAAATTATACAGGTTGTTGTACCAGCTGAATTTAGAAATGTTATATTGAAGAATGGGCATGATGAAGCATATGCAGGCCACATGGGAATTCACAAAACAAAACAAAGAATATTTAGGGACTTTTATTGGCCATCTATTAGCAAAGACATCAAAAATTATGTGTTGTCGTGCAAAGTTTGTCAAATGAAAGGCACTAAAAAAATCAGAGCTCCATTACAAAAGGTAGATATACCAGAAAGGCCATTTAGGAAGATTGCGATTGATTTGATTGGACCCATGCCGGTGATATCAAATAGGGGTCATCGATATATTCTAACTGTAATAGACGTTTGCTCAAGATGGCCAGAAGCGATCCCACTAAAAAGAATTGAAGCCAGTGATATAGTTCAAGCGTTATATACATTATTTACACGGTTTGGATTTCCTGAAGAGGTACTGTCAGATAGGGGCACACAGTTCCACTGCCAACTAACGACAACATTTTTGAAAATGTTTGGAATTCGGCAACGGTTTACAGCCCCGTACCACCCGCAGAGCAACGGTATTTGTGAACGTTTTAACTGTACGTTAAAGAAGGCGTTGTCGAAAGTAGCAGATGACAATCCCAAAGAATGGGATGTGGCATTACCCTCAATCCTTTTCGCATACAGAGAGAGCCGTAACGAAACCACGGGGTATTCGCCATTTCAGATGATTTATGGAGGAAATCCAAGAGGCCCAATGGCAATCCTAAAAGAACTAATACTCCCACAAGAACATGTTGGAAATAAAGAAAGTTACGATATAGTGACAGAAACTAGAAATAAAGTAATAAAGGCTTGTGAGGAAGCGAGCAAACATGTGCTTGATAAAAATGAACTAACACAGTCTAGGGTGAATGAACACAGGAAATTGACCAAACTAGAAGTAGGTCAAGATGTTTTGGTATTACTAAAGGATAAGGAGAATGTACTATTCACGAAATGGTTGGGTCCTTATAAGGTAACAAGGAAAATTAGTGATGTGGATTATGAAATTAATATTGATTCAAGGCTGAAAATATTTCATGTGGATATGCTAAAAGAATTTAGGTCGAAACAAAAAAGTGAAAAAAGCAGTAAAGAAGACCCATTGGTCATGGGTACATCCGTGAGTGTAGACATTGAGACAGAAGAAAGATTGGGACACATAGAAACAATTTCAACCGATGCCAGTCAAACATGGAAAGATGTGGAAGTGAAGGGAATTTCGTCAGACAGAGCTAAGGAAGTAACAACATTATTAGAAGATTTTAAGAATATTTTTACAGATTTACCAGGAAAAACGAATATCATAGAACATGATATCAAATTAACAGGCAGAGTTCCAAATAAACTACCTCAATATGCTGTACCATTGCATCACAGAGAAGCATTACAGAAAGAAATAGATGAACTACTTCCATTGGGAGTGATAGAACCATCTAATTCGTCATGTGCTGCACCAGTTGTACTGGTTAAAAAAAAATGTGGTAACATTAGACTGTGTGTAGATTACCGCCAACTAAATAAAGTTACAGAATTTGACCCATTCCCAATGCCACAGGCAGAGGAAATGTTTACTAAATTGAAAAAAGCGAAAATTTTCACCACGTTGGACCTTTCTAGAGGATACTGGCAAGTACCTCTAAAGGAAGAGGCTAAACCACTATCCGCATTTAAGACACCATTCGGAGTCTATCAGTGGAATGTGATGAGTTTTGGCTTAGTAAATGCCCCAGCCACTTTTAACAGTATGATGGCAAAGATACTGGGCCACAGAAGAGACACTATTTGCTATTTAGATGATATCTGCATCTTCAGTAAGGACTGGAACGAACACTTACAGAGTCTAAGAGAGATATTTGCTATTATCAAGGGAAACAATTTGACATTGAAACCAACAAAAATAAAAATTGGACTTAGTGAAATTCCTTTTTTGGGATACAAGATAAAAAATGAATCAATTACACCACTGGAAGAAACAGTTGCAAAAATAATGGATATTAGTGTACCAAAAACAAAAAAAAAACAAATTAGAAGCCTTTTAGGTCTATGCAATTTTTATAGAAAATTTGTTCCAAAATTTGCAGAAATGATTGAACCTCTTACAAATCTTACCAAGAAAGGGAAATCTAACATTATAGTCTGGTCTGAACAATGTCAAAGATCGCTAGACAAGATTAAGAGGGTGTTTTCTGAAAACCCAATATTAAAATTGCCCGATAGTACTAGAGAATTTATTTTGGCAACGGATGCTTCATCCATAGCTATAGGGGGCTGTTTGATGCAAGAGTATAGTGGAATTGCACACCCTGTTTTTTATGGAAGCAGGAAACTAACCCTTGCAGAGTTAAACTATGCAACTATTGAAAAAGAGGGGCTGGCAATTGTGTGGTGCATAACAAAGCTAAGTTTTTATCTGATGGGGGCTAAATTTCAATTATGGACTGATCATGCTCCGTTGGCATTTATTAATTTAAATAAATGTGGTAATAATAGAATTGCTAGGTGGGCATTACAACTGATGGACTATAAATTTGAGATCAAGACAATACCAGGGAAAGAAAATGTTGTGGCAGATACATTATCACGATGTACTTAGGTTGGTGAGATTGTGTAGGGTATATAATGATTACTTACATGCTGTTAAGAATGAATCTATTTTATTGTTTACAATTGTAAATTCTGGCACGGAGTGTAGTAGATATTCCACAGAGGATTGTCCAATTGGGAGTATACACAACAATGATTAGTGAACAGATATAGATTTAAATTGAATTATAGGCGGGGAGTGGTATTAACGAAATCTGCATGATTACATAGAGATATGCATAGATATATATATGTGTCAATTGTTCATAATAACAATTAGTATTGTGATTGTTACTGTCACAATGGGTGAATATAAATGCTATATGTTAAATCTAATGTTAGAATTGTATTGGTATTAATATGTCATTGTGTATGATTTTGTTTTGTAGTACATTATGGTTCTCTATGTTACAGAGAATTTAAAGTAGTTTTAACTTGGAATAGGCTGATAAGATATGTGACAATTTATATTTGGGACGTTCGATGTACATCGAACTTGTTAAACAGGGGGGGTGTTACGTGCGCATGTTAATGTAAATGTGAAATGGTGCGAATGCGTGTTGAACGGAGAGGAGAAAAGAAAATGGAGAAAATAGAAACGAAATAGTGTTCTAGTGTTCATGAGAATTAAAATGAGTTCTAAGCGATGACGTTGTTGTTTTAGTGTTAATGTACTGTTTAAAGAGTCTCATTCTAGAAAGGAACGTAACAAGGACAACCAGCTAAGTCAGAGGACAAAGTGACATACTCTCTTATTAGGTTCAAGAGTGATGATTAAACATAGAATATACTAGAGATAGATGCAAACCCTCCCCCTTTTTATTCTTATATGTATATTTATGTAAATAAATATTCTTCATTTTTAACTTTTGTATCTATCTTTCATTGCTTTGTCTCGTTGCGTGTCTGCTCCCGATTCATATGCTGATAGGTTGGTGTGTGATAGCTTTAAAAATAATCATCCCCTAGACATTAAAACGCGCCAAACACACGTCACATTTCCCCACCTGTCACACTTAGGACGCAAGTATCTTCTAAACTTAGGACGAAAGTATCTTCTGAACTTAGGACGAAAGTATCTTCTAAACTTAGGACGAAAGTATCTTCTGAACTTAGGACGAAAGTATCTTCTAAACTTAGGACGCAAGTATTTTCTGAACTTAGGACGAAAGTATCTTCTGAACTTAGGACGAAAGTATCTTCTAAACTTAGGACGAAAGTATCTTCTGAATTTAGGACGAAAGTATCTTCTGGACGTAGGACGAAAGTATCTTCAGAACTTAGGACGAAAGTATCTTTTAAACGTAGGACGCAAGTATGAGCTTAGGACGAGAGTATCTTCTGAACTTAGGACACAAGCATCTTTTAAACTTAGGACGCAAGTATTTTTTTTTTGAAGAAACGTCTATTTGAATTTTAAATAAACACAAAGTTATGAGAGAGAACAAAATTACTGTGAAATCATAGCATTAATCTTAACATTAATCTTATTTTTTTTCTAAAAGGGATAGGCACCCCATCAAACACACCCTACCCTCCCACACATTATAATTGAGAAGCCTTGTGAGGCGTATAATGGTGCTTAGTGTCACAACCAATTGTTCAGTAAGCTATTCAACTATAATTTAATGCAAGCTAAGAGAATTTTGTTGATTTATGTATATCTGGACTGATTATGTCCCCCTGCTCTTTCCATGCCAGTAATGTCCCTTGTTTTAATTGAGATTTTCAACAAATATGCGATAACCATTTGATTTGTCAGTTTAAACCCTAGTCTATGGTTCAAACGAACATTAAGTGTGATGTGTTCTGAATCATTAATCAAAATAAACAACTATTAAAGCAGAAGCTTAGTATAACTCTTTTTTTTGTAAGGAGAGGTGAATACAATAAAATATCGAATGAAGCTAATCGATGATAAGACTTCGTTGTGAAGATTAATGTCACATAGCATGTTGTTTACGTTACAACAAGTGTCAAGTAACATACAACAAAATCTTTGAAATGTCCATTTATCTAGCTATCTAGCTGCTTCTCTCTGCAAACACTGCACATACGATGAACTAGCTCAAGAACGTGACAAATATATCTGCCAGTAACGTGACAGATATATCTTCCAGTAACGTGACAAATATATCTTCCAGTAACGTGACAAATATATCTTCCAGTAACGTGACAAATATATCTTCCAGTAACGTGACAAATATATCTTCCAGTAACGTGACAAATATATCTTCCAGTAACGTGACAAATATAGCTCCCTATAACTTGACAAATATAACTTCTAATAGCCTGACTAAAACGTGACAAATATAGCTTCCAGTAACGTGACCTGTGTCACATGTGTCAGCTAATCGCACAAAGGACTACCCCTACCCTAATCGCAACTATAATAATAATATAGTTCAGGGGTTGGCAACCAAATGCAATCGAGGGCCGCATTGAAACAATTTTAAAAAAAATTAGGGCAGCATATAAAAAGACTGCTTTTGGAGACAACCTCCCCCCCCCTCCTCGTAACTGTCTGATGTATATAGCGTGTAATTATATATATATATATATAGCGTGTAACCTTTTTACCAGACCCAGTGAGTTAAGCTTCGTAAGTATACGTTAGGTAAATTTGATAATTGTCTTTAGACTCACTTTTGTTCAGTATTATTTTACATTTAATTTTTAATACTCCTAATTAAGGAATTACAATTAAACTAATTTTGTAAATATGCTGTAGATTTCATAATGTTTTGGTGCCTTTTGCATAAGAAAATATGTAATTAATGTGAAGTATTTAACTTTTTTTCACTCGTTCATAATGTTTCCAAACAATACAATTAGCTTACGTCTGTCTGAAACAAAAGTAAATACATGTTATTTCCACGGCACACAATATCGGATAAGGCTGAATTTTTAAACAATTATTTCTTTTACTACACAAGAGTCAATTTAAAATAATAAACCAATTAGTTAATACTATTGGCAATTTATTATTTTGTTTTGGTTATCTCGAACAAGGGAGGAAACTTTACTTGACAAAAGAAGTGAGTTAGTCCCCTTTAAAGGTCTCCGCTCGAAATTGTAATAACTATACAATCTTCTCTTGTCATCAGTAACTCACAAGAGCAGATTGGTTGTCACGTCGGACCGATAACGCGTGAGCCACGGGTTCGAATTCCGGTCATTTTCCTGTTTTAATGCTTTGAAAACCAGTAACTGTAAAATCCACCCAGATATCCATTTCTTTCTTCCCCTCCCCTTTACCTTTCCACCAATTGGTTATTAAATGGTGCTTAACAAAAATAATTGGTAAATACAATAATATACTCTAATAAATCGCACTGATTAAGTATTGTTCATCTACATCTACTAGACATGAGATCGCATGACTGATCCAAACTAATGAACTCCCATTGGTGACAAGGCTGGAAGGATCAGTCCTCCCGTAGAGCCTTGGCGTGAAACTCTGTTCCAATACATGTCAAGTGACTCTGTAGACAAACTACCCTGCAGCTCAAGTCCAAACTCATAGATACAACTACACTTGGGAAAAACTTTGATTTTTTTATAGTATTTATATGTTTTTAATAATAATAATAATAATAATAATAATAATCTTTATTGTCCGAGTGGAAATTTGTCTTATAATTTTTGCATTACACCAAACAAAAAACATTATAACTATAAGAAACGAAAGTGTACATTCACACCAGACTCACTCATAATTTACGTGTGACAAAGTTTATACCAGATTGTTCTTATTTAATGATTTGATTGCCAGGGGAATAAAAGAGTTTTGTGTCTGTTTGTCTTTGCCATCGGTGTCTTGTATCGCTTTTGTAATGGTAAAATCACAAAATCCTGACACAAAGGGTGATTCTTTATTTCGAGAATCGTGTTAGCTTTTTTATAGATTTTTGTCTCAAACAACTGCCCAAATGGGTTTGTTTTTTTTTGCAACTGCTTTTACCAGCATCATTTAGGATTCTATAAAGTTTATTTTATTTTTAACGTTTAGATTGCCATACCAGGCAGTGATATTGAAACTTAAAATATTGCAGATGTGAGCGTGATAAAACATAGCCAACGCCTTTTCGCTAACATTAAACGAGGACAGTTTTCTTAGTAATCGTAATCTTTGCTGCCCTTTTTTTGCAGATATAATCAGTATTTGCAGTAAAATTTAGTTTATTGTCTAAAAAATACCAAGAACTATTCTTGTTACCTGTCAGAGAGCCGGATTGTTCCAGACCTGGCTAATCATTAGACTATTTCTATATGGACATTTTAAGAACATTAGAGAGTTCCGTTTCACTTTTAATGAGTTTAAATTATGACAGTGTCAGAGTTAATTTGTAACACGTCTTAACTATTAAAGATCTAAAACTAAAGCGATAATTATAGCCAAATGTACTTCCTCCTTGTTAAACTAGAGGCCACTAATCAATTTTAGTATTTCAAATATTCAGTATTCTAAAATTAAGAAACACAGTTTATAGTTGCTGATGAATTTTTTACGAAACAATTTTATTATAATTAAACCAGTCGATTGCGATGTGTCCGTTCACGTGATTAGGTAAGGTGTGAGGAAGTAGCAGGGGTCTAGTATCCAAAAGTCTCTATCAGTTCTGAAAAAGAAAAAAATACACATTACATTGATCAAAGAAATCATTATGTATGTCTCGTTTGTTGTTTTCATAAACAATGTTGATTTATGATAAAATATGCAAATTTAATCAAAAGTACGTTATATTTCTATATTTTCGAATGATGCTGCAAATTATTGAGGAACATCGCAGAGTGCTCTCCCCTTTTCAAATGATTGCCCTTAACTTCAACATCTACATAAAATAATATCAGGGACAATAACCGAAAGAAAATGTATTATAAAATGAAAAAGTCGATTATAAAAAAGATTATAAACTCAAAAGGTCCAACAACGATTCGCAGTTGGTAAGCATTGAAGATTAAAACAGCTTTTGCTAATTTTAGCTCAGATATCAGAAGTCCGAATGATCAAGCACTTAACTTATATGCTTGCGAGTCTTGGACGCCGACTGCGGAAATAGAGAGGGACATCCAAGCAATGGAATTGAGATGCTACAGAAAGATCCTAGGTATCACAAACAAAGAGATTAAGAGACAGGATTATTACACCGATTGGACCCCACGATGACCTCTAGCTACTGTCAAAAAACGCAAACTAAATTTCTATGGCCATAGTACAAAATGGGCTCACCTTAGGGGTCGCTAAGACCTTTCTTCAAGTAACAGTACCAGGAAAAAGAAGAGGCAGACAGAGAAAGCGATGAGGGGACAACATTAAAGAATGGACGGGCCTGCCATTGAAAGCGGCTCTAAACAAGGCAAAAGACAGGGAGGAATGGAGTAAGACAGTCGACGAATCTTGCTTGATGCCCCAACGGTCCAACAGACTAAGTGATAGGTAAAAAAAAAAGGAATGGCAAAATAATACAAATACTAAGACTGCTCTAAATTATACTATTTGACAGATAGTATAGACATCTTCTGGAACCTACACATACCTAGGAATATTTTCGTAAAGAGATCTTTAAAAAAAAAAATCGAAAAAAAAATTCGAAAAAATCATGGAAGACAACGGCCACCCGCTCCATCAGAACTACGTCAGGTCGTCGCGAAGTGGGCGACTGCTGTCAATCAAAACAAGAACGGAGCGGTACAAAAACTCGTTCGTACCTCACTTTTTCAGACTCTATCACCGCCACTCATTGATCAGGGAACATGAAATGCACCAAGATACCTCTGTGTAGTCGCTGAATGAACTCTTTATGTTGTGTCTGTTGTATTTATGTGTATTTTTCTGTTGTGTTGTCTTTATATGAGAAAAGAGTCCTTGTAATCACAACAAATTTCCCTAAGGATCAATAAAGCAGTCTTAGTCTTAGTCTCAGTCTTGGTCTTGGTCTTAGTCTTTATCGCCACAGATCTGCCACATCACGCAATATTCTTAAAACGTATTTTAACTCTTAAATCCCGTAATTATTTTCCTAGTTCCGATAGATACATTCATTTTGCTCATTTGTATTTCACTATCCAGTTATGATTAAACTTCAATAACTTGTTTTGTTTGTTATCTGAAAAAATTCCTCTTTAAACCCCCCCCCCCCCAATCCACCTTAGGCAGACCCTATTTCCACTACAGCCCAACATAACCAACACCCTGTACGGCAGTGCTGAACAACTGAAGAAAACAGCACACTATTTTTTCTTGGCACAGTCTGCAAAAGAGCTCACAGCTCAGCAGCAATAAAGCTGGCTAGAAGAAGAAGAAGAAGAAGTTATCAGAAAATGTTATATTTGGAATCGAATTATAGGGAAATACATGCTCTTTTTACACAACACATATTTAAATTTATAAATCCGAAACCAACTCTGTTAGATGGGGGTCAAATCAACGTTGTCATCGTTAATTAGGAGAGAAAGAGTTAAAGGCTAATGGACTTAAAACTAGCGAAAATAAAACCAGAGTTGACAAGTTTATAAATGCTCTTAATAAAGACAAGGAAATATAAAACTTACAGCTCACCTGCATGCAAAAATGATTGCAGTAAAAAAAAAATGTCACAAAACTTTCCTTTTATTTGACACCTGAAAGGTAGAGACAATTTGACCTAATAAACTGGTCAGTCGTCTCTCTTGTCTGCCTTGCGGACTGAGGAGTGACGTCACATCACGACCCATCAAGATTGTACTATGGGGTAATACACATATACATTACAAGCGTAAACATACATACTACAATTGTATGCTATCTAGCCTACTATCTAGCTAACATGTGCCATCGAAAAAAAATGACATTGTATTAATTACTATGTAAAATTAGAAAATTTTAAGAAAGTTACATCATTGGTACAATTTGTAGAACAAAACTTCATTGTTGGATAATAATCCCTATACATAGTTACAAATACATAGTAATAATAATAATAGGAATACCCTATTAATTTTGTGTTATCTGTCCGTCTGTCCGTCTGTGACGTGGCAACGAGCTTTTGGTCTAAACTGCCCACAGGTTGCGACGTCACAGATCAGTGTTGAGGCCTTGTAAAACGATTGGTCTCGGTCCAGTCTAGATCTAAAAACTAGAGAAAAAAAATATTGAAAATCCGAAATCATGATATTTTAAATCTTCCAAAGTTCTGATTCAAAAGCTGTTTTTTTTTTTCTTTTCTGAAAGCGAAAGGTTTAATTTGTAAAACCTAACCATGCAAGCAGTTGTAGTTTTTTTTTCCTTATAAAAATAAACAATGTTTACAACTAGTCACTATTAATATAAAAAGACATGGAATACAATATTAATAAGGAAAGATTTTTTTTCAGTATAGTTTAAACATATTTAGGCAAATTTTTTTGTAAAAATAATTTTATAATAAATGTAATAAGAATATTTTGTCCTACGTGTTGTAGACATTTTAAGTGAAATGTTTTAATTATCAATATATATTTTATGTTTTTACTTTGTTTGTTACCGCATGCATAAATGTTCAATAAAAATGCAAAATATTCAACTTCCGGACGTTATATAAATCTTTTCTTCCTCTTGTTGTTTTTATTTTACTCTTATCATATCTTATATCATACAGACGTTATTTCAAAAAAAGAAGATGATTACGTCCAACGCGTCATGCATCTAGTCACGCATGTTAACCGATGACCTAAATTCTTAATAACGAATAGTTTTTTAAAAAAGTGAAAAGACATCTCTATTTAAAGAAACAAAACGGTTCGCTCTCAAAACATAATAAGTACTCGCTGAATCAGGTCATTGCAAGCTGCAAAATATCATGAAATCGATCTTAACGTGACAGACGGACAAACAGATCACACAAAACTGATAGTTGCTTTTCTCGTTTTTAAATGGGGGGGGGGGGCTAAAAACAAGCATAGACTATATTGTAGAGCATATTGTATTATATATACGATAAGATATTGTATACTTACGGTTTATTGTAGTATCCTCCTAATTAACACGAAAAGAAAAAATAATAATAATCATTTGACAATATTAAATGTGTATAGAAATATAATAATAATAAGGCTTGTCTTCGAGTCCAAAGATTAGTGAGGAATGCAGTATTTACTGTGACTGCGCAGCCCCAGCTGCGACCTACATATTTTGCCACAGTTAGGGCAAGCATAACCATTGTCCGCAGGTGGTCGATTTAGATTTTCTTTACGCCATCTGCGTTTGTCCTCGGCAGCGGATTTTCTTTTGGTCTCAAATGTGTATCCCGCGGCCTTCGTGAGTGACCTCCAGTTGTCTCGTTCTGAGGGCGCATGCAACCAGGTGCTCTCTTCTATGTCAGCTAAGGAAAGTTGACGCCTAAGCAGGTCTTTGAAGCGTTTCCGTGGGGCGCCTCTGTTACGTCGACCACCTTTTAGCTCACCAAAAAAGAGCATTTAGCATACGTTCGTCTCCCATGTGGGATACGTGCCCTGCCCAGCGCAACTGTCGGACTATAAGAATTCCCTCTATACTGTCCAAGGACATCGTTGTTTGTAGTGCGGTTTTGCCACCGTATGTCCATGATGGTAGAAAATGACGTGAAGCAGGGCTGTGTACGGGTCAAATGAGGCAGCATTTGCACGAAGGCATCTACATCCGGTTTTGTTCAGATGGCAATGTGTCTTCGACGTCTACTATCCCATACTAAAACAAAGGAGATGGTCATAACGGAGCTTCTCTATGCCGATGATTGCGACCTGCTAGCTCACAGTGAACTTGATCTCCGGAACGCGGTAAACGAATTCACATACGCTGCCGCCTCTTTCGGTTTATCTATAAACCTCGGAAAAACTGAAGTCATGTTCCAGAAGTCACCCACAATGATAGAAATATAGATATGGGATAATATATAATATATATACACACGTATTTTAAAAAAAGCAAAACATAAATTGTTCCGTTTAATGAAAACAATGAATATAGAGTTAAACTAAAATGTTAACATGCATGACTAGATGCATGACTAGATGCATGACTAGATGCATGACTAGATGCATGACTAGATGCATGACGCGTAGGACGTAATTCTCTTCTTGTTTGAAGTAACGTCTGTATTTGGCCTATATAAGGTCGAGCGCCAGACTTCCAAACCATGGAGTCCTTGAGTTCAAAACTCGGTCGATTAATTTTGTTCAGTTGTGTTCTAAGTACTCCCTTCTCAACACTAATGTCTAGCTGACATGTGTTGAAAACCAAAAAAAAAAAAAATGTGCTGAAGACTTTGCGAACTGGCGCAGAAGTTACAGATCATTGATCCTCTTATCTTTTAGATTACAGACGTCACTTCATAAGAGAATATTATGACGTCCTACGCATTTCATGTGTCAATCTGGTCATGCATGTTAATCAGTGTCAAACTCTGCGCTAAACGATGTTTTTCCTGGCTGACTCAGGAAACCCATTCATTCTCTAACGGCACTAGGGAAGTTGTAAGAATTTTTTCTAGCATATAGAATAAGAAATCTTTGTGTTTTTGCTGAGTATTTAATTATGTTTTTATTTCTTTTTCTGTGTGCTTTCGCTCTAAAATGGGCCTACCCTGGACAGACATTATCCTGCTGCCTAACAAATAACATTATCCTGCTGCCTAACAAATAACATTATCCTGCTGACTAACAAATAACATTATCCTGCTGGTATCACGTGACAAAACTGATCGTTATTAGTCAAACTTAAAGGCGTAACAAAGTATCTTCCAGGAAGCGCAATAAAGATCCGATGGTCTCTGAAAGAGACAGCTGGAGAACCTGACGTAGGCCACGAGACACATTTAAGGCCCAAAAAAGTCCTCACCTAAGACATCTGCCTAAGAAGAAAACTTTAACAGACCTCTATTGGGCAACAGCTTTGACTGCATTAGATGTGCAAAATATGCAGGTCACAAATAAGTTGAATTATAAAATGGCTGTGGACATAATTCCGTTCGAATGTTAAAAGTAATTATGGAAATGTTTGTAAAATGTTTTACATGTTTCGGATGTTCCTTCAGAGTTGAAGATAATTACTTCCTAATCCAAACCTCCCGCAGGACGACGGGGGGTGGGAGCGGGCAGGGTTTGAACCCTGGACCATCGATAAATCTGAACGACAGTCCAGCGCGCAAACCGCACGACCAGGCAGCCATTGTACACATAGAAGAGTCTATAACATAATGAATATGTTCTCGTCCAACACTTTCTAACCTTTTAGTGGCAACATTGTGACGTACTGAGTTGCCCAAACACCAGAACTTGCCTCTCTTCTATGCTGACCGAGTTCGAAAGACGGAGCATATTTGCTGCTTGGGCTCAGGGGCGGCAGGAAATTACAAGAAAGATTTTTTACCCTCCACCTACGGGACCCTAATACCGAATAGTCAGTTTAGGTTTACTCCCTTAGACATAGACCTTACTATGACCTATTTAACTTACCCCACTGAAATGATGGTGTCACACAGGCCAATAGGATACATAGTGTAGCTGGCAGTACGAAAGCTTGCATTCTAGTTTTTTTTTTTGTTTTTTCGAGTTGTTTTTTTTATTTGTTGATTTGAAACTGTAAAGAGAGAGAGAGATGAGACGATTCATTTTAATTAAGAAACTTAACTTAGTTGAGTGGTGGTAAAGTTCCTGGCTTCCGAACCGGGGATCCTGGGTTCGAATCCTAGTGAAGAATGAGATTTTTAATCTTTTGGGGGCCTTTGAAACCAATTTGAAATAGTCTGGTTAAGTTGAGCCATAGGCTCTTGAAACTCTATGCCAGTAAAAGCGAACAAGAGCTCCCTTTCACCGGCCTGAATGAACAGTGTCTGGAAGAGGGTCTTACTAGTGTCTATGTTCACACTGTCATTTCTAGTGGCACGGTCTCTCAGGGAGCCACTGCCATTTTCCTATTCTATACCAGGCTAAAGGTCTTGGGAGTTGTTTTTTTTTACAATCCCGCACAGTGCAAGGGGATTCTCTCGAGTGCCCTGGTTAATGGGTACCTGCAGTGGCGTAGCTAACAATGTGCGGGTGGTGCGGGCTGCACGGGGCATCAAATGTTGGGGGGCATCAGGCTGAGGACAAACTTTCTCAGTAAAACTACACATTGTAATTACGTAAACAAAGACAAACAAATGTATTTCTTTTGTTAATTTGTAATGTTTATATTTTTAAATTAAATGAAATGTAAGCTGTAGACCAGCTTGAATATATTTTTACCATATTTGTTTCAATATCTGAAGGCAACTCACTTTTATACTGTTATTTTTAAACCTTACATGAAATAACTTTATTGTTCACTGCACTGGTTATGGACAAGTTTATAAGGGTTATTTTTAGTTACTAATTATTAATTAGTCGCTTTTATTGAATCCTAGAAGGAAAAGAATCTCGATGGTTCTCCCAGCGACATAGACAAAAACGTTTTTTTTTTGTTCTGTGGGCCTAAAGTCATTGTAGCATTTTCTGCAGATGTCCCCAAACTCCCAAAGCAAGAATCTATTGAGCTTTGGAGTTTTATAAAAAAAAAAATAAATGTCAGTCCCCGATTTGATTTTCATATATTTTTTTGGTACTGTTATGGTAAGTGTAGCAAGCAAGCGAAGTTTTTCCAATTTTACTTTAGTGAAGAAATACTTACGCTCAACGATGACGAATTGACGCCGCACTAATTTTGGCGATTTCGTCTATTGAACAAGACATAGTGAAAAAAAAAACTGATTTCGATAAAATTAAGATATCTCGGACGTGAGATTCACTTGTTTCATCTTTTTGTTAAATCGATTTTTTGCGAAATAGCAATGTTTAAATAATGAATTACTTTATTTCAAAATTAGAAACTTTTCGCTGCATTAAACTTTTTTTTTGGAGGGCATCACGAGGAACTGCCGCACAGGGCATCAAATACCCTAGCTACGCCACTGGGTACCTGACGTTAGTTGAGGAAAAAGTCAAGGCGGTAGATCGTTGTGCTGGTCACATAACACCCTGCTCGTTAACTAAGGGCTACAGAAACACATGACCTTTTCATCATCTGACCTGTAGATCTGAAGGTCTGAGTAGGGAAACTTAACCAAAAAAATCTGTTAAACCATAATTACATAATTAATTGGAAAAAAGGAACCAATAGTGTGGGTGACATGCTATTGAAGAGAAATAAACAACAATGGTTCGAAGGAACGAAACATTAAAACGAAAACGAGGCACACGACATTCTAAAAAGTTTTAACAAAGAACAAACAATGGCATAAATACATCAACTTATTTTATGCTACTAGTATTACCCACCGTCCACGCCCGTTGATTTGTCCCCAGCCATTGCAATATAGAGTTGATTTTGTCATGGACCCCCCTCCCCCTTTTTTTTTACTTATTTATTATTATAACTCATAATATCTTCTTATACTAATGGGTAACACTAGGACCTGGTTCAAGGCAGAGGGGAAAGGTGGGGGCTGATGTAAATATTTCTTTACCATTAAAAAATGAAATTTTTAGTTTAACTGTAGTAATTCTTCTGTCTATAATTAGCACCTAATTACTGCATATTTATACAATCCTTAAAAAGTACAGTCTCTTATGGAAATTCCCCTAAGGGCCTCAACTTACTTGTGCCCAGTCTACAGTTCCACAATAGTAACGTAACTATAGAAACAGTAACTTTAAAATATGGAATGTTACAGTTCCACAATAGTAACGTAACTATAGAAACAGTAGCTTTAAAATATTGAATGTTACAGTTCCACAATAGTAACGTAACTATAGAAACAGTAGCTTTAAAATATTGAATGTTACAGTTCCACAATAGTAACGTAACTATAGAAACAGTAGCTTTAAAATATTGAATGTTACAGTTCCACAATAGTAACGTAACTATAGAAACAGTAGCTTTAAAATATTGAATGTTACAGTTCCACAATAGTAACGTAACTATAGAAACAGTAGCTTTAAAATATTGAATGTTACAGTTCCACAATAGTAACGTAACTATAGAAACAGTAGCTTTAAAATATTGAATGTTACAGTTCCACAATAGTAACGTAACTATAGAAACAGTAGCTTTAAAATATTGAATGTTACAGTTCCACAATAGTAACGTAACTATAGAAACAGTAGCTTTAAAATATTGAATGTTACAGTTCCACAATAGTAACGTAACTATAGAAACAGTAGCTTTAAAATATTGAATGTTACAGTTCCACAATAGTAACGTAACTATAGAAACAGTAGCTTTAAAATATTGAATGTTACAGTTCCACAATAGTAACGTAACTATAGAAACAGTAGCTTTAAAATATTGAATGTTACAGTTCCACAATAGTAACGTAACTATAGAAACAGTAGCTTTAAAATATTGAATGTTACAGTTCCACAATAGTAACGTAACTATAGAAACAGTAGCTTTAAAATATTGAATGTTACAGTTCCACAATAGTAACCTAACTATAGAAACAGTAACTTTAAAATATGGAATGTTACAGTTCCACAATAGTAACCTAACTATAGAAACAGTTACTTTAAAATATTGAAGGTTACAGTTCCACAATAGTAACGTAACTATAGAAACAGTTACTTTAAAATATTGAAGGTTAGTCTACAGTTCCACAATAGTAACCTAACTATAGAAACAGTAACTTTAAAATATTGAAGGTTAGTCTACAGTTCCACAATAGTAACGTTACTATAGAAACAGTAGCTTTAAAATATTGAAGGTTAGTCTACAGTTCCACAATAGTAACCTAACTATAGAAACAGTAGCTTTAAAATATTGAAGGTTAGTCTACAGTTCCACAATAGTAACCTAACTATAGAAACAGTAGCTTTAAAATATTGAATATTAGTCTACAGTTCCACAATAGTAACGTAACTATAGAAACAGTAGCTTTAAAATATTGAATGTTAGTCTACAGTTCCACAATAGTAACGTTACTATAGAAACAGTAGCTTTAAAATATTGAAGGTTAGTCTACAGTTCCACAATAGTAACGTAACTATATAAACAGTAGCTTTAAAATATTGAATGTTAGGCTACAGTTCCATAATAGTAACGTAACTATAGAAACAGTAACCTTAAATATTGAATATTAGTAAACAGTTCCACAAGAGTAACTATATAAACAGTAGTTTTGTAAATAATGGAGATTACAGAAAGCTATTTTAAAAAGCTCATTATAGAACTGGAGCGCAGTAAAAACCCAAATTATCCCTTGTGGCACTTTGATAAGATTTCTCCTAACAGACAGGCGTGGACCGGACACCCTCTCCGCCCCCCCCCCCCCCGAACTCCTGTCTGAAGGTTCCTGAATGGCTGCCAGTACTTCGATCTTGCATTATATAGGTAGCGTCATCCAGACCTGGACCAGCTGTTCAACTGTCGGAGACTTCGCACCTAAGGGTTATGTCACTTCCGTATTCTGTAACCGCCCTTATCCGTGTAATGACCGCCTTAAACCGTGTAATGACCGCCTTTATCCGTGTAATGACCGCCTTTCCGGCCAGAGTTTGTCTGATGGCTGTATCCTTCATGGACGGTGTTACGGACTTTTTTGACCGGGTCATCAGGTTTGTCTTTCACCTCCCCCCCCCCACCTCGGAACTCCATGGGTAGAATAAATGTTTATTTTGTACTTACTTTGAACTTCAACCTTTGCTCCCAGAATGCAGCACTGATAGTTCAAGGTAGATGTATGGTCTTTTTTCAAACTGATGCCTACATGTGTGGTCCGGTGGTGCAGCAAGTAATCAGATTTGAGAGCAGGTGTGACCAATAAGCTCAACGGGTTGGGGAAAGCAGCAGCGGCTAAATCTCTGGTGTACCTCAGAGATCATTCAAGACACATTCTGCCTCCGCGTCAAAAATAAGAACCGATTTCTAGAAAGTAGTCCAACAGTTTTAAGCTCATTAACTACCAGTAAGCCCGTCTTTTTTATATAGATAAGTTCTAAAAAAATGAAATAGAAAAACTATTATACACGATATTGTAGGGGAAAAAAGAGAAAATGCACTTCTGTGAGACAAAATATAGATTTTTTTTTAGCATTTAGTTGATGTTATTAACAAAATTAAAGACTTACATTGGAAACTGAAAGGTGAGAACGAATTGTTGACTTGCTTAGTAAATGCTCTAAGTGGATTCAA
Organism: Biomphalaria glabrata; assembly: GCF_947242115.1. NCBI lineage: Eukaryota > Metazoa > Mollusca > Gastropoda > Planorbidae > Biomphalaria > Biomphalaria glabrata. Next base: position 5,096,232 of record NC_074719.1, read on the forward strand.
AATGAAGTTAAAACTATTTATTCCTTAAAAACTGGTCTTTAAGTCAATATCCACACTTAAAAGAACAAAGCGAATGCGTTAGCCTTTGATATTAATGTTTATCATTTAGCTTGAACCAATCTATTTTCAATTAGAAGGGTTCTCGGTTCGAATCTTGGTGAAGACTGGAATTTTGAATTTGGGGATTTTTAGGGCGCTTCTTGGCCCACCCAACTCTATTGGGTACATAAATTTAGTTCGGGTTAAGGTAAAGGATTGGTCATTGTGTTGGCCACAAGACACGATGCTCGTTAACTGTGGCCAAAGAAACTGATGACCTTAACATTATCTAGCCTATAGCAGGTGGGACCTTTACTAGCTTGTTAAACAAAGATTCCTAGTCATACATGACCTGAGTGATTTAAAAATGAAGCTTAATCAAATTTTATCTTAAATATTCTTAGTCCTAAAAGTATTTACACAGTAATGATTGCCAACAATTAAACACTTCATATTTTTACGGTGTAAGCATTTTCCATAACTATGAAAATTTCGGATCAACATGCAAAAAGTTTTGGACCTTTGCAATTAAATGTTTGTTCAGCAAAGCCTAACTCTAAATGCAAATTTTCCTAATTAGAAATTTAGTTTTTGATGTTTGCTACAAATTTTACCTTTATCTTTACCTATCTCTTAGTATGTTGGACCGTTGGGGCACCAAGCAAGATTTGTCGACCGTCTTTCTACATTCCGCCCTGTCTTTTGTCTTGTTTAGAGCCTCTTTCAATGGCATTCTTTTATGTTGTCCTCCAATCGCTTTCTCTGTCTGCCTCTTCTTCTTTTTCCTGGTACTGTTCCCTGAAGGAAGGTCTTATCGAGCCCCGAAGATCTTGTGATATGGCCATAGATTTTGAGCTTGCGTTTTTTCACTATAGTTAGCAGATCATCATGGGGTCCAATCGCTGCAGTAACCCTGTCTCTAATCTCTTGGTGTAAGGACACTATTACTTGTAAGAAGTAATTAAAATGTGAGTAAAGACACTATTACTTGTTAAAGGTGGTACATACAATCAATCTTCTAGTAATTTAGAGAGGGGATGAGGACCTACTATTATATTTTTCAACTGGACCGCATGACCTTAAATCGCCACTGGATATTTTAGTAAGTAATTATATTTTTTTGATGTAACTCTTTAATCTATAAGATAAGAAGAGATGGAGGGCCTGCCATAAATCTTCTGGAAAAAAAAATGAGCACCACATTTAAGACACTACACAACCATACATCCCACTTGGTAACTCCTGAGGGACGTTTAGTAGTTCTTAGTGTAATAACCGATTATTAAGTTGGCTTATTAACTACAAATTACCAAAACATTTAAGAGTCTAGATAATAGATATATCATGCCATCTTAACATGATATAGATTAAGCTAAACTCATATTAAAATACGGATAAATCTTGACATATATCTTGTCATTTCGTCTGAAACAGATAAGCCCCGCATTAAACACAAGACCCATATATCCTTCTTTGATGTTCAGTAGTGCTCAGAGTCATGACGGATTAGTCAGTAAGCTCCTTAACTACAGTTTTATGTGAATAAACTAAACAATAAAGAGGCTATGTCTCAATTATTTGAATGTTGATGATGTATTATACCGTGGCAAAACAAGCCCCTTTACGGAAAAGGTTTTTTAATTATACTAGTGTTACTCAGCTGTTTCCGAAATGGCAAATCAAGCACTGAACAAGTTTATGACATGCGAAACATTGTCGAGAAAAGCCTGACATACCAACATAGGAAGTTAGGCAAAGTGAATTTGGTGACCCCCCAAGTGAAATAGAAAAATAAAAATAAACAGTAGAAAAAATACGCCATTTATTTCAAACAGAGTCTACTGCAACAAAAGTATTGTTAAGTCTTCATATCAGATCTTTTTTTCTCAGCCAGACATAGGTCCTGTATTATGATGGTTATCTTTTCATGTTGTGAAGTCTTTTATCGGATGATAATATATTTACTGTTGTTTTTTGCACGGTCCATCTACAACTGTTGGACATTTGCTCTCTTCTTTAATTTTCTACTTTGTCAGCAGTTTGACAGTTTCGTATTCACGAGAATATATATTGGGTAGGTCAATTTATTTCCCATACGCTCGCATCACATGTTCCGTAGTTAAAGTACATTTTCTGTTATCCAGTGTTTTTGTTTTTTACAAAGCTTATATCAAGTCACTCTGACAATTTGTCTGTCTGTCTGGTAAAAAAGTGTGTACACGTTATTTCTCCCACACCTATTCTCGGATCAAGCTGAAACTTCGCACAATTATTCATGGACACAGACAAACATGAATAAAAAAAAGTAACTAATTAGACAATTAAGTAGGCCTACTGGTAATTCAATATTTTGTTTACTAGCAACAAGGGAAACAAATACTTCAGTATTCACAGGTACGGCTAAATTTGTTGAGATTAATCCCTTACACGTTCTCGGATCAAGTTGATACTCTAAACAATTATTTATTGTAAAATGTTTGTAAAATGTTTTACATGTTTCGGATGTTCCTTCAGAATTGAAGATAGTTTACTTCCTAGTCCAAACCTCCCGCAGGACGACGGGGGATGGGAGCGGGCAGGGTTTGAACCCTCGACCGTTGATAAATCCGAACGACAGTCCAGCGCGCAAACCGCACGACCAGGCAGCCATCCTAACAAAACATGAATCAATAAACAAAAATACTCGATTTTTAATTGAATATTGGTAATTAATTATTTTGTTTGATATCGAATAAGGGGAAAAGCTTGTACATTATTGTTAGATATAGTTTTAAGGACGGAGTTCTTCCCCTTCATTTATAAAAAAATAGGGGATTTGTTTCATTATAAAATAAGTGTACCGGCTAATAAAAAAACAAAACTCTTTATACTTTGCACTAACTACATAAATTTCTTTTTGGTTTGTTATATCGAAGTTTAAGAATATCTACATTATATACTGAATCAACTAACATCGATTTCTGGAGTCTATAAAGTTAAAATCGATTAGCGTATGACCCCATGTCGTCATGGACGTGTTAACACAGTACCAAGTGTGTTCCTTTGTTTGCTGTGTAAGTATGTTTTGATACTTTAGATTTCAATGTGTTTCACAGTAGGTATAGTTTCTTCTATTTCATACCTTTCACAGTTTGTTGGTTGTATTTTGTAAGTATTAAATAAATGCTGTGTTATATATAATGCAGTCTAATTAAGAAAAATTAAGTATGTTATAATCTGTCATTACGATGTATGTTTATGTTACCAGCAAAATAAACAATCTAGACATTGGCAGTTTATATTGGAAACGACCGCGCTACGAATGTCTAGAAAAAGTATCAGCAAACTATAAAAGGCCCAAATGAGAAAGAAATGTATACATGAAATACATTCACTTATGAAAAGGAGAATACAGTATGAGCAACGAGATAGTTTAAGGTTAAAAGTATTCGCCTTCAACTATTCCTTAGTTTGGAGGACCGTTGGGGCACCATGCAAGATCTGTCGACCGTCTTACTCCATCATTGAACATCTTTCTTTTGCGTTGTCTTCCCATCGCTTTCTCTGTTTGCCTCTTCTTCTTTTTCCTGGTAATGTTCCGTGAAGGAAGCCCCAAAGACCTTGTAATATGGCCATAGAGTTTTAGTTTGCGTATTTTTTTGACCATAGCGAGTCATATATTTTATAGACATATATACTTTCTTCATCCACCAGCTTCGCCTGTCAATATGTTTCTTTAATTTATCTGAGTAATTTCTTGTTTAGAGGCGCGGTGGCTTGACTTCCGAACCGGAAGGGAAAGGGGGGGGGGGACGTCCCGGCACCAAATCCTGCTGAAGAATGGGATTTTTAATTTCCGAAGTTTTTTTTGTCACCTGCGGGTGGTCGTTGTGCTGGTTACGTGACACCCTCGTTAACAGTGAGCCACAGATACAGATGACCTTTACATCGTCTGCCCGAAAGATCGCATGGTCTGGGATGGAAACTTTCTTTTTTTATATAGTCTTGTTTGAATATCCCAAGATGCTTCATTCACAATTCTCGTTTGAATATCCCAAGATGTCTCATTCACAATTCTTGTAAGATTCGAACATATTCAGGTGAATTCAAGCTACCGTGATGCTACATTAAAATAGTTGATATGCTATCAGATGTTTAATTGTAGTAGAAATTCCATTGAACTTTTACTTTGCGCCCTTCAATAGAACGACCTGCATTAAAACCAACGCAAATACTTTAAGCTTGTGAACTCTAGTATCCATTACAACCCTTTTCAAATAAATGTCTACAATACAATGTCTGACTGTTCTACTTCTTCTCAATTCTATATTTAGATGTTAATCTATTTCGGTTTCGCAAGGTTGTCCTTGCCGGAAGTGGTAATGGATGTAAGCACTCCACAAACTATAAAATGCTTCCTAATTGTATCCGTCTGAAATAGCCTCTGACAACTAGTCCAACTCCTGGCCTTCACGTGTGGCCCAGATATTGAGTCCGGCGGAACTGTTTTCACTTACAGGAGAAGGGGAAAAGGCGAGTAATAAGCGCTTTAACCAGTAAGTTTCGGGAAGGAGGGGCTCGTTAGCCTTGGTTGGTTACCCATCTAGAAGAAGGAAAACTCTGAATTCAAACCTCTATTGCCTTGCAGCTATACCAAATCATGGGAAAGGCTTCGGGAGTCAACCTTTAAGGATAAATTAGGAGCTGGCGACCCTAAAGCAGTTTGCAGCACCCAGTGCTACACCCTGGCAGAACCTGCGACGCCGCTGACCCCAAAATTGTGTCGGCTGTGCCTTTGCTTTGGATACATCAGCTGCGTGGAGGGAAGGGTAGGCGACATCGTTACGACCACAGCTAATGCCCAGGCATTCATCTCATTTCCATAAAAGATGATACATAGTCGCTTTGCTACTGAAGGAAGCCATAGAATCTAACTCATTCCACATTCTTTTTTTTCTCTGTAAGCACAAAGACACGCATTCATTGAACTCAAAGTTTGTAACTTAAAAGAAAAAGAAGGAAGCAGCAGATTGTTTTTAGAACCTCTTGGCTTCCGAACCGGGGGTCCGGGGTTCGAATCCTCGGTGAAGACTGGAATTTTTAATTTCAATATCTTTGGGCGCCTCTGAGTCCACCCAGCTCTAATGGGTACCTGTTGGTGAAAAAAGTAAAGGCGGTTGGTCGTTGTGCTGGCCACATGACACCCTAGTTAACCGTAGACCACAGAAACAACATCTGCCTTATAGACCATAAGATCTGAAACGAGAACTTTACTTTTTTTTTTTGCCACGTATTTTAGTTGTTATGGACGTCTATTTTTAATGAACATGTTCTCATTGCCAGTTTATTCATGTTTGTTTCTTCTAGTCCAACTCACACATAGGTCATGGTGAGAAAATGTAGAGGGAAGCTCTTCAATCCTATTGTCTTGTCTTTATAACCAATCGCACTATTGAGCGTTGTAAATGATTGTAATGATTGTGATGTTGCTTGTTCAGGCTGGCTTGAGGTCAACTATGGATGACTGTTGAATTTTAACCAATTACTCTGCAAGCGTTTGGGTGTAATTGTTCGGGTGTATTCCGTGTAGTTGATCAACAATCCAGACAAAACAAACACATCGGTTTTAACTAGTAAAGAGATGTAGTCAACGCTGAAGAACAATGTACCATGTATTTATTCTAATAAAAGGCCACAGTAAAAGTCTCTGTCACTAAACACGTCGTTACCCTGGAGTATTCTATCGCTAACTGATTTTCCGGTCTCTAACCCAACATATCCCAAACGTCACTAGTCCCGTTCAATATGCGTCTTCTATGGTGCGTCGCTAAATAACTAAACTATAAATAAGGTGTCTAACATGATTCATATTTGTTTGTTTGTTGTACATGTTTCGGATGTTCCTTCAGAGTTGAAGATAGTTTACTTCCTAGTCCAAACCTCCCGCAGGACGACGGGGGATGGGAGCGGGCAGGGTTTGAACCCTTGAGCGTCGATAAATCCGAAAGACAGTCCAGCGCGCAAACCGCACGACCAGGCAGCCATCCGATATTTTTTTACTGGACAGCCCTAATGTATAGTTCGTAACTAAACTTACTATTATTTTTCATTATCATCCCATAAATACATTTCTGCACCTTGTATTCAATGGTTCAGTTCTAGTTATCATATTCACCGCTAAAACATCACTCTTGAATAATTTGTTATTGGGTTCTAATAATTGATGGTAATAATTGATGTCATTTTAAAGGTATTTCTGAAGCGCTCTAGAACATGTACATTAGACCTTCAGCTGTATAATCCTGATAAAACTTCTGGACTCTAAATGGGCACGAACGAGCTGGAGATTGCAGAATATATCGAGGATGTGAACAATGACCTAAGCGAAGGAGACAAACTTCAGTTTTGTGGATCGACATGTTCATACAAACACTACGCCATTTATATTGGTGAGTGTATTAATTTTAGAAAAAAAAAACAGATTTTTGAACTAAATGAATCAGGGTAGTCTACATTCTATAAGCTACAAAATACTGTAGGAAAGAAAAAGAAAATAAAGCAATATGGTATAATGTGGAAAGTAAAGTGTTCCCTAAGGAAAAATGTAAGAAAAACAAACAATAGGAAAGGTGAAAGATATTTTGAGAGAAATAAACAAACTTAGCAAAGACAAGGGCGATGTAGTGAAACAATTATTTTCAACTGTGAAATAATGGGGAGATAACTATTTTTGAGCTATTGTAAAGGCAGGAGTGATTCCCCTTAAGGTTTTGTAAAGTATGTTTAGTTACCACTTGCTCCTGAGCTACCAGCTTGACCACTGGACATGTGTTGTGAACTGTATATATTTTTTCTGTTAGTTAATGGTCGTGTATCTTGGGGTACCCGGGAGAAGTGTGCTCTGCTCTGGAGATCTTTGGGCTAAGTATATAGCTAATAAATAGTTAACTCCTCCATTATGTCACACCAACCTAATCATATTTTACAAAGCTTACATTAACTAATTCTGTCTGCCTGGTAAAAAAGTTTGTACACGTTATTTCTCCCACACCCAATCTCGGATCAAGCTGAAAGTTTGCAATTTTTTTTCTTTCACATGAAAACACAAGAATCAATTTAAAAATAAACCTATTAGTTAATTAACTATTGGTAATTAATTATTTTGTTTGTTATCTCGAACAAGGGGAAGAGATTACATGTAGACGATGCGGTGGTATACACTGTATTAGTTCACTTTAAGTCATGAACACAAACATAAAATAGGTAATTGATTAATTGAATAAATGGATACAATAGATAACTATACAATCATCCATGTTCTTCGCTAGAGTGGTTTACCTTGTTGGCTTGAGAAGTCTGAGAAGTCCTGTCAGGGTTGTGTTAAAGCCTTAGCTCTTTTGCCCGGGCCCCTGACATTCAACAGGCACCTTCGTGCTTACAATAAATAATTGACTCACTGTTAACAATGTAACTGTTTAATGACATGAATATAAGTAATAATGACAACTGATGGAGTAATGACATTGAATCTAAAGTATTCGAATATTGTGGTGATAGTAATTAAACAATAGTTCTGCACCTTGCTATCACACAACGCCACACGTTCAACACTGGCCCACAGCCGATAATAAACTCCAATGTAAATCTTGATAATCCCATAACTAACTCCCCTAAACAGGGGAACACAGAAGAATCTCAAACACACGTTACAACAGCATAATAACAAAACCACTCCATAAAATTACAAACAAGGCAACAAAAAGAAAGTGCGTTCAAAAATTGTGCACTTAATAAACATTGGTGCTAGAATGCCATAATCTACGCACCGACATTCCCCCTCTTCCCCCAAACTGGTTCTTACAAAGTATGGACCAGTTTCCGTACCTCAAACTGAAAGAAAAGTAAGAAGATATGGCAACTACAAGGTAAGCACATCCATTTAGGAAAATTCATCAGCATTAACATCACTCTTCCAAACATAACAACTTAGAATAAAAATTACCAATGACACTTTTTACCAAAGTATCCACATGACACCATGAACCATTCACAAAATCACAATCTACCAACCGATCAAATTTAAAATGCATAATCAACAAATTAATGTCAATAATACTAAATGCAACATAATATCATCTAAAACAGGGGTGGGCAACATTTTCGTGTCGAGGGCCGCATTAAGAACAGTTTGGGAATGGCGGGCCGCATTTATATATACACATATATATATATATATATATATATATATATATATATATATATATATATATATATATATATATATATATTTATATCTTAGAAAGATACGCTAGTTAACTGTGTAGAATGTCTTTTAATTTATATTTACACAGTATTATATTCGCAATCCACATTGAAAAATTTCAACAAGAGTTAGCAATTTTTAAAACCAAATTTACGATTTTTTTAATCACTGTTGTCTTTTTATATCACAATATCCCCACAAATATACAGTTGTACTTAATGTGCAGTATTATACTTTTTACACTCGTGCATAATGTTCCGGAACTGGGAAACTATCTTACTAGTTGTTACCCCTGTGACTGCTGTCAAATCACAGTCAGTCAACATTGACCAATGATTATACTTGTTTAGTTTCCACCCAAATGTTCTTGCTCACTGAATGAGACAATTTATGTTCCGGAAATTAAATGTCTGGACGAGCGAGGCCTTCCCTTGTGGAGCATCACCAGAAAATGCTGACCATGTCCTTCAATGGTGCATACTAAATCAAGAGACCCGAACAAGACTCTCCAAAGACTATTCGGAGAACTGCCTGATCTGGAAACCACTGCGCGGTTCATCTCAGATATAGGATTACTGATCTGAAACCTGCAACATGTAAAATGAGAACGAAGAAGAAGAACAGATGTATGTGTACCCAAATAGTATGAACAGCACCAAGGTTTTATTAAGTGTGGAAATGCAGCTTCTGGCACCCATGAGACTCCCGTGGATGTACTGACTGGAACTTTTCTTTGCTTGGAGTTATGTCTTCTGAAGCTAAATCAGCTTTTGCGATAAAGGGTGAGCTGATGGTATTGAAAACTGGCTCTTGACTTCTTAAAATTTGCTTTTATAAATTGCACAAATAAGGAATTTTAATAAGTGCTGTACTTTTAAACATTTCACTAAAAATAGTTTCACCTTTCAGCAAAGGAAAATGACAATAACTATTTTCTTTTGCTTCCCTGTAGAAATGGGAAAGCCTTGTTTGAAAAGATTTAACATGCATTTACATTTCATGTTTAAACAACCAATTGCAATAGCAATTATAACAAGATTACAAAGAGAGTTTGTGTTACACAAACTCAGAGGCGGCCCCCGTCGAAGTCGGATCCCTGTCGGATCTGCATATTCGCAAATAATATTCAAGAGGTGATTTAATTTTGATGTAAAATGTTTTACACGTTTCGGATGTTCCTTCAGAGTTGAAGATACTTACTTCCTAGTCCAAACCTCCCGCAGGACGACGGGGGATGGGAGCGGGCAGGGTTTGAACCCTGGGCCATCCATAAATCTGAACGACAGTCCAGCGCGCAAACCGCACGACCAGGCAGCGATCCGATGGTCAAAAGTAATAATGTTTCAAAGATTCATTTGCCGTTAATTTAAATTTAATAAAAAAAATAGTAGATTAGTTTTAGTATATTAAAACATTACAATATTGATCAAAACGTTTGGAAATGAAAATCTACACTTTTTTTTTACACTTTAAGTTTAGAAATTGAAATTCTACATCTTAATCTAGTCTATTTTAGTCTAAACTAGATCGAGAAATTCTAGATCTAGACTCTAAAATAATTTTAATTAGAATATAAATCCAGATCTAGATATACTGTAATAAAAATCTAGATCTAGTTTAAAAAATCTAGATTAGATCTAAATCAAGATATCATTCCTTTTTTAAACGCGAGTCACATAACGAGGCTTAATAAACATTACTATACCGAGTTCTTTTTTCATTTCATTTGAAGAATTAATTCCATATAACGTCAGAGGGAAAAAAAAACACTACGTCACACGGCCTAGCTAGACTAAAAATCGCCTTCATCTATAAGAGCCATTTATCGAGTGTTCATAGACTTTGGTGCACCGAGTGCGTTCTTTAAGCATTTCATTTAAAGAATTCATTCCATATGACGTCAAAGGAAAAAAAACACTACGTCACACGGCCTAGCTATACTAAAAATCACCTTTATCAACACGAGCCATTTCTCGAGTGTTCATAGACATTGGTGCACCGAGTGCGTTCTTTTAGCATTTCATTTAAAAAATTCATTCCATGTGACGTCAAAGGAAAAAAAACCACTACGTCACACGGCTTAGTTAGACTAAAATATGTTTTCATTAATACAAGCAATTTTTTCGAGGGTTAATAGACATTGGTGCACCGAGTGCGTTCTTTTAACATTACATTTAAAGAGTCCATTCATATGACGTCAAAGAAAAAAAATTCCATTACCTCACAATAGGCTAGTACCGGTACCATAAAAAAAAATGTCTTTATTTACACGAGATATTTAACGAGGGTTCATAGATATTGGTGCACTGAGTTCTAATAGATATTATTTAAAAAGGATCAAAGCCACATTGTTTTTGCGTTTTGTCTGTCAGTCGGTCTGTCCGTTATCTTGATATAAAAAAAAACAACTAAAAGTTATTAAAAATTGATTAACCTTTATTTTACGTTTCAAAACATCGCAATAATTTTTAGGTATGAACACAATTGAAAAGTTTATATAATAGATTGTTCCGGATGTTTGTATAAATAGTAAAAGAAAAAGAGAATTTCAGATAAATGTAATACCGTTAATTAAATTTTTTGGATGGTCTCGTATAAAAATTAGATGTACTACAGCCACGTGGAGAGATTTTCATACCTTACTTTGGTGTTTGGATTCTGTTTTCCTTAAAAATCGGAACATAATATTAACGATAATTAGATTTTTTAATGTTTTAGGTAGAAAGTTAAATGTACTGTAAGGGAGTAGTGAGTTAAAATATTTTTCATAAAAATCCGTAAAAACATTATTTCGTAAATGAGAAGATTATTTGTTTATTAATTAGAAGAGGGAGTTCAAACAATTATTTGGCGTTAGTAGATTTTTAAATAAATTCGGAAATTTCTGGCGACGATTTGTAAGAAACAAAATCCGGAACTTTCTTTATCGATTACAAAACTTCTATGTTATGTTTTACAAGAAAATTAAATGTCTAAAAAGTAATTTTCAGTAATCAATTCTAGTAAATTACTTTTTTTAAAAGCCTTATGCGATTTCAAACAATCATTAGGCATAATTCATGTTTTATAAAACAATATCCGGAACATTTTTACACTTAATGAAATATAAGTCAGTATAGAGATTATGATTTAGCATTAATATGCTATTTACATAAAAAACGGAACAACATATTATTGATAATGTGTTTTTGCAACGTTTAAGCATGGAAATTGAATGTAATATAAGTTAGAAGAGCAAACAAACATTTGTTGGCGTTGATTAGTTTTGCCCAAAAAAATCCGGAACAATCAATTTTAGATACTTAAAACTATTGAGATGTTATGGGAGGAACATTAAAGGGTAAATCAGATTTTCAATAGCTTTTAGAGTTCTAGTTTTTTAAATCTAATCGTGACGGACAGACCGACCAACAGACAAAACGCACAAAAATAAGCTTCTTTTATTCGGATGGGGGCACTAAACAAAAAATAAATAAAATCTGATTTTTAAAAAAAGTTTAAGGAATTGGTTTAGCACCCGATCATGTTGCGACGTTACGCTACTGCACGAAAATCGCTGCATAAAAAGTCCATTTAAAAAAATGTGCGTGATATTTACATACAAAGTGCATTATTAGCCTTTATAAACAAACAGAAATGTTTTCTTTTAATTTTAGCAGCTAGTTGACCAGAAAAAACGTCTTTAACTATTATTTGTATTTGTTGTAAACATTTCCTGTACATTTTAAAAATATATTTGACTTAGTGATACTGAAAATACACAAAAATTGTCCATCTTTGTTAGCAAATTGTAACATTGCCTCCCTTACATTTACGTAATTGTTTTAGAATTGGTGTATTTTTATGAAAAAATCGCTTGCATAATTAATTTTATAAATTAAACGGTTTGCTTTTAGAAAACCAAAAGTCGCCGTTGCACCTAAACTTTTCAAGCCGGATTTAATTATGAAATAATATTTTTCATATCTCTTCTAGTTTTCGAGATCTGAGTGTGACAGACGGACAGACGGACATTTTGCACAAACCTAATAGCGGCTTTTTCCCCTTACGGGGGCCGCTAAAAATTACGAAATCTGTCTTCCACTTTCCATTAGAAATATTGCGGACAAAGTCACAGTCAATGTCGACACTTCAAGTAACATAACAATTTCTTCCTTGAGATATTATATTTTTCTCATTTGCCTTGCCCATGCTAAGCTAACGAATACATTGGATCACTTTCTTCTTAAAGTGGAACTACCTGTGGTTGACACCTCTAGCTCTAATATGCTTGATTGTTGTTATGTGTACCATAACAATGTCGATTTTTTGCAGTTTTGTGCAAACTTTCCTGTTTAGAGTTCATGATTGGGATATTTTTTAAATTAAAAAAACAACAACAACAACAACTATTTTTCTCAGTCAAAGATCGAGCTCCATCAGTTGTTACACTTGCCATCTTGTTCCAAGCCTACCCAACACAGAGAGATTGTGTCTTGAATAGGCAATAAGCATAATCTTCGTTTACTTAAAACTTTTTATGCTGAGACAGTTTCAATAATTTATATAGATAATATTTTTAATATTTGGATTTTATATACTGTGAGCACACCTGATTTCTGTAGGTGTCGGCGGGCCGCATAAAACACTTCGGCGGGCCGCATGTGGCCCGCGGTCCGTAATTTGCCCACCCCTGATCTAACATAAAGTGCAAACATTTTCAAACAATAATGTATACATTGGAACATTAAAATGCATAAGACATGTATAAAAAAAATACATAAGTATGTAGCTCATGTAGCTGCGTATTTGAAAGTCTAAAACAATCTTGAACACAGATCAGCAAGCAGAGTGTCCTCCCCTTTGACATGAACAACATCAAAGGAATAATCCTGTAACATCAGCGCCCATCTTGTAATACGTGCATTGGTACAGTTAGTGCTCCTAAGGTAAGATAAAGCCTTGTGGTCAGTCTGGAGATGAAATTTTTTCCGGCCAGATACCTATTGGATATACAATGGCCAATCCTTCCCGTTCAATGATAGAATACTTCTGCTCCCGAGGCAGCAACTTACGGCTCACAAATTGTATAGGATGCAACCTACCATTCCCACACTGGCTAAGAATGCCAGAGATTCCCTTTGTGTGAGGCATCAGTCTGGAGATAGAACGATAGAGAAGGATCAGGCAAACGAAGACTAGGATACTTACACAGACAAGCCTGTACTCTCTTCAATGCTTCCGCACACTCACAGCTCCAGTCTACTCTCATGGATACTTACACAAACAAGCCTGTACTCTCTTCAATGTCTCCACACACTCACAGCTCCAGTCTACTCTCATGGATACTTACATAGACAAGCCTGTTGTCTCTTCAATGTCTCCGCACACTCACAGCTCCAGTCTACTCTCATGGATACTTACACAGACAGGCCTGTACTCTCTTCAATGTCTCCACACACTCACAGCTCCAGTCTACTCTCATGGATACTTACATAGACAGGCCTGTACTCTCTTCAATGTCTCCACACACTCACAGCTCCAGTCTACTCTCATGGATACTTACACAGACAAGCCTGTACTCTCTTCAATGTCTCCACACACTCACAGCTCCAGTCTACTCTCATGGATACTTACATAGACAGTCCTTTCTCTCTTCAATGTCTCCGCACACTCACAGCTCCAGTCTACTCTCATGGATACTTACATAGACAGTCCTTTCTCTCTTCAATGTCTCCGCACACTCACAGCCCCAGTCTACTCTCATGGATACTTACATAGACAGTCCTTTCTCTCTTCAATGTCTCCGCACACTCACAGCTCCAGTCTACTCTCATGGATACTTACACAGACAGGCCTGCACTCTCTTCAATGTCTCCACACACTCACAGCTCCAGTCTATTCTCATGGATACTTACACAGACAGGCCTGCACTCTCTTCAATGTCTCCGCACACTCACAGCTCCAGTCTACTCTCATGGATACTTACATAGACAGTCCTTTCTCTCTTCAATGTCTCCACACACTCACAGCTCCAGTCTACTCTCATGGATACTTACATAGACAGTCCTTTCTCTCTTCAATGTCTCCGCACACTCACAGCTCTAGTCTACTCTCATGGATACTTACATAGACAGTCCTTTCTCTCTTCAATGTCTCCGCACACTCACAGCTCCAGTCTACTCTCATGGATACTTACATAGACAGTCCTTTCTCTCTTCAATGTCTCCACACACTCACAGCTCCAGTCTACTCTCATGGATACTTACATAGACAGTCCTTTCTCTCTTCAATGTCTCCGCACACTCACAGCTCCAGTCTACTCTCATGGATACTTACATAGACAGTCCTTTCTCTCTTCAATGTCTCCACACACTCACAGCTCCAGTCTACTCTCATGGATACTTACATAGACAGTCCTTTCTCTCTTCAATGTCTCCACACACTCACAGCTCCAGTCTACTCTCATGGATACTTACATAGACAGGCCTGTACTCTCTTCAATGTCTCCACACACTCACAGCTCCAGTCTACTCTCATGGATACTTACACAGACAGGCCTGTACTCTCTTCAATGTCTCCACACACTCACAGCTCCAGTCTACTCTCATGGATACTTACACAGACAGGCCTGCACTCTCTTCAATGTCTCCGCACACTCACAGCTCCAGTCTACTCTCATGGATACTTACATAGACAGTCCTTTCTCTCTTCAATGTCTCCACACACTCACAGCTCCAGTCTACTCTCATGGATACTTACATAGACAGTCCTTTCTCTCTTCAATGTCTCCGCACACTCACAGCTCTAGTCTACTCTCATGGATACTTACATAGACAGTCCTTTCTCTCTTCAATGTCTCCGCACACTCACAGCTCCAGTCTACTCTCATGGATACTTACATAGACAGTCCTTTCTCTCTTCAATGTCTCCACACACTCACAGCTCCAGTCTACTCTCATGGATACTTACATAGACAGTCCTTTCTCTCTTCAATGTCTCCGCACACTCACAGCTCCAGTCTACTCTCATGGATACTTACATAGACAGTCCTTTCTCTCTTCAATGTCTCCACACACTCACAGCTCCAGTCTACTCTCATGGATACTTACATAGACAGTCCTTTCTCTCTTCAATGT
Organism: Biomphalaria glabrata; assembly: GCF_947242115.1. Taxonomy (NCBI): domain Eukaryota; kingdom Metazoa; phylum Mollusca; class Gastropoda; family Planorbidae; genus Biomphalaria; species Biomphalaria glabrata. The sequence continues at coordinate 5,111,631 of NC_074719.1, forward strand.
CTCCACACACTCACAGCTCCAGTCTACTCTCATGGATACTTACATAGACAGTCCTTTCTCTCTTCAATGTCTCCGCACACTCACAGCTCCAGTCTACTCTCATGGATACTTACATAGACAGTCCTTTCTCTCTTCAATGTCTCCGCACACTCACAGCTCCAGTCTACTCTCATGGATACTTACATAGACAGTCCTTTCTCTCTTCAATGTCTCCACACACTCACAGCTCCAGTCTACTCTCATGGATACTTACATAGACAGGCCTGTACTCTCTTCAATGTCTCCACACACTCACAGCTCCAGTCTACTCTCATGGATACTTACACAGACAGGCCTGTACTCTCTTCAATCTCTCCACACACTCACAGCTCCAGTCTACTCTCATGGATACTTACATAGACAGGCCTGTACTCTCTTCAATGTCTCCACACACTCACAGCTCCAGTCTACTCTCATGGATACTTACATAGACTGGCCTGTACTCTCTTCAATGTCTCCGCACACTCACAGCTCCAGTCTACTCTCATGGATACTTACATAAACAAGCCTGTACTCTCTTCAATGTCTCCACACACTCACAGCTCCAGTCTACTCTCATGGATACTTACACAGACAAGCCTGTACTCTCTTCAATGTCTCCGCACACTCACAGCTCCAGTCTACTCTCATGGATACTTACATAGACAGGCCTGTACTCTCTTCAATGTCTCCGCACACTCACAGCTCCAGTCTACTCTCATGGATACTTACATAGACTGGCCTGTACTCTCTTCAATGTCTCCACACACTCACAGCTCCAGTCTACTCTCATGGATACTTACACCGACAGGCCTGTACTCTCTTCAATGTCTCCACACACTCACAGCTCCAGTCTACTCTCATGGATACTTACATAGACTAACCTGTACTCTCTTCAATGTCTCCGCACACTCACAGCTCCAGTCTACTCTCATGGATACTTACACAGACAGGCCTGTACTCTCTTCAATGTCTCCACACACTCACAGCTCCAGTCTACTCTCATGGATACTTACATAGACAGTCCTTTCTCTCTTCAATGTCTCCACACACTCTTAGCTCCAGTCTACTCTCATGGATACTTACATAGACTGGCCTGTACTCTCTTCATTGTCTCCGCACACTCACAGCTCCAGTCTACTCTCATGGATACTTACATAGACTGGCCTGTACTCTCTTCAATGTCTCCACACACTCACAGCTCCAGTCTACTCTCATGGATACTTACATAGACTGGCCTGTACTCTCTTCAATGTCTCCGCACACTCACAGCTCCAGTCTACTCTCATGGATACTTACATAGACTGGCCTGTACTCTCTTCAATGTCTCCGCACACTCACAGCTCCAGTCTACTCTCATGGATACTTACACCGACAGGCCTGTACTCTCTTCAATGTCTCCACACACTCACAGCTCCAGTCTACTCTCATGGATTTTCCACGACGTAATAATTCCGTAAAAGGAAAAACTAAATCCGCGTGTTTTGGTATAAACCTACTGTAGTAGTAAATTAACCCAATCAAACTACGAAGTTCCTTTTTTGTAGTTGGAGTCTTAAATTCCAAAATCTTTTTCACATTATCAGGTTTGACAACTCCCTGTCCGACACTATGACCCAGAAATTTTACATTAGGAAAGCCCACCTCCAATTTGGCGGGTTTTAATGTAAATCCATTCTTTCTTAAAGCACTAAATACATTACGAACACTTTCAATGTGCCTGTCCCAGTCCTCACTGAAAATACAAATGTCATCGAAATAAAACAATAGATTTTCTAAACCTCTTAACATGCGCTTAACAATCTTGTTAAAGTGATTAGGAGCACCGCTTAATCCAAAGGGTAAATAATGGAACATATGTTCTCCCAAAACTCTAAATGCCGTAAATGGTTTGCTTGTTTCACAAATTGGAATCTGCCAGTAACCTTTTGTCAGGTCCAGTAACGTAAAGTACTTAGCTTTAAATAGCATGTTGAACAAATCTTCTTGTTCGGGAATTACCTCAGCGGGTATTTTAGTAACATTATTTAATTTTCTAAAATCAATACACGGTCGCAAAGTTCCGTCTTTCTTTTTTATTATAACAACGGGCGCTGCATAGGGAGATTCATCGTAGTCCCTTTAACTTACAGTTCGTGTAATTTGAAATGTATAAACCTTTCTCAGTCTATCTAGCACTCGTAAGTAAGTGGTAATCATGAATAAACATAAAGAAAGGTTGTACAGACTTTAAAAAGAGTTTTTAAAAAAGCTAGCAATCTTACTTTTTTATTCTATTAAAAACTCTATGTTGTCAGGTTCAGGAATTATTCATGTTGCTAAATAGCTGTACACAATTAAGATCCCGAGGTTCAACCTGACAAGAACATCATTCACACACAGTCATACATAGTGTAACCAACTATGTGGATGGTTTAAATAACAAAAAAAAATAATTTAATTGTATGATACTGATATATGTATATGTACAATAAAGAATGATAGAATGATGAATAGATATAACATATATATGTGAGCTTGCGCTCCCAGAGCTATATTTTTATATATTTTATTTTTATAGGCTAGTGCCAAACTTATTATTTCTACTTCCGCTTTTTGTGTATAAAAAGTGATGCCACGCTGTTTTAAAACAGTTCAGTGTACAGTTGACCAGTGGTCAGTACCATATCTGTCTGTGTGACAGCTGAAGATCGTTGTGGTCTAGCGTCTAATTATATTTTTATTCCTGTACCTGGGACGGCCTGTAAGTGTAGAAATATTTTATATTTTTTACTAGATCTATACTATGTGTAAGGTAGTTGTTTTATTTTCTACTTCTACTATTTGTCATAATAGTTGGCAACATGCTGTACGGAAGATGGCGGCGTCCATCAGTCCTAATAGAATATAGATCTAATATAGTTTTGCATTTATGTATTGCAGGCTATTATTACTGCTATGTTACTGCTTTTAACTGCTGCTGTTGAATATTACTGCTAATAGCTGCTGTTTATAACTGCTGTTGTTAGATCTATTCTAAATCTAGAATCTAGTGTTATTTTGTTTCTGCTATTCAAGGCATTCAAGGCTATTGATAGTTTTGTTAATGTTATTGTTTCTGTAGATCTATTCTAGATCTAATTCTAGGGAAGCTTAAGCTAGTGTTATTTTGTTTCTTTATTATCGCCTTAGTAAACTTAGTTATATTTATAGTCTTTTTCTCAGTTCTGTTCTTAGTGAATAGTAAGGTACTGAGCCTAAGGATAAGATATTCTTGTTTTAGTGTTAGTGTTATGAGTGAAATAGTAGGATATTGTAGTGTGTTTATTGTAGATCTAGGTCTAGTGTAGTAGTTTTAGTGATTTAGTTAGATAGTTGTTTTGATCAGTTTGTGTCAGATAGTTGGTTTGGTTAGTTTGTAGTGGAGTAGATTTAGAGGGTAGTTTATAGTGGTTAGTGTATATATTATATTTTATTATTATTTGATTCCATGTAAATAAAGTTTCATTTTGTTTATTTATACTAAACTAAAGTTTGTTATCTTGTTTCCATTTAGTTTAGTTTAGTATGTCTGGTTACTTAGGTGACTCTAGCCCCTTGGTCGTAGACTGAGGTGTCACAGATGAGCCCACCCAGTAGCGCAGACATCTGCCTACTTTTGGTAAATTTTAATGTTGAGCAGCAGAGAATAGGTCATCTCTTTCCATCCACTCGCGCCTGCCTGACCTGCTCACATTTTTGGTGTCAGAAGTGGGATCTGTGCTTGAGTGACCAGACTTGTATTTTTTTATTGGGATAGATTAGGTTTGCGTAGGAGTTTAGGCATTGATAGGCGGTATAGATAGTGTTAGTTTAGTTGTTTTTTTTGGTATTGTTATTGAGAGGTTAGTAGGCTTTATTTTGTTGAGTAGTTACGTAGATGAACAGCGAGGCAGCAGCAGCAGCAAGAATGCAGCCGTCTCAGACAGTGATCCTGGTGCCTAGGACAGAGATGAGTATCCGGCGCTTCCATGGCGATGGTCCTGCCAGGGAAGTGGAGGAGTTCCTTCAAAATGTTGAGAGAGCTTGGAAGTCTCAACACATGGTGCATCCAGAGGAAAAATGTGACTTCCTCTTCGCACATCTAGGTGAGGCAGTGAAGGCCGAACTTAGGTGCCACACTCAGACGACAAGGGCATGTCCAGATGCCCTTGTACAAGTTCTACGCTCCACTTATGGAGAAAGGCGGAGCATCAACTACCTGATTGGGCAGCTGTTCAGAATAAGCCAGCACCAGTACGAGTCTGTCCGCACCTACTCACACCGTCTCCTTCAGGCATTTGAAGCACTCACAGACAGGCAGAGAGCTCTATCTGAAACTCCCTTCAGCAAGTCTATCCTGAGGGACCAGTTTGTAGAAAACCTCAGTGACAGGACCCTAAGGAGAGACCTGCGAGAGAGACTACTCGACAGGCCAGAAACTGAATTCCTGGCATTAAGAGACATGGCCATCAGGTGGGCCCAGGACGAGGATGTCGCACCGCAAGTCAACGTCACATGCAGTGAGATAAAGATTGAAGGCCAGCTAGCTGCGCTCTCCAAGCAAGTGGAGGAGCTTGCAGCCCAGATTGTGCTCCTACAACTTCCGGGACAACAGAACTCTAACTGTCCCCACTGCAACCACCATCAACCTGATCACATTAGCGGCAAGGTGAGACAGATTGCCTCACAACCAAAGCGCACTCTTAACCATAAGAGGCCAACGATGAAGAACAGGAAATGCTACGCATGTGGCAAACCTGGCCATCTTGCAAGAAATTGCAGGCTACAGAACAGGTTCCAAGGTCAGCGAAAGAAGCCAGGGAACCGGGCTCACCAGCAACACCCTTCTAGAAGCAACTGCTCGAATTGTGGAAGCCGGGACCATTTCACCCGAGCTTGCCCTGATGTCACTGCAGCAGTGAATCACGTTCAGGTTGCCTCAGTGGAACAACCACAGGCAGTACAACTGCAACCTGCCCCAAGCCAACAGAATTGTCGGTTGAGGTGCCACAGAATCCGAGGCGATCCAACACTGCTCCTGATTCAATTGTTCGCAGAAACCAACCCGCAGTGGCAGAAATGATGTCGATTCATACCGAAGTTGCCTCACCTGACACTTCCAGTAATCATGCAGAAGGAGGTAGGGAAACAAATCCTTTCCTACAGTTTCATCCGGTCCAACCAGAATCCACCTTGCTTTCCCATGAGGTTCCTGAGTTGCAGAAGAAAAGGAACGACCTTCTGAACATTGGGTGCAGAGTTCTTGTTGAACAGAGAGTCAGAGGCCAGGGAAGAATGTTCATGCAGTATGAACCCTCTTGTTTTGTAATTACTGCAGTACCCAAGTATGCTTCTGGCTGGTACATGGTGGAGGCAGAAGACGGCAGTACTTACCGATATGTACGAGAGGAGGAAATGAAGTTCGTTTCCTCACCATACTAGCATAATTCTTCATTTGTATATTTGTAATTTTTATTTAATATGTTGGTTGCATTCCAATGTATGAAGATGTATTAGTTTGTAGTAACTCTGAGTACATGTTATCTACATGTGTGTTTAAAAGTTTTTTTTAAGCTTAGTAGATGCTGTACCTATTTGAGAATGTACAGAATCAAGAGTATTTTCTTGTGTTTTTAGCTGATGAAGTGTATATTTTTTTGCTTTTGTCCTTGGAAAGCAATGTAATTTAAGTCATGTCATGGAGATGTATATTTTTGCGTGAAATAGATTTTAGTGTGTATTTTCTTTGATGGTAGAATATGTCAGCAGTATGTATGTAATGCATTTTAAGTAGTTTGTTAGTATTTTGTTTTGCGAGGATGCAAAAATTTAAGGCGGGATGAATGTGAGCTTGCGCTCCCAGAGCTATATTTTTATATATTTTATTTTTATAGGCTAGTGCCAAACTTATTATTTCTACTTCCGCTTTTTGTGTATAAAAAGTGATGCCACGCTGTTTTAAAACAGTTCAGTGTACAGTTGACCAGTGGTCAGTACCATATCTGTCTGTGTGACAGCTGAAGATCGTTGTGGTCTGGCGTCTAATTATATTTTTATTCCTGTACCTGGGACGGCCTGTAAGTGTAGAAATATTTTATATTTTTTACTAGATCTATACTAGGCTATGTGTAAGGTAGTTGTTTTATTTTCTACTTGTACTATTTGTCATAATAGTTGGCAACATGCTGTACGGAAGATGGCGGCGTCCATCAGTCCTAATAGAATATAGATCTAATATAGTTTTGCATTTATGTATTGCAGGCTATTATTACTGCTGTGTTACTGCTTTTAACTGCTGCTGTTGAATATTACTGCTAATAGCTGCTGTTTATAACTGCTGTTGTTAGATCTATTCTAAATCTAGAATCTAGTGTTATTTTGTTTCTGCTATTCAAGGCATTCAAGGCTATTGATAGTTTTGTTAATGTTATTGTTTCTGTAGATCTATTCTAGATCTAATTCTAGGGAAGCTTAAGCTAGTGTTATTTTGTTTCTTTATTATCGCCTTAGTAAACTTAGTTATATTTATAGTCTTTTTCTCAGTTCTGTTCTTAGTGAATAGTAAGGTACTGAGCCTAAGGATAAGATATTCTTGTTTTAGTGTTAGTGTTATGAGTGAAATAGTAGGATATTGTAGTGTGTTTATTGTAGATCTAGGTCTAGTGTAGTAGTTTTAGTGATTTAGTTAGATAGTTGTTTTGATCAGTTTGTGTCAGATAGTTGGTTTGGTTAGTTTGTAGTGGAGTAGATTTAGAGGGTAGTTTATAGTGGTTAGTGTATATATTATATTTTATTATTATTTGATTCCATGTAAATAAAGTTTCATTTTGTTTATTTATACTAAACTAAAGTTTGTTATCTTGTTTCCATTTAGTTTAGTTTAGTATGTCTGGTTACTTAGGTGACTCTAGCCCCTTGGTCGTAGACCGAGGTGCACAGATTGAGCCCACCCAGTAGCGCAAACATCTGCCTACTGTTAGGTAAATTTTAATGTTGAGCAGTAAGAATAGGTATCTCTCTCTATCCACTCGCGCCTGCCTGACCTGCTCACATATACATAGATATTATTCAATAATTCACATAAGCACCTTGCTACTGCTATCAACTTGTCACACTGGTTTCACAGTCCGCCAGACGCTCACCGACTGGCGTCACAAAAACTGCCAACCTCGGCAATAATAAAGTTAGACCTCAGCTGATACCAACTGATGCGTAGCTGCTCTGACACTCAACGCCGTCGGGGATCGCCAATCTGACAATGACACTGAAGACTGTAATATATATGTATATATTTCTGGGACGATAAAGGACGCCCACACTGGCATAGACTCGAGCTCAGTTTATACAACTCCAACGCTGGCACCCTATACACGAAATAACACACAATTCAACCTCTATTCCAAAACTAGAAACAGCGACAACCTTCATATAAAACAAACAATAAGAGATATCACAACGAAGTAATTCACCCTAAAACAGGGTTCCAAAAATCCTACTGAATAATATAAGTACAGGAAACTAGTACAGACTAATAATCTTTTACTGACTAACACACCGTCCGTTTCAACCAAATTCAGAGGGAGAAATGTCCAAGGACAATGAATGACCAATAAATGTCACCGGACTTTGTGACGTAGGAAAAACAATTCAAAACAAGACTACAAGGCATTCTCGCCCCGTACAAGTAATACGAGTAGAGGAAAACAAACAACAAACAGAGTTTGGACAAAAGCAAAAGACACTTGACTAAACTACGCGACATATGTTTATATATGATAACTTACATTAAACACATCATAATGTGGTTATTAGTGATGTCTTTGTTTACTAATGATGGTGAGAGGTAGACCCTATTACGTGAACTAAGATTCGCAAAAATAAATGTGAAGAGTTTATCAGATATTTTTTAAAAACAACTTTTATACATATGACTTTCATCATTATAGCATGCCCAGAACCAGTGGGGAGAAGAAGGTTTTCGGTGCTGCCTTTAGGGCGCTCAGTAAACAACTGTCGAACATCAAGCTTCCTTGATATGTGGACAAGCTCAAGCGTACTTAGCCTCTCGGCCACATATCCCACACTGAATATCTTTTCAATGGTTAATAACTACTAAGCATTACTTAACTATAAAACACAAACAGGACCGGCCCTACAGATTGCTGGGCCCTATGCAAAACGGATTGCGCGGGGCCTTATCTGGGTAGGAATAAAGATAATGAGTGAAAATTAAGATTTTTTGTTAAAAAATAAATTCGACATTGCATTTTATTCATACTTTACTAAGTGCGAAAGCACGGTAAAATTAACTTTACGAACCATCTACAGTAGATGGTAGTTTTCCAACAAAAAGCCGATAAACATTCAAATGTCTTTTAGATTTACTATCGACTAGCAAAATATCGCTTTTTAATTTTTTAAGAGATCGAGATAGATTTAGATCCAGATCTATATTTATATGCCATTGACTATTACAGTAAATTAAGTACTGCAACTTCCTGTTTTTTTTTTAATTCGTCCTATTATTTTAATTAAATGAAAGCTGACAATGTCGTTTTTTGTTCAATCGCGAGTAGGAATGGCGTTTTCCATGTTGAATGACACCCAAAAATATCAATTTGTCTATTTTTCAGGATATTTTAATAATTTCAGGAGATTTCCAGTAACTACTGGAAAATCAGGAGGCCGCTGAAATCCTTTTATAAGTTAAAATGGTTTAATTTAATAATTTACAACTAGAGTTAGCGTGGCCGCGGGGCCTATGAAAGTGCGGGGCCCACTTCGACCGCATAGGTTGCAGTGCCCTAAGACCGGCCCTGAGCACAAAAGCAGGCAAAAGAAAGAAGAAAACAAATCGGAAGAGAGAATTAGACATTTAGACATCTAGACATTTAGACATCTAGACATCTAGACATTTAGACATTTAGACATCTAGACATTTAGACATTTAGACATCTAGACATTTAGACATCTAGACATCTAGACATTTAGACATCTAGACATCTAGACATTTAGACATTTAGACATTTAGACATCTAGACATTTAGACATCTAGACATTTAGACATATTGATATAGATCAAGATCAATTTTGAAAGATTGTAGAAAGTTTAGAAGTGTCGCAACAATGGGTCAAGCAAAACTCAGAAATTTAGAAGTGTCGCAACAATGAGTCAAGCAAAATTTAGAAGTGTCACAACAATGGGTCAAGGAAAATTTAGAAGTGTCCCAATAATGGTTCAAGCAAAATTTAGAAGTGTCGCAACAATGGGTCAAGCAAAATTTAGAAGTGTCCCAACAATGGGTCAAGCAAAATTTAGAAGTGTCGCAACAATGGGTCAAGCAAAATTTAGATGTGTCGCAACAATGGGTCAAGCAAAATTTAGAAGTGTCGCAACAATGGGTCAAGCAAAATTTAGAAGTGTCGCAACAATGGGTCAAGCAAAATTTAGAAGTGTCGCAACAATGGGTCAAGCAAAATTTAGAAGTGTCGCAACAATGGGTCAAGCAAAATTTAGAAGTGTCGCAACAATGGGTCAAGAAAAATTTAGAAGTGTCCCAACAATGGGTCAAGCAAAATTTAGAAGTGTCGCAACAATGGGTCAAGCAAAATTTAGAAGTGTCGCAACAATGGGTCAAGCAAAATTTAGAAGTGTCGCAACAATGGGTCAAGCAAAATTTAGAAGTGTCGCAACAATGGGTCAAGCAAAATTTAGAAGTCTCGCAACAATGGGTCAAGAAAAATTTAGAAGTGTCGCAACAATGGGTCAAGCAAAATTTAGAAGTGTCGCAACAATGGGTCAAGATCTCTTTCACTTTTTTTTTAGAAAAAAAGAAAAATAAAGATCTTAAAGTAGGGCCTACTCCAACTCTAATAGAAAGAATGAATACTCGTTGGTTTCTAGCATAATGATAATAATAATCTTTATTATCCATAAGGAAATTTGACTTACAATTTGTGCATTTCACCAAATAAAACATTATAATTATAGAAAACCAAAATGTACGTTCGCACCAGACTCACTCATAATTTACAAGTGAAAAGTTTATATCAGATAGTCTCATGATTTGATTGCCAGGGGAACAAAAGAGCTTTTTTTGTCTGTCTTTGCTATCGGTGTCCTGTATCTATTTTGGGATGGTAAAATCACAAAATCCTGATCCAAAGGGTGATTTTTTATTTCTAGAACCTTTTTAGCTTTTTTATGAATCTTGGTCTCCACGTTGATCTATCCAGTGCTACTTTTCCCCCGCTATTAGTGTTTATTTTGAAGAACTTCATGTCGAGTTTTTGCATTCTTCAGTGGACGACCAGCGCTCTCCTGGCTTCTGTTAGATCGCCATACAGAATGTGAATGTCGACCTTGTGGCATTCTATGAACGTCACCAAGCCAGCCAAGGCTTTTGTTCATGCCATGAGTAGGTTGACCATGTTTCATGTATCCGGTTGACAGAAACCAATCAGGATAGAAGACTTCAAAGGAACCGTAGCAACTGTACATAAAACATCCTATCCATAATCTTCAAATACAAAATCAAAACCTAATATAAGACTCAGAAAGACACAAATATAAAGGCATACTCCTTCTTCCATATGCTAGAACTAAAATATACAAATATTCCTTCTTCAGTAGTGATATAAGAGCATGAAATGGGTTGCCTGAGCCAGCCAGGAAAACCAATGACTTTGCAGAAGTCAGTAGTTAACATGCATGACTAGATTTAAAGCGTAATCATCTTTTTTGAAGTAACGTCTGTATTTTATAAGATAAGATAATGTACCAATGTCAACGATATTCCATCGCTTGACCAGGACTGTAAATTTAAAGTTATGTAATTATTGGCAGGACAAAAAGATATGTTTTCTTCATGTCAATAACATAGTGCGTATATATAAACTTCTAATAAACGTGTAACTCAGAGCTCCTCAAAATGTTCAATAATTAATTATTCCTGGGAAGCAAGTGGAAACAGCTTTTTTTTTTTCATTTTCCTTTACGGAAAGGTACAGATATTTCTAGTGAAATGGTTGGAAAGTACAAGATTGTGGAATTCGAAAACAAATTTTTAGACGTCAAGAACTTGGAACTAGTTTTCAATACCCTCAGCTAACAATGGCTGGCTGCCTGGTCGTGCGGTTTGTGCGCTGGACTGTCGTTCGGATTCATCGACGGTCGAGGGTTCAAACCCTGCCCGCTCCCATCCCCCGTCGTCCTGCGGGAGGTTTGGACTAGGAAGTAAACTATCTTCAACTCTGAAGGAACATCCGAAACATGTAAAACATTTTACAAACAATGAACCTCATTCACCAATCGTAAACAAACAACATTTAGCCCCGTGGTGCTCTATCTCTTCTATATAATTTACGATCTCATGTTTAATTCAAGATGGTTGTCACGTGACAGTTTTTTTTCCGTTCTTTTATCAATTAGATCACGTGACTAAATATTGTTTGTTTACGATTGGTGAATGAGATCTATTTAGTCCAGATGCTGATTCAGCTCCAAAGGACATATCTCCAAGCAAATTATAACCTGAAAGAGAAGTTCTAGTTCTTACGCGCGAGTTCTATGGATATTTGCTGGAAGCTGCATTCCTACAACTAAAAAACAACTTTTCTGCTAAGCTTTTAAATAGACTATAAATATATCTGTGAACAATCTTTCTCTTAATAAAAAAAAATACGAACAGTATAACAAGAAAAACATATAAATACTAAAAAAAAAACAAAGTTTTTCCCAGGGGTAGTTTGTCTAGAGTCACTTGACCTGTATGGGAGCTTAAAGGGACTACGCCTAACAGCAGAGTTTCACGCCAAGGCTGTACGGGAGGACTGATCCTTCCAGCCTTGCCACCAATGGGAGTTCATTAGTTTGGATCAGTCATGCGATTCCATGTCTAGTAGATGTAGATCAGCGATGCCCAACCTAATTTATTTTGCGGGCCATTTTTATTTCCAAGACTCGTGTTGCGGGCCATATCAACGAAAAGGTACAAAAACGAAATTAAATTGACCTCAAACTATTTTATTAGAAACCCTAGACTCTAGTACTTACATTAATTAATGGGATATTTCGAGTTTTTCTTTTGTTTGCGGTTCAAATCAAGAATGCGCCATATTTTTTGTAATGTTCTTTAAACGTTGTTTGTTTGTTTGTTCGTTTTTTGTTTGTTTTTGTTTGTTTGTTCGTTTTTTGTTTGTTTTTCAAAATAGTCACCCTTTCTTTCTAAAACGAATATGTTGGCATATTATCATTTGACATTTAAAAACAACAACAAAGACCTGTTCACTTTTCCTAGTAGATTCTACATTTAGAGTCCCAGTTCATTAACACAAAGGCCATGGTACCAATCCATCAGACAAAAAGTAAGGTCTAACGTAGGTAAACATTAATTTTTTTTTTTTTTTTTTTGAAAGGGGAGTGGCTCAACCAATGGGCATCAGGAAATACAGGCAGAGCCATGTACAGAGAAATGACTACGCCTAACAAACTGGACAGTATTAACTTCCTCCCCCGCAAAGAACAATCTACAATCTTCCAACTAAGAACAGGACACACACCACTATTAAATTACCACCTGAACAAAATAAACTCCACACAACTCCCCCTTTGCAGACACTGCGCCCACCCCTTTAAAACCGTAAACCATATCCTCTTTGAATGCCCCTCCATAATCCACCTTAGGCAGACCCTACTTCCACTACAGCCCAACATAACCAACACCCTGTACGGCAGTGCTGAACAACTGAAGAAAACAGCACACTTTTTTTCCTTGGCACAGTCTGCAAAAGAGCTCACAGCTCAGCAGCAATAAAGCTGGCTAGAAGAAGAAGAAGAAGAAGAAGAAAGGGGAATTTTCTACACTTTGTACTGACGTTTCGGCGGGCCGGCTAGAATCACGTCGCGGGCCGTATTTGGCCCGCGGGCCGTATTTTGGGCATCACTGATGTAGATGAACAATACTTAATCAGTGCGATTTATTAGAGTATATTATTGTATTTACCAATTGTTTTTGTTTAGCTCTATTTTATAACCAATTGGTGTAAAGGTAAAGGGGAGGGGAAGAAAGAAATGGATATCTAGGTGGATTTTACAGTTACTGGTTTTCAAAGCATTAAAATAGGGAAATGACCGGAATTCGAACCCGTGGCTCACGCGTTATCGGTCCGACGTGACAACCAATCTGCTCTTGTGAGTTACTGATGACAAGAGAAGATTGTATAGTTATTACAATTTCGAGCGGAGACCTTTAAAGGGGACTAACTCACTTCTTTTGTCAAGTAAAGTCTCCTCCCTTGTTCGAGATAACCAAAACAAAATAATAAATTGCCAATAGTATTAACTAATTGGTTTATTATTTTAAATTGACTCTTGTGTTGTAAAAGAAATAATTGTTTAAAAATTCAGCCTTATCCGATATTGTGTGCCGTGGAAATAACGGGTATTAACTTTCTTTTTTCCAGACAGACGTAAGCTAATTGTATTGTTTGGAAACATTATGAACGAGTGCAAAAAAAAGTTAAATACTTCACATTAATTACATATTTTCTTATGTAAAAGGCACCAAAACATTATGAAATCTACAGTATAATCACAAAATTAGTTTAATTGTAATTCCTTAATTAGGAGTGTTAAAAATTAAATGTAAAATAATACTGAACAAAAGTGAGTCTAAAGACAATTAACAAATTTACCTAACGTATACTTACGAAGCCTAACTCACTGGGTCTGGTAAAAAGGTTACACGCTATATATATATATATATATAATTACATGCTATATATATATATATATATATATATATATATATATATATATATATATATATATATATATATATATATATATAAATATATAGTGGCAGTATAGAGGGAATCCTCTTCATCAGACAGTTACGAGGAGGAGGGGGGGGGGGAGGTCGTCTCCAAAAGCAGTCTTTTTATATGCTGCCCTAATTTTTTTTAAAATTGTTTCAATGCGGCCCTCGATTGCATTTGGTTGCCAACCCCTGAACTATATTATAATTATAGTGGCGATTAGGGTAGGGGTAGTCCTTTGTGCGATTAGCTGACACATGTGACACAGGTCACGTTACTGGAAGCTATATTTGTCACGTTTTTAGGAGATATATTAGTCAGGCTATTAGAAGTTATATTTGTCAAGTTATAGGGAGCTATATTTGTCACGTTACTGGAAGCTATATTTGTCACGTTACTGGAAGATATATTTGTCACGTTACTGGAAGATATATTTGTCACGTTACTGGAAGATATATTTGTCACGTTACTGGAAGATATATTTGTCACGTAACTAGAAGATATATTTGTCACGTTACTGGAAGATATATTTGTCACGTTACTGGAAGATATATTTGTCACGTTACTGGCAGATATATTTGTCACGTTCTTGAGCTAGTTCATCGTATGTGCAGTGTTTGCAGAGAGAAGCAGCTAGATAGCTAGATAAATGGACATTTCAAAGATTTTGATGTATGTTACTTGACACTTGTTGTAACCTAAACAACATGCTATGTGACATTAATCTTCACAACGAAGTCTTATCATCGATTAGCTTCATTCGATATTTTATTGTATTCACCTCTCCTTACAAAAAAAAAAAAGAGTTATACTAAGCTTCTGCTTTAATAGTTGTTTATTTTGATTAATGATTCAGAACACATCACACTTAATGTTCGTTTGAACCATAGACTAGGGTTTAAACTGACAAATCAAATGGTTATCGCATATTTGTTGAAAATCTAAATTAAAACAAGGGACATTACTGGCATGGAAAGAGCAGGGGGACATAATCAGTCCAGATGTACATAAATCAACACTATTCTCTTAGCTTGCATTAAATTATAGCTGAAGAGCTTACTGAACAATAGGTTGTGACACTAAGCACCATTGAACGCCTCACAAGGCTTCTCAATTATAATGTGTGGGAGGGTAGGGTGTGTTTGATGGGGTGCCTATCCCTTTTAGAAAAAAAATAAGATTAATGTTAAGATTAATGCTATGATTTCACAGTAATTTTGTTCTCTCTCAAAACTTTGTTTTTATTGAAAATTCAAATAGACGTTCCTTCAAAAAAAAAAGATACTTGCGTCCTAAGTTCAGAAGATACTTTCGTCCTAAGTTCATACTTGCGTCCTACGTTTAAAAGATGCTTGTGTCCTAAGTTCAGAAGATACTTTCGTCCTAAGTTCATACTTGCGTCCTACGTTTAATAGATGCTTGTGTCCTAAGTTCAGAAGATACTTTCGTCCTAAGTTCATACTTGCGTCCTACGTTTAAAAGATGCTTGTGTCCTAAGTTCAGAAGATACTTTCGTCCTAAGTTCATACTTGCGTCCTACGTTTAAAAGATGCTTGTGTCCTAAGTTCAGAAGATACTTTCGTCCTAAGTTCATACTTGCGTCCTACGTTTAAAAGATGCTTGTGTCCTACGTTTAAAAGATGCTTGTGTCCTAAGTTCAGAAGATACTTTCGTCATAAGCTCATACTTGCGTCCTACGTTTAAAAGATGCTTGTGTCCTAAGTTCAGAAGATACTTTCGTCCTAAGTTCATACTTGCGTCCTACGTTTAAAAGATGCTTGTGTCCTAAGTTCATGCTTGCGTCCTACGTTTAAAAGATGCTTGTGTCCTAAGTTCAGAAGATACTCTCGTCCTAAGTTCATACTTGCGTCCTACGTTTAAAAGATGCTTGTGTCCTAAGTTCAGAAGATACTCTCGTCCTAAGCTCATACTTGCGTCCTACGTTTAAAAGATGCTTGTGTCCTAAGTTCAGAAGATACTTTCGTCCTAAGTTCATACTTGCGTCCTACGTTTAAAAGATGCTTGTGTCCTAAGTTCAGAAGATACTTTCGTCCTAAGTTCATACTTGCGTCCTACGTTTAAAAGATGCTTGTGTCCTACGTTTAAAAGATGCTTGTGTCCTAAGTTCAGAAGATACTTTCGTCCTAAGCTCATACTTGCGTCCTACGTTTAAAAGATGCTTGTGTCCTAAGTTCAGAAGATACTTTCGTCCTAAGCTCATACTTGCGTCCTACGTTTAAAAGATGCTTGTGTCCTAAGTTCAGAAGATACTTTCGTCCTAAGTTCATACTTGCGTCCTACGTTTAAAAGATGCTTGTGTCCTACGTTTAAAAGATGCTTGTGTCCTAAGTTCAGAAGATACTTTCGTCCTAAGCTCATACTTGCGTCCTACGTTTAAAAGATGCTTGTGTCCTAAGTTCAGAAGATACTTTCGTCCTAAGCTCATACTTGCGTCCTACGTTTAAAAGATGCTTGTGTCCTAAGTTCATACTTGCGTCCTACGTTTAAAAGATGCTTGTGTCCTAAGTTCAGAAGATACTCTCGTCCTAAGTTCATACTTGCGTCCTACGTTTAAAAGATGCTTGTGTCCTAAGTTCAGAAGATACTTTCGTCCTAAGTTCATACTTGCGTCCTACGTTTAAAAGATGCTTGTGTCCTAAGTTCAGAAGATACTCTCGTCCTAAGCTCATACTTGCGTCCTACGTTTAAAAGATGCTTGTGTCCTAAGTTCAGAAGATACTTTCGTCCTACGTTCATACTTGCGTCCTACGTTTAAAAGATGCTTGTGTCCTAAGTTCAGAAGATACTTTCGTCCTAAGTTCATACTTGCGTCCTACGTTTAAAAGATGCTTGTGTCCTAAGTTCAGAAGATACTTTCGTCCTAAGTTCATACTTGCGTCCTACGTTTAAAAGATGCTTGTGTCCTAAGTTCAGAAGATACTTTCGTCCTAAGTTCATACTTGCGTCCTACGTTTAAAAGATGCTTGTGTCTTACGTTTAAAAGATGCTTGTGTCCTAAGTTCAGAAGATACTTTCGTCCTAAGCTCATACTTGCGTCCTACGTTTAGAAGATACTTGTGTCCTAAGTTCAGAAGATACTCTCGTCCTAAGCTCATACTTGCGTCCTACGTTTAAAAGATGCTTGTGTCCTAAGTTCAGAAGATACTTTCGTCCTAAGTTTATACTTGCGTCCTACGTTTAAAAGATACTTGCGTCCTAAGTTCAGAAGATACTTGTGTCCTACTTTCAGAAGATACTTTCATCCTAAGTTCAGAAGATACTTTCGTCCTAAGTTCAGAAGATACTTGCGTCCTACGTCCAGAAGATACTTTCATCCTAAGTTCAGAAGATACTTTCGTCCTAAGTTCAGAAGATGTGGGGTGACGGTTCAGTGCTTTGCCTGTAGTAGATATTTTAAGTACATGTTTCGAGCTAGTGACCACAACAATTCTAGAATCAATTATTTTTAAGATCGCCTAGGCATCCTCGTGAAAACTGTAAACACAATCATATAAATAATGTCTGAAGCCGTATGTAGACAATACCATTAGTTTTCTTTGTGTGTGCTTCAGCTCTTGAAGAAAATCGTGTCATACGAAAATTAGCTGGCTCCTCTACCACCAAACGAAAGCCTATTGACCTGCTATATATGTGGACGGGAGTGTCTCTCCAAGATAGGGCTGCACATGAAAAAGTGTTCTACCACTGAAGGAGGGCTGAATAGATTTTTCATTATTTCCGCAGCATTTAAATATAGGTTTTACAGACAAACCTTAATGCTTGAGACTGCATTTTATCAAGCTGTTAAGACTCGTCTAGGTCTTAGATTTTAATTAGCACAAATATTAGTCTAACGTTCTCGATTTTCTTTTTTTTTTACAGACTTTTTGAATATTAGGCTTGATATGTTATATTTCAGCCTATCGGATGTCAAATTAGCAAAAAAGTGAAACTCCTATTGCACTTTTATTTTTAGAAATGAGTTGCTAATTTTTAGATGCGGTCTGATTTTCTGTTAGTATCTATGTGGCTGAGTGCTATAGCGCTTGGCACCCGAACCTGAGGGTCCATGATTCAAATCCTGGTGGAGACTGGAAATTTTAATTTCGGGATCTTTGGGCGCCTCTGAGACCATCCAGCTCTAATGGATACCTGACATTAGTCGGGGGAAAGTAAAGGCGGTTGGTCGTCGCACTGGCCACAGGACACCCTCGTTAACCGCGGGCCAAAGAAACAGACTTTTACATCATCTGCCCATAGATCGCAAGGTCGAATGGGGACATAAAAATCTCTGGGGTGTATTACACCACTTGTGATCGTGCGACGCATCTCTGTTGTAGCATACCCCATGGCGCGAAGGGGTTCGTTGAACCCGGGCCCACGACCATTAGGAACCTACGGCATTAACCTTAGGGGTTCATAGCGCTTGGACGTTTGATCTATTGGGCTCACATTTGAAGAGGCTGGTATGAACAATGAAGATTGTGTGTGCCTACTTGTCTGTCTTGATTAAATGGACTTATGACCTATTGGGGCCCACATTTGAAGAGTCTGGTATGAATAATGATACTTGTCTGTTATGTTTTTCCAATATATTAAGAAAAATACCGCACTGACAAAGGATAATATTTAAATCATACACTTATATTTGGAAGTCAGGACATGTACATGTATATCTAATTTAGACTTCACAAAGTTTGACGAACTTCTTAAGAAAACTAATAACAGAACTAATTACCTCCCCAACTGATTCAAAACCAGAAAATAGACCTAGTGGGCAATACAATTCTAGCAAAATAGTATTGGAGATCAAACCCGCACCATTTTTCTCTATCATTGT
This sequence comes from Biomphalaria glabrata, assembly GCF_947242115.1. Lineage (NCBI taxonomy): Eukaryota > Metazoa > Mollusca > Gastropoda > Planorbidae > Biomphalaria > Biomphalaria glabrata. The sequence goes on from NC_074719.1 coordinate 5,130,307, forward strand.
TGACAGCACTCAAAACATATAAAATGCAATTGAATTAGCATTTTCCCCCGGACATTGTTTAGTAATCTCCAATGACGGAATATTTAACTCTTTCTTTCCTAACTGACGATACCAACGTTGATTCCACCAGAACGTGGTAAATAATTATGGAGAGAAAGAGTTAAAGAAATATCAATCAGAGTCATTTCTAGGTTTTCAAATTTGTGAGACCCAAAATAGATTGAAAACAAGGTTACACAGACAGGTTGCGTGTAAACACAGACTCAAAATTTGCCCGAAGTGGCCCGCTATGGCAGGTGTAAATAGGCAGGTTTCAATATTTTCAGAAAGAATATCAGAAATTACGAACTACAAACTATTAACAACTACAACCCTTTCTCCATCAATGCAAAATGAAGATAATTTCTCATATGCTGTATTAGTAGTTGCACTAGAGATGCTCGGTGATTTGCACCATGGATTTATAGTATGCGATACGTTTTATTGTTGATAGTGAATATTGTAAAAATTGTGTATTTTAATGAAATAAATGCTTGCATAGTTAATTTTAAAAATTAAAATTTCGCTTTTAGAAAAGAAAAAAAGTATCTGTTGTATCAGAACCATGAAAGGTCTAAAATATTGTGATGTCGGATTATCCATCTTTTCTAGTTTACGAGATTGAAACGGGGCGGACAGACCATATAAAACTAATAGCGGCTATTCCCCCTTCGGGCGCCGCTAAAAAAGTATGAAAATTCACCATTTATCCTTAAATAAATTGCAAGGCCATTGCTATGATGGTTCCTCCAATACGAGTGGACAGTACACTGGCCTTTAGGCATGCTTCAACAACGACATCTGCCTGGGCATTACGTTTATTACGGTAGTCACAAGTTAATCTTGTTCTTACATGATTCTGTCGGCTGTATCCTAGAACCAGCAGATTTTTATGACTTGGTACAAGACGCGTATTTTTTTTTCTTTTGTTCAGCGTATTGAGATGGGCGCTTCTTGAATCTAATAGTTTATAAGGCACTCAAAAAATTGTGCTCTAGAAGTTGGTCATTAAGAAATGATACTTTAACAGTAATGCCCATGACAGTTTGTTCCACTGAGAGGTCATTCTGGAAGTTGCAATTGATCAAATATATTTAAGAAGTGTATGCCACAGAGCAGGTTCGCTCGCTTAAGTAAGAAAAGAAAAAGTAAGAAAAAGGTTTCTGAAATTTCAGTAAATAAATGTTAGGTCTATTTACTTGATAACTGATAGACTTAAAACTAGATTCAGTCAATAAATTTTAGGTCTATTTACTTGATAACTGATAGACTTAAAACTAGATTCAGTCGATAAATGTGAGATCTATTTACTTGTTAAATTATAGACATACAACTAGATTCAGTCAATAAATGTTAGGTCTATTTACTTGTTAACTGATAGACACAGAACTTGATTCTAGTTTGTATCAATGTTAAATAGTTTTATTCATAGAGCTGTTTTCGGAATGTAAATTTTGATAAAAGAATTCATACATTTTAGTCACAAAATACTGTTTATACACTTCTTGCCTTTTAATGTCTTTTGCTAAATGTACCAATACTTACATACCACTTCATGTTTTGTCACATATTAAATTCTTCTTATGGGGAGGGGGCCCACCAACATATTCTTGAACCCGGGCCCAAGGAGTACCGTGCTACGCCACTGGCATACCCAATATGTTGAACACCCTGGTGTAGAGAGATTGCTTTTCATAATCTAACAAGCTTATAGACAACACCTGTTTACAAATCCATACAAGTACTACGTCCCGCTGTCAAACACGTCATTTAGTAAAAAAAAAAGTCCTTAAAAACAACACCAAGACTTCTTCAGCTAGCAGCACTGCAGTCTCGAAAAGCAGTAAATATTTAGCTGTACCTCAAAGTAAGTACAGACGTTTTTAAAATACTTTTTTTCTTTACAATGCTTATATCGACTCTGACTATGAAAAAAATTGATTACTTTGCGTTGTAGTGACCTTGTTTAGTTAGAGAGTATGTTAGGTTTGTAGATAAATATATTGTGTATTGTTTTTAGCGACCGTAACAAGTAGCGACGTAGTCAGACGGACGATTGTTGTAGCAGAATAGGCGTAGATGGAAGAACAATATGGCGATAGTTTAGAGAAGGTTGAGTATTGTTAGAGACATATAAGTAGACGAGACAGGTAAGTACACGAGAAAGACAAGTAGACGAGACAGACAAGTAGACGAGACAGACAAGTAGAAGGGACATAAGTAGACGAGACAGACAAGTAAACGAGACAGACAAGTAGAAGGGACACATAAGTAGACGAGATAGACAAGTAGACGAGACAGACAAGTAGACAAGACACATAAGTAGACGAGACAGACAAGTAGACGAGACAGATAAGTAGACGAGACAGATAAGTAGACGAGATAGACAAGTAGACAAGACACATAAGTAGACGAGACAGACAAGTAGACAAGACACATAAGTAGACTAGACAGACAAGTAGACGAGACAGATAAGTAGACAAGACACATAAGTAGACGAGATAGACAAGTAGACGAGACAGATAAGTAGACGAGACACATAAGTAGACGAGATAGACAAGTAGACGAGACAGATAAGTAGACAAGACACATAAGTAGACGAGATAGACAAGTAGACGAGACAGATAAGTAGACGAGACAGACAAGTAGACGAGACAGATAAGTAGACGAGATAGATAGTAGACGAGACAGACAAGTAGACGAGATAGACAAGTAGACGAGACAGACAAGTAGACGAGATAGATAAGTAGACAAGACACATAAGTAGACGAGACAGACAAGTAGACGAGACAGATAAGTAGACGAGATAGACAAGTAGACGAGACAGACAAGTAGACGAGATAGACAAGTAGACGAGACAGACAAGTAGACGAGACAGACAAGTAGACGAGACAGACAAGTAGACGAGACAGACAAGTAGACGAGATAGACAAGTAGACGAGACAGATAAGTAGACGAGACAGACAAGTAGACGAGACAGACAAGTAGACGAGACAGACAAGTAGACGAGACAGAGAAGTAGACGAGACAGAGAAGTAGACGAGACAGACAAGTAGACGAGACAGACAAGTAGACGAGACAGATAAGTAGACGAGACAGATAAGTAGACGAGACAGATAAGTAGACGAGACACATAAGTAGACGAGACAGATAAGTAGACGAGACAGACAAGTAGACGAGATAGATAAGTAGACAAGACAGATAAGAAGACGAGACAGACAAGTAGACGATATAGACAAGTAGACGAGACAGACAAGTAGACGATGTAGAAAAGTAAACAAGACAGATAAGTAGACGAGACAGACAAGTAGACGAGACAGATAAGTAGACCAGACACATAAGTAGACGAGACAGATAAGTAGACGAGACAGACAAGTAGACGAGATAGATAAGTAGACAAGACAGATAAGAAGACGAGACAGACAAGTAGACGATATAGACAAGTAGACGATGTAGAAAAGTAAACGAGACAGATAAGTAGACGAGACAGACAAGTAGACGAGACAGATAAGTAGACGAGACAGATAAGTAGACGATATAGACAAGTAGACGAGACAGACAAGAAGACGAGACAGACAAGTAGACGATGTAGAAAAGTAAACGAGACAGAGAAGTAGACGATAAAGACAAAGAGACGAGACAGATAAGTAGACGAGACAGATAAGTAGACGAGACAGATAAGTAGACGAGACAGATAAGTAGACGATATAGACAAGTAGACGAGACAGATAAGTAGACGAGACAGATAAGTAGACGATATAGACAAGTAGACGAGACAGAGAAGTAGACGATATAGACAAGTAGACGAGACAGAGAAGTAGACGAGATAGACAAGTAGACGAGATAGACAAGTAGACGAGACAGAGAAGTAGACGAGATAGACAAGTAGACGAGACAGAGAAGTAGACGAGATAGACAAGTAGACGAGATAGACAAGTAGACGAGACAGAGAAGTAGACGAGACAGAGAAGTAGACGAGATAGACAAGTAGACGAGACAGAGAAGTAGACGAGATAGACAAGTAGACGAGACAGACAAGTAGACGAGACAGACAAGTAGACGAGATAGACAAGTAGACGAGACAGACAAGTAGACGAGACAGACAAGTAGACGAGACAGACAAGTAGACGAGGCAGACAAGTAGACGAGACAGACAAGTAGACGAGACAGAGAAGTAGACAAGACAGATAAGTAGACAAGACAGACAAGTAGACGAGACAGACAAGTAGACGAGACAGACAAGTAGACGAGACAGATAAGTAGACGAGACAGACAAGTAGACGAGGCAGATATCCCACTAGTGAATAAATACATTGTTTGATATACTCTGAAAGTCTTGATGAAGTCTATCTTGTTAACTGAAATGCTCTTTGGTTAGTTTGGACTAGTTGATGAAATAGTATTGAATTTGCACACCACACAAAATACTAACGAGAACAACGTGAGATCTCCCACACCCAATCAATGGGACATTTTTGCACTATTAATTCTAGTACCTGACAAGCCAAGAATAAAAAAACCCAGTTATTTAACTATTTATAATGAATTTGTTTTGTTATTGAAGAAGGGGAAAAAATCGTACAAGTTGAAATAATCCCTGTTAAACTATGTAGAAAGAAATAGGTGGCCGCTTTTAAGTTTAAGACTATCAAGAGATAACTATAAAACCTTCCATTTTCATAAGCACATCTCCGGCACAGAGGTTCGCATGTTGGCTTGAGGAGACTTGAAAAGCCATCGAGTTCTAATTCCAGTTTTTAATTAACAATGCATTTAAAAAGCGATCACGGTAACCTTCACACAGACATCCCCTTTTTTTTACCCCCCTCCCAGCCAACCCTTTGCCAACTGGTCCAGACAAGTGATAGGATCCTAGCGTAGTGAGATAATGAAATTGCGTTAAACAAAAAACAATTTGTAAAACAATATTTCTAATCTCATTGTTTCATTATTGTTATTATAGAACTATTACAAATTTAATGACATGACTGATCCGAACTAAATGATACAACTACTCTTAATATAAGCTTTTTGAAAATTTTAAAACATGTTTTCTTCTTTTAGCAGTGTAAAATCATCACGTCTACTAAATAAGAATGCGAGTTCTTGTACTGCTGGCTATAATTTGTATTCTAAATGTCTGTGTGGCTCAATCAGAGAGTTGTAAGTTTAAATGTCTTCCAGTGAATTGTAAAGTTAAGGGAGTAAACTGAAAAAAAAAAATATCTGGAGCTTCGTTAGCATAGGCACAAATATTAGAAAATGTTGAACAGCCTTTATATTTAATTTCACTAATTACTTTTAATAGCGAACTAATTATGTCTCCCATTAATTCTCATGCATTACTGGCCATACTAACTACCAAAAGTCTGTCACGAGATATTTTGTGTTTCGTGAATATATGTCCTCATATACGTATATGTTGGTACTAGTTTACACGCGGAACTGCTCCGCGTGTGTAGAGTTGTGATTCGTTATCTATTTATTTGACCATTATTAAAGGACCAGATTATTTGGAGCTCTCGTTGTCAGGTTCTTGTTTTGATGTGTTGTGTGTTTAGAATTTTTTACACAAGACCTGATTAGGAGAGAATCGTAACAATATATATATTTATATATATATAAATATATATATATATACATATGTAAATAGATATACAGATACACGTATATGTAGATAGATAGATAGATTTGTAGATATGGATACATACTAATACATATATTATTATTATATTATTATATATATATTATATATATATATGCAGAAATAGATAGATGTATAGATATACTAGTTAATTTTTTTCATTATACATATACATTTCCCTTTCGTATAGATTATAGAACACAACATTATATGAAATTTAATTTTACTTTTAGGGTTCAATTTATTTTTAGGTTAAACATTATTTTCAGGTTTTACATTATTTTCAGGTTTAACCTATTATTTTTTAGGTTTAACATTATTTTTAGGTTAAACATTATTTTTTAGGTTTAACATTATTTTTATGTTTAGCATTTATTTTTAGGATTAACATTATTTTCAGGTTTAACATTATAATTTTAGATGTAACATTATATTTTTAGATGTAACATTATTTTTAGGTTAAACATTATTTTTAGGGTAAACATTATTTTTAGGGTAAACATTATTTTTAGGTTTATGCTCATTGTCAAAACTTTTTTTTTTTACGTTTTTCTTCGGTCATTCTGCAGTGACGTAAGTACACATTTTTGATGCAATACTTTTTTTTGTTTCTTTCGAAAGTTAGTTCATTGTATTTCCAATCTTAGAAAGCTTCTATCAACTCACTCTGTCTGTCTGGTAAAACGTTTGCACACGTTATTTCTCCCACACCCACTCTCGTATCGAGCTGAAATTTGGCACAATTTTTTCTAGTACCTGACAATTATTTCTTGTACCTGACAATTATTTCTTGTACCTGACAATTATTTCTTGTACCTGACAATTGTTTCTTGTACCTGATAATTGTTTCTTGTACCTGACAATTATTTCTTGTACCTGACAATTGTTTCTTGTACCTGACAATTATTTCTTGTACCTGACAATTATTTCTTGTACCTGACAATTATTTCTTGTACCTGACAATTATATCTTGTTACTTTTTGTATCTTAAACAAGGGAAAGAAGAAATTGTAGTTAATTGAAGTGGTGGTATAAGCTGAATTAGTCCCCTTTTTTAGGTTATCGTGTGAGTCTTCCTGAACACAAACCTGTCAAAACAGGGCGAGACTATAGTAACAATAAGTCATTTGTTAATATGCATGACTGATGTAATCATCTTCTTTTGTGAAGTGAAGTGAATTGACGTCTGTATTGTAGAAGAGAAGACTATACAAACTTCCACCTTCATAGCTCTCCACTAGAAGAGTGGTCAGTGTGTTGGCTTGAGAAGCCTGAAAAGGCTTGAGCCATTAGTTTGTATTCGGGTCGTTCACCCTTTTTAAAATTTTTATTAATTCTTTATTATTCTTGATATAGATCTATTACAAATGTAGTGGTATGACAAATCCAAACTAACTGACACAAGTATCCTTAATATAAGCTTTATTTTTTAAATGGTATTTTACAAATATTCTTTCCTGTATCTAATTTGAAATATTATCAAGTTAAAAACTAATTTACTATTTTTATAAGAGACACTTATAGATTTACATGTTTTCATATGCTTTATAGTCTTAAGATTGGACACAATTTCACCTTTATATATATATATATATATATTTACAAAGCTTATATGAAATCACTCTGTCTGTCTTTTTGTCTGCCTGGGTGTAATCTTTCGTCCACGTTATTTCTTCCATTTCTCGAATCAAGTTGATAGTCAGAGGCAACCCCCTTCGAATTTACCAGGAATATTCAAACCATAGTCTTGTTTTGATTGCAAGTAGTTTTTGGATGATGTTGTTTTTTAATCCATGGACATTTGTAGTAATTCGGCACCTTTGCTCCCCACCCGCCTTCGAGTCCAACAAGAGAACTGGCCATTCGGATGTACAGAATGAGCCCTCCAGGGCAACACTGGTGCTATACTCAGTCAGCTGCAGCATCGGACATGTGTCCGAGACAGCTGCTCCCTGGTTGACCCTCCGGCCACTGCCCTCCTGCACAGGTCGATGACCGATGCTGGTAGCTCAGCGTGACCAGCCGGTTAACCCAGAGCGGGCGATCTGAGCCTCAGGTCTAGGGAAACTTACAGCCAAAGTACTGTATTGTGGTAGTTTATCCTCGGATAGACACCTACTCAAATACCAGGATCTCTTTTCCCCCCTTTACCCGTCCCAGTCCACTGCAAACGGACTGGTCTAAGACTTAAGGGGATTTTAAAGATAAGCAGACAGAATGATAGGTAATGAGAGCAGACTGAGAGAAAGAGGAGGCAGACACAATGATAGAAAAGCTCCAAAAGTGCTGAGGAGGAGGAGCGCAGTTTAACGTCATGTCTCGGGACGCACATTTTAAATGAAATGTTCACTTAAGTGAAAGAATGTGTTTATACAAGTCGAATATAATTTAAAACAACAATTAATAAGCTGTTTCAAAATTTTACAATATATATATACTGGACTTACGGAACACTTATGTAAGATTGCTCTTTATTGATTTCTCATCAGCTTTTAATACTATACAACTTCATTTACTCATTGAAAAGATGAAAGCGTTGCAGATTAGTCCATACATAATACTATGGGCTAATGAATTTTTGACCCAGAGAGCTCAGAGGGTTAGGGTAAACAATGTTTTATCTAATGAACGCATAGTTAACACAGGGGCGCCCCAGGGGGCTGTGACATCGCCATTGTGGTTCATTTTGTACACCAATGATTTTCAATCCGATAGTTCTTGTTGCTCCTTCACAAAATTCGCTGATGATGCGGCTCTTCTTGCACTGTTCTCAGAGAGCTCAGACGTAAATGAGTATTTCAAAGAAATAGAACACATTGAAAAATACTGTAAAGATAATTTTTTATTATTAAATGTAAAAAAAACCAAAGAAATGATAATCGATTTTCGTAGGGACAAGAAGGAAAATGATATTGTTTCTGTAGCTGGAGAGATTATTGAAATTGTGCAAATCTTTAGATACCTCGGTACCATGGGCGTAGCATGTGGGGTTCTTGGGGGTTCAACTCCCCCCCCCCCGAAATGAAATCCACCCCCTGCGGGGGGGGGGGGACGGAATTAAGTGACTGATTTTTGCTTTCATTTTGTTTATTTTAGGTGAGATTTTAATACTAAATCATCACTTACCACAGCACAGCCGAGGCAGTTTTGAGTTAAAAACCCTCTACCAGGTGGTTTTGAGTTTAAATCCCTAAAACCAGGGGGTTTTGAGATTTAAAAAACAAAAAAACCCTATCAGGGGGTTTTGAGATACCAATCCCTCTACCAGAGGGCTTTGAGTTTAAAACCCCCTACAGGGTTTTTTGAATTTTAAACCCACTACCAGAGGTTTTTGCAGTTAAATCCCCCTCTTCTATAAAACAAAACAAAAAATGCAAACAACAATCCCCAAATTCCAACAGCACAGTTGAGGAAGATTTTGATTTTAAACCCCCTCTGATCTTCAATATAAAAAATGCAAATTACACTCTCAAAATTCTATGAGGGTAGCCAAAGGGGTTTTCAGTTTAACCCCCCCCCCCCCTCCAGTTGGCGTTTGAAGCTAAAAAGTACCTCTTAAATATAAAAAAAAAAGCAAAATACACATTATAAAATCTATGAGCGTAGCCAAAGGGGTTTTGAGTTTAAATCCCCCTCCTCCAGATTACTTTTTCTTTAAAGTTTAAAACCCCTCCAGATGGTTTTGAGTTTAAAATTCCCCTACAGAGCGTTTAGAGTTGAAAACCTCTGTCTTCAATCCTATACTCTTAAGCAAGCAATTCTTGTATGTATGTATGTATGTATATATATATATTTATATATATATAAATTTTATTTCAAAAACGGCTCTAACGATTTTCTTTAAAATTTCAAGGTATGTGCATATTAGTGAGAAAAAAATCCTCAACTCATTGGCCACATCGGGAAAACTCGAGGTCGACCGTTATATCGGTTTGAAAATGCCTCATTATCGAAAAATTAATTTTGGCTAGAATGTTTTATGAATGAAAATTTTCCATGACGTATACGGGAAGAACGCTGCTTACGTCACTAGGCTTATCGCAGTACACTAAAATATTTCTTTGCAAACAAGAACGAGTTTTAAAGAACCATTAGACCTAATTAAACATTTGCGCACCATCTTACTGTAGATTGATTTATTATAGAACTATGAAAGAAAAGTAATGAAATTAAATGTGCCGATGTATGATTAGTTATTGTGTTTTAAGTGCTTAATAAATTGTTTACTCTTTAATTGCGTAGAGTGGTGTAGATACCTTTTACATTGTTGTTTATTTTGCTGGTGACCTCCAGCTGTCTCGTTCTGTGCTATCTTCTATGTCAGCTAAGGCAAGTTGGCGCCTAAACTGGTCTTTTAAGCGTTACGGTGTTACGTCGACCACTTTTTAACTCACCAAAAAAGACTGCCTTTGGCATACGTTCGTCTGAGATTCGTCTCCCATACAGGATACTGCTCTGTCCTGCGTAACTGTCGGACTTAAAGAATTCCATCTATACAAAGGACGCGGATACACATTTGAGACCAAACTAAAATCTGCTGCCGAGGACAGACGCAGACGCTAAAAGAAAATCTTAATCGATCACCGCGGACAATGGTTATGCTTGCCCTGTCTGTGGCAAAATATGTATGTCACAGCTGCAATCCTCATTGATTTTCGGACTCGAAGACAAGCCTTATTATTATTTTGCTGGTGAGTTATTACCATGTGTTCATGCTTCGGTGTCTACTGTCCTGTACCAAAACAAAGGAAATGGTCATAACACAGCTTCTCTGCGCCTTACTTGCTCACACTAAACATGATATCCATCTAGCGGTCAACGAGTTTGCGTACGCTGCAGCCTCTTTTGATTTAATTATAAACCTCGGTAAAAAGCTTGTAGTTAGGGCGTGTTGACGGAAGGCCCAGGAGAGATCTGAATGGAGAGATCTGTAAAAGCAGGCCATATCCCTCCACGGGCTGTAGCACCACTGGGATGGATGGATGGATGACAAAAGCCGGTATGAACTTCTTATAGACCGACAGTCAGGCTGGGCAGGGTACGTATCCCATATGGGGGACGAACATATTTTTCGGCGTAACAGAGGTGCCCCACGGAAACGTTTCTTTAGAAAACTAATGCAATGATTTAAGTCTATTAAGAAAAAATTTGCCATTTTACTTTGTCACAAAGTGCCTGTTTTACCCTATAACGTAGAGATTTGCGTCACTTGATTTTTCGTACTAAAGCCATAATGAATATATACTAATTCCATAATTAAATGTCTGAACGTTACCATCTGAGAAGTAACACTGCAAAGACTTTCTTCCAAGCCAATAATAGTAGGCCTACAATAGTTTTACGCAAAAGATGGATTGTAAAACTATAAGACGGATGTGAGATGTGGTTGGTCTAGACTATAGGAGGACTTAAGAGACTTTATATTTAATCGCCATGTGCAATTACATTTAGAACTAACAGAACACTAAAGAAACTCTTCAGATTAGTAGACTTTATCTGATCTTTCATTTTCGTAATTACAACAATAGCCCAATAGTTTTACGCGAAAGAAGCAATGTAAAACGTTAAGACGTGAGCTGTGGTTTTCTATAGGCCTACTGTTGGGGGCACTTTCTATTCAAATCGCCATGTACAATTACATTGAGAACTGACAGAACGAAAAAGCAACTCTTTGGATTGAGTCTTTACCCGATCGTTCATTTTCGTAATTACAACAATATTCCCAAAATTACTTCGGGTATATATCCTTCCTTCACAAATTATTCATCCGAGCGAGGCTCGGTCACCTGATATTATTATTTTAAAGCAAACTACTGTCACCAAATTCTATGATCGTAGCTAAATGGGGTTTTGAATTAAAAACAAAACAAAAAAACTCCATAGATTTCTTAGTTTAAAACCCCTCAACAGATGATTTGACGAAAAAACATTCCTTTTCGATATAAAATCTAAAGCGAAATACAGGCATGTAATTCCAAGAGCGTAGTCAAGAAAGGTTACAAATTTCTACCAGTGGCTTGGACTCCATTAATAGAGTGTGAATAGTTTTCTGCCGAAATTGAAAATCATTAAATGTGTCCCAACAAAGATGGCTAAGACAGATTTTAGGAGTCAGTCATAGAGATCGGGTCTAAATCAAAGAAATCATATGCCGAACTGGGAGTCGAATCCTTTGTAAGGTTGTGACGGAGCGTCGCATGAGGTTTTGCGGGACATGTTATCACACAAAATGAATTACGCAAAATAAGACCTTGCCGGAAAATGCGCCGAACGGCGCGAGAGGGTCTAAGTCAGTAAGAATAGCACATTAGGTTTTTGAAATAAAACTTTTTAATAGCAAGATAATGCACTGTAGATACCTCAAAATATTGTTATAAACCTGGTGGTGGCACAGATGGGGGTAGTGGTGTGTGTGTAGTCAGCCGACGCAAATCGCCCCAGGCCAGCGCTAGACGAGCGGTCAACCGTGACGAGTTACGACGATCGGCCGAGACGAGTGTCAACAAGAGAGTTCGGGAAGGATCGCCGACGTGAACAGAGCTCAGGGGCGTCACGAGAGTTGTAGTCATCTGACCACCCAGAATGGTCGAGCGACGTTCTGTCCGGTTCTAGAAGGCCAGCAGGGACCCTATATAAAGAGCGAAGGTATCAGAGACCAGTCAGTGACAACTTACCGATCTACAGTTCGTTACAACGGCTCAGTACAAGTCAGAGGCGAGACAGAGAGAGACCAGTGCAAGAGTTGATACGGCGGAGAGATATTTGTACAGTCTTGTGTTACGTGCTGCCAATCGTACAGTATTGGCTGTTATTTATTGACATTAAACTATTACGTTATTTTGAAGCCCAGAGTTGTCAAGTTCTTTAAGTTGGTGGTGTCTGGTGCAGTTTGCAGAGAGCCTGGATTGCGAGCTTCGTAACAACTGGTGTCAGAAGTGGGATCGGATCTGCAATGGCTACTACGAAAACGTTAGACCAACTCCTTGTTAAGGAACTGAAGGAAGAGCTCCGTGGTCGAGATCTGAAGACAAGCGGCAACAAAGAAACCTTACAAGCACGCCTTCGGGAAGAACTGGTGAAGGAAAAAGAAGATCCGGACACATACCTTTTTGAAGTCGAACCGGACTTGCTGGAACAGCTCACCAGTAGAATGCAGCAACAGATCACCAGTACCATACAGGAACAGATGGCAGCTATGCAGGGACAAATCGCCAGTAGCAAACAGGAGCAGATGGCAGCTATGAACTCGGGGCTAGAAAACACCAATTACAAGATAGACGCCATGGACTCGGGAATCAAAACGGAGTTATTGGCAATGAACCAACGCATACATGCTGTGGAGGAGAGAATCACCAGCATTGACGAGCAGATGAATCAGAGGGTCGACGCAGTAGAGAAGGCCATCGACGAAATGAAGATACAAGTCTAACGCAAGCACACAAATGTACCAGAAGCAGATATGACGTCATTTGTACCTGAAGTCTTCGGGAAAATGAAGCCCCCCGTATTTGATGGTTCCGTGTCCTGGTCAGTATGCAAGAAGCAATTTGACGCAGCAGCCAAAGTTAACAAATGGAACAGCGAGGAGGAGAAAGCAACAGCCCTTGTGTTATCCCTAAGAGGAAAAGCCTCCGAATTGCTACAGTCTCTACCGAACCAGCAAGACTTCGCCGCCCTTGTCCAGGCAATGGAACTCCGATACGGGGATGAACATCTACAAGAAGTATATCGTGTGCAACTAAAGACCAGACAACAGCGCCCCGATGAAACACTACAGGAGCTAGAGACAGACATCGAACGCCTCGCACATCTAGCCTACCCAACAGCCGCACAAGATTTTCTGGAGGTCATTATTACAGACGCCTTCATTGATGCGCTTCGAGACCCCGAGTTAAAGAAAGCCACCAGAGTTAGTGGTAGACGTAAGGCCAGTGAAGCCCTCGTATACGCTCTCTCATATGAAGCCGCTAAAGACGCATCTGGGAGCGTTCATCAAGGCCGAAAGTTAGAAGTCAAAGAGGAAGAATTCGCACAACTTGTTAGAAGGGTGACAGAGGCACTAGATGAACGACGAACAAACCAGATACCAGAACATCAACCTAGGGCTCCTGTACGATGCTGGAATTGTGGTGAACTCGGTCATATACAAAGAAGCTGCAGTAGAAGATTTCCACAAACTGGAACCCATTACAGATCAGAAAGGTATGCACGACCAAGTTCTCGGGGCTACCAGGGAAACTAGCACGCGCCGGCTTCAAGGGGCGGAACCCGGCGACACAGAGAATGAGAGCCCCTACAACCATCATCCCGGTCGCCGTGCTAGGACAGAGTAAGAGTCTGAAAATCATCGGAAAAATTGGATGTCAAAATTATCACTTCCTCCTAGATACTGGTGCCTCACGATCAGTCATCCGGACGGATAAAGTGGACAGTAGCAAGAAAACGCCAGTTAGAGCCTACTCGTTAAAAACAGCCAGTGGAGAACTGATGCCCATAAAAGGCCTGATCGACATAACAGTCCAGATCGGGAATCAGTCATTCGAACACGAATTCCTGATTGCTGACGTCACAGATGATTGCATAATAGGGCTCGACTTCATGCTGAAATATGGCTTTTCCTTAAATATCGGCGGAGGCACTTTACAATATGGAGACCTCGAAGTACCCTTGCTTGGCGACGAGAATGAAGAAGATGGCCGAGTCAGAAGGATTAAGTTGGTAGAAAATACAACCTTGCCTGCCAAGTCTGAAATGATCATTTGGGGGAAAATTGAGGACGGCTATCCCACGACAGGAACAGCGCTGGTAGAAAGCTTGGACACCAACCACAACGGGATAGCAGTAGGAAAGGCACTAGTCACGATTGGGAAAGACCTAATGGTACCAGTAAGAATTGTGAACCTCGGTACAGTAGAGAAACACTTTCGGAAAGGTAGCACCATCGCTGGTTGCCATGCTCTTGAGATGATAAGAAACTGTAGCAGTGAAAACCCCGTCGAAAGACTCGAGTCCAGTGAACCGCAGGTTACTAAATTTCTGACAGAAGTCAAAACGATATTGTCGAAAGAACAGTACACCAAAGCAGAACAATTCCTCAGAGAGTTTTCTGACATATTGCCATCTGATGAAATGGACTTTGGGCGGACAAATCTAATCCAGCATCGAATAGACACAGGAAACACTAGGCCTATACGACAGCAACCACGTCGCCTGCCGCTAGCAAAACACCAAGAAGCTATGGACATCATAGAACGAATGAGGCAGCAAGGGGTTGTTGAACCATCCAACAGTCCATGGTGTTCACCCATCGTCTTGGTAAAGAAGAAAGATGGGTCCACGAGATTTTGTGTCGACTATAGATTATTAAATGACGCCACACACAAGGACAGCTACCCGCTTCCTAGGATTGACGACACATTGGACACACTTGCTGGGTCACAGATCTTTTCCACCCTTGACCTGAAGAGCGGTTACTGGCAAGTAGGACTACACCCCGAGGACAGAGATAAAACGGCCTTCTCTGCTGGTAATGGTCTCTGGCAATTTACCGTGATGCCTTTTGGACTCTGCAACGCCCCAGCCACCTTTGAAAGACTAATGGAGCATGTGTTAAGAGGACTTAACTGGACCACGTGTCTTGTCTACTTAGATGACATTATCGTCATAGGCAGAACTTTCGAGGAACATATCGATAACCTGAAGGAAGTATTCGAACGAATCAGAAACGCTGGAATGAAATTGAATCCAAAGAAGTGCTCCTTGTTCAGAAGGAGCGTCAAGTACCTTGGGCACATCGTGTCGAAGGAAGGAGTCAGCACAGACCCGGATAAAGTCGAAGCCGTAAATGAATGGCCGATCCCCGCTAATATCCAGGAGTTAAGAAGCTTTCTTGGACTCTGCACGTACTACAGACGTTTCGTACCAAACTTCTCTAGCCTCTGTAGCGCCCTTCATCAATTGACAGAACCAAAGCGGCCGTTTATTTGGACAACGGAATGCCAGGAGGCCTTTGAGCGACTTAAAAAGGCTCTTGTTTCGTCACCCATTCTGGCCTATCCGATACCAGGCGAGACGTTCATACTTGACACCGATGCGAGCAATACTGGAATAGGCGCTGTCTTATCCCAAAAGGTAGATGGAACTGAGAGAGTCATAGCTTACTTTAGTCGGAGATTGTCCAAAACCGAGAGAAACTACTGTGTCACAAGACGTGAGCTACTGGCAGTTGTGGATGCCATACAACATTTTCACAAATACTTGTATGGGCAAAAATTCATCCTTAGGACAGATCACGCTGCTCTTCAATGGCTGTTGTCATTTAAAAATCCTGAAGGACAAGTCGCCAGGTGGATTGAACGTTTGCAAACCTATGACTTCGAGACACAGCACCGAAAAGGCCAAACTCACCAGAATGCTGACGCGCTGTCTCGACGGCCTTGCAGAATGGAATGTAAACACTGCAGCAAGGTTGAAGAAAAGGGGGGTATCATTGATTGCCAACGTCTTGGAGTACAAGCTTGTGGATCATGGTCCGACGAAAGAATCCGAGAAGACCAGTTAAAAGATGAAGATCTGGCCCCCATTCTGCTTATGAAGGAAGACGGACAAAGACCGGAATGGCATCACCTTTCTGATAAAGGAGCTGCTACCAAGGCATATTGGGCGCAATGGGACTCACTGACAATTGACAACGGAGTTCTCAAGAGGGTCTGGGAAACCGCAGATGGAGAAAGCAATCGCTTGCAGCTGTTGCTGCCTAAAGTGAGAGTTGCCGAGGTGTTGCAAGAAATCCATAATAATTCTAGTGGGTCACATTTAGGTGTCAACAAGACCTTTGAAAAAGTACGCCAGCGGTTTTACTGGTTCGGCTACCGGGATGATGTAGAAGAATGGTGCCGAAGGTGCGACGCGTGTGCAGCAGCGAAGGGCCCGCAGAGGAGAACGAGGGGACGTATGCAGCAATACAACGTCGGTAATCCCTTCGAAAGAATAGCGATCGATGTAGCCGGACCGTTTCCTGAGTCCCAGAGAGGAAACAAGTACGTTCTAGTGGCGATCGACTATTTTACTAAGTGGCCTGAGGCGTATGCGATACCAAACCAAGAAGCCACCACCATAGCGGAAAAACTTGTAGAAAATTGGATCAGCCGATTTGGTGCTCCCATAGAGTTACACTCCGACCAGGGCCGAAACTTCGAATCCAAGATCTTCCAAGAGATGTGCCAGGTACTCGGCATCGAGAAGACACGCACAACCCCTCTTCACCCCCAGTCAGACGGGATGGTAGAACGATTTAACCGAACACTGGAACAACACCTGTCGAAAGTCGTCGATGATCGCCAAGATGACTGGGACACCTATATACCGTTGTTCCTTATGGCATATAGAGGGTCGATTCACAGCACCACTGGTTACACTCCAGCAAAGATGTTGTTCGGCCGAGAGCTGCAACTACCATGTGACTTGTTATTCGGGATCCCGGGAAATGTGCCAGCCTCTTCAACAGACTATGTCACGAATCTCCGAAAACGGATGGAGAAAACTCACGCTCTAGCCCGAAGGAACATCAAGATCAACAGTGACCAGGTGAAGACAAGGTACGACAAACGGGCCAATGCCGCTGGGTTTCAGGAGAACGATCTGGTGTGGCTTTACAACCCACAAAGACGAAAAGGCAAATCCCCAAAGCTTCAAAGAGACTGGGAAGGACCCTACCGAGTGATAAAAAGAATAAACGATGTTGTGTATCGAATACAGAAGAGCCCAAGGTCGAAACTGAAGGTCGTCCACATCGACAGACTCAACAAGTACTATGGTGAAGCTGGATCTGCCCGGGACGGACAGATCTAAGGAGGGGGCAGTGTTATAAACCTGGTGGTGGCACAGATGGGGGTAGTGGTGTGTGTGTAGTCAGCCGACGCAAATCGCCCCAGGCCAGCGCTAGACGAGCGGTCAACCGTGACGAGCTACGACGATCGGCCGAGACGAGTGTCAACAAGAGAGTTCGGGAAGGATCGCCGACGTGAACAGAGCTCAGGGGCGTCACGAGAGTTGTAGTCATCTGACCACCCAGAATGGTCGAGCGACGTTCTGTCCGGTTCTAGAAGGCCAGCAGGGACCCTATATAAAGAGCGAAGGTATCAGAGACCAGTCAGTGACAACTTACCGATCTACAGTTCGTTACAACGGCTCAGTACAAGTCAGAGGCGAGACAGAGAGAGACCAGTGCAAGAGTTGATACGGCGGAGAGATATTTGTACAGTCTTGTGTTACGTGCTGCCAATCGTACAGTATTGGCTGTTATTTATTGACATTAAACTATTACGTTATTTTGAAGCCCAGAGTTGTCAAGTTCTATAAGTTGGTGGTGTCTGGTGCAGTTTGCAGAGAGCCTGGATTGCGAGCTTCGTAACAATATGCATTTTGTTGGCTTTCAATATATATATAATTTTTTTCCGCGGGGTAGGGTGGGTGGTCGGGGGGGGGGGAATCCTCCCCCTCCCCGAAAAAAAATTCTGGCTACGCCCATGCTTGGTACTATCCTAGACAATAAACTAAATTTTACTGCAAATACTGATTATATCAGCAAAAAAGGGCAGCAAAGATTACGATTACTAAGAAAACTGTCCTCGTTTAATGTTAGCGAAAAGGCCTTGGCTATGTTTTATCACGCTCACATCTGCAATATTTTAAGTTTCAATATCACTGCCTGGTATGGCAATCTGAGCATTAAAAATAAAAATAAACTTTATAGAATCCTAAATGCAGCTGGTAAAATCATTGGCAAAAAACAAACCCCGTTTGGGCAGTTGTTTGAGACAAACATCTATAAAAAAAAGCTAACAAGATCCTCGAAATAAAGAATCACCCTTTGTGTCAGGATTTTGTGATTTTACCATCACAGAAGAGATACAAGACACCGATACTTACTTAGACTTAGGTCCTCCCGCGCCGTTCGGCGCATTGGGCGGCAAGCTGTCTCCATAATGATCTGTCACTGGCAATGTCTGAAGCCTCCTCCCACCTTGTGTCCACTGTTCTGAGTTCCTCATGAAGGTGTGTCGCCAGGTAATACGAGGACGTCCCTGTTTGCGCTTTCCTTGTTTTGGCTTCCATGTTATCGCAACTCTTGGTGTGCGTAATTCATTTGGACGTAGAACATGTCCCGCAAACCTCATGCGACGCTCAGTCACAACCTCACTAAGTGTTCGTCTCCCAATTCGGCATAGGATTTCCTTGTTTGAGATCCGGTCTGTGTAACTGACTCCTAAAATCCGTCTCAGCCATCTCTGTTTAGCCACATTTAGTCTTTTCTCAATTTTGACAGATAACTTCCATGTTTCACATGCATATATTGCAGTTGGAATGACGATTGTGTTGAGAAGGTGTATTTTTGTCTCGAGTCCAATGGCTTGGCTAGTCCAAATAGGCTGCAGTCTTTGGAAAATGCTCCCTGCCTTTCCTATTCGGCACGCTACATCATGGTAGGCACTCCCATCATTTGTTATGATGCTGCCAAGGTACGTAAACTTGTCCAGCTCTTCAAGCTTTGACTCGCCAAGTCTGACGGGGACACCCTTTGCCTTATATCCCACTCGCATAATTTTAGTCTTATCAAAGTTTATGCAGAGGCCAATTTTGGGTGCCTCTCTGTCTAGGCTCTCCGTCATTTCTTGAATGGATTTATTTGTAGCCCCGAGTAGTGCAACATCATCAGCAAAGTCCAAGCCCGTCAATCGGAGTTGTTCATGCCATGGAATACCGAAGGCAGTCTGGTTCATTGCTCTCCTCATTATGTAGTCGATGGCTAGAAGGAAAAGGAAGGGAGATAAGATGCACCCCTGTCTCACACCTGTCTCGATTGTAAAAAACTCTGTTGTTTCCTCTTCTGTTTTAATGCAGCAACTAGACTGACTGTAAAGTGTCACGGCCTGGTTCATGTTGTAGGCGTGATGACGCGAATGTCTCTGTGTGTATTAGATACCTCTTCTGGTACTACTATATGTTCTTCTCAACTAAATACTTTCTTACACACACTAGATTTGCAAGTGCGTAATAACACTAGTATAGTAAAGTCTCCAACGACAACATTTAGAATTATTGATAAACACACTGGTAGCAGACATACATTTTATTCACACAATAATTCACAAAAGATATTAGCAACATAAGCCATCACAAAATGTAATCCAATGTAAAGAACAGCATACTACATAATAATTACTCAGTGCTCATATAATATACCTAAGGAGATAATAACGCTCCTCTATCTACCAGAGTCCATGGTCAACTGAGGTGTCCACCTCGTGGTCAGTATCCGACCAGGAGAAAAATCTCGTGCAGTTAGCACGGACTAGTTCAGTGATTACTAGTCACCAGATATTACAGGGGTTCTAAAACTGATACATGACATAAAGGTGTCGTAGGTTCTGGACGAATTTTTCTGGGATACCGTATTCTCTAACTATTTTCCATAGTGATTCTCGGTGGACACTATCAAACGCTTTTTTGAAGTCCACGAAACTGATCGTTAGCCGTTGTTGGTACTCAAGACTTTGTTCTATGATATTTCGTAAAACGAAAATCTGCTCTGTACATGATCTGCCTCTTCGGAAACCTGCTTGTTCTTCTCTGAGCCTTTCATCTACAGACTGTTGAAGCCGTCTCAACAAAACAGTGCTGAAAACTGGGACAGAGAGGAGAGTAATGCCCCTCCAGTTGTTGCAGTCTGCCAAGTTGCCCTTTTTGGAAGCTTTACAATCACTCCCTTTTGCCAGTCCTCTGGGACTTTTAAAGTTCGCCAACAGAGATTTAAGAGATCAGTCATTCAGTTAACAATGCACTGTCCCCCATATTTTAGCATTTCTGCTGATATCATGTCTAGTCCTGGTGCAAAGACAAAGACAAACAGACACAAACACTCTTTTTTCCCCTGGCAATCAAATCATTAAATAAGAACAATCTGGTATAAACTTTGTCACATGTAAATTATGAGTGAGTCTGGTGTGAATGTACACTTTGGTTTCTTATAGTTATAATGTTTTTTGTTTGGTGTAATGCACAAATTGTAAGACAAATTTCCATACGGATAATAAAGATTATTATTATTATTATTATTATTATTATTATATAATATATATATTATATATATATACATAGTGTATATATATCTATATCTATCTATCTATCTATATATATATGAAAGGTGTATACCGCTTGGCACGATATGCGACTATCCAATTTCTTGTTGTTCTAATATGTTATGCCGGTGAGTTTCGTATCATTTTTTTTTGCCTTTTTGTCTCTTTTAGCCTTCTTTATGCATCTTTCTTTTTTTCTTGTTTTTAAAATAGTATTTCAACTTTAGTTTTCATTTAACTCTACTTATAGTTATTATTTTGTTTCGTAAAATTTTAAATATCATGGAGACTTAATTGAAGGATCGGTTATGATCACTATATATATACATATATTTAGAACTAGAAAGATATTACCCGCCCCCTCGAGCCTTAGTTTGTGCATCACTGTCTAGTGCAAGCATGTCAAACTCAAGTGTATGGCCACATACAAAACTTACTATGACCTGAAGGGCCGCAGCCGAAAAAATGTTGGGAAAATGCCTACTAGTTTTATGTAAATTAGAAACAATATAATAGAGTACATTAATTAATGGAATGCCTGTCCCTTAGCTAAATTTGTAGTGCTGTTCAATGCATTCAAAATTACAATGATTACGCATTAGTTTTGTTGTCTTGATTGTCAGGACTGGTATTGATTTAATTATTGAGTATTAATTTCAATGTGAATTATAATGTGTATTATAATCAACGTATAATATAATTTATTTTTAGGCCCAAGTTCAGCCCAACAGTCACACAATACACACCCAGTTGTACACAAACTAATAAACGAGGTGTATGATGATTTAAATAAAAAACTAAAAATTTAATACAATGATATTTATACAATGATAGGATATAGGAATAATGATAATGATATGAATGTAGGTATATATATATATATATATATATATATATATATATATATATATATAGTGTGATATAATATAATATGATTTAATTCCAATAATATCACAGTATTTATAGGGAAACAAATATTGATCTCATCAATGCTCCAATTCAAGACAAAGATGCTGTCTACTTAATGTGTAGTTCATACAACAGTGTCAACACAAACAGATTTATCTTCTATCCAAGATAAATGTTCACCGTGATGAAGATTCGAAGTTTAAATCACAACTTCACAACACAACACCAAGTCTGTATATAAAAAACCACAATCTGGAATCTGGAACCTCAGACTCGAACTTCAGTCCCAAAACTTGAGATGAAAACCTCAGTCTTGTAACTTAAAACTGAGACCCTTTAGAAAGATAAAGAACAGATTCATCTAATCATTCTATTTAATCACAAAATATGAATACGATCGAATCCAAATAAAAATAACTATACAATCTGTATATATAATTCTCTTCTTCCCTCAAAAGTTTAAACAAGAAGTAAAGGAAAGATTACTCTCTTATTTCTGCTGATAGTCAACAAGAAAACACTACGGATGGCTGCCTGAGCGTTGGACTGTCGTTTAAATTTATCAAACCCTGCCCACTCTCATCCTTTTTTGTCCTGCGGAAGGTTTGAACTAGGAAGTAAACTATCTTTAATTCTGACGGAACATTCGAAACATTGTAAAACCTTTAACAAACACAAAACAGCAGCGCAGGACATAACCATTGTAACTTAAAAATCATGGAAAGAGAATAAGTAATCTACTATGTAAATGTATGTAAATAGCAGAGCCGTACTTAACCATTGTGGAGCCCTATGCGAAACGGAGTTCGCGGGGCCAAGTTTGGTTAGGGAAGCGGACAATAAGTAAAATTTAAAAGAGTTTGTATTGGAAAGTAAATTCGTCTATGCATTTCATCCATTCTTAACTACGTACAGAATTACTTTACGAACCTTGCGTGTAGCAAAGTCATAGAGTATATCATAATAATTCTGTTTCCTAAATAGATCACGCTTAATAGCAACAATTACCAAATATTTCAATCTATCTTTGAGAATTGTTGACCCCAAGTAATTCTTCATTAGTTTGAGGCGCGAAAAGCTTCTTTTACCAGGTGACACAATTACGGCCGATGCATAATGACGCGCGTAAGATTGGCGTTTTCCAATACTCCTGAGCTAGCCAGGAAAACCAGTGACTTGGCAGAATTTAAGTCATTGGTTAATATGCATGACTAAATGCATGACGCGTAGGACGTAATCATCTTCTTTTTTGAAGTAACGTCTGTATTATATAAGATTGAATGACACCCCAAAATGACTATTTTTGTCTATATATTTCCGTATATTTTAAGGAATTTTTCGTATATTTTGCATTTTCGGGAGATTTCCAGGAGATCCTTGTAAATCGACAGGAGGGCGCGGGAAATCTGTTTTAAGTTATAAAATGGTTTAATTTAATAATTTATACATCTAGATTTAGCGCGGGTCCTATAAAAGTGCAGGTCCCATGAAAGTGTAGGTCCTATGAAAGTGCAGGTCCTATGAAAGTGCAGGTCCTATGACAGTGCAGGTCCTATGAAAGTGCAGGTCCTATGAAAGTGCAGGTCCTATGACAGTTTGGGGCCCACTGCGGTCGCATAAGCTGCAGTGGACTAAGGCCGGCCCTGCAAAATAGCGGCGTATGCTACGCCGTATATATATAATTCTCTTCTTTGGTCAAGAGTTTGGACGAGAAGAAGAAGTAAAGGAAAGATCACTCTCTAATTTCTGCGGATAGAGTTATCCCACGAACCTTACGAGCCTTGCGTGTAGCGAAGTCATACAGTATATCATGAAAATTCTATTTCCAACATAGATCACGCTCAATAGCAAGAATATCCAAATGTTTCAATCTATCTACGAGAATTGCTGAACTATTAATGTCCGGGTTGAAGTTTGTTTGCCACTGACACTTTCATCATTATTACACATTTTGATCACATAATTTCAAACGTTGAGGTAGTTGGAGCAGTTTCACGAGCGAATGAAAATGGAAATTCAAACAACGTAAATTCCTGTTTGTATGAAGTGAAATCACGAAAACGGCCATTGAAAGCATCTAATAATGATTCCAAGTGTGGGACATATTTACCAAATTTCGCAGCCGTATTTAATCTTTTACTTCCTAACACGTTGAGAAGTGAGCAAGATTTTCCCTTTATATTCGATTTATCCACACTTGTAACTTTGCTTACTAAATCGACCATCAGCGGACAATGCTTATTCCTGCTCAAGATGTTGCAAAATATGTAGTTCATAGCCTCGGCTGCGTAGCCACGGGAGATACTGCATTCATCATTAATCTTCGGACTTGTAGACTAGCTATATATATATCTATATTATAAAGTAGAATGTGAGGGGTATGTATGTATGTATGTATGTTACTTATAGACATCAAAACCGCTTGACCAATCTTGATAAAACTAGGCAGGAATGTCTTGGGTACCAACTTAGACCTTAGTGAATGTATTGTAGCCCTAAAACAAACTTAAGACCCTAAAAAAAAAATAAAGTTGTCCGACTCTATTACAGCTATAGTATTTTATGGATCTAGGCCATGTCTACAATGTTGACATGAGAAAAGATAGAAAGGATTTAGACCTAGATCTAATTTTAAGAAATACACTTTGCGCAGATAGTTTTTTACTTTGACACATGAAAAGACAAACGAAGATCCATTGATTTCATTATATAATTAAATTAACCTTCAATTTTGTGTTTCAAAAGCATTTTTTACATAAATTAGTTCCTGATATCTGTGACTACAGATTTCCTGACGAACATTCTTTCATTAGACAATACCGTAATGAATCGCGTACTAAAAATTAATTCGTTTAATTGTTTACTTAATAATCCCATCCCTAGATCTAAAACTCTAATTCAACTCTAAGATGATAAAACTTCTCTTCGCACAGATAGTTTTATACTTTAACACATACACATATTAATTAAAGTCCATTCATTTCATATTTTGATCAAATAAACATTCAAATTTGGTTTTCTAAAGCTACATTCGTTTACGACAGCTGCGAAGCCAAGTTGAGATAGGCCTAGATCTATATTCATTCATGAATCGCGTACTAAAAATTATTTCGTTTAATTGTTCACTTTATAACACCATCCCTAGATCTAAAACTCTAATCCAACTCTAAGATGATAAAACTTCTCTTCGCACAAATAGTTTTATACTTTAACACATAAATATATTAATTAAAGTCCATTCATTTCATATTTTGATCAAATAAACATTCAAAATTGGTTTTCTAAAGCTACATTCGTTTACGAAAGCTGCGAAGCCGAGTTAAAGGCCTAGATCTATATTCATTCATGACTCGCGTACTAAAAATTATTTCGTTTTATTGTTACTTTATAATCCCATCCCTAGATCTAAAACTCTAATTCAACACTAAGATGATAAAACTTCTCTTCGCACAGATAGTCTTATACTTTAACACATAAACATATTAATTAAAGTCCATTCATTTCATATTTTGATCAAATAAACATTCAAATTTGGTTTTCTAAAGCTACATTCGTTTACGAAAGCTGCGAAGCCGAGTTGAGATAGGCCTAGATCTATATTCATTCATGACTCGCGTACTAAAAATTATTTCGTTTAATTGTTCACTTTATAATCCCATTTATTTAACAAAGCTATCGCTCTTTTCGTTTTAATAGATAAGAATGTATCGACTTCGGGTAAACCATTTTCGCAAAACTAATTTTATTTTCGTAGCGAAAGAGAAATAACGTGAAAGGATCATTAGCTACGTTTAACATACATCTAAATCCAATCCACTAGATTATTCAAAAGCAAATGTTTTAATTTTTAAAAAAATGGATTTAAGCCTATTAGCTATTTTTACATTGACACATTCGCTTTACTTATTACATTATTATTTCGTTTAATTGTTTACAAAACACTCTCAGTGACTATATCGACAGTAATGCGCAAATAAAGACCCGCGGGTCGCGGGTAACATATGTCTAGTATATATATATATATATATGAGTGTGTGTCATGGGCTAGCCTAACCTAGTGTAACCAAAAAAAAAAAAAAGCAAACCGATCACATCTGATCCATTCAATCTATCCAAGCCACGCACATCCATACTGGTCACACTGCCCTCTCCTTAGATCTGTCCGTCCGGACTGATTCACCCTCACCATGGTATTTGTGGAGTGTGTTTATTTGGACCACCTTCAGTTTGGACCTTGGGCTCTTATGTATTCGATACACATCAGTTATTCTAATATGACGCGATAGGGTCTTCTCAGTCTTTTTGAAGCTTTAGGTACTTGCTTTTCCTTCTTTGTGGGTTGTACAGCCTTACCAGATCGTTCTCGTAAAACGCCGAGACATTGGCCCATTTGCCATACCTTGTCTTCACCTGGTCACTGTTGATCTTGATGTTTCTGTGGGCTAGAGCGTGAGTTTTTTTCCATCCGTTTTTTTTTTGAGATTAGTGACATAGTCCTTTGAAGTAGCTGGCACATTCCCCAGAATCTCGAATAGCAAATCACATGGTAGTTGCAGTTCTCGGAAGAATAACATCTTTTTTTTGGAGTAAAGCCGGTGGTGCTGTGAATCGATCCTCTATATACCATAAGGAACATTGGGATATAGGTATTCCAGTCATTCTTCAACGACTTCTGACAAGTGTTGTTCTAGTGTCCGTAAACGCTTCAGGACATTAAGTAAAATAGTCGATTGCTGCCAGAGTTGTTTTTTTTTTTTTCCATTCTGAGACACAAGAAATTGCCCAGCTACATCAGTCGCTATTTTTTCGAAGGGGTTAGCGACGTTGTATTGCTGCATATATCCCCTTGACCTCCTGTGCGGGCTTTTTGCTGCTGTGCATGCGTCGCACCTTCGGCACCTTCTTATCATCTTGGTAACCGAACTAGTAAAAATATTATTTTCAAGTACAATTCCCATCTGTTCTTGCTTTCTCTTTGTGATTGCTTCTTGCAAAGAATCAACCGCATGTCTCACAAAGTTTACGAGTTCTTCTAAGACTAATTTAAACAAATCGGTGTCCGGATCTTCTTCTTTTTGTACTGTCTTCCCGGAGGTGTGCTTCTAACGCTGCATGGTCTATGGCGAAGATGAGATGAGCACATCCACTAACGCATTTGCACTTCGGAAGTGCAAGTTACGGAAAGCGTCAGGGTCAGATGGCCTGAGCTATGAGATGCTCAAGAATCTTGGCCCAGTTGGCAGACGGAAACTGTTGGAACTGGTCAATCAAACTTGGACTCAAGGAATTTCCCCATGACAAAGCATGCCGACGGTACAGAAGAGCCTATTTGACCCAGAGGTGACAAAGCGGTGCGATACTACAAGCAGCCAGAGAGACTATCGCTTCCTCCAAATATGTTTGACAAAATGTAAATGGTATTTGCTGCATACTCGCTCTCATTGTTCAATTTAACAAATATTAATTGTTGCCCTTTTAAACTATTTTTCAATTCAAGTAGCTTGTCATCCCTCATTTCCCAGGTGTAAGCATCATACGCCTTTTTTTTGATTAGGGTAATGTCGTTTGACATTGTACTCTTTGGGAACTTTAATGATGGAATTTCATATTAGGCTATGAATCTTATTTGATACTGATGTGCAGAAATAATTGAGTTCCCATCTTTTTTGAAGCGATCTATTTTCGTCCTTAATTTTTCTTTTAGTAGCTGTAGTTACTGATGTAGTTACTGATGTAGTTACTGATGTAGTTACTGATGTAGTTACTGATGTAGTTACTGATGCTTCATTATTCTGGGAAATTAACATTGTCAAAAGTGTCGATTGTCTTGTGACCGCAGACAGCACAGAATAAATTGATTATACAGGGGGCCTAGTAGTCACTAAAAAAAATTATATTGTAATATTGATTACCGATATTTCTTTTTTGTAATTCTAACTCTGACATATTGGCTTACTTATGATGTGATTAAAATAAATTTTCCAAAATTGTTTTCAAAAATTATTTGATCATTAAAGAATACTTATTAAGTTGAAATAACTTGGTAGCATTATTTCTTATGTATTGTTTGGCAACATTGAAGTATAATTTGTCATCCTTTGACATTGTTATTTCTATAGTCAAAATCACAATTAGATTTAACGCAGTCCAGGTATTTTTTATTACCAATATCATTTGTCTCAAACTTGTAGACATCTCAAGATCATTAGCAAAATGTAAAATAGCTCGTCTAGACATTACGTCATATGTTTAGACACTTGGCAAAAAAAAATTGCCAGACAGCCGTTGGAATAAAAGTAGTTTAAGGGTTCAACAAGACAATTGTATTAATAATGAAAGAATCTTGTCCACACATCTGTTGGCTAGCTATATTTACCTTGTATCAATTTGAAATATATTGAAATCTAACTTTTTTTTTCTTTCTTTTCAACATAGCCCAATTATATTCTTTGGTAAACGGCATTGTGCAAAAGGAAAAAAGTAGTAAGTTTTAAATGAAAATGTAGATAAACTGTAAAGTGTTTGTCAAATGTTTGACATTTCTCGGATGTCCCTTTAGAGTTTAAGGAGATGGAAATTCCGATATAAGACCTACGGCTATCTGTTGTTCACAGCCGTCTCAGACCTAGCCAATTATCAGGAGGCAAGAGGAAATACCTCATTTTATATACTAGCCCTCAAAATGACTATCGCAAATGGGAAAATATATAGGTAGCAGCTTGGGCTGCGTATAGAAGTGAGATACTACTCTCCCAATTAATCTTCAGACTTAAACCAAGCCTTATATATATATAATATTGTAATAACTTAAGAGTTATATATATGTTTATTTACATGGGAACATTGCATATATGTAGAACGATATTGTAATAACTTGAGAGGTATATATGTTTATTTACATGGGGACATTGTATACCTGTAGAATGATATTGTAATAACTTAAGAGGTATATATGTTTATTTACATGGGGACATTGTATACATGTAGAATGATATTGTAATAACTTAAGAGGTATATATGTTTATTTACATGGGGACATTGTATACATGTAGAATGATATTGTAATAACTTAAGAGGTATATATGCTTATTTACATGGGGACATTGTATACATGTAGAACGACATCTGTCTTTATCACAGCATCTTTATATCGGTTATAGACTTGGGCGGAAATCGTTCTCTCTCTCTTCTAATATCAACAACCTTCCTAGTCAGGTCTCTATCATGGATGGCGATTGTGTATGGCGGGGTTATAACATTATATAAGCATTTAAGTCCTTTGTTAACATGCATGACTAGATGCATGACGTGTAGGACGTAATCATCTTCTTTTTTTTTTTGAAGTAGCGTCTGTATTCTATAAGATAAATAAGATACACGATCTTTTAATTTTGCAATTTTTCTTGTCACTAAACATGTCGCGTTTGCATACATAAGTATACCTTGACAATCTACAACTAGCGGGTCTCCTGCCTTTCTGTAAATTCACCACACAGAATGCCTAGTGGGAGTCGATCTAGTGGCATTCTGTGAACGTGCCCAAGCCAACAAAGGAGTTTTTGTTGATAACAGAACTCTCCGCACCACTTCCTTATTGGTTATTTTATCCTCGGAGAAGGAAGATTCAGCTTTTTTTCCTTCTAAAAGTAGATAGACCGTTTTAAATCCCTTTTAGCAAAGTGCTCATCACAGACGTCCGGTAAACAATAGATTTGGTATTGGTACAAGTAGCGCCCCCTATATTTACTAGCAAGTGGCGCCCTCAATATTGGCCCTCACTCTTTTCTGCATCCGTGACATGGTGCACTTTGCCTTGACTATCCTGTTATTGATGTCATTGTCCAAAAGCAAATCAACGACATCGTTGCTGACTGGGCTCCATTAAATTTCATTGTTAATTTTTAATCCTCATTGGAATAGTGGACGACCAGCGGTTCTCCTGCCTCGTTTTAGATCTGTAACATATATATCGTAAAATAAGATATAAAAATGCGGGTTTCGAATAAATTCTGACAGCTAGCAATAGAAAGCAGCTTTTTATGGCTAACCGAGATGCCAAGCTATAGGATACTCCTTAATTTTGAACAAAGAATCACCAAAGGGCTAGTAATAAGTTAAGAGATATGGTCCTTGGTCGTTTGTAGTTAATAACTTGTGATATTTGTACTGATACTTTCTTTTATCTGTATTGCTTACCTAACAGCGAATCATCGACGGATCTGTGTAATTGTTTTATCAATCAATGACAATTTTATCTTTTAAAATATTCATGGTTGAAAATTATCTCTAAAATATTTTAATTCAGAAGAAAAAGTCTTCATAAAATATTTTATAAGGGGACCGCATTCTGCGATTTTCATTGTTAGGTTCTATAACTATTTGTAAATAACGGTAATACATAGTAATACATTTAATTAAGTATCTTTAATTTTAATTACTTTAATCATTTTAATTTTCTATTTTTCAGAGTAATAACAGAATAAAGAACATAGAACACCTTTATAGCCAGGCATTTTATTGTGTTTATCGGACATTAAAGAAAAATAATGTTCAATTACCTAGTAGCTGTTTCATTTTATAAAATGTTTGCATGGAATTATATTTTGTCTAACTATCGCTCATTATGCAATCCAAAGAGGATATTCATTTTGGGGGGTGGGGTGGCTTGAACATCAAAACCCCCACTGGCTATGCCCATGGAAAGTAGATGTATTTTTAACTTTTTTAAAAAATGAATTAAAATCTAGGTCTCTAAATTTCTCTTTAATGCATTAAAACAGAAGAACAGAGCTTTTTTTTTAGCATCGAGACAGGTGAGAGACAGTAGTGTATTTTATCTCCCTTCCTTTCCTCCTAGCCATCGACTACATAATGAGGAGAGCAATGAACCAGACTGCCTTTGATATTCCATGGCGTGAACAAAACCGAATGACGGACTTGGACTTGGGCTGATGACATTGCACTACTCGGGGCTACAAATTGTTGTGGGTTGTTTAGTAAACAGACGTCAGATGTAGATTTAGATCTAGATGGAGTTCGTTCAACCAACAACATATAACAACTTGTATAATATACTTAAGGAAAACGATAGATACTTAAGAAATATTCAATGCAGAAAATGAAGGGGCACAGTCCAAATGTCGACAGTTACTAGATATATAGATGATGTCTCGCCATTAGGAGTAGAAGATGAGTCGTTTTTCGTCCTTGTCGTCTCTAACCGTTACAAACTATCCCATAATTTCTATATAGTTAATATCCCATAATTCCTATGTCCGTCTAAAATAGTCTATTTATATATGGCTCCTTTTGTCTCGAAAGGCAATGGATGCGCCCAAATGAGTCACTGGTTTTGGCTTAATCTTGAGACGGGGCAGAATATGGTGTGGCTAATCAAGCCAATTCTAGAACGGCAGACTTTGCCACAATTCGTACATGTGTATGCCTCTGATTTAGGGCTAGCAGACAGGGCAGCTTACTTTTTTTCCCTCTTGATTAAAGCCGCTTCAATTCTTTTGTTCTCAACAAGGGTTGTCCCAGCACGCACAGTCTGTCTCCATGCACTCCGGTCTTTGGCTATGTTTTCCCACATACTTTCACTGATGCCTGAGGCTCTCATGTCTCGCTTGCAGACATCTCTATATGTTAGTCTTGGGCGGCCCTTGGGTCTGACTCCTTCCACAAGCTCAGCATATAAGATATCTTTTGGGATTCTACCATCTGGCATGCGGGTGACATGTCCGAGCCAGCGTAATCTTCTTTG
This sequence comes from Biomphalaria glabrata, assembly GCF_947242115.1. Lineage (NCBI taxonomy): Eukaryota > Metazoa > Mollusca > Gastropoda > Planorbidae > Biomphalaria > Biomphalaria glabrata. The sequence goes on from NC_074719.1 coordinate 5,161,802, forward strand.
CGTCAGGAGAGCATACATGCTGTTCATATTGGCCAATCTTAAAACTTCCTGATTGGAGACATGGTCCCTCCAAGAGATGCCCATTATGCGTCTCAGGCAGCGCAAGTGGAAACTATTCAATCTGTGCTCTTGGTACATGTATGTTGGCCAGCTTTCACTGCCATAAAGGAGAGTGCTCACAACACAGGCGTTGTAGACTAGGATTTTGGTCGCTGTGGTCAATTTACCATTTTCCCAGACGCGATTGGAGAGTTTTGCCAATGCTGTGGTAGCTTTTCCTATCCTTTTTGTCAGCTCGATGTCTAAGTCTAAATTATTGACAATTGTTGAACCCAAGTAGGTATATTCTTGCACCACTGAAAGGGTGTGGTTCCCAATTTGTATTATAGGTATTTCTGCGACGTCTTGTGCCAGGATTTCGGTCTTGGAGAGACTTATAGTAAGGCTAAACTCTTGACAAGCAGCTGCTAAGACGTTCACTAGCTTCTGTAGACCTCCTTGTGAGAGAGATACGAGTGCCGCGTCATCGACAAACAGCAGCTGCCTTATCAAGATACGACGCCTTTTCGTTTTGGCTTTAAGACGTGCCAGGTTAAAGAGCCTTCCATCGGATCTGCTATGGATGTATATTCCGTCTTCCAGGGATTTAAAAGCACTGGATAGTACGACTGAGAAGAAGATTCCAAATAGTGTAGGGGCCAGTACACATCCTTGTTTTACACCGCTCTTAATGGAGAATGGCCTGGAGTAAGAACTTTCAAACTGAACGGTGCCCTGCATATTTTCGTGAAAAGCTGACACTAGTTTTCTTAACTTATTTGGGCAGCCGATTCTCTCTAGTACAGCAAACAGACCGCTTCTGCTAACAAGGTCAAAGGCCTTGGTCAAATCAATAAATGCTATGAAGAGGGGCTGCTTTTGTTCTCTGCTCTTCTCCTGTAGCTGCCGAAGAGAGAAAATCATAAATCATATCTGTTGTAAATCTACCTGCCCTAAAGCCACACTGCGACTCTGGATAAATACGATCTGCCAGGATCTGTAATCGCTTTAGTAATACTCTAGCAAAAGCCTTTCCGACTATGCTAAGAAGTGAGATGCTTCTGTAATTGTTACAATCAGAGCGGTCGCCTTTATTTTTATAAATTGTAACAATGTTGGAGTCTTTCAATTCCTGGGGGACCATTCCTTGTTCCCAGCACAAGCTTAGCAGTTCATGGAGTGGTTTGATTAGGGCATGTTTTCCAGCCTGAATTACTTCATCAGGAATGCCATCTCCTCCGGGTGTTTTCCCATGTGCAAGCATGTCAATGGCAATGCTCAGCTCCTTTACTGAGGGCGTTTCGTCTAATTCCGTCAAAACTGGAAGTGATGGAAAGTTGGAAACAGCATTTGGTGAGATGGCGTTTTCAATCTGGTAGAGTTCTGCATAGTGTTCTACCCATCGTTCCATTTGCAGCGCATGATCACTGATGATTGAGCCATCTTTTGACTTGAGCGGAGCACACTTGCTGGTGTGAGGTCCAAAGGCTTTTCTCATGCCCTCATATAGTCCTCTTATGTTACCACAGTCGGCACAAGATTGAATATCTTCACATAGCTCCTGCCAGTATTTGTTAGCACATTGTCTCGCTACTCTTTGGGCATTGTTACGTGCAGCTCTGAGCCTTTTTAAGTTGCTTGGGGTGGGATCCTTCTTGTAGATTAGCATGGCTGCTCTCTTGTTCGTAGTGTCAGTTTCCATTTCTGGTAGACTAGCTTCAAACCAGTCTTCGCTTTTCTTGGTTTTGTTTCCAAAGACCAGTGATGATGTTTGGTAGATTGTATCACGCATAAACGTCCAGCTTTTTTCTACCTCAGTCACAGAGAAGTTTTTAAAAGCTTCCTCTAATTTGTTCTCAAATTCGGTGCAAAGATCAGGATTTTTTGTGCTAGTAGTATTCAGGCGTGATTTTCTTTTTCCCTGTGATGTGTGGATCTTAGTTGGCAGCAGTCTTGTAGGCAGGACACTAAAGTATGATCAGTATCACAATCCGCGCTTTGGTAGCTACGTGTCAGCAGTATATTTCCAATGTCCTTTTTTCGTGTCAGTATCATATCCAGCTGGTGCCAGTGCCCAGACCTAGGGTGCCTCCATGAGACACAGTGCTGTGGTTTTGTTCTGAAGTATGTGTTGGTAATGCAGAGCTTATGGTATGTGCAGAATTCAAGCAGCCTTTGTCCGTTCTCATTCATCTTTCCGATTCCAAAAAGCCCAAGACAGTCTGGCCAGGTAGTGTGATCTGATCCTACTCTGACATTGAAGTCACCTAGAAGAATCATATGTTCTTTTTGAGGAATGTTTGCAATGGCTTCTTAGAGGTCTTCATAGAGCTTGTCTTTGTCCTCCTGAAGCGAGCTTAGTGTGGGGGCATAGGCACTAATTAGAGTGACTTTTCCAGATGCTGTCATCATACTTATGCTTAGTAGCCGTTCCGAGCCACCAACTGGAGGGACTATCATGGGAAGAAGACTGTTCTTGACAGCAAAGCCCACACCATGTATTCGAGTCTCATCCTGTGCTTTCCCTTTCCAAAAGAAAGTGTAGTCAGTCTCGCGGAGCATGCCGTTTTCGGCAAGTCGGGTTTCTTGCAGGGCTGCAATGTCAATATGTAGCCTTTTTAGCTTGTTGTTTATAACTGCCGTCTTCCTTGCATCGTTGATCTGCCTTAGATCATCAGTGAGACCAGGACACATTGTCCTGACATTCCAGTGGCCAGTCGCATGACAGGGATTTTCTTTTTCAGTTTAATTTTTCTTCTTTTGTTGCTTGGTGCAAGTTTCCAGCCTACTTGTCGTTTTAAACTAAGCTCTAAGCACCCATTAGAGCAGGCAGGCTGTGGTGGATCAGCACCTAACTGACTGGGGGCTGCCCAGGTTGAGGCGGGCGGTAGCTGATCAGTGAGGCGCGAAGACCTCTCCCACCGTCAGAGACAACCCGTGGCGTCCATACATTACGCCAATCAAGTTGGACTTATAACACGTAACTGTTGTCTCCCGTGTTGTTTTAGCCGCTTTGCAGCAGCACCAGAGTTTCCTCTCCGGGGCGCATTCCTGGGCCTTGGATAAAGGGGTCATCGGTGGCCCATGCGTCATGATCCCTCTCTCGACCTTGCTGATGTGATCCAAAGGAACGCATCGCGTTACATTTGGCACCAACTCAGTTGCAGAAGCTGCCGGAGGGGAGGAAATATGTTATAGGTTTACTTTAATTGGGAATTTGACAAGACTATAAATAGACTATTTTAGACGGAACTGAATAGGGAATGAAGGGATTAGTTTGTAACGGTTAGAGACGACAAGAAAGAACGACTGACATCTACTTCTACTCCTAACGGCGAGACATCATCTATATATCTAGTTACTGGTTATCTGGTGTTGTGGGTTGTTTAGTAAACAGACGTCAGATGTAGATTTAGATCTAGATGGAGTTCGTTCAACCAACAACATATAACAACTTGTATAATATACTTAAGGAAAACGATAGATACTTAAGAAATGTTTAATCCAGAAAATGAAGGGGCACAGTCCAAATGTCGACAGTTACTAGATATATAGATGATGTCTCGCCATTAGGAGTAGAAGATGAGTCGTTGTTCGTCCTTGTCGTCTCTAACCGTTACAAACTATCCCATAATTTCTATATAGTTAATATCCCTTAATTCCTATAATAGTCTATTTATAGTCTTGTCAAATTCCCAATTAAAGTAAACCTATAACAAAATAAATGCATACAAGAAATGACGGAGAGCCTAGATAGAGAGACACCCAAAATTGGCCTCCGCATAAACTTGGATAAGATTAAAATTTTGCGAGTGGGATATAAAGCAAAGGGTGCCCCCGTCAGACTTGACGAGCCTGAGCTTGAATAGTTGGACAAGTTCACTTACCTTGGCAGCATCATAACAAATGATGGGGATGTCTATCATGATGTAGCGAGCCTAATAGGAAAGGCAGGGAGCGCTTTCTAAAGGCTGCAGCTTATTTGTACAAGCCAAGCCATTGGACTCGGTACAAAAAACACCTTCTCAAAAATATCGTCATTCCAACTGCACCATATGCGTGTGATACATGGAAGGATCTGTCAAAATTGAGAAAAGACTAAATGTGGCTCAACAAAAATGGCTGAGACGGATTTTGAGAATCATTTACAGAGATTGGGTCTCAAACTAGGAAATCCTATGCCGAACTGGGAGTCGAACATTTAGTAAGGTTGTGACAGAGCGTCGCATGATGTTTGCAGATTATGTTCTAAAACAAAGTGAACTACGCATACCAAGAGTTGCGATGACATGGGGGCCAATACGTGGAAATCGCAAACAGGGACGTCCTCGTAAAACTTGGCGTCACACCTTCATGGAGGACCTCAGAACAGTGGACACCAGGTGGAAGGAGGCTTTAGACATTGCTAATGACAGATCTTTGTGAAGACAGCTTGCCGCCCAATGCTCCGAACGGGGCGAAAAGACCTCAGTCTAAGTAAGTCTCTAGCTTTATAAGGCATTTAATCTTTATTTACAAGAATTTCAGATTTCTTTGGATGTAGTTCAATACATGTTCAAAAAGTTTATTAACTAACTCACGTACGTAGTCAGGGGGAGGGGGGTTCAAACTCATCCGAAATGAAAGGAGGGAATTTTATAATTAATGTTTTTTTACTTTAATCTCTCTATATCTAATTCTCTTCATGGCTCAAGAGTTTGAACACAAAGTAATGGAAAGATCACTCTTTAATTTCTCCAAGTCGTACAGACTAGAGTTACCCCACCTAATTTTAAAGGAGTAAAAAAAAGTGTGTGTGGGGGAGAACAAGTAGTATTCACCCGTCAATAAATAGCAGGGCCGGACATAACCATTGTGGGGCTCAATACGAATCGGATTTCGCGAAGTTTTTTTCACCAGATTACGCAATTACGGCTGATGCATAATGTCGAGCGTAAGATTGGCGTTTTCCATTTTGCATGACCCCCCCCCCCCCAAAATGACTATTTTCGTGTACATGTTTCCGTCTATTTTAAGAACTTATTATATTTTACAATTTCGGGAGATTTCCACGAGCTCCTGGTAAATCGCCAGGAGGGTGCGGGAAATCTGTTTTAAGTTATAAAATGGTTTAATTAATTAATTTATGCACCCTGAATTAACGCGGGTCTCATATAAGTGCGGGTCTAATGAAAGCGCGGGTCTTATGAAAGTGCGGGTCCTATGAAAGTGCTCTTGGTAAATCGACAGGAGTGCGCGGGAAATCTCTTTTAAGTTATAAAATGGTTTAATTTAATAATTTCTACACATTGAATCAGAGCGAGCCCTATGAACGTGCTATGCCCACTGCGGTCGCATAGGTTGCAGGCGCCTAAGGCCGGTCGACTAGTGTGTATATAAATGAGAAAAAATTCTAAACTCATTGGCCAAATCGGGAAAACTCGATGTCGACCTTTATATCGGTTTGAAACTGTTTCATTATCGAAAAATTAATTTTGGCTAGAATGTTTTATTTGCGCACGATCTTATTGTAGGTTGATTTATTATGGAACTACGGAAGAGAAGTAATGAAATTACATTTGTCGATGTATGATTAGGCCTATTTATTATATTTTTAGTGCTTTATAAATTATTTACAATTTTATTGCGTAGAGCGGTGTAGGTAGCTTTTACTTTTATTTTGCTAGTGACCTCCAGCTGTCTCGTTCTGAGGCCGCATGACCTCCAGCTGTCTCGTTCTGAGGCCGCATGCAGGTGCTCTCTATTTTCATACAAAAAAAAAAATAAAAGCATATTAATGTAAATGTGTTTTTCAAACGTATCAGAATGGAAATTAAATGTTCTATCGGTTAGAAGAGCAAACAAACATTTGTTGGCATTGATTTGTTTTGCACTAAAACATCCGGAGCAATCAATTATAGATACTTAATACTATTGAGATGTTACGGAAGGAACATTAAATGTTAAATCAGCTTGTAGATTTTCTTTTATCTAAAATTGAAGGACAGCCTCTTTTATTATGATGGAGGAACTAAACGTAAAGTAAGTAAAATTTGATTATTTTTTTTTAAATTTTGAGGGAACTGATATCACCATGACATGCGGCTGCCTGTCACGCTACTGCACGAAAGTCGCTGCATAGAAAGTCCATTTTAAAAAATGTGCTTGATATTAACATAGAAAGTGCATTCTTAGGCTTTATCAACAAACATAAATGTTTTCTTTTAATTTTAGCAGGCTAGAAACAAAAAACTATAACTAATATAAATATCTAGGCACAACTATCAACAACAAACTTAAACGGAGTGAGAACTGTCAAAATCTATACACGAAAATTCACCAGCGACTCTTCTATCCCAGAGAGCTAAGAAAATTCAACATAGACAAAACAATAATCAAACTTTTCTACACAGCAACCATCAGCAGTCTTATTAACTTTTCCATCACCTGCTGGTTTGGTAATACTTCACTTTCACAAAGACTTAGAATAAATAGACTAATTAAAAAAGCATCGCATATCACTCAAGTACAGCTACCATCTCTTGAAGAGCTTTTCCAAGATAGATGCCTTTCCAAATCACTCACTATTCTTAAAGACAACCTGCACCCATTAAACCACTGTTGCATAAGATCTGAAAGAAGTGGTCGTCTCCTTTCCATTAGGACTAAAACTGAAAGATTTAAAAACTCCTTTATCCCACTTTCGGTCAAAGTGTTACAAGATCATCTGTCGTCATCGAGAAGTACATAAAAGTCAAATTCATAAAGCGCTGGTTGTGAATGTGTATGTGTTTTCGCGTGTGAATATTGTTCGAATTTTTTAATTAATATTGTTTTTGTACAGTAGTTTCGCTGAACTTGTCAATTGTTGTCAAACTGAATTTCCATTAAGTTTGATCAATAAAATTATCTTATCCTTATCTTATCTTATATTTGTTGCGAACATTTCTTGAACATTTCATATATCTGACTTAGTGATACAAAATAATATCTTTCTTTATTAACATATTGTAATATTGCCTCTCCTACATTTACGTAATTGTTTTAGAATTGGTGTATTTTTTTTTCTGAAAAAATACATTTGCATAATTAATTTTATAAAATAAACAGTTTGCTTTTAGAAACCAAAAGTAACTTTTCAAGCTGCATCGCATGGTGAAATAACATAACAATGAGAACGAAGATTTCTCTTGTAGTTTTCGAGATCTAAGTGTGACACACGGACTGACAGATATTTTGCACAAACCTAATAAAATAAAATTATTAAAATTATTAAACATATGTATAATAATTATGTTTGACTTCAATTACGAAGATCAGTGAGGAATGCAGTATCTCCAGTGGCTGCGCAGCCCCAACTGTGACCTACATATTTTGGCACATCCAGGGCAAGCATAACTCTTGTTCATAGGTGGTCGATTTAGATTTTCTTTTCGCCGTCTGCGTCTGTCCTCGGCAGCGGATTTTCTTTTGGTCTCAAATGTGTATCCCGCAGCCTTTGTGAGTGACCTCCAGCTGTCTCGTTCTGAGGCCGCATGTAATAAAGTGCTCTCTTCTATGTCAGCTAAGGCAATTTAGCGACTAAGGTAGTCTTTGAAGAGTTTCCGTGAGGCGCCTCTGTTACGTCGACTATCTTTTAACTCAACAAAATAAACTACCTTTGACATACGTTAACATATATGGATAAGTTTAATAATTATTATTTGAAAAAATATAAGTGTACGCTAAATGAATATATGGAAACGCGTTGGCTGAGTGATAAAGTGTTTGGCTTACGAACTGGGGATCTTGGGTTAGAATCCTGGTGAAGACTGGGATTTTTTACTTTCCGGATCTTCAAGGCACCTTGCACCTGCCTGCAAAAAATCCTGTTGGCACCTATGTTTATTACATGTAACATTTTATTAATTTTGAATGCATGGATAAGGTTAATAATTATTATTTAAAGAAATATAAGATTACTCTAGAAGAATAGGGCCTATATTTGAAGCCGTGGTGGCTGAGTGATAAAGCGCTTGGCTTCCGAACCGCGCTTCCCAGGTTCTAATCCTGGTGAAGACTGGGATTGGTACTTTTGGGATCTTCGGGCGCCTCTAAGACCATAGGCCACGAATCAGATGACCTTTACATCATTTGCCATATTGACCACATGGTCTGAAAGGAGAACTTACTTTTCTGTATGTTGATGAAAAATCTAAAAATAAATAAATTTTCGACCCCAGTTTTGGAATTTTACTGGAACATGCAGCTATATGTCTGTCGTGCCTCTAGTGTGCGTTTTAGGCTATACGAATCGCCCCAGGCCAGCGCTAGAAGAGCGGTCAACCGTGACAGTAAAGGCCTGAGTGATCACCCGACATTCCATCCGGTTTAAGAAAGTCAGTGGGGACCCTATATAAGAGCGAATGTGTCAGAGACAAGTCACTTTATGTTACCAGTAATGTGACCAGTACAAGGCTAAGTCAGAATCAGGTGTGTGAAGTCAGTCTGGAGCAGAGGCTCGGTTTTCGGACAATCAGTGTAATGTTCTTGACTACTGTACAGTATTTGTCGTATATTTGAAATTAAACTGTTACTTTGGAGCCCTGAGTTGTGAGGTTCTTTAAGTTTGTTATGTCGTGTGGTGCAGTTTGAAGAGAGCCTGGATAATGGAGAGACGTAACCATTATTTATAAAGCGCTGTCACATCCAATATTTAACGAAAGTAGTTGTTATATTTAAATTTTAAATATTGAGACTGGCATTTTAAGTCTCGAGAAACAATCTTTTCCACTTCCTGTGTGATTAAAGAAACCAATTCTTGATACACAGCTGCGATCGCAGGTTGGGCATATATAATCACCAGGCGCCGTTGCATTTTCACCCTTCTTTCTGCTTCTGTTGTGTATAACGTCTGCAATCCGTGACCCTTCCTTTATGCTCTCTCTCCATGTGGATCTATCCGGTGTCACTTCTTCCCAGCTGCTAGTGTCCATTTTAAAGAGCTTCATGTCGCGTTTGCATACATCCGTATACCTTAAAAGTGGGCGACCAGCAGCTCTCCTGCCTTCTGTTAGATAGTCACACAGAATGTCTTGTGGAAGTCGACATACTGGCATTCTACGAACGTGGCCAAGCCAGCCAAGGCGTCTGCTGCTGATAACAGAGCGGATGTCCTGGCTTCCTGCTCTTCGTAGCACTTCCTCATCGGTTATCTTATCTTGCCATCTTATTTTAAAAAATCCATCTTAGTCATCGCAGGCGGAAGACATTCAGCTTTTTTTTTTCTGCCATGAGTAGGTTGACAATGTTTCAATTCTGTATTGCAAAGTGCTCATCACACAGGTCCGGTAGACTAAGGCTTTAGTTTTGTTAGTCAACAATAATTACGGAGATAAAGAGTTAATTATGAATCTAGAAGTTTTTCCGATTTTATTGTTCAGAAGTATTGAGTTATTTGCATTTTTATATAGGGCTTGTCCCTTCACTGTTTGATAGCCAGTGACATGAATATAGTGGTGAAGCACTGGTACACTTTTTTTTTTATCGGGATTATGATGTTGCCATGTTCTGTCGTATCCACCGTTCCTTGTATGAACCTCGCCTCCTTCCGATAACTTCTTCCGCGCACCCAATAGTGGTATATTTGAAGTTGGCCCACTCTTCTTCAAGGGTCAATATATCTGCAAGAGCCTCAAAGCGGTTCGTTAGTTTCAATTAAAACTGTGCTGCAGTATTGCCGTCTTTAAGCTTCTCTACATTAAATGGGCGGGGTCGTGTGGCTCGTTTTGGTTGGCGTTTCAATCGGAGCTAACATTTGCCACTGACAAGGTAGTGGTCTGAGCCGATATCAGCTCCTCTGCGGGTCCGCACGTCCAACAGAGATGACCACCATCGTTTGGAGATGCAAATGTAATCTATCTCGTTGAAGGTTTCTCCATTTGGTGATCGCCATGTTTTTTTGTGTATTTGTTTGTGCTTAAAATATGTGTTTCCAATTGAAAGGCTGTTGGATGCGCAGAGAGAAATCAAGCGCTCGCCATTATCACTGATGTTTTCTGCAGAGCCATATGGTCCCATTACATATTCAAAGCCAGTTCGGTTGGGATTGATTTTGGCGTTAAAGTCTCCCTTCAGTAGAATTAGGTCGTGAGTAGGTGTTTCATCAAGAGTGGTTTGTAGTTGATTATAGAAATTATCTTTGATGGTATCTTCTGCATCCTCTGTAGGGGCATATGCTTTGATGGTATTGACTTTGATTTGCTTTGTTTGGAGTCCAGCTGTAATGATGCGGTCACTGACCGGCTTCCAAGCAATTAGCGCTGAAGCTGCTATTTTAGACATGATGATTCCTACACCACCAATGTGCTCCTTGTCATGTCCTGAATATATTATTGTCTTGCCATCATTGATTATTTGTCCACTTGATGTCCACCGCATCTCTTTTTCTTTGTACTTTGAAATTTATCTTATATAATACAGACGTTACTTCAAAAAAGAAGATGATTACGTCCTAAGCGTCATGCATTTAGTCATGCATATTATATGCATCTCATAGTGTACTCCAAAGGGAACATTGGACATAAGTTTAGTTATTTCTTCTCTAAAAAATTGTTTTGAATCCTGTGTGAGGCCCCCCCATCAATCGGACGCCCTAGGCGGCTGTCTAGTTTGCCTAAGGCCGGCCCTGAGCTAGGTACAGAGTTGGACTTACCTGAGGCTTGGATCGCAGTTGTTATTTGTTGAGTTACATTGGCAGCGGTGGGGGCATGTTAATGAAGAGGTGTGCTTGTAGTTAAAGCTGTTAAGTGTTAAACTATAGTTGCTTATTTCACTGATGCATGCTCGAGGATGTGTACCACATTTTTAACAAGTTGCCAAACTATGTTTTGAATGTTTCTCATCATTTAGGCTGATCGTGGATCATGGTAATTAAATAAAGGTGCAAGTAACTACTGCGTTGGCCAGTTATGTCAATGCTGTTGCTTACGGACAAGTTAGCTGTTACTATTGTTTACCATGGGCGTAGCCAGGATTTTTTTTCGGGAGGGGGGGGGTGAACCCCAAAAACTCCCCCCTGGCTACGCCCATGTTGTTTACTAATTTGTTACTAGAATGTCAGGATAAACGCTTTAAAGATAACCCTGACTGTCTTTAACGGTAACTATAAATAAATATGTATTCAATAATGAATAAAGCGATCTTTCTGAAACGTTAATTAAATAGGCAGTCACGATAAATGATGTGAGCTAGTTGTAGGAACCGAAAACAAAAGGCTTACTTTCAATTCTTGTATTAATGACAAATTTTTTTCTCTGTAAAAAAAAGTTGGCAGGTTAGGCTTACCTTCTGTTAGGATAAAAATCTTTTCGCAGTATCGTTGACCAATCGCCCTTCCAACTTAAGCGTACTTAAAATAATACATACAGATTTGTCCATGACATTTTAAAACGGGTAAAAAAAACATATAAGGCTACCGCCCACAGCCCAATTATGAGTTAAACTTTCAGAAAGACTTAAAATTCTCTGCAAGTTCCACGAGTCTGTCATAGCATGACCCTTTGTACTATTTATAGATATGATGCTATGTAGCTTGAGGATTGAAAGCGGGACACATGTCAATCAAGGGACGTAACAAGGGCAGGCTTAATTTTTTTTTTCAATAGCTGTGACTTTATTACAATACATCAGAATGTACACACGTACAATTTACCACTATGTAGATATATACACACACAGTAATTTAAATAATTGCTGGTTTTCTGAAACGTTATCCGAGATAAAACATCTTACAGTGCAATGCATTTGAAAGTTTCAACCTCTCCCAGAAATACCTGGTCACTGTTACATCCCTTTTTTTCTAATCACATCGCGTCATTCAAATAGCGAGTCGCATGAATACTTGTAAGACAAAGGATACTTTAAGAAAACAGAACTGCTACGTGGAATAATAACACAATGTTGTGTACAAAATGCAGCTGAAATCAAACTCAATGGCTTGGATGGCTGCCTTGTCGTGCGGTTTGCGCGCTGGACTGTCGTTTGGATTTATCGATGGTCCCGGGTTCAAACCCTGCCCGCTCCCATCCCCCGTCGTCCTGCGGGAGGTTTGGACTAGTAAAACTATCTTCAACTCTGAAGGAACATCCGAAACATGTAAAACATTTTACAAACAAGGGCTTATCAAAGAAGCTTTCGATCATGGTGTGACACTTCGCTTGTGAATAGAAATATGATTTCAAATCAGGATATAATTAAACAGTCTCTTCAGCAAAGGTTTCAGAGCTAACCTCCTGGTCTTTCCATAGCCCAAAGTTTTGCTTTATTCTAAATCAGGGGTTCTCAACCTGTGGGTCGCGACCCCCTTAGGGGTCAATTGATGATTTGCCAGGGGGTCGCCTAAGACCATCGAAAATATGGATTGTTTTTGTCTGTTCTTCTATTGCTGTGTGGGTGGGGTCGCGGCAGAGTGGGGGATTGTAAAAAGGGGTCACCCAGCATAAAAGGTTGAGAACCGCTGTTCTAAATCAGCAAACTGACACGAAGGGTGGCACAAAGAAGCGTGTCATCGCGGGAAATACTTTCACTTTATTGTGGGGCCGTGAACGCTTTTAAAAAACTGGGTATCACAAAGAAGCTTCTTTGCTTTGTTCATTATATAGGGTCCAAAACTTTAGAAACGATTGCTTAACTTTTGGTTCTTGCACATTTATATTTCGGCTCATACATTTTAAAGTATTTTAAAATTGCAGTCCATTGATAAATACTGTTATTATGGAAAACTGTAATGATAGGCAATAGTACCTATAGCGGCTGCTACTTAAACTATAAGACAAACATTTAAATGTTGGAGGCTTGCTAGAAAGTTCCAATTGAAAATTACAATCTGTATTCAGATGTTTAGTTAAATCCAAATGTGCGACAGAAAACTGACCGACATTTCTAGCTTCGCAAGCCACTGTGAATCTGTATTCAGATGTTTAATTAAATCCAAATGTGCGACAGAAAACTGACCGACATTTCTAGCTTCGCACTCCACTGTGAATCTGTATTCAGATGTTTAATTAAATCCAAATGTGCGACAGAAAACTGACCGACATTTCTAGCTTCGCACTCCACTGTGAATCTGTATTCAGATGTTTAATTAAATCCAAATGTGCGACAGAAAACTGACCGACATTTCTAGCTTCGCACTCCACTGTGAATCTGTATTCAGATGTTTAATTAAATCCAAATGTGCGACAGAAAACTGACCGACATTTCTAGCTTCGCACTCCACAGTGAATCTGTATTCAGATGTTTAATTAAATCCAAATGTGCGACAGAAAACTGACCGACATTTCTAGCTTCGCACTCCACTGTGGTTATTGATTTTACTCGCCATCTATAAACGGGAACTCTGCATCCTGTTCCTGTGAACTTCGATCTTGTTCTTTTTTTGTCTACGACATTTCTAACCCTGTCATCGACTTAAACAGAAAGAAAAGCCAAGCCAAGGAATATTGTATGCTGAAATTAATGAACAGAATCAGCGAGGAACACACGGAACGACAACACGCCAAAAGTCGAAAGAAAACGTGATTACGTTAGTTTCTGAGAAGGCCGAATGCAGCAAAGTGAAAGCACTACTCATGCATTTTAAACAGGAGCCTGCTAAGAAGTGAACAGGAAATAAAGATCAAGAAGGAAGCGCCGCAAGACAGAACTTTTTAAGTTACTAGTCCAAAGAAAGATTTTAAAATAAAAGCGTGACGTTGATTGACAAGACAATTGCAAGAAGTAAATAATTAAAAAAACAAACAAAGACAAAGCAAAAATGTCCTAATAAGCATTTGGCAATGAATATAACACCAACATATTATTTCCGCTCTTAAAATATCAATATTGATTTGACTCTTAGGAAACTATTTAACTATGAAGAAACTACTTAGATTTATGTGGGTAACCCATACAGCCAGAGCTAGCTCAATGGACATCATTCACCAATCGCATACAAACAATATTTAGCCACATGATCTCTCTCTATGGCCTCCTTCAGTCGCGAAGCGACTATGGATCATCTCGGTGAGATGAATGCCTGGGCATTGGCTGTGGTCGGAACGATGTCGCCCACACATCAGTTCCCCCCTCTCCACGCAGCTGATGTATCCAAAGGAACGGAAGTGCCGATACAGCTTGGGGTCAGCGGCGTCGCAGGTTCTGCCAGAGTGTAGCACTGGGTGCTGCAAACTGCCTTAGGGTCGCCAGCTCCTGATTTTTCCTCAGGGTTGACTCCCGAAGCCTTTCCCATGATTGGGTAAAGCTGCAAGGCAACAGAGGTTTGAATTCAGAGTTTTCCTTGTCCTAGGTGGGTAGCCAGCTATGGCTAAAGAGCCCCTCCTGCCCGAAGCTTACTGGTTAAGGCGCCAGTTACTCGCCTTTGCCCCTTCTCCTGTTAGTGAGAACAGTTCCGCCGGACTCAATATCTGAGCCACACGATAATATTTATAAAACAATGAAAAAAACTGCCACGTGACAGCCTTTGTGGATTACGTAATTTGTATAGAAGAGATAGAGAACCACGTGACTAAATGTTGTTTATCTTATCTTATCTTATATAATACAGACGTTACTTCAAAAAAGAAGATGATTACGTCCTACGCGTCATGTATTTAGTCATGCATATTAACCAATGACTTAAATTCTGCCAAGTTACTAGTTTTCCTGCTAGCTCAGACAACCCATTCCATGCTCTAATAGCACTTGGGAAGAAGGAGTATTTGTACATCGACACTGTGGTATTCGGTGTGTATGATCAAGCCACCTAAGGCGTCTACTGTTGGTAACAGTGCGAATGTCTGGCTCTTCGCAAAATTTCCTAGTTGGTGATTTTTCTTGCCTCATTTTGACATGGTATGGGTTTCTCAAGTGAGAGGTGATTCTAAGAGGAACTGTGTCTGTCGGGGTTTAGAACTTATGCTGGAATTGATCAGCCGTATGGAGACTAGTGACAGGTTTTAAAAATGTTTAGTTTGTAAAATGTTTTACATGTTTCGGATGTTCCTTCAGAGTTGAAGATAGTTTACTTCCTAGTCCAAACCTCCCGCAGGACGACGGGGAATGGGAGCGGCCAGGGTTTGAACCCTCGACCGTCGATAAATCCGAACGACAGTCCAGCGCACAAACCGCACGACCAGGCAACCAAGCCTTTCTCTCATTTGGAGGTTCTTAACAGGTAATAAAAAAAAAAGGTCTCATGCTCCATTTTTTTAGTCCCTGCCCATACGAGTGAGTGGTTGAATTAACTAGTGTTATACCGTTTCATACATAAATAAAGATAAATAATGTCTGGGAGCATTGCAACAGTCGAGCGTGCAGAGTCATGCAAGAAAGAGTTGATAGGCTCCTGCAATGTTAGCCCTTTTCCGAATACATGAACATTTTTTACAGACTATTTTTCTCCCTACAAGCGCTCGAGATCTCAGAGATGTGGCCAACCCCGTTGGAAAAGGCAAAAAGGCGGGCTTGAAGAGCCTAGGAGGCAAACACAGGGTACGTATGGTGATGCAATGGATACGATCGCATTGAGGAATATGAAAGGAAACGAAAGAGCCAGGGGCAGACTGGGTGTCAAAATCGGCCCGGGCATTTCTATAAAATTCGGCCCACAAATTCTCTATCATGTGATGGGCATCCATTTCTAGGTGTGTCGTACCTTACAAATCATTAAGTTTGATAATGTATCGATATGCAAGCATACAGTGAACTCTATATCTTAAAAAGCAATATAGCGTCTTTTTAAATCAGCAATTATGTAGGCCCTAAAAAGATGAAGCCTACTAGTAGCACTGTCTACATTCTACATTTTATTTTCGGAAAATGTGTTTGATTAAAATAGTATTACACTGCAATGACTGTGAAAGTTTTGATTAAACACGACGCTCAGAGTGCCTTTTATACAAATAATAATAATAACATAATACGAATATTATAAAACCTTTAACAACTTGATATGTACCATAGTGGCTTCGATCAGGCCATTTCGGTGGCCCTACCGGCCCATTTGGGTACCGGCCCACCGGGCGTTTGCCCAAATGCCCATATAGCCAGTCCGCCCCTGGAAAGAGCCGAAAGTTTGACGAAGCAGGGAACGCAGATTGACCCACCAGAGGAGACGCAAACATAAAGAGAGATCAAAAGCCAGGATTTGTGAATGGATCAAGTTCAAATGGTACGATAGCTGGGAACCATTGTTACTGGTAGCATGGGACGGGAAGTCTGGAAGTTTCTAAAACGCCCACTTAAGAAGGACTAGTGCTGGTAGCTAGACAGAAAGGATCAAACAATTTTTGGACGTTTTCACACGGAACAAAGTCTAGAAGGAACCCATTTTGCTAAGATTCAAAAGAAACAGACGTCGACCCTGCTATACAGAAGACGAGACAGTAGAACACATAGGCCTCCTCAACGACTGCAGGGTGCTCAGAAGCCATGTCAAAGACACTGATCATGTAAATTATATAACTGGTGCATGCGGGGGTCTTGCCCTGTAATCCGTACAGAACACTACCAGATACATGTGGATCATGCTATAATGGATTAGTCTCAGCATGGATCCTTATATATATATATATATATATATATATATATGAGAACGAGACAACTGGAGGTCACTCACGAAGGCCGCGGGATACACATTTGAGACCAACAGAAAATCCGCTGCCGAGGACAAACGCAGACGGCGAAAAGAAGATCTAAATCGACCACCTGCGGACAATAATGGTTATGCTTGCCCTGGGTGTGGCAAAATATGTAGGTCACAACTGGAGCTGCGCAGCCACGGGTAATTCTGCATTCCTCACTAATCTTCGGACTCGAAGACAAGCCTTATTATTATTATACATAATGTTTAGAGTTTGCTTAGTACTGCCAGCTAGGCTAGTCCTACAAGTTGCGGGGCCCTATGCGAAACGGATTGCGCGGGGACTAATTTGGGTTGTGATAAGGATAATAAGTGAAAATTAAGATTTTGTATTAGAAAATAAATTCGTTTTTGCATTTTATTTATAGCTAACTAAGTACAAAATCACTGTCTAATTAACTTTACGAGCCATCTACAGTAGATAGTGGTTTTCCAACAAAAAGCCGATAAACATTCAGATCTGCCTTTTACATTTACTATCGACTAGCAAAATATCGCTTTTTTTTTTTAAAGGGAAGGTTTCACCTAAAAAAATCAAAGTATGTCTTAAAATAGTACCACAGTCATGAAAGTTTCCAGATAACTTGATAGACACATAAAATGAGTTTTAAAAAAGTCTATTGTCAATTTTGACATTTGGTATGACGTCACCGCTACTTGTTACTATAAATAGTAACACAGATTTGGGAACAGATTTCTTAAAAAAGTATAAAAGATTTTGAGCTGTAACTTTGTTTATACATATATTATCAACATGCCCTACTAAAATTATTATATTCTGAAGTGTATTACCCTTTGAATTTTTTTTTCTATTTATTGTATTTTTTTATAAGCAAAAACATCGAAATAAAATTTTCTAAATGACCATAACTTTATTTTAAAACTTTTCATTCAATTAAAACCAAAGTAGTAGGGGATGCTCGAAACATATCATTCTAGATATGTGCCAAGTTTCATAAAGATATATATACAACTTTTTGAAAAATTTGAATCCAAGTCAGGAAATTAGTCAAAAAAAAAATTTTGTATGCCAGTGACTATTAAAGTAAATTAAGTATTTGAACTTCTTGTTTTGGTTAAAATTCGGCTTATTATTACATTTTTATTAAATGAAAGATGACAATGCCGTTTTTTTTTTTTTTAATAGCGAGTAGGATTGGCGTTTTCCATATTGAATGACACCCCTAAATGATAAATGACAATTTTGTCTATTTTAAGGAGATATGCATCAGTTTTCAGAAGATTTCAGATTTTCATGACTGCGGCCGCATAGGTTGCAGTGGCCAAAGACCGGCCCTGGGTACTGCTAGGCGGAGTAGCCATTTCGGGGGTCACTGGTTCGTGCCGTTATCTATGAAGTCTCTTATTAATTATCATAAATGATTGATTACAAAACTCTTAGCTCTAGTTACTAGTATTAAATTTGTAACAAACAAATCAGCTGTTTATTTATACGTCATATTGGTTGGCAACAGTTATAGGGGATGCTACTCCTAAACTACTGAGTGGTATAACCTATATAATATACCGACTAGAGTGTAAACTATATAGATCTATATATAATGACAATATGAATATGTCTATAGTCTCTGTATATAGATATAGATGTAGATCTAATCTAATAGTGGCTAATAGTAATAGTCTAGATATAATTTATAGATCTATTTAGATCTAGATAATCTTTTTCTATCATGAAAAAGTTAGTGCTGCCTTTTAGTGTCTTTACTATTTACTATAGATATTTATTACTAGATCTAGATTCTAGATAGATCTAGATCTAGATCTAGATTTATATATTTATATAGTGATATTATAATATACTATATATTATAATATTATATATACTTATATAGTATATAACTATATATACTAGTACTAGATTATATAGTCTACTCACTCATACTCATACTTCTAATAAGCCTAATAATAAGTTAAATAAGCCATAGTCCATAGCCAGGATAAGTCGATAAGTATTATAATATTAATATAGAATAGATAATATTAATATTAAATATATCTAAGCCTAAGCTACCTACTGATTACTAGATTTAACTAGATCTAGTATCATCTAGTGACTCTAGTCTAGATCTAGTTGTGGAGTCAGACTAGTCAGAGATCATCATGATTAGTGATTAGACTTATTGAATTGACTTATTTTAGAGTATAAATTAGAGTAGTAGGCTAGTCAGGTAACAGTAATACTTAGACTTAGATCCAAATGAAGTCTACTACACTAACACAGTATACTACTTTTAGTAATAGTATAGTATAGATAGTATAGTCATAGACTTTACTAATGTGTAATAGGTGGCAGGGATGGCAGATCACTAGATCTATATAAAGATAGATTTAAATTTAATATTATATTTAGTTTATAATATTAAATATATGACTACTAACTTAACTAGCTAGAATTTTTACTAGATCTACTCATTGGCCCCATTCGGCCTATTGGTAGTAGATCTGGTCATTCTGGTAGAGTTTAAATCTTAAAAAGTAGATTATATTTAATAATTTATCAGAGTTCTTCTAGAAGTAGATCTAATCTAAATCTAGATCTAGACTAGAAGTATTATTAGGCCTAAGTACTATTAATTTAATATAATAATTAATAATATTAATAGTCTAGAGAATATACTAGATCTATAGTAGGCCTATAATTTACTTATTTAGGCTTCTATTACATTGTAGAATCTAGTTAGTTATTCTGAAAAATAAGCATTCAATGTGTCATGTATGCAAAATCTTCTTTTATAACTTCTTCAATTTTAAAAATATAAATTTAAGTCATATATTAACTACTAACATTTATATATAGCCCTAGACTCTCATAATAGGCCTACTATTTAGTAATATGACCATAGACATAGAATAATAGAGTGATAATATAGATCCAGCTAGTCTAAGATAGAAATATTATAATATAGATCTACGTGACACCAATTTTACGCATATTATAGGCCCATACTGATTGGCATGGCAGGCCCTAACGATGTGAAATAGATTACAAGGGGCCCAGTCTGGGTAGGAATAAGCATAATGTCAAAATTAAGATCTTTTATTTGAAAAAAGATTAGGATTTGCAATAAAATTTTTATTATTTTATCGGGCGTAGGATTGGCACCTCAAAATGACAATTTTGTCTATTTTTCAGAAGATTTTTATGAGTTTTTAGATGATGTTAATAATTTCAGGAGATTTCATGGACTTTTTTGTATATTTTGCAATTTCTAGAGATTTCCAGGAGGCACTAGAAAATAAGGGGGCCAAGGAAACCCTGTTATTATATCTAAGTTATAATGGTTTAATTTAACAATTTACACCTAGAATTAGCGCAGGGCCTTTGAAAGTATGTGGCCCACTGTGGATGCAGAGGTTGCTGTGGGCTAAAGCCGGCCCTGCTGATGGGTCAGCATCAATAAACTCAGGGAGAGCAGGCTAAAATCTTTGAACCATGTGGTAATGTTTGCAGTTTTGATGCGGAGGTCATTGCGATTTGTAAAGCCTTAAAAGTCATTGACTCTCAATGCAATGAGTCAAAATCTGTACTACAGGCTTTGCAAAGACTTTGAACCATGGCCCACCAATATCTACACTGTCATCATGGCTTCACACAATATAAACCAGTGGTTCCCAAACTTTTTTGACTCGTAGACCCCTTGCCATTTTTTTTCTGGTTTTTGGTAGAACCCCCCCCCCCCTTCATGTAGGAATTTGCTGTTCTATGAAGTAGTCCTTCAAACATTAAATATTAATTAATTAATCAATTTGTCTTAGAAATCATTGTAAAAGTTTTCGCAAAGAGCAGTTTTTCATGTATTTCTTGATCTTTCACGTGTGGCTCAAATATTGAGTCCGCGGAACTGTTTTCACTAACAGAAGACGCGAAGGCGAGTAACTGGCGGCTAAACCAGTCAGCTTCGATCAGAAATGGCTCATTAGCCCTTGGCTTGCTACCCATTTAACAGAAGGGGTGAAGGCGAGTAACTGGCGGCTAAACCAGTCAGCTTCGATCAGAAATGGCTCATTAGCCCTTGGGGCTTGCTACCCACCTAACAGAAGGGGCGAAGGCGAGTAACTGGCGGCTAAACCAGCAAGCTTCGATCAGAAATGGCTCATTAGCCCTTGGGGCTTGCTACCCACCTAACAGAAGGGGCGAAGGCGAGTAACTGGCGGCTAAACCAGCAAGCTTAGATCAGAAATGGCTCATTAGCCCTTGGGGCTTGCTACCCACCTAACAGAAGGGGCGAAGGCGAGTAACTGGCGGCTAAACCAGCAAGCTTCGATCAGAAATGGCTCATAAGCCCTTGGGGCTTGCTACCCACCTAGCAGATGAAAAACTGAATTCAAAACTTTGCTGCCTTGCAACTATACTCAAACATGGGAAAGGTTTTGTGATTACACCCTGAAGAAAAATAAGGAGCCAGCAACCCTTAGGCAGTTTGCAGCATACAGCGCTACACCCTGTCAGAACAGAACCTATGACGCTCTTGATCCAAAACTGTAAACTGGGTATATGTCGTTTGCAAAGAATTACATAAGAAGCTTTTAATTTTGTAACTCATGCAATTGATGTATTTCATGTTTAAAGAAATTCTTTTGATAATATCAGACTGGTAAAATCAATGTTTTATCTATAGTGTTTTCTGTATTTTGCTGTAAGTAAAGAGACTTTGTAAGACGCTCAAAACCACCATCTTCTCTATATGATGTCGAAGAGAGATTTTGTTGGTCTATTACGAACTTTATCTTTGACTGTTCGAAAGTTTTTCAAATCTGTATTTATTTTGTCAGGGTGGCATTGTCTCAAATGATCCTCCAGCGTAATTGGTTTCATATCATCATTAAAGGGCAGTTAGGTAAACGTTTGTTTGACAAGGAAGGAACGAATCTCAATTTTAAATAATCTACGCTGTACATTTCTTTTTCTTCAATATCAGTTGGGAAGCGTGGTCGAGAGGCCAAGTGCGCTTGGCTACCTAGAAGGGGGCTCGAGGTTCGACACTCGACTTGGGCAGAGTTGTGTTTACTGAGCGCCTAAAGGCAGCACGGAAAACCAACTTCCCTCCCCCCCACCGGTCCACAAATGAGATTGGACCAAAAGCGCTTTGAGCATGCTATAAGCATGAAAGTAGCGCTATATAAAAGCTATAATAATAATAATCAGTTCCATGGAGACAAAATGAAGCTCTTTAAATAAGTATTGAAATTAAATACAACAAGTTTCTTTTCAAATTGCAGGATAAATATTTAAAGGATTAACTGAGATGCAAATCATATATTAGTGTTTGAAAGAATTACATTAATGGCATATGAAAATTAAGTTACGACTTGCTAGTCTTAAAAAAATCTATTATCGTAGACCGCCGTGGGCATCTCATAGACTCCTAATTTATTTTTTCACTTTCGTAGACCCCTTGGAAGTCTTCGTAGACCCCTGGGGGTCTATATAGACTACTTTGGGAATCACTGATATAAATCAATGCCATGGCATCCTAGTAATAATACTAAGTCAGAGGACCATGGTTCATGATCCTTATAAAGCCTTATTTTCTCCATCTTTTCTCAATAGTAATAGTTGTTACATATTATGTTCATTTGTTATTTATTCAGCTCAAAGGCTTTTAACCTTTTTTTTTTTTTTTAATTAGTTTACTCTTGTTTTATGAGTACCAGTATTTTTTTTTTTATAGAAAAATTTAGTCACCAAGTTGAATTTTATAATTATATTTATGTTTGTTTTAAATGTTTGTTACAGAAAATACTGTGTATTCAAGATTGATTAAAAAAAAAGTATATGTCTTGATGGACATACAATTAATTATTGTCACCAGGCAATCTAGATGAAACATGGATGAAGCAGTTATGTCTATGAAGTCAAGTGAAAAAGAAATTCACAAAAATACAAATAATACAGACATGCAAGAAAACTTTACATTAGATTTGAAAATTGAAATAAAGGTTGAGAATCAGTTACCTGGCCAAACAGAGTTGTCAAACTTTGGTGCAACTTTTGATTCACTTATTGAAACTAAGCACCAGGTAAGATATTACTAATATGATAATAATGATATATTTTATGATAAATTTTAAACATTATCTTTAAAACATTATTTACCTTTGTGTCTGAGTTTAGTATTTGATGATGTAGCTGTAAATGGTTATGCAATACTAAATGTGTAGCTTGTTAAAGAAATCATGATAACACTATTTATATAATGTAATCATAAAAAAGCCCTGGACCATGGCCCCCCAATTTGGACACTGTCATCATGGCCTCACACAACATAAAGCAACGCTATGGCACCCCTGTAATAATGCAGTGGGTACTGAGTCATATAGGTGTGACTGGCAACACTATTGCAGACTCCTTGACCATCTAGGGAGGGCAAACACCACCCATCGAGCAGGCTGTGAGTTTTCATCATGCTATAACTATATAGGTATGGAAAAGTGGTTTGAGTGCTGGGACAAGTCCCAAAAAGCTTGTGGAGTCTAGGAGCGCATGAGGCACCTTGACCGCACTTCCCCTGGAGGAGGCTGTCCAGGCTTGAGCAAGCTATTATAGCACAGTGCAGGACAGGCCACTGTTCTGTTGGCTCATATTTCTCAAGGCTATTGCCAAATTTTGATTTACTGTGCCTTGCTGCAGGGAAGAAGAGGAAACCGTTCCTCATAATCTGTTTGACTGCCCCAGACTTGCCTCGACAGGTCTGGGAAACCAGAAATTCTCTACCTGTATGGTGACATGCATGCACTATGCATTACAGCAGTGTTTCTGTCCATGACTTTTGCAAGAGAGGATTTGAGCCTCTCAGGCCCTCACTTAAATAGAGATGATGATGATGATAATCATAAAAATTTCAAATAATTTTTTAAATTCTTTTTAACTATATTTCAATGAATTATGAATGGGAGTAATTAATGTATATGTGGGGCAACTGGAGAAGGTCTTTGGTCTTGATGCTCATCACACTCTTGTTAACCTTTAGCCATAGAATTAGATATGCTTTGCATTAACATCACTGATAGGTCACTACTTCTAAAGGGGTACTTTACTATTTGGATTTCAGATTAGATTAGATTTTTTCCAATTTCAAGCTATCATGTTCATAAGTCGTCCACCACAGCTAATGTAATGAACTTTTGGTTTTAAAGTCAAACTAAATGTTCTTTGTCAGGCCAAAAGTGTTTCATAGAAGCAATCAATTTTATCAAAAATCTTTACAATCCAACTTTCCTATACAGCAGCCATCTGCTGATATGGTAGTACTTCACTGGCACAAGGACAACATCTAAATAGATTAATCATCTGTCACTCAAACACAGCTACCATCTCTTGAAGATCTTTTCCATAAAAGATGCCTTTCCAAAACACTCACAATTCTTAAAGACAACCTGCACCAATTAAACCACTGTTAAATCAGATCTGAATGAAGTGGTCGTCTCCTTTCCATTAGAACTAAAAGAGAAAGATTTATAAAAAAAACGTCCTTTATCCCACTTTCAGTAAGAGTAGCGCAAGGTCATCTGTCATCACTGAGAAGTACATAAAGGTCATTCATAATGCACTGGTTGTGTGTGTGTAGGTGT
Source organism: Biomphalaria glabrata (assembly GCF_947242115.1). NCBI lineage: Eukaryota > Metazoa > Mollusca > Gastropoda > Planorbidae > Biomphalaria > Biomphalaria glabrata. The sequence continues at coordinate 5,186,073 of NC_074719.1, forward strand.
GTACACATGTTGTGTGTAAATATTTGTTTTTGCAATAAAGTTATCTTATCTTATATAATTTTTGAAGAAAATTTATCAGTAAGAAGTATAAGATAACAGTGATTGTTTTCTTCTATTAACCAGGAAAAAGTCATAAAACTAGAGGAAAATTTAAATGTTAGAACACCAACAGATGAAAGACAGCAAAAAACTTCTCAAGTCAATGCTGCTGCAAAGGACAGTTCAGATAAAACATTATTTTCTTATGTGATGACAAAACATAAAAGAGATTCGACAAATCAGTCAGTTCATTCAAACCAAAAAAAAGAATTTCAGTGTGAAACATGCCTAAAAGAATTCACTTACTCTCAAAACTTAAAAAGACACCAAGTACTTCATACTGGTGAAAAACAATATAAATGTCACATATGTCCAAAGATTTTTTCTCGGTCATCAGGTTTGAAAAACCACTTATCTGTGCATTCTGGGGTAAAACCATTTAAATGCTTACACTGTCCAAAAGAATTTAATGAGCAGCGATTTTGGAAATATCACCTTTTGGTTCATTCTGATGAAACATCATTCAAATGTCACATATGTCTAAAGATATTTTCTCGATCTTCAAGTTTGAAAAACCACTTATTGGTACATTCTGGGGTAAGAGCCTATCAATGCTTACACTGCCCAAAAGAATTTTTTCATAAACGATATTTGAGAAATCACCTTTTGGTTCATTCTGTTGAGAAACCATACAAATGTCAAGTGTGTGAGAAAGAATTCTGTTCTTCTAGATCATTGAAAACACACCAAATAATTCATTCTGTGGAAAATCCATCTAAATGCCAAATTTGTCAGAAAGAATTCTCTCATTCTGCATATCTACAAAGGCATCAGTTAATTCATACCAGAGCTCCTCCTAAAAGAACATTTTTATGTCAAACATGTCCTCAACAATTTTATAGCTTATCAGGCTTAAAAACCCATCAGGTCGTTCATACAGGTGAAAAAAAATTCAAATGCGTACATTGTCAAAAACACTTTTCTATCTTATCACAGTTAAAAAAACATCTTCTGGTTCATTCCGGTGAAAGACCATACAAATGTAAGATATGTGATAAAGCATTCTCGCAGTCATCAGCACTGAAATACCACTTTAGGATTCACTCTGGTGAAAAGCCATACAAATGTCCACTTTGTGAGCAGGCATTCACTCAGTCTTCGACATTGAAAGTTCACCAATTATTTCATTCTGGTGAAAAGCCATTCAAATGTCAATTATGCCAAAGAGAATTTGCCCAGTCCACAGCATTAAAAATCCACCAGTCTGTTCATACTGGCAACAAACCATTTAAATGTCAAGTTTGTGAGAAAGAATTCTCTAATTGTTCTAATCTGAAAAGTCACCAACGGGTTCATACTAAAAAACAACAATAATACAAGTGTGCCTAGTGTCTGATAAACGCTTCACACAACACTTTAGCTTTCTGAGTCTCATGATGGATTAACTTTCACCAGCGCTTGCTAATTAAAATGGAATAATTGACTTACTCCTGAGGTTAACAACAAATGAAGATGAATATTTACAAGAGTAGTCAAACAATTTGTGACAAGGTGCATGCACAGTGCTCCCATTACTAATTGCAACCCAGGACACATAGACACATAATAATTTAAATGTTTTCAAAGTGTTGCGAAGCTTTAAGTGTATGCATTAACTGAGAAGTAAAAATAGATTGTCTAAAAGTTATGATTGACGGGAGTGTCTCTACAAAATAGGGCTCCAAAGCCATATGAAAGAGTGTTTGAGATGAACCGTAGTAGCTAAGGACTGAAGGAGGCCAATAAATTGAATTGAATGATTGACATACATTCATGGTTGGCTGTCAGGTCATGCAGCATGCGCCCTGGACTGTCGTTTGGTCATCTTGATGTCCCGGGCTTATACCCTGCCCACTGCCATCCCCTGTCATCCTGCAGAAGGTATGGATTATGAAGTAGATTATCTTCAACTCGGAAAGAACATCTAAAAACTTGTTAAACAAAGTTAAAATAAATAAGGCTATCACCTGTCAATTGTAGAGAAACTGAATTTCCATTTGATTAGACCAATAAATATTATCTTATCACCGGACACCATAATCAAGTCACACTGCATTCCATAACTGGATCATCATTGAGCTCCCACACTGTAAAACTTATCCCTGACACTCTCATAAACTGGGACCAAACACCAGTGCTTCAGAAAAAAAACACTTAACAAGTGCCATTGTATTTGTTAACCTAATTAATAAAAAATTGATAGTGATGATGTGACTAAGGCTCTTGTAGAACTAACCTTTTAGCCCGATAGCAACACATTACACTACAGTAAGGATATTCAAGCCTTGTGAACACATTGAAAACAAACAGAGATGTTATGAAAGTTCCCAAGAACAAGTAAACAAAATGTGGGAAGAATTTAAGATTGCAAGTCATTTCAACTTGTTTACAATCATGATGCATACTTGAAGTCTTTTTTATATATATATATATATTATTTATACTTTTGTACAAGTATAGGAATCATAATATCCATCTTTTTATTTCTCAACTGCATGTGTATGTATATAATATACATATAAGTGATAATAAAACTAAAGAGAAAAAGGTTTGTGGGATAACGATGACTGTTGGCTCTTTTTACCCTTGTTAATATTGAATTATATCAACCAGAATTATGAATATGAAGAACTTAACATAGTTGATTTTCATTTATTCATTTATAGGTTTTTAGAAATTTCAGAATTGTAAATTATTTCATTTTTGCCTAGAGTGGTAAAATGGTTATAGCTTCAGAACCGATGGGTCATGGGTTTGAATCTTGGTGAAGACTAGGATTTTTAGTTGCGGGATCTTTAGGGCATCTCTAAGTCGATCCAGGTTTAATCGGTTTCTGATTATTAGTTGGATAAAAGTAAAGGTTGTTGGCCATTGTGCTGGCCACATGACACCCTAGTTAATTGTGGGCCACAGAAACAGATGACCTTTACATCATCTGAACTATAGATCACCATGGATGAAAGGGAAACTAATTAACTTAACTATATCGCATCCCAAACCTTCTGCATGAGGCCATAGGATGGCAGTGGGCTAAATTTAAATTACCTATAGACATTTGTGAAAAAAAAAGTTCAAAGCACACACCAGGCTGTAGTTTAGTTTTAGCCATATCTGCTCTAAATTTTGTTGCTGTTTTGTTTTGCATTGAATAGTGTACAGAATATTTATTTTGTAAATATAACTATAATATGTCTTAAGTTATACAATGTCCCTAAATGACAAACAGTTTTCTTTGTTTTACCTTTGCAGACGTCTTCCAACATTTCATATTTCTGAACATGTTTCTTTCAAAATTAGATATCGATCTGTTGATTGTGTAGGTTTAATACAAGGCTATTCTTATTCATTCAAATCTGAAAAAAAGTGTACATATTGTAAGGACTTATTACCAAGGCTCTCGTCAAACTGCGCCACTACTCAAAGAACTTGTCAACTCAGGGCTCAGAAATAAAGAAACACTTAAATGTCCAATCAATTACAGCCAAAAATGTATGATTGGCAACTCGCCACCTGTCACAACTTGTCCTGGTTGACCGCTCATCTAGCGCTGGCCTGGGTAATTTGTTTTAGCTGGACATCAATACTCCTATCTTTGTCACCACCAGAGTTATAACAAAATATTTCCCTATCAGGGGCATGAAATAAAAATTTATTTTCATAGTTTTATTTACATGTCCAGAAATATAAATATTCTGTTTCAGGTCAAGTTTATCTCTAATTTTTTAAATAGTTTTTTTTTTAACTGCAATATAGAAAAAAAATGAAATTTTAATATTAAAATTGCTTAAGGGCAAATCTTGAGTATTTATTATTTTTCAGGAAGACTTAAAATATATTACTTTACCCTTCTTTTGGCCCCCATTAACTTTTCTTTATCTAAATACCATTGGAAAATGCAAACATTTTTTGTCTATTCTTTAAAATATTTAATCTAACATTGATGCTGTTTTGGTTGACTTATATTGATTAGGATGCAGGGTTCGTAGCCACCTTGAATACCTGGAAAATCATTAATGAAATTGGCTATGAACCCTGTAGATAACTAAATCTATTACATCTTACAGAAGTAAGTAAATGATGTAACAAAACAAATTGCAAAATACTACAGAAATGTTTAACTCTTAATATATAAAAAAAAAAAAAGAAATTATTTATGCAAAAAAAAAGAAGAAATGTCTTAATGCGTGGTGAAGAATTAGTTGCTCAGATAATTTGAAAACTTTCTTAGAGTTGATATACGTTTCATTGCTTATACAGATTTCATTGCTATAAAAGTTTAAAAAAAGATAATAAAGTAAATAGTCTTTCCTTATCCTCAGTATGGAATTTTCAACATTTCTGCCTGTTGTTTACACTTCGAAGTAACTGACTGTGATTATTTATGAAAGTAACTTTATTCTACAATGTGTTCATTTGTTTAATATTTCATTTTATTGATGAATTATTGTGTTTCACAAATGTTGTTCAGAAAATAAAAACTCTATTATCAATATTGAACATTTTTAACTTTTTTTTTTGGAAAAAGGGAGGGCGGTGTAGCTAGTATTGCTTTTGTTTTTTATGGAAATAACATTTAGGACTACTAAAATGTATTCTTTTTTTCTTTTTAATTCTCTTTAACTTAAATTTCTTTTATATAGTTATATTACAATCAACCTTTATTTTAGGTGCAGTTTTTTGTTTCATTTATGATTTATATTTAAAATGCTTAAAAGTCATAAGATGTCCCAGGAAATTTTAGCCTCTGTTTTTATTTTCGTGCAATTTTATAGTGTGTCATTTTGATTCATGGCAATGCCAAATAACACCAATTCTAGTATTTTATGCCTTAGTATATATATTCATTCTATGCTAATGACTCTTAACTAAAAATAAAAATCACAAAGACCTATTAATCACGGTGTAATAGTCATTTAATTGAACAGCATTGAAATGTAAATTTTATGAATATTGTAAGGAAATGGTTGTCTAAACTTAACATTTTATTTTCAAAACTTACTTGCACTAACTACATTCTGTTGTAAAAACAAGATGTCTTTCTGTGAACATTCAGAAAAATTTACTATGTCTTCATTGAAATGTAATTTCTATGTTAATTTTACTGATTATACATTTGTTTAAAGTGTAATTTGTTTTCATGCCATTTATGACATGAAAATACCATCTCAGAAAGTATGGTCTGTATTCATTAGCATTAGAATTCAGAAAGTATAGTTATGGGTATACTGGCTAAGTGGTCAAGTGCTTTGCTTCTGAACATGGGGAGCTTCAGGCTCAATTATGGGTAAAGACTTTTTAATTTTTCTGATTTTTAGAGCACATCTGAGTCCCGCCAACTACAATGGCTACCTGACATCAGTTGGGTGAAAGTTAAGGTCGTTGTGCTAGTTAGCTATGAGCCACAGAAACATATGACCCCAACATCGATCACTTAGATGGCAAGGTCTTTATTTTAAAATATTTATACAAATCTCGTAGGTTGCAAGTTCTTTATATATAAAAGACTATTTGCTTTCGTGAGAACTGTCTACATTTTAGTTCCTAATAAATCATGGCCCAACGTTCTTATATATACGTATATACTTTAATTTTGAAACTTTGTTTATGTCATCTTAACTGTATTACACATTTATAAATGCAATGAAAACAAGAACGTCTCTTCCCTTATAAAATAAATATTTAATTCAATGCCTTGGCGCCCCATTATAAGTAGCATTGTCTTATTTAATAAATAAATCAACGTCTACCTAGCAGGGGCTCTCTCTACCTATTTATATGGATACAGAAAGCAGCTAAGACTACTTGAACACTTTCACCAAAGATGCTAGCGCTCCATCATGGACATACGGTGGCAAGACCGCACTACAAACAGCAATGCCCTTGCAAACGCCGGTATGGACAGTATAGAGGGACTTCTTATGGACCGACAGTGACACTGGGCAGGACAGGTATCCCGTATGGGTTAGAGCGTATGCCGAAAGCAGTCTTTTTTTGGTGAGCCAAAAGGTGGTCGACGTAACAGAGGTACCGCACAGGAACGCTTTAAAGACCAGCTTAGGTGCCAACTTGCCTTAGCTGACATAGAAGAAAGCACTTGTTTGCATGCGGATTCAGAACGAGACATCCCGAGGTCACTCACAAAGGTTGCTGGATACACATTTGAGACTAAAAGAAAATCCACTGCCGAGGACAGGTGCAGATGGCGAAAGGAAAAATCTTAAACGACCACTGGCAGACAATTGTGTCATCTGTTTATTATGTTTGTTTGACTTGAAGATCATGATGAGATAAACTTGTGACATATGCAGGTTCGGAGGTTCGTAACTATGTTTCAAACACCTACTTTAATGATCAATGAAGTAACAAAGTGTTGATATACTTTTCTAGAGTTTTAATTTTTTAAACTTGAACTTGAAACAATAAATGTATGTACAAAGATAATAAAGCAGATACAAGATTCAGTAAAAATGATCAATAAAATGAGTAACTATTTACTTATAAAACTAGCGACTCCTAAGTCTAACTTTCTGGCTCTCTCTTCCTCGTCTCAATCTATTACTTCTACTTTTATATGCATATCTTTTCAAGAATAAAGAACCATGACATCTCAATACCCATCCTTGACCAGTTTACATTTAATTTTCTTTTTTTTTTTTTTTAAATTTAACCTACGAATTATGTTTTCCTTCTGTAGCCTTGAATTAAGTTTTAATCGGCGTCTTTCTGGCATTGAAGCGTGGGTACGCGTGACCTCATTTGAGATAGGTACACTGTCATCATTTTGTGAACACCAGGGACGTGACAATGGTTATGCACAGCTGGGGCTGCCTAGCCACGGCCAATGCTTCATTCCTCAATAAACTTCGGACTCGAAGACAAGCTTTATTATTATTTAAAAATTGCAGACGCTCCTTTTTATCAGAAGATAATTAGATTACGCCCTTGGCGTATCCATGAGTCAACCTGGTTGTGCATGTTAATCAGAGTACAAGGATGCCACCAGTGCGGTGTACTTCAACAATAATATTGGGGACTGGTTCAAAACCACAGTTGGAGTAAGACAAGGCTGCCTACTGTCAACAACACTCGTCAATATCTTCCTTGAGAGGATAATGGAAGATGCCCTCGAGGGCTATGAAGGTACTGTTAGTATTGGAGGAAGAAGAATTACTTTTTTGCGCTTCACAGATGACATTGACGGCCTAGCAGGGACAGAAGAACTAGCTGACCTGGTGATGCGCATTGACAAGACTTCCACAGCATATGGCATGCAAATAAATGCCGAAAAAAACAACAAATTATGACCAATAGCCATCAGGGCTTTAAAAGAGGCATCAGTATTGGAGGTGAAAAGCTAACTAGTGTTAACAGCTTCAAAACAAAACCCGAACTATTGGCCCGAATAGCACAGTCCACAGCAGCCCTTTCAAAACTTAAAATAATATGGAAAGACAAGGGCTTAGCCCTCAGCACCAAAATCAGACTGATGCGCTTTCTGGTCATGGCCACATTTTTATATGCTTGCGAGTCGTGGACGTCGAATGCAGAGCTAGAGAGGAGGATCCTAGCAATGGAATTGAGATGCTACAGAAGGATCCTAGGCATCACATTCAAAGACCGCATCACAAACCAAGAAATCAGAGACTGGTTCTTACTGCAGCGATAAGAGCCCATGACGATCTGCTAACTATTGTAAAAAGACGAAAGCTTAAAACCTATGGCCACATTACAAGATCTACGGGGCTCGTAAAGACCTTCCTTCAGGGAACAGTGCCAGGGAAAAGAAGAAGAGGCAGACAGAAAAAGCGATGGGAGGACAACATTAAAGAATGGACGGGCCTGCCATTGAGAGAGGTTCTAAACAAGGCAAAAAAGGGGAGGATTGGAGAAAGACGATCGACAAGTCTTGCCTGGTGCCCCAACGGTCCACCAAGGGATAGGTAAAGGTAACATCTGTATATCTAAATGTTATTCTACAGTCTTCATATGGGAATGCTAGGGTGTAATTATCTTCAGAATCTGAAGGAACATTTGTCAAACAAACAAAAGAAACCTATTAACATCTAGACTAGATCTAGATCTAGATCTGAAAACACATAAGCTGACAGCATCATTCTTATACAAACTCTCCCATAAGAGAAAATAAATAAATAGTCAATTTTATCAAGGGAGATCAATCTGCGTTGTTTTCAACTTAACTATTTAATCAACGGTCTATGCTAGATTTAGAAATCTAGTCCTAGATGCCTAGATTAGTAGATAGAACTGGATGAGATCTAGACTAGATTAGATTAGATTATTTAGATCTATATCTAACTCCAGAACAATCTTAACTCTAGATTAGTCTAGAACTCTAGTGAACTCTAGTGACGTCTAGTCTCTACTACAGTCTACAGTACTAGATGTAATCTGGGTTATTGTAGATTGACTACAGTCTACATCATACTACATGATGAAGATGAGACTGATAGTAGATCGATAAATCGGATGATAGAATAGATGAAATAGATCTCATCAGTCACTGTGACTGTCTGCAATGATCATCTAGATAGGTCCTAGGACGACTATCTAGGACTAGAATCAAGTCTATTAACTATTGAGTCATTGATTGACTATTCACAATTAATTGTTAGTAATAACTGATTTGTTATTAAACTTTAAAGTCTTAGGTCTAGATTACTGCCGCCCATCATTACTCTACTAGATTAGATATACTATCTAGCAGCTCTAGCTTGATCTATATAGAATAGATTTTCTATGAAAATTTCAAAAATATGAAGTAGTCAGTAGATCTAGATCTAGACCTACTCTGGCTACAGTAGATAAGACAGGTCACGTCTACAGAATGGAAGACCACCGCATCCCTAAATGACTCTTGTATGGCCAATTAAGCTGGCACCTGGGAGACAGAGGCACATGACAGAGCATCATGGTGTCGCGCTGTGAAAACTTGCGCACAGGTTGCTGAGGAAAAAAGAACAACGCTGGCAGAAGAAAAACACCACAAAAGAAAAGCAAGACAAACGACACTAGCCCCAGCTGCAATAACCTGCCCAGTGTGCGGCCGAATATTCCGGGCTCACATAGGTCTCACCAGCCACATGAGGAGGCATAAAACCCCAGTGCAAAGCCCTCAGCCCCCTGGATGACAAAGTGGTCATCATCGAACCACGATGGACGAACTATATATACAGTAGATAAGATTCTTATCTATATCATAATAATCTGAACACTGACTTTCGGGAACTAGAGGCTAGGTCAAAATTTTATTTTATTTTTATTTGGTGAAGTTTTAACTTACAAAAAAAACAAACAAACAGAAAGCAGATTGTTATTCTTCAACTAATGGACAGTAAAAATAGCTGTGTTCCTTTGTAGTACTACTCATAGTCAAGATTTTATTGTAAAATAAATTGGGTCACTTCATGCTCCTATACTGAACAGTTTTTGTGCTTTCCCCTTTACTACAGGAGAATGTGTTAAATTCATTATTATTTGTTGGGACACCTCCTTTTTTAATTTTCTTTAATAGCTAACAGTATAAATGGGATTGGAATGTCTTTCTCAATATGTTTAGAAGCTTATTTTGATATGCCCATCAGCCTACGATCAAACAGGCTCATAATATAGCCCTCATCCCTTATATGGGTGTGAATTGCCAGGGGAGGTTAAAACCATAGCTGGTTACAGTGAATCTAAAAAACTGCCATCTGCTTTGGAAAAGTGGGAAAAAAATACCGGAACTTATCTAAAATTGGACATGCGCAGTTTCATAACGTCGCTTTTTAGCTCCAAACATAAAAACGAATATCTTCTTCTTCTTCATCGTTCTCATTGTTATGTTGGAGTGTTCATATGACTAGACCAATACATGAGATGAACTGCGCAGTGGTTTCCAAATCAGGGAGCTCTCCATATAGTTTTCTTTCTATTGGGGTGATTTGGGGCCAATGTCTTATACGGGCCTCTTGGTAGAGAGAGCAGTTTTGGAGGACGTGGTCGGCATTTTCTGGTGATACTCCACATGGGCAGATTTCACTGGTTCTAAAAATGAATGATTTACAAACAAAAAAAAGCAATGCCTTCACTAAAGGAGAATTTGATGGGGTGTCCCATATAAGAGCTTACTATAGATCTTGATCTGTATTGACTGTATAACTATCTAAATTTATTAAAATTTCTAGTAAAAATCGGGCATGAGCCTATTTGTATTGGCAACAGTAAGACCACAGAAAAAAACGGATCAGGTGTGGGCGATATAATATCTACTATTACTGTTCTATCTATCTATAGATAATTATAGATCTACCTATTGTACTGACTATAGTATAGATATAGGATAACGGAACACTTCACATATTCTGAGTATTTAGGTTTATTCAACACTGCTTCAGTGGGCTACTGACTCAATTCCTAGGTGTTATTAAAGCAGTGGTTCCCAAACTTTTGGACTTAATGGACTTCGCTTATTCTGAGTATTTAGTGGAACACTTTACTTATATTTTTATATTTTATATTTTTTTAGAGAGATTTATTCACATGGTGGCCTACTAATGAATTATTCCAGTACTTTGTGGAACACTTATTCACACAGTTTGGGAAACACTGCTCAAGATCATCATCAGTACTTGCTGTGTTGCGTCAAAAAAATCTATAGATCTAGTACAATCTGTATCCCTTAATATGTTGAATCTATGGGGCACCATACGTCTGTTGACCTTGTCCTTTAGCTACTCGTTGCCTTGAATAAAATCACTTTCAATTCAATGACAGGCCCGTCCACTTTGTTATGTGGTCTTGACATCATATTCTCTATCTCCCTCTTCTTCTTTTTCCTGGTATTGTTCCCTGAAGGAAAAACTTTGTGAGCCCTGAGGATCTTGTGATCTGGTCATAAGTTTTTATTTGTGTTACATTTTACTGTTATTAGCAGGTCATCCTTAGGCCTATTGTTTTAATATCTCCTTTGTGATGTGATCTTTGTATGTGATACTAGGATCCTTCTATAGTATCTCAATCACATTTCCAGGATCTTCCTCTATAGTTCTGCATGTGTAGAAGAATGTGGCCATGACCAAGAAGCTCATCAGTCTGATTTTTGTCTCATAGGCTATACCTTGTCTTTCCAGATTGATTTGAGTTGGCAAGTGATGTTGTGTACTATGCAGTTCAGGTTTGGTTTCTTCACCTGAGGTATTTAAAGCTATTTTGATTTATGTCTTTTCACCTTTAATACTGATGCATTTTGGCTATTGGTCATAATGTCTATGCACATCACCAAGTCAGGAAGCCCTTCTCTTTTCCCTGCCAGACCATCTAATAGAGGTCGTCTGCAAAGCGCAAGCTAGTAATTCTTTTTCTGCCAATACTTAGAGTACCTTCATGACCTACAAGAGGTTTCTCCATTTTCCTTTCAAGGTAGATATTAAAAAGGGTTGGTGAAAGTAAGCAGTCTTGTCACACTGAATTGTTTTAAATCAGATCTCAATGTTATTGTTGAAGTATACTCTGGAGATATTCATAGGGTTAAGATGTATTACTTTTGAATTAGAATCTAGTAGTTAATTTGATTGTTTTATATTAGATACACAGTTTACTTTTGTAAATACTGTACTATACTTTTTGTGTTTCCTAGTTACTAATTAAAGTTCTATATTTGAATTGAAAAGGATCTTCACTTATTCAATCTACTAGATAGCATTTAGATCTAGAGATATAGAATCCCTGGCATGTCTTATCACCTAACAACTTCAAGTAAGGTCTATGATTTTAGCACCTCTCAGTACCATCAATGAGGTAGCACTCCTTTAGTACTTATATCATCAAGAGGAGACTTCATGACATATACTTCAAGCAAATAATACCGTGACATATTCTAGCATAATAAAACTGACAGTCTGTTTTATATAAGATAAGAAATGTATATAAAAAAATTGAAAATAAATATTTTACATATATGAGGAATTTAAATAAATAGCAAAGTTTACAAAAATAAAAATAACAATTTTTGAATATTATGAGTAAATTATGACAAACATGAAGTTTTCTTTGTCTATAAAGATCTAATCCTCCCATCATCAAGTTTTCAACAAAGTCTTTTGCAGTGATCTATTTCTAGAATTTAAGGCTCTCTCCTGATCAGAAAAAGAATCTCTAGAGATCTAAGATTTACCTCTATTTCAGTATATTTATATATTCAAGATCTAGATTTACAGTTAGGTCTCTACATTCAGCTCGTTCATTCATTGCAAGAACGTATACAAATTGCTTTTTCTGCTTTAGCATTAGTCTGCATCTCTTTGTGTGCTGTTATGTTAAAGTTGAAAGTTGTAAGCCTGGCTATCCTTCCTTTCAGTGTTTATTTTAAGATTCCTGTACAGAGGGGCTGATAAATCACTACTTAAGATATCTATATTTTTTATGTACTGTATTAAAATTTCTTCTAAGAAACACAATCACATCACTAACTTTAACTATCTTTTAAAGTACCATACTTTAACTTCATTAGTACCCAGTACTTCTTTTCAATACATACAAAAGCATTTAGTTCAGAAGTAAAAGCGTGTATGAATACAAAATTGTGATGATGGTTTTTTTTTTTAATTAAATTTTAAGAAAACAGATTTTTAAAGATTTTAAAAATTTTCTATTAGTGTATAGCTTTTTAAATAGTTCTCTTAATTGTTTGGAAGTAAACCAAGATGAAAAATTTTATTTTATTACAAATATTTATTTTTTTTCTTACAGAAATCTCTGTGTAATCAACACTGATTTAACATTCTTTATGATGGCAACTAGGATTTAAAAGAATTATTCCCACAAGACAATCTCTAGGGGAAACATGGATAAAACTTGGTCTACTATGTCTTATGAAGAAGAAATTCAAACAGCTCTAATGAAAGCTGGCACACAAGACAAATTTAATTTGAAAAATGAAATAAAGATTGAGAATCAAGAAATGGATGACACAGATTTTACGGTTCAAACATCTGAAAATGAGCATCAGGTAAAGTTTTACTAATATGAATATAATTATACAGCTTAGGATTCTTGAACTTACAGCATTCTCTAATAGTCAGTCTCCCTTTGGAATATCTTACCTTTGTGTCTCTGTATATTATGATTATATAAAAGTAAAGCTCCCTTTTCAGAGTTTGTGGTCTATAAGGCGGATGATGTAAAGGTCATCTGTGTCTGTGGCCTATGGCCAACAAGGGTGTTGTGTGGCCTGCACAATGACCAACCACCTTTACTTTTCCCCAACTAATGTCAGGTACCCATTAGAGCTGGGTGACTCAGGGCTCCCAAAAAATTCCGATATTAAAAATCACCATTCTTCACCCTAGTTAGGAAGTCAAGAGCTCAGCTACTCTGCCTCCTTATGATTATGTTGTAAATGTTAATGTATTGGTCATTGTGTAGATTGGTGTCATAACTATCATGGCAGCACCATAATATTATTATAATTTTTAAGCAAATTGTTGTTTAATATTAATTAAATTTCAATGGTTTTGGATTGGAGTAAAGGAAATGGAGAAGGCAGTGATCTATAGGCAAATCATACTCTACATTGCTAACAAAACATTAGCTTTGAAAAAACAGAAGCTCTAAGAATAGTTTTTTTTTTAGGTGTCACAGACATCACCCGTGACATCTTGCCAATAGGTGAACACTCATAAGTTGAGAGGTCACAAGAAAATACTGATTAAGTAGGGATGATGGGAAAGTTTTTTGAAGTTTGGTCTGAAGTCTTACAAGAGAGCAGATTAGAAAAGCAGACTGGGAATTTGTTCAAGAAATGTATCTTGATTCACTTGGGTATTATTTTATAGTGTGTTTGATTGTGTTGATCATGAAGAAATAAATTTCAATTTACCAGCAGAGGAACTTGTATAATAGCTACATCTGTTAAGATTTGAATTTGTCAGTGTTTCATTACACATAGTTGGTTAATCATTTATGTTTAGTCTTCATCTCTCAAGCAGAGCCTAAGCACAACTATACACACATGCAAAATAGCCATGCCAAAAAAATTGCTGAAAGTCTACACACTTAATCACTTATGTAATATTGGGCTAAAGAGGCCCATACATTAGGTAAATATCAGCATAAACATTATGATATTTATCTAACTGAAAATTCAACCAAGTGGTTTAAATTTTGATTCAACTTTGTCCTTTCTGAAAAAAAAAATTAAATGATATATAAACATGTTTTTTTCACGCATTCACATCATTTTTACTAAGCTTATATCAACTCATTCTGTCTAGTCAAAAGTTTGTACACGTTATTTCTCCCACTCCTAATCTCTGATCAAGCTAAAATTTGGCATAATTATTTCTTTTACCTGACAATGGAAGAATCAATAAAAAAAATTATTAACCAATTAGTTGATTTATTATTTGTAATTAATTATTTTGTTTGGTATGCCAAACAAGAGAAAGAATTTGTTCTTGACTGAAGTGGATGGTGTAAGCTGAATTAGTCCCCTTTATGCCCTATCGTCTGATTCTTAGTGAACACAAATCTGAAATAACGGATGAGACTAGAAAAAATAAATAACTATATAATCTTCTATGTTGATATGCTCTCCACTAGCAGAGTGTTTACCTTGTTGAGAAGCCTGAGAAGGTTTTAGAAGCCTGAGAAGGCTTGAGCCATAGTTCAAATTCTTGTCTTTACCTTTTAAAAAAAAATGTACACAAGCGTTTTTATTGTTAGTCTAGATCTATTTCAAATTTGATTACATGACTGATCCGAACTAATTGATAGAAGTACGCTTTAATATAATCTTTGTTAAACTGGTTCAGATGCTAAAGGCTTAAACATTCAACCACTGTGCCTCCAGCTATGTAATAATATAAGAATAATATGCGCTCATATCTCATTATTATGTGGTATCATGTTGTCAGTCAGCCTAACTATATAGTAATTATATGCGAACATTTGTTCGATACGTGCAGGTTGATAGTTTTTAGTATATAGCTTCTGATATTCTTGCTGAAAATATTGAAAGCTGCCTGAGTGGACTCTTTGGAGGCTGATTCTTTGTAACTTAGTATTTTATTATACCTATCTATGCACGGCTACCCAATCAATCTAAAATGAATACAAAATGTCGACTGAGGAAATTTTTTTTGTTTTAGTACATGTAATTTAGAAAATATTGTTTGTTGCTGCCCACATAAGACTGAGCTTTCTCGGGCATCTGCAGGAACTCGAGCTCTTTTAAAACATAATCTCTGTAAATAAATTAATAAGACAAAGTAACAGTAATTTTTTTTTATTTATTTATTTACCAGGAAGACATGATGGGACAAGAGAAAGTTTTCAATGTAAGAACACCAACAGACGAAAGAGAGCAAAGGACTTCTGAAGTCAATGCTGCCGCAAATGACACAGATAACGCTTTAGATAAAACACTATTTTCTTATGTGATGACAAAACATATGAAAAATAAGACAAATCATTCTAAACTCAAAAAATTATTTAAATGTCAAATATGCGAAAAAGAATTCACCGTATCTACAAGCTTAAAAAGACACCGGTTTGTCCATGCTAGTGAAAAACCATTTAAATGTCATGTATGTCTCAAGGGTTTTCGTGACAAGACCAATTTGAAAACCCACTTTTTTGTACATTCTGGGGAAAGACCATTTAAATGCTTACTCTGTCCAAAAGAATTTTATCTGCAGTATCGTTGGAGAAATCATCTTTTTGTTCATTCTGTTGAAAAACCATTCAAATGTGAAGTATGTGCTAAAGAGTTCTGTTCCTCGGCAACATTGAAAACACACCAAATGTTTCATTCAAAGGAAAAGCCATGGAAATGCCAAATTTGTCACAAAGAATTCCATCATTCTACATATCTACAAAGGCATCAGTTAATTCATACCTCAGCTCCTCCTAAAAGAACATTTTTATGTCAAACATGTCCTCAACAATTTTACAGTCTATCAGCCTTAAAAACCCACGAGCACATTCATACTGGTGAAAAACCATTCAAATGCTTACATTGTCAAAAGTTATTTTCGATGTTATCACATTTAAAAACGCATCTTTTGGTTCATTCCGGTGAAAGACCATACAAATGTAAGATATGTGATAAAGCCTTCTCGCAGTCATCAGCTTTGAAACTCCACTTTAGGATTCACTCTGGTGAAAAGCCATACAAATGTCCACTTTGTGAACGGGCATTCACTCTGTCTTCATCATTAAAAGCCCATCAATTAGTTCATTCTGGTGAAAAGCCATTCAAATGTCAATTATGCGAGAGAGAATTTGCCCAGTCCTCCTCACTAAAAGCCCATCAGTTTGTTCATACTGGCAACAAACCTTTTAAATGTCAAGTTTGTGAGAGAGAATTCTCTGTATCTTCATATTTTAAAAAACACCAACTGGTTCATACTAAAACACAACCTTAACGCTGGCTGTAGTTTACAAGTCTGTGTTTGGTCTGTTAAACGTTTAAACTGTACTTTTCCAGGCTTCATGGATTAAATGTCATCTTTCACTTGTGAATTAATATGGAGTCATGAGGTGACACTGAATGTTGAATCTTCAAGAAGAGAATCAACAATGCTAAAGAACAAATGTGCCTCAAGGTGCAAGCACTAGGCTTCATTATATACAAAGACACATAATGTTAATATGACTCATAGAGTACAAATGCCTGGTGTTTAAAGGTAAAGTACAAAGAGATTTTTAATTTCCTACTTTTCCTAGGCATTCTATGTTATACGTCAGGCAAAGTATAGTTATTTCCTTTGTTGAAAGGTGATATTCAAGTTTGCAATAAGAATGTAAATGATTAAGAAAAAAACAACAACAGAATTTCTTAAGACTTCAAATGATATTTTATAAGCCCATAAGTCTTTGGCCTATACCAAGTGCAATATCAAGTTTCAAATAATTTTTCAATCAACTCATCTAATTTTAAAACAGTAATACATATTTATAAATGTAATTTTGTTTCTTTTCTTTTAACTAATTTACAAGAAACAGGAAATTAAAAGTTCCAACAGCAACTAGGATAAACGTAATTCCTAATACTTTTGAAGACTGCTCATGATATTAAAATATTTTTGTTGAGACACATTTAAAATATAAATATAATAATGTTTCCATCATTTAACTTAATTTATATAATGAAAGCTAATGAAAAATATGTTGATAAAGCAAAAAACAAAAAAAAAAATCTCATCTTCTACATGTTCTATTTGTACATATTTTTATTTCATTCTCAGCTCTTCCTTGATCTGTGCTTACTCTGTCAGCTCCACTCTGCTTTCTCTGTCAGGGCCACTCTGCTTACTCTGTCAGCTCCACTCTGCTTTCTCTGTCAGGGCCACTCTGCTTACTCTGTCAGCTCCACTCTGCTTACTCTGTCAGCACCACTCTGCTTACTCTGTCAGCTCCACTCTGCTTACTCTGTCAGCGCCACTGCTTACTCGGTCAGCGCCAATCTGCTTACTCTGTCAGCTCCACTCTGCTTACTCTGTCAGCTCCACTCTGCTTACTCTGTCAGCGCCACTCTGCTTACTCTGTCAGGGCCACTCTGCTTACTCTGTCAGCCCCACTCTGCTTACTCTGTCAGGGCCACTCTGCTTACTCTGTCAGGGCCACTCTGCTTACTCTGTCAGCGTCACTCTGTCAGCCCCACTCTGCTTACTCTGTCAGGGCCACTCTGCTTACTGTGTCAGCCCCACTCTGCTTACTCTGTCAGCGTCACTCTGCTTACTCTGTCAGCGTCACTCTGCTTACTCTGTCAGCCCCACTCTGCTTACTCTGTCAGGGCCACTCTGCTTACTCTGTCAGCGTCACTCTGTCAGCCCCACTCTGCTTACTGTGTCAGCCCCACTCTGCTTACTCTGTCAGCACCACTCTGCTTACTCTGTCAGCCCCACTCTGTTTACTCTGTCAGGGCCACTCTGCTTACTCTGTCAGCCCCACTCTGCTTACTCTGTCAGCTCCACTCTGCTTACTGTGTCAGCCCCACTCTGCTTACTCTGTCAGCCCCACTCTGCTTACTCTGTCAGGGCCACTCTGCTTACTCTGTCAGCGTCACTCTGTCAGCCCCACTCTGCTTACTCTGTCAGGGCCACTCTGCTTACTCTGTCAGCGCCACTCTGCTTACTGTGTCAGCCCCACTCTGCTTACTCTGTCAGGGCCACTCTGCTTACTCTGTCAGCATCACTCTGTCAGCCCCACTCTGCTTACTCTGTCAGCCCCACTCTGCTTACTCTGTCATCGCCACTCTGCTTACTGTGTCACCCCCACTCTGCTTACTCTGTCAGCGTCACTCTGCTTACTCTGTCAGCGCCTCTCTGCTTACTCTGTCAGCGCCACTCATTGAGGGAACTTGAAAAAGATCATGACTTCTGTGTGTAGTCACTCATTGAACTTCTCTGTATGTTGTGTCTGTTCTATTGTCACGTTTCTATACTGTGATCTCATTCTATTTATTCTGGAAACAGTGTCTGGTCAGAGTAAGCCATAGGAGTAAGCCTTTTTTTAATAATTTGACTCCATATCCTTTGTATTTTTACTAATTCATGTGAATAGTTAAAGGGACGTAATTAGTTATTATACTTGAGTAGAAGGTATTGTAAATATTAATAATGGGGTCAGCATTAAGGCCTTATTTCTTTCACAGGGTTATGATGTATTAGATCTTGTACTGTTAAGGCTTAAATGCTAATTAGAATGAAATTTAGAAAAATGTATTGTTGTAACATCTCAGCTTAGAAGTAACAGACATTCCTATAACAAAAATAATAAAACCTCCAGGGTAATTTTCATAAAACTAGTCGAACGGCTGCATAGCATACGCTGCTCTTTTGCAGGGCCGGCCTAAGCCACTGCAACCTATGCGATGGCAGTGGGCCCTTTCATAGGACCCGCGCTAATTCTAGGTGTATAAATTATTAAATTAAACCATATGTTTTCTCGTGGACTATCTGCAGAAATAAGAGAGGGATCTTTCCTTTACTTCTTGCTTCTCATCCAAACTCGAGTGAAGAAGAGAATTATATATATAGATTGCATGTTATAAAAAGATTGTAACAGTTTTGTTAGTATTTCATAAGGCACATCTCCGTTTGTTTTTGGTTACACTGACTAATACAGGCTTATCATTAAATCTCTTGATTTTTTTTGGCAACTGCATTGTAGAAAGTAATTAAAATATCAATTAAAATGTTTTTTAAAGGTATGAAACATTGGTGTTTATTCTTTTCCAAGGTGACTTTTCAAATATATATCTAAACCACTCTTTCGTCCCCAAGTTTTACCTTTTAGATACACCAGGTGCCAATATCCAATTTGTCATTTTTTCTCATCAGAAAAATATTTAAACTAATTTTGATGCTTTTGGTTTTGATTGACTTTTAGTGTTTACATTGTTATATTATAATGTACAATTCAATTATAAACACAGATGTATAAAACACAACTCCATAACATGAACAAGAAGACCAACAGAAGACTGCCAACACACTAATAGAAGACTTCAAACACACTGAACATAAGAACAAGGGAGACAACATAAAGAAAACAAAACAAACACACACCACAATAAATACATTTTAAAGAATGTATAAATGATCTAAAAAAATTAAATGGAACAGAGCAGATATAACTATAAATCAATTCAAAGAACAAGAAAACATTAATAATAATATATTTTTAAAAAAGTTACAGTACCCCTTTCATACATTGTGGTCTGTAGGGCAGATGATGTAAAGGTCATCTGATTATGTGGCCTACGGTTAACGAGGGTGTCATGTGACAAGCAGAATGACCAACCGCCTTTACATTTCCCCAACAAATGTCAGGTACCCATTAGAGCTGGGTGGACTCAAAAGTGCCCAAAGATCCCGAAATTGAAAATCCCAGTCTTCACCAGGATTCAAACCCCGGCCCCGGTTAGGTAGCCAAGCACCTTATCATTCAGCGACCGTGTCTCCAGTAATAATAATATGCAGGGAGAAAACAACAGTCTCAAAGTCTGACATGGCATGAGTAGCCTAGATATTTAACGAGCTTAGAGATATTTTATTGCTAAAACAGACTACATTACTTTGAAAGCAGAACAAGGAAAGACAGTTATGTTAATGGTTGTTGGATTTTTTGTTTACATTTTTGCTTGTCACTTTGGAGTGATTGACTGTTATTGTTGTTTTAAATGTACTGTAAACAGTATTTCACAATGTATTTATTTATTGAAAATTATTTATTGTTGAATTGTTGTTTGCAAGAAATGTACTTCGAATAATAATAAAGACTGGTACCAAAATTGAAGATTTTTTTATTTGGTGTTTGTGTGTGTTGTTTTTGAAAGGAGATAACATTTATGACTATTAAAATGTAGTGTTTTTTTTTTATATATATGCCTATATATATTCTTAAACTTGCAAAAAAAATTTAGGTATGTTTCTAAAATATTAGTTCTATTAGTGACTGCTTTGACTTTAAAATTATTCACGACTTATATTCAAGGTTTGATAGTCTTTAATTGTTTAATATTTAAATATGAATGGTATGTATATTCTAAGTCTGAACTTGCAATGAAGAAAATTATTGGTAATAATAACAATTTCTACATTTTTTATTACAACAAAAAGTCTTTCTCTGAGATGTATGCATTCAGAAATATTACTTACTTAAAAGTCTTAATTGAAATGCAATTTCCATATTAATTATACAGTTTTTAAGATCCGTAAAAGTATAGCTTTAGTCATATCCTTTGTTAAATGCTTTACGTTTCAAATGTTTTTCAGAGTTGAAAATAATTTCCTTCCTTGTTCAAATCTAATGCAGGTGGATGACTATGCTGCGATCAGTTTCATTCTTCTTAAATAATTTTTAGCATATTATTGTAACGTTTCTCACTATCCAGGTTTTCTGCAAACTGCACCACTCGACACAACCAATTCAAAGATTATGACAACTCAGGGCTCCAAAGTAATGTAGAAATTTAATGTCAAATAAATGACAGCCAATACTGTACCATTGGCAACAACGTAACACTGACTGTACAAAAACTTCGCTTCTTCCTTGCCTTATACTCAATTCTCTCTTCCGGATCGACTTCACTCCATGCTGGTTATGTTTCTGACTTTGCCTCGTACTTGTGAAATAGCAAGGTAATGTTAAATGACTTTTTGACTCTGACACATTCGCTCTTATATAGGCCTCTTAAAAGCCTTCTAGAACTGGATGGAACATCGTTTGACTATTCTGGTTAATTATATGACTACATTCGACATGACTTGTCTGATTCCTATTCATAACACAGGTCCTTCCCGAACCGGCGTGTACTGTAACTCATCTCGGTTAACTGTTTGTCCAGCGCTGGCCTGGGGCCATTTGCGTCAACTAAAAACACACACAGCACTACCCCCCATCTATGTCACCTCCAGGTTTGTAATATTATTGTGCACTGGGTTTTCAAAGCCGACTCTTCTTCAACTTTTTGCTGCTGAGCTGTAAGCTCTTATGCGGTCTATGCCAAGGGGAAAAAAAGCATGCTGAAGAAAACAGACAGCGAGTTGGCTATACTGATTTGTTGCGATAATAGGGTCTGTCTAAGTGAAATAAATTAGGAAATTCAAAGAGGATATGATTGACAGTTTTATAAGGGTGGTTGCAATATCCACAGACTGGTGAGAGTGTGGGACTTATTATGTTAAGGTGAAAATTTAAAGATATGTCTCCTGTTTTTAGTTGAAATGTCGTAGATTTGCTCTTTGCAGGGGAGAATTAGATAGTTTGGAGTTTGCTTGACATGGTCGTTTCTCTGTACCTAGCTCAACTTACTATGCGGAAACAAGTATCTTCTACATTTACTAAAAAAATGTGTTTATTCTTAGCTACTGGTTGTGTGATAGGCCTTTCTGGGCCAAGTTTATACACTGCCAGCTTCCATCCCTTGGTTTCCTAGATTTGAGCCAGGAGATAGTAATCTTTGTTTTTGAAGGAATGTCTGAAACTATCCTCTGTTTCTGCATGTTTCTATATAATTTATTTTTCCTCTACAGGTGATCAAAGATTTTTTCAATGAAACCTACTTTGATAGGTATGATGAAGTCATGTCAGACTCACTGCTTACAATGCTCTGGGCAATGACTGTGACCCTTTTTTGTGTTGGGGGCATGCTGGGAGGAGTTTCTGCTGCATATTTTGCCGGGAAATTTGGAAGGTGAGGAGAAGTGATTGTTTGAATAAGGAAAGAAAGAACAATTTGAAACCGAACTATTCTCTTTACGCCCTTTAACTTACAGGAGACTGTCACCAGCTGTTTTCACCTTCACCTATCCCTAAGTCTGTTGAATCCTTGGCCACCAAACAAGATCTGTTGACAGTCTATCTCTATTCCTCTCTGTCTTTTGTCGTGAATTTATTTCAATAAATGGCCTGTCCATTACTTTATGTTGTCTTCTCATCGCTTTTTCTGTCTGCCTCTTCTTCTTTTTCCTGGTACTGCTCCCTGAAGGAAGGTCTTTGCGTGCCCCGGGGACTTTGTGATATGTTGATAGAATTTTAAGCTTGTCCTTGTTTACTTTTTTAATAGTCTGGTAGGCCACCCACGCTTTCATCTTGCCTTCCACAAGATGAGCCATCATGATCTTGCCACTGATGGAGGCAAATGAGTCTGGTAGGTCAATGTTGCATCAAAGTTTGGCCATTTCCTTCCATGTTTTGTTTTGTTTTTGTTACATAGTTTATGTACATATATTTTTAACCTCCATTACAGCTAATCCAACTATTCCTGCAATATACAGTCTTGTAACCTTGACCTTTTCCCCAGAGTCTCCAAAATATCTGCTGGTGAATAAAAGAGATGATGATGCGGCTGAAGCAGGTGAAGTTTTTACAATTTTACTTTATCATTGAGTTGATTATGGACATATTGTTATTTCTATCAACTTTTTTTTTCTAGTGATATAGTAGTGCCCAGGTATTTTTTTATCAAGTTGGGGTTTGATGCACATTTCTGAGCACTTGAAACCTGTAAATCTAGATCATGATAAATTCTGTTGTCTTATCCTTTGTTTACGCAGCTCTGATTTGGTTAAGAAAAACAAGCGATGTGTCTGAAGAGATGGAGGCCATAAAGAAAGAACGACAGGACCTCAGGAACTCACCAAAGGTAATTTTTTTTTATATTGCATTAACTCTAGTACAATGTCTAAGTGTCAGTTTAATAATTACTACTATTTAAGGTGTGAAAGTAGTGTTTTCACTGTGCTTTAATTTGTTCACCCACTTGCAACTTAAATGAAGCAGTGCTATGCATTGTTAAGCAACTTACAGCTACTAATGTTATTAATAAAACTGAAGCCTTTATCCAACAAGGCTATCAACAACAAATTAGTGCAGCTATACTGTATCATAAATGATCTCCATTACAGGTCACTAAGGTCAGAAGTGAACACACACTTGTATGTCTGTTGGAAATACATCAAGTGCACAAAGGCCAGCAACTCCTTGTGTATCTCATATTAAAACTTATTTTGTTTATCTTTCAACATTTAAATTTTAAATCATCTCCCTATACATTGCAAAGTCTGAAATGGGTACTTAACTTTTTAATTTTTTTAGGATTTACTAGAGTTGACAAAACTACCCAGAGATATCAAATTGAAAATATATTAATTCGTTTAATCAATTGAACATGAAACATGGGGCCTCAGTAAAAACACGCCACTCTCCACAGTTTCTTGCTAGTTTTTTAATGGCTTCCCAGCTCTTTCTGTCCTCTCAGCTTCATCTAGTAAACTGCGTCGCCACGTTCTTTTTGGTCTTCCTCTACATCTTGTGCCTTGGAGGCTCCATCTAACTGATCTAAGGCCTGTGTAGCACTGTTGTTGGTATCTTTTCTAAGGCTGTGACCAATCCATCTCCAATGTTTCTCTAAAACCTGCACCCCTTATTTTTCTGTCCACCCATCTCTCCCTATTTTTTCATACCAGTGTTCAAGTATTGGGACATAGGTAGAAATTAAAGATTTAATAAATGAGAAATGGACAAGCTCTCATCTGAATCACAAGAAAGATGATGCCTATTACAAGCTATCCCAACAAGATCAACTTCAAATCTTTTGGCTCAGGACCGGACACAACAGAATGAGACAACATATGTACCTTAAGCTTAAAATTGGAACCAGCGAAATCTGCCCATGTGGAGTGTCGCCAGAGTGCTGACCATTTCCTTCAAAACTGTTCTCTTTACCAACTGGCCCATACAAGACACTGGCCTCAAAACACGCCAATAGAAAGAAAACTATATGGAGAGCTCCCTGATTTGGAACCACTGCGCAGTTCATATCATATATTGGTCTAGTCATCTGAATGCTCCAACATAACAATGAGAACGAGGAAGAAGAAGAAAGATTTTTTTAAAGCATTGTACACAGATATTAAAAAGAAACACTATTATAGACATTTAATCATGGAATGGATTCTCTACCTACTTGAAGTCTTTCTTTAGTTTTCACTTAGAAAATAAAGACAAACAATAAATCTACTTATAACTTTCTTTTTCATCTTAGTTTTGTGTGCTTGATTTGATGAGGACCAGTGATTGGCGATGGCCACTAATTATATGCACAGTACTACAAATGTCTCAGCAGTTTTCTGGCATCTATGCTGTGAATTTAATATAGTTATAGTCAATACAGTCGATAAACTATTTATTTAGAATTGATACTGATACATTGCTATGATAGCTTTGCTTCTTTTAATAAACCTAGATGGGACTTGGGTTGCTGGGTTGAGTTCATGTCCTTGATCATTGGTTTTTATGTGATGCAATGAGATTTCAGTTCAAGATGTTCTCTCATAGGTAAAATACCTAGATATACCTTGATGGTATTAAATGGTAGGTTTCCATTTGAAGATACATGTGTTCCTAAGGTGCTTAGCAGTAAAACTTAAAAAAAAATATCCCTCCATATAAAATATTTACAATTCGGATCAGCAATCCCACCGATAAACACTTTTCCCATTACAGATATTATAAACTAATCATTTTAAAAATGCACGCAAATATTGAAATTTTTTTTTAAAATACTTTTTTGTTCTTAGAAATTAAGCTACATCACTGTAGGGCCAGTTTTTATCCAAACCAGAAGTCCACAGGCTAAGGTTTAGAATTCAGAGGGAAACACATCACTATTTTGGTTAAAAAGAAAAGACTTTTTTAAAAAAAAAGCTCAGCCTATAAATGACGAAACAAATAATTCTATACTATTCAACCTCAGGTGGTCTACTATTGTACAAGTATTTTTATCTCAGCTGGTCTGAGCAAGGAGACTTCTCAGTACGCCACGGTAGCCACAGGTGTTGTAAAAGTCATGATGACCTTCATATCTGCCCTGATCATGGACCGGGCAGGTAGAAGAACTCTGCATATGATTGGCCACGTGGGCATGTGTATCTCCTCAGTAGTACTAGTTGTTTGCCTTTCACTACAGGTATGTATAGATTACTTACTTAGAACCTCCCACCTCATTCAGTGCATTGGGCAGCAAGCTGTTTCCATAAAAATCAATCTTTATGTATAGATGGCATTCCTTTTTTTTTTTTAAACTAATTTTTGTTTATAAAAAACTACAGGGCTACTATTCCTTCATCTATCCCTTGGTCTGTTGGACAGTTGGGGCACCACACAAAATCTGTCAACCATCTTTCTCCTTTCCTTTCTGTCTCTTTCAATGTCTATTCTTTTATGTTGTCTTCCCATCGTTTTGTGTCTGCCTGAAGGAAGGTTTTTGCAAGTCCTAAAGACCTTGTACAATGGCCATAGAGTTTTAGTTTGCTACTATTACAATTTCTTAAAATCCTTTAAACTTTAGCTGATAATTTTTTTTAATTTTTTTTTTCAGAAAACATTGCCCTGGCTATCGTACATAAGCATTGTGGCTGTCATCATCTACACCTGTCTCTTAGCTACTGGACCAGATGGGTTTAGTTTGAAGGCAATTATTTCAAAGCAGTTCATAAAAAAAGATTTTATTGCCTACCTGATCATGGGGTATGCCTTTTAGACTGTCATCTCCATGGTCCCAAGTTTGAACCCTGGACCTCTCCATACCTGCTGTCTAGTGGGAGGTTTGGGCTAGGACGTTATAATCTTCATTTCTGAATGCATCTAATTTAGGAATATATAAAATTGTTTGTCATACGATGCCATTCTAGCTGGTTCCAGTTGTGATGGAGTTTTTTTTATTTTTAGCTGAGCCTTTCATCTCCAGGGGTTTCTTACCCTGGACTGTCTTGCAATTGCTTTTGGTGTCTTCTTCATGACCCTAATTATTGACTGAGTCATTTTTGATTAGATAATTTATAATGAAATACATATGCTTATAAAAAAAACTTAAATGAATGCATTAAGACAAAAAACATGCAATTCAGTATCACACCCACATTTGTTCATTATCTTATATATTGTTTCCCAAACTGACTAATTTTTCATTGATTCATGATTAGTTAAGTGCAATAAATAATTATTTTAAGTTTCAACTTGATCTGAGAGTGGGTGTGTGAGAAGAAATGTGTAAAATTATCTAAGGGGACCACACTCTACATATTCATCCATATCTGTGAATACTGAGGGATTACTTTCCCTTGTTGATATCGAAAAGATAATTACCATTAATTAATAAACTAATTGGTTACATTTTTTTCATTGATTCATGTCTTTGTCTAAGCCAATTAATAATTGTGCAGTTTCAACTTGATTCGAGAAAGGGTGTGGGAGGAATAACGTGTACAAACTTTTTACTAGACAGACAGTGAGTGGAGATAAGCTTTTGAAAAAGCTAACCATGTATAGTTTTATTTGCCATAGATGAGCATCTCTAATAGATGTCTGGTGTCTCCTTAATAAGGTCCTTAATGTCTTTGAACTTATAAGAAAGACCCATGTGGAAATGAGTCTAGAAACCTCAGCTTAGGCTTCTAAATCTCTTATGATTTATGATTGATGTTTCAGGACCAATACCTTGGTTCATGGTGACTGAGGTGTTTGTGCAGGTCCTAGGTTAGCCACTGTCATTGTTTCTGTGGTGATCAACTGGCTGTGCAACTTTGCTGTTGGCTTAGTGTTTCCCAATTTACAGGTAAGTACATTTTAAGAGGCTCTAAGTAAACAAGTAAATTACCCTTTTCAGGCTTTGGGATGTATAGGACAAATGATGTCATCTGTTTCTATGGTTGACAGGGTGTCTTGTGGCCAGCACAATGACCAACCGCTTTACTTTCCCTAACTAATGTTATTAGAATAGAGTGGACTCAAGGGCGTCCTTAAGATCCGAAATAAAAAATCCCAGTCTTCACTAAGTTTTGTAAGCCAAGCGCTTTAACACTCAGATCTATATCTACTTAATCTACTCCTTCATGCTGTGCTGCTTTTTTTGCTAAATGTTCTATGATTACATAATGACATGCTGTAAAAGTAAATTTGTCTGTTATATAAAGACAATTGCAGTTTAGTTATTGAAGTAAAGCATTACTTTTGTCTCTATTGTAATCTAATTACTCAGTTAATAGAACTAACTAATCCTTTTGTTTTTTTTTCAATATTCTTCACCTTCACCTATACAAAAAATGCATAATCTATTCTGCATACATCCCAGATATTGGGGGGGTCCAAATTTGAAAATCCCCCCAGACCCCTACTTGAGGGGTCGTCCAAATGACTGTCTGAAATTATTTGTGCATTAAATATTAAGCCAATGCTATTCATGTTGTAAATTATTGACCATCTTGCATGTATTCCACACATTAGACTTACCTATTTATTAAGTACATTATCTCAAGTCATGATGTCAAATGTCAACAAAAAGGGACCCCCTTAAAAGGCCAAGCCCCCAGGACCCCTAAATCCCTTGCTACGCTACTGTATTTATCAGAGAGGATTTTTCATGATTAAAAATTGAATTATTACTCAACTACTTTTTGTTTCCTTACAGAAGTCACTAGAAACATTATTTCCTTTTTGCCTTTCTCCCTCTTGCTGTTGTTGTTCTTCATCTTCACCTATATGTTTGTCCCAGAGACCAAAGGCAAAAGTATTTCTGAGATTACCCAGCTGTTTAAATCTCCCACTATGGATAGATCAGGATCCAGAAATTCCTACAAAAGCTCAAAGAACAGATACAGCACCCAAGTCTTGATAATTGATCCACCTCTCTCAGAAAAAGGGACGGAATATTATATTGAGTCCAGCTACTTATAGAATTTAGGTGGCTGAACAATTTTGGCTGCTGTTTTATTTTTTGAAATGTTAGTCTTTTGATTTAGTTTCATGTTGGATAAATTTGTTATTTATAACATTTTATTATAATATATACAGGGCTTTCATTTTTATATCAATGCAAATACAATTAATCAGTTTTAAAAAATATATTCATCATTTTAAATGACAACTTTTGTTATATTGCTCTAAATACATATGATCATGTATCAACATACCTCAATAGAATTGTGATAACACACCACAACAGTTGTTTATGAGATACCATTTAATACATTTAAAGGAGGCCAGAGACTTTCTTCCAATAAAGTGATTTAAAACTATGTACCCCATCAGTATTTCATATTATATTTATAAAACTAATTAAAGCAGCTTTATTCTGGCTGACAATGTCTGTTCTGGATGTGGCAAATCTGGATGTGGCAAAATATGTAAGTTGCAGCTGGGGCTAGGTAGCCATGGGAAATACTGCTTTCATTAAATCTTCAGACTTGAAGACAAGCCTTATTATTATTAATCTGGTCAGTGATTTCAGTGCAATATGAACACTAATGTTTTGTGTAACTATTTTTCAATAAGATTGTTTTCTATTAAAAATATTTTTATTATAAGTTTCAACTTTTATTAGCATTGATTACTTGAATGAGATTGTGAGATTCTGTTTTCAGTTATTTAATATTGATATTTTCCATGTCAATCTATTGTTTTGGATGTTCCTTTGTAATTGAAGATTATTATATCCTAGCCCAAACTTCCTGCAGGACAGGGTTTGAGCCCAGGAAATTTGAGATGACAGTCCAGAGCATGTACCACATCACCAGTCAACCCAAAGGTCCAATATTGGTCCTGTTTGAGCATCTTAAATACATACTGGTGTCTTGAAAACAAAGTAGAACTTTTTTCTATTTAGTTTTTGGGAAAAATAAAATAATCAAGAGTTATTCCAGTAAGTAAAGTACCCTTTCATACCTTGGGGCAGATGATGTTAATGCCATCTGTTTCTGTGGGTTCCGGTTAATGAGGTTGTCATGTGACTAGCACAACGACTAACCACCTTTACTTTTTCTTTACTAGTGTCAGGCACCCATTAGAGTTGGCAGACTCGGGTGCCCTATATATCCCTTAAATAAAAAATTCCAGTCCAGATTTGAACCTGGGATCTCTCAGTTCTGCAGCCAAGCTGGGACCCAATGGTTCTGCAGCCAAGTGCTTTACCACTGAGCCACTGCGTCTCCTAAAAGGTTTCCAATCTTACATTAAGCTGAGTAAAACTAAATGCTCCTGAGCCAATCTGACCATTGAAAAATATAAGCATTTTTTTTAGTAGATTTCAACAAACAGTTAACCAGAAATTAAACACTAACTTATGTAGCAACTTCTCCTTCATGGTCAAAGAATAGCACAATCTCATTTCTCATGAACTTGAAGATGCCTTTTTTTTTTATTTACTTTTAAATTGCTTTTGTGTAGTGTAGCTGTCATGCTTGTAGTATGCTCAGGGCACTAAGGCCCAATCTATTTTGGACCAGTGGGGGGGAAGTGAAGATCGGGGTGAAGGTTTCCATACTGTCATTAGGCACTCGGCTAACACAACATAGCTTGAGTAGGATTTGAACCTGAGCCCCCTTGATAGGTGGCCGACTGGTTTATTCCTCTCAGCCACATATACCATTAATAGATAAAATTATTTGGTCAGCACCATCATCACCGCTTGGCTGTTTACCAAAGTAAAGCGATTGTTAAAGAGTTTGATTAATTAAATCTATTAATCAATGATTCACTTGATGTCCACCAGTTATTTGTTTTATGAGAAGGTAATGATTTCCCTTTGTTTATAAGCTTTCTAGGCAGCATGTAGTTATTCCTTGAGAATTAGAACTGCAAAACTGCCTGGGTGTATGCTATGTGGTACTGACTGTCATCACGAGGGTCGTAGGGTCCTGAAATCCCACTTGTTGCTGTGCCTTAAGAATTTGGCCTCTCTGGTCACAAAAGAAGTTGTAAGGGGAAAAGGTCATCTCTTTTGTTGATATGACCTTAGACAGCTTTATACGACAGAAACACAGTCGTGTGTTTTGTGTGTTGACAGTGAGAACAGGTTAGCTATGCAGTGGGAAGGATGCAGGATAAGTGGCATTGTTGTTAGCGGTCTTAGGTAGGGGAGACAACTTTAAGGAATACCAGATTGAAAAGACATGTTATTGTAGGGAGTTGGAGTTAAATGTCCTGAGGATATGGGGTTGGCAAAACACTAGGAATGAAGCCAAACATCCTCGGAATGTAGGGTTGGAAAGATGCAGTGAATAGCGCCAAATGTCTTGAGGATGTAGGGTTGGAAAGATGCAGTGAATAGCGCCAAATGTCTTGAGGATGTAGGGTTGGAAAGATGCAGTGAATAGCGCCAAATGTCTTGAGGATGTAGGGTTGGAAAGATGTCTCACAGGCAGACTTGTACAGTTAGACTTCAATTTGTTTCTTCACTATCTCTGTATTCTCTAACGGTGGCATTGATGTTGACATAGTCCAGTGTAAATCGTCATCTTTCTGTTGGTGTTGTAGGCATGTTCCGGGAATGCAGTCTCAATTGCTCAGGTTTCCAAAAATGTCTTCCCACATAAAGAAAATCAAATAGGCCTATCGTGGGGTTACAATTCTTTGCAATCTGATCCAATATGGGATGGGGGGGGGGTAACAATTCTGAGTCTTTGCGAAATAAACTGTTGATAATTACTCTGCAATGAGTTGTAGTGTTTCTCTCACACTCAGTGTGCACCACATAAACCCAGGAGTGACTCAAGGGTGACATGTGACATAATGTTGTGTCAGACGTTAAGAAAACAAAAAAAAAGTCTCTATTCACAACAAACTTGTGACCAGATCAAATAAATACACACCGTTTCCTTCTGGTCGATAGATCAAAAGTCAAGTAGTACAAACTTTTCTGCCAAAGTGTTCAACACAGGTATGTTGTTCACTCTCACAGGTCAACAGCAAGCGTGGTCGAGAGGCCAAGTGCTTGGCTACCTAGAAAGGGGTTCGAGGTTCGACACCCAACTCGGGCAGAGTCACTGAAAACCCAACTCCTATATACCCCCTCCTCCCCCTCCAACTTGTCCACAAATGAGATTGGACCAAAAGCACATGCTATAAGCATGAAAGTAGCGCTATATAAAAGCTATAATAATTATAATAATAATAATAATTAATAATTATTATAATGCGGATGTTCCTTTAGAGTTGAAGATAATCTATTTCCTAGTCCAAACCTCCCACAGGACGAGTGTATGGCAGCGGGCAGGGTATGAACCCGGGACCATATCGAGACTATACCGAACCACACTCCAGCGCGCATACTGCACGGCCAGGCAAACCTTTCAAAATATGCTTTATAACTCTCTCTTATGGACCTTTAGAAAGTAGTGTCCAAACTATACTAGCAGCTTTACACTTGTGTAGTTTTAAAATTCATGCAGCATCTAAAAGCAGGTCAAAACTTCTCCCTCATCAACAAACATATTCGTCGCTGCGTTTCCATTCAAGTCTTTCCACAAGCTATCTTATTTTTTTATAATACAGACGTTACTTCAAAAAAAAGATTAGCTATAGGCCTACTAGACTTCCAGATGCGGCGCAGTCAAAAGCCTCAAAACTTAATTGTAAATCTTTCTCTCTGCGGTGTCTAGTAAACAGACAAGTTTCCCCTTCCTCCTCCAAGTCTCTAAGAAAGTGTTTTGAGGCCTAAATTGACCACCTTACTTTCGTGTTCCTGTATTTCGGCTTCCTACGTCTTGCCTACAAATAGGCCTAGGCCCCGTGAACCTAGCACAACGTTCGGTCACCACCATTTCCCCCTTTTTTTTTTTTTGCAATAAATTTTCAATGTCCAGTACAAATACAAACTAAAATTAACATCATTAAGTCGTGTAAATCTTTTAAGATTTTTTTTTTTTTTTTTTGCTCAGACGATCAAGGACACATTACATAACAAGAGAAATATCCTATTAGCCGATTGTCCGGACAGTTTTGTCGAGTCTTTGTGTATGTAATATTGTATCATTTCGAATAAACTGGCTTTTAGCAAAGAAACTATTTTGTGTACATTTTTCACCTTTCTTCTGACCTCGTACGGGCGTCTCGCGACTTCATTGAATAAATTAATTATTTTTTGTTACGTTGGGAACAATGTCGTGTTTTTTTTTTTTAAATTAATAATCATATATGGATTTAAAGTAGCCTAGTGTTGAAGCAAGGGAAATAATAAAGAGATTATCAATTTACATTTTGATTTTTTTTGTTCTCTCCCTTCGCTAGCGAAGATTTAATAATATTCTTTTAGAAAAGGAGCACTCAAAGCGTCGTGATTTACTGTGTATTGGGGCTACGCATTTTTCGAAATAATGTAATAGTCTACATCCGTATACAGTGCTTTAGTAGGCTTCATCCTTCATAGGGGCATACACAAGATATTCAACAACAAAAAAGAACAATTCTGTCAGAACGTGGAAAAATAATGACGGAGATAAA
The DNA here is from genome assembly GCF_947242115.1 of Biomphalaria glabrata. NCBI lineage: Eukaryota > Metazoa > Mollusca > Gastropoda > Planorbidae > Biomphalaria > Biomphalaria glabrata. The sequence goes on from NC_074719.1 coordinate 5,218,935, forward strand.
GAGTTAAACCGAAGTACAGAGAGACTTTGCTAAAAATATGAAGCAATCTTGACACTATTTGTTATTCAGAAAGATATTAACTCTTTCTCTCCGTAATTATTTACCACATTCTGGTGGAATCAACGCTGATATCTATCAGACCATGAGATCATAAAAATACACAGTCAGATAAAAGCAGTAGCCAATACAAAACCCAAAAGAAAAATCTTACTCTGGAATAAATGTAACCTAACACAACTACACCAAGCTGCATTAAACTTTCAACAAACATTCTTATTAGAAAAAGACATTAACCAACCAGTCGATGACCTCTGGAATTTTATTAAAAACCATCTTAAAAGCATTATAGAAAATCAAATACCAACTAAATACACATCAAACAAAATAAATAAATGCTGGTTTAATAATAGACTAAAGAAGCTTTGTAAACAGAAGGAAAACCTATATAGAAAATTTAAAGAAACTAATGCAGAAAGAGTTTACAAAAAGTATATAAAAATTAAACACTTAACCCAAAAAGTAAGCAGACAGCTGCAGAGTGAATACATAAACAATGTAATATCTAAAGACAACAACAAAAACCTATGGTCATACATTAAGTCTAAGAAAATGGAAACAACAGGCGTAGCGCCATTAAAAGATGAACATAACATAATACATAATGATAATGAAACTAAAGCAAACATTCTAAACAAATACTTTGCATCAGCATTCTCAGCCCCAGGAGACAAAGACATATTACTGAATTTGAACCAAGTAGACAACATAGAAGATATAGTAGTACAAGAAAATGGAATTCAAAAACTATTAGCCAACACCAAACCAAATAAAGCTTCAGAACCTGATGGTATTCCAGCTAGATTACTCAAAGAACTAAGTAATGAGCTAGCCCCAGTGTTCAAAATACTCTTTCAGGCTTCACTTAACCAGGGCAGAGTACCAAAGGACTGGAAAGAAGCTAATGTCACCCCCCTATTTAAAAAAGGAGAAAAATCTGACCCAGGAAACTACAGACCAGTATCACTTACCAGCATCACATGTAAAATCCTAGAACACATAATATGTAGCAACATCATAAACCACTTAGACAAACATAATGTCCTCACACCATACCAACATGGCTTTAGGAAATATAGATCATGTGAAACACAACTAATAGGACTAATTGATGATTTTTCAAAAGGTTTAGATAATAGTGAACAAATAGATGCTATCTTACTAGATTTTTCTAAGGCTTTTGACAAAGTTCACCACCATAGTTTGCTTAAAAAATTAAAATATTTCGGCATTAATGGTCCACTGCATCAGTGGATTAAAGACTTTCTGATAGGGAGAGAACAAACTGTAATAATAAATGGCTCTAAATCAACACCGATAACAGTAAACTCAGGTGTACCTCAAGGAACAGTCTTGGGTCCACTACTATTTTTAATTTACATAAATGATTTACCAAATTGCATTAGTTCAGGAACAAAAGTCAGATTATTTGCAGACGATTGCATAATATATAGAACAATAAAAACAACACAAGACACAGATATTTTACAAAGAGAATTAGATGAATTACAGAAATGGGAATCAAATTGGAGCATGTCTTTCCACCCAGAAAAATGTCAGTTGTTAAGAGTAACAAAAAAACTAAAACAAATTAATTCCACTTATCTTATTCATGGCAAACCAGTAACACAGACTAAAAACGCAAAATACCTAGGTGTTATAATAAATGAAAAACTGTCATGGAATCCACATATTGATGAAACTACAAAAAAATCAAACAAAGCATTAGGATTTATTAAAAGAAATTTCTATAAATCAAATAAGAACATAAAACTAAAATGTTATTTAACCTTGGTTAGGCCAATAATAGAATATGCATCCTCTGTTTGGGACCCCTCAACTCAAGAAAACATTAAGAAACTAGAACAGACACAAAATAGAGCAGTGCGATTCATAACAAACGAATATTCACATTTGACTAGAGTAACACCTTTAGTAAAATCACTAAATTTAGAAAGCCTTCAGGACAGAAGGCTCAAAAGTAAAGTAGCAATCATACATAAAACACTGAACCATAATCTTCAAATACAAAAACAAAATTTAATAAAATACTCTGAAAGACACAAAGATAAAGGCACATTCCTCGTCCCATATGCTAGGACAAATTTGTACAAATACTCCTTCTTCCCTAGTGCTATTAGAGCATGGAATGGGTTGCCTGAGCTAGCCAGGAAAACCAGTGACTTGGCAGAATTTAAGTCATTGGTTAATATGCATGACTAAATGCATGACGCGTAGGACGTAATCATCTTCTTTTTTGAAGTAACGTCTGTATTATATAAGAAGATAAGAAGTTAGGAGAGAAAGAGTTAAATTACCTTTAAACAAATGATCGTGATGCTCTGAGATCATTTAGTCTAAAATTGTGTGTGTAACCAACTTTAAGATGTAGACACTCGAACAGGATCTACAGGTTATTGAAAAAGCAGCAGACGACTTTGTGAGGTGGCCAGACAAAAGAATTGAGGATGAAGAGTTGGATTTGTCCATTTAATTCCATATGCCCGAGAACATGGATAGGAGTTAGGAGTGAAACTGAATCCGATGAGAACATGGATAGGAGTTGGGAGTGAAACTGAATCCGATGAGAACATGGATAGGAGTTAGGGAGTGAAACTGAATCCGATGAGAACATGGATAGGAGTTGGGAGTGAAACTGAATCCGATGAGAACATGGATAGGAGTTAGGAGTGAAACTGAATCCGATGAGAACATGGATAGGAGTTGGGAGTGAAACTGAATCCGATGAGAACATGGATAGGAGTTAGGGAGTGAAACTGAATCCGATGAGAACATGGATAGGAGTTAGGGAGTGAAACTGAATCCGATGAGAACATGGATAGGAGTTAGGAGTGAAACTGAATCCGATGAGAACATGGATAGGAGTTAGGGAGTGAAACTGAATCCGATGAGAACATGGATAGGAGTTAGGAGTGAAACTGAATCCGATGAGAACATGGATAGGAGTTAGGGAGTGAAACTGAATCCGATGAGAACATGGATAGGAGTTGGGAGTGAAACTGAATCCGATGAGAACATGGATAGGAGTTGGGAGTGAAACTGAATCCGATGAGAACATGGATAGGAGTTGGGAGTGAAACTGAATCCGATGAGAACACGCAGCAGATGATGCAATAAATATTGAATTTTAAAGATGTAAAGTTTATTGACAGGGGTGTAGCTTTTAATTATGCTGGCTTGTACGAACGAACGAGGTCACTGAATATTAAATATATATTAAATATTTTTAAAAATAAGCTGAAAAGCACCATGAAAAGAGAAAGAAAATGTCATGGTGATGGCTATTGATAAAGACATTCTGAGAGTAATCAATTTGAACACACTCGAATAGCTCATTGATGTGGGATCTTAGCGAGCCTTGTGTGTGAATATGAAGGCCTATATGATAGAAGTATTTATTTTTTCACGTTATAATAAAAATCTCATTTCAAGTGTTATTTAGTAGTATCAAATAGTTTTAAAAATCATGGAAGGATTTATTCATCTAGTAAACCAAGCAGGTGCAGTGGCTGAGCGGTAAAACGCTTGGCTTCCGAACCGAGGTCCCGTGTTAGAATCCTGGTGAAGACTGGGATTTTTAAGCCAGCTCTAATGGGTACCTGACATAACTGACATTACTTGGGGAAAAGTAAAGGCGGTTGGTCGTTATGCTGGTCACATGGCACCCTCGTTAACCGTGGGCCACAGAAACAGATGACCTTTGCATCATCTGCCTCCATATATATATATATACTATAGATCTATAGTATCTAATATATAATCAACGGCAATGCAATTCAATGTGAATGTCTGTTGACAAATTATTGTCTTCGATTGCGAAGACCGGCCTAAGATTAAGTTCTGGTCATTAAATATTAAAATAATTAAGGCCATTTATTATATTTTACAAGCCTATAATGCTATATGATAGTATAAAGATAAGTGCAGTGTTTCACGTGTGACATGACTACTCACGCTGGTAATAGCAGCAGGTAGGGTTCAGTCCATCAGTCTAGAGTGCATACCACAAGACCAATTAAGTTACCAAGCAGCTGGTTCTTGATCTATAAAATATGTAATCTTTTATCATCAACCACCTTTCTGATGTCATTATTTCTTATAATATATACTGTTAAGGCCTCCGCGCGGTGTTGATTCATGACAATCTGTCTAGTGTAGATCTGACTGGAAGTAACGCTGAACTCAACTACTTCAGTAACACAGGCGAAAGGCCGAAACAATCAAATATGTAGTCGACGCTGATATGTTGTTCTACAAATATGTTTAATACTCAAGAAGGGAATCGTCCGATGTTAGTTATGTCGTACTCAAGTCTACTACTCTACAAGAAGCGTCTTCCTTTTAGCGTCACTTAGACTCTTAGAGCGTTCTTATTTTTTAAAGATCTGTCACGTCACTTGTCGCTAATTAAAACTTTCCCCTTATTCCCGAAACAAATAACTAATTCCTAATCATGTCATAACAATACAATACATGTAATCTCATAAAATATTGAATTCTGTTAATCTGAAAGACATTTGATTCCCAAATATATTTTTCTTCTTTTGTATTTCTTTTTGGATCTGATTTGTTATGGGTTGGTTGGTCAAAAAATGAAACTTATAAGCCTTTCAGTGCTTATTTTAAAATGCCTATAGAGTGGGGCTAAAAGATCACAGTTTAAGGTTTCTTTACATTCTAGTTTCTTTATTTAAGTTTCTTTCATGAAAAACAACGATTTCATTATGGTTGTATCATGTATTACATACTTAGCTTTTACTGCCTGCCCATTGAGATAGTTTGACTTCATTGGCACCACATTTCAATAAATACAAAACCATTCTATCCAAAAGTATAAGCTTGTATGAATTAAAAAATTGTTGTGATAATTATTTTAAAAATGAAATGTAAACAAAAAATTCTATTTTGTTATTTATAATAGCCATTTCCAATTAGTATAAATATTTTTTTATAGTTCTACTAATTATGTGGAAGTAAAAAAACTTGAATCATAATTTAATTTAGAATATTTATTTTCATGTTGTCACAGAATAATGTGTTTTCAAGACCAATATAAAAATTGTTTATGATAGCCTGCATACATTAAGATTTCAAATAATTATTGTCACTTGACAATCTAAGTGAATCATGAATGGAACACCTTTGTCTACAAAATCAAGTAAAAAAATATTCACAACCTAATGAATACTGACACACAAGAAAACTTAACATTTGATTTGAAAATAGAAATAAAGATTTAGAATGAAGGAACTTATGAGACAGATTTGTCATCTCAGATGTCAGAAAACCGCTATGGTCAAACTTCTGATTCATTCACTGAGAATAAGTATCAGGTAAGGTACTGCTGATTTACAAACAATGATATAGTTTATGATACTTGAATTTAGAGCATCATTTAGTCTCTGGAAGTAATACATTTGAATTTAGTGCATTATTAAGTCTCTGTAAGTAATACATTTGAATTTAGTGCATTGTCCAGTAATACGTTTGTGAAAATAATATACATCTTACCTTTGTGTCCTAGATGACTTTGCAGTATTTGATGAATACCTTTTAAATCTTAATGTGTTACTAATTGTGTAACTTGTCAAACCAACTATGAAACTGCAAATATTTATATCTTTTGGTCTTAATTTCAATGGCTTATGGATAGGAGAAGCAGTGAAGGCCATCATCTATAGAAAAACATTTTGACATGTAAAATACTTACACATGCATCTTTTCTAGTTTTTTTTAGTAATTCACAAATTAAAGCAATAAAAAAAAACAGCTACCCCTACCAAAACATTTTTTAAAAATAAGTTACTTCACTTGCTATGAAAAAAAAAACTTTTAAAATACCACAATTTTAATACAACTTAAGCCAGTTTGATTAATAACGTAAAGAAAATTTAATATTGTATTGGCCTCCTTCAGTCGTAGAACGACTATGGTTCATTTCATGGCATACTTCCTCATGTGGCTGTGGAGCCCTATTTTGGAGAGACACTCCCGTCCACAGATAGCGCAGGTTAAGGTGGCTTTTGCTTCGGTGGTAGAGGAGCTCGCCATTTTTCGTATTGTACGTTTTTCTTCCTGAGCTGAGACCCATGTACTTTCACTGTCCATAGCTTTCTTGGTCACTGTCTCTCTCCATCTGATGCGGTCTAGAGATATGTCTTCCCTATTGTCAGTATTGATGTTCACTGATTTGAGGCCCTGTTTTATTACATTTATGTAACGGAGGTGGGGGCGACCAACTTTTCTTGTGCCAATCGCGAGTTGTCCGTAGAGGATAACTTTCGGGATGCGATTGTCCTCCATCCGGAGAACATGTCCGAGCCAGCGCAAACGGCGTTGTCTGAGGGCTGTAAAGATGCTGGGAATACCTGATCGCGCAAGGATCTCAGAATTACACACTTTTTCTTTCCATGTGACTTTCAAGATCCTACGGAGACATAGCAAATGGAATGAGTTTATTTTTCTCTCTTGCTTTGGGTAGGCGGTCCATGATTCACTGCCATACAGCAGTGTAGGTCAAACGCATGCCTTGTAGACTTCCATTTTGGTCACCGTATTTAGCTTCTGGTTTTCCCAAACTCTTGGCCTGAGTCTAGCGAAGGTCGGTGCAGCCTTCCCTATGCGTTTTTTTTATCTCCTCTTCTAGAGACAGGTCATCTGTAATTGTGGATCACAGATAGCAGAATTCATTTACGGCGTCCAGCTTGTTATTGTTTATGAGGGCCTGAGAGAAGTGGGACATTAGTGACTGAAGTTCCTCTTGCGTGTGTGCCACTACCGCTGCGACATCCGCGAATAGCATATCTCTTACGTGGGTGGTTCTGATTTTAGTTTTGGCCCTCAGTCTGGCAATATTTAGGAGGTCGCCATCAAATCTGAAATGGAGATAGATGTCTTAGGTGGATTTGTCAAACGCGTTGTGGATTAGCAGTGTAAATAGTATTCCAAAGAGGGTTGGGGCCAGGACACATCCTTGTTTAACTCCGCGGATTATACTGAAACTTTTGGAGCTGGCACCATTGAATTGCGTTGAATAAAACATAATACTATAAATCGGTGACTCAGGCAACTACAAAAAGTTAAGCTAATAAATTTAATGTCTAAAAATCAATCGATAAGACGTCAAAGTTAACTGATTTTTTTTTTCTATTTACCAGGAAAAATTCATAAAACAAGAGAAAGATTTAAATGTAAGAACACCAACAGATGATAGAGAGGAAAGTACTTCTCAGATAACGCTACAGCAAATTGCACAAAGGACGCTTTAGATAAAACAGTATTTCATTATGTGATGTCAACACATTTGAGAAATAAGATAAATCAATCAGTTCATTCAAAACCAGAAAACAAATTTCAGTGTCAAATATGCCAGAAAAAATTCACTTGCTCTCAAGGCTTAAAAGAACACCATTTTCTTCATACTGATGAAAATCCATTCACATGTCTCATATGTTCAAAGACTTTTTTTCAGTCTTCAAGTTTGAAAACCCACTTGTTGGTACATTCTGGGGAAAGACCATTTAAATGCTTACTCTGCCCAAAATAATTTTATCTGCGGTATCGTTGGAGAAATCATCTTTTCGTTCATTATGTTGAAAAACCATTCAAATGTAAAGTATGTGCAAAAGAGTTCTGTACATCTAACTCGTTGAAAGCACACCAAATATTTCATTCAGGGAAAAAGCCATCGAAATGCCAAATTTGTCACAAAGAATTCTCTCTTTCTAAATATCTACAAAGGCATCTGTTAATTCATTGCACAGGTCCCCCTAAAAGAACATTTTTATGTCAAACGTACCCTCAACAATTCGACAGTCCATCAGCCTTGAAAATCCACCAGCTTGTTCATACTGGAGAAAAACAATTCAAATGCTTACATTGTCAAAAACTATTTTCTATGTTATCACATTTAAAAACACATCTTCTGGTTCATTCAGGTGAAAGACCATACAAATGTAAGTTATGTGGAAAAGCCTTCTCGCAGTCATCAGCATTGAAAGTACATGGTATGATTCACTCTGGTAAAAAAACATTCAAATGTCCACTTTGTGAGCGGGAATTTACTCAGCTTTCAACATTGAAATCCCACCAGTTATCTCACTCTGGTGAAAAGCCATTCAAATGTCAGTTATGTGTGCGAGAATTTGCCCAGTCCAAATCGTTGAAAGCCCACCAATATGTTCATACTGGCAACAAACCATTTAAATGTCAAGTTTGTGAGCACGAATTCTCTGATTCTTCATATTTTAAAAAGCATCAACTGGTTCATACTAAAAAAGCAACAGTAGCTCTGGATCTGTCTTGCAAGCCTGTTATTGTCTGATACATGCTTCACTCAATAGTTTAATACTTTGGTTTCCAAGGTCAGTTAAATTTTTGCTAGTCACTTGAAATTCAATTAATGAAATAATTGACTTACTAATGAGTCAACAATAAATGTTTAATAAATGTTTACTCTGGAAAATGAATATGAACTGTGACAATGTGAATGGACGATCCTTAGTTGAAATGACAATCAAGGACACATGGACATATAATAAAATAAATGTTTTAAAAATTGATATAAAGTTACAACAAACAAGCAGGTCATTGGCCATTCCAATTAATTGGTAGCGATAATGATGTGACTAAGACTTTTAAGAGACTAATAGCAAATTACTTGAAATGGGTGCAGTAAACATTACTGTACAAAAAAGTAAAGTTCTACTTCAGACCTTGTGATCTATAGGGCAGATTATGGTAAAATTCATCTCTTTTATTGGCCCATGAGAAAGTCATGTGGCCAGCACAATGACCAACATCCTTTACTTTTCCCTAACTTATGTCAGGTATTCATTAGTGCGTCGCGCTGTGAAAACTGGCGCACAGGTTGCTGAGAAAAAAAGAACAACGCTGGCAGAAGAAAAACGCCAGAGAAAAAAAGGAAGGCAAACGACACTAGCTCCAGCTGGAATAACCTGCCCAGTGTGCGGCCGAACATTCCGGGCTCACATAGGTCTCACCAGCCACATGAGAAGGCATAAAACCCCAGTGAAAAGCCCTCAGCCCCCTGGATGACAAAGTGGTCATCATCGAACCACGATGGACGAACTATATAGTGCTGGGTGGACACAGAGGCATCCAAAAAATTAAAAAAATCCCAGTCTTCACCAGGATTTGAATCAGGGTCCTCTGGTTTGGAAGCCAAGCCCTTTACCACTTTAGCCAATTCGCCTCCAGACTCTACAGTAAGGATATTCAAACCTTCTGACAACAATGAAGAAACCAGTGAGTCATTGAAAGTGTCTAGCAACTTAACCAAACAAAATTCAAGAATTGTGTATATCCAGTCAAGATGCACAATTGATATATATATATATATATATATATAATTATACTTATGTATAATCAACCTGGGACAATTTGCGAAATGAAAACTCCATAAGTTCAATTCAAATGTACATGTAAATTTTTTTTTTTTAATTCCTATATGTAAATTGAAAAAAACGTTTTATTAGAGTTTTTTATGTACATTGTTTTTTTTTAAAGTTTTTTTATGTTAGTAAATCCTGTTTTATTTTTTTCCCCATGCATTCAATCATCTTTCATAACACTGCTTCATACATTTAAAGGAGTGATTTAGTTATTTTGATTTTGATATTAGTTATCTTCTTCATTTTGTGCGAAATTAAAACTATGACAAAGTAAGGGTCATAACTCTATTAGCTTTGTTAAACCAAATGACATAGGTATGAGTTCTATGCTAGTATTCAGTTTTCCTAATTTCTTTTAACTTTCATAAACGTATTCATATTTCAAAAAACTAGTTTCAACACAATAATATGTTTAAATTAAATTGAACTTGGAACTGCTAGTCTCTCTCCCCATATATAACATATTACTAAATTTTCTCCAAAATTTGATACTCTCTAACCACTTGTAGTTCTCTCTAATTCACGTTTCACATTTTCTATTTACTTAGATAATAGCAAGGCTGTTGTTATTGGTCATAGGCTTACAGTGTGAGTTTGCTAGCACAACTGGACCAATGTAGGCCTATTATATTTTAACTTGTAAAACTTGAAATAACTAAATAAACTTTCAATATATAGGCGAATTCAACTTCAGATGAAATAAATGTACTAGTAATAATATAAAATAGTATTTTAAACGAAATCCCACCCACTAAAAAAAACATTATTTATTTTTTTATATCTCTTAAATCGTCTCTCATATGTTCCGGAAGCTTGAAGTCGGGACGAGCGAAACCTGTCCTTGTGGAGCATCACCAGAGAATGCTGGCCACGTCCTTCAAAGCTGCATACTATTTCAAGAGGCCCGAACAAGACTCTGGCCCCCAAGCCCTTCCTATAGAATAAAAACTATACAGAGAACTGCCTGTTCTGGAAACCACTGCACAGTTCATCTCAGATATAAGATTACTGATCTGAACGTGCTTTAGGCTAGACCAGTGATGCCCAAAGTACGGCCCGCTGGCCAGAACCGGCCCGTGATGTGGTTCCATCCGGCCCGCCGAATCGTCGGCACAAAAAGTAGATAATCTTCCCCCCCTTAAAATAGTTGTATATGTATTTTTACCTTCGTTAGGGCCCTCACTTTTTCTGTGATGGATTAATACATGACTTTTAACGAGTGTGCGATTATGAGCTTATGAAATGTAACTCTGAATGTAGAATCTACCAGGAAAAGTGAATGAATCTTTTTTTGTGGAACATGATAATAAGCCAACATATTTGTTTTGTAAAGAAAGACTAAAAAAAACATGTACAGTGGCATTATAAAACAAATATGAAGGCCTTCTTGGTTTGAGCCGCGTCTAAAAGATTGGTTAAACTACCCCCTAGAGATTGGAGGACTGATGCTAATATTTGCCGAAAAGAGACAAGAAAATAAGTAGGTGGTAAAAGGTAGCTAAAATGTTGCTCACATTTTAAGTAGAGAAATGAAACCATTTTAACACGCCTAAAAAATGATAGACTTTAACTATCCCATTAATTAATGGAAGTACTAGATGCAATAGTTTCAAACAGTTTCAGGTGAATTTAGATTTCATTTTTCGTACCATTTTGTTGATGTGGCCCACGACAAGCGTTTCGAAAGTTAAAATGGCCCGCAGGTCGAATTAGGTTGAGCATCACTGGGCTAGACCTTATTGCAATTTTATCATCACTGCGACGCGTCCAACCAATCGACACCTTATCATCATCACATAGGAAACACACACACTCTATAATTTGATCTATAGGGCAGATACTGCTTAAGGTCATCTGTTTCTTTGGCCAACGGTTCACGAACTTAGCGTCATGTGGCCAGCACAACGACCAACCGCCTTTACTTCCCCCAACTAAAGTCAGGTACCCATAAGAGCTGGGTGGATTCAGGGGGTGCCCTAAAAATCCAGAAGCTCAAAATCCCAGTCTTCACCGAGATTCAAACCCAGGACCCCAGGTTCTGAAGCCAAGTGCTTAACCACTCAACCACCTCGCTTCAACATCCCCAGCTGAACTATGATGCAATAATCCTCATGTCTTATCATAACTTCCTGGTTGTGTGATAGCAGTGTGATAGCACTATTGACTGTGGTTCAATAATCACTATGATCTCGGGTTTGAATCCTGCCCGCTGACAATCCCCACCACCCATCTGAAGGTTTGGGCTAGGATGTAATTATCTTGAAATCTAAATATGTAAAATAACAAAATCAAAAGTAAGAATACAATGGGTTTTATTGACGATTGTGAATTATTACAGCAATAGCCTAAAACATATCTTTAGGGGGAGGAGGTCCACCCGAGGCTATTTCTTTTTATCCAGATGCATTCATTCAAATATATATATATATATATATATATATATATATATATATATATATATATATATATATATATATATATATATATATATCAGTGATGCTCAATCTACGGCCCGCGGACCAGATCCGGCCCGCGACGTAGTTAAAACCGGCCAACTAAAACATCAGCACAAAGTGTAGAGAAGAGAGAATTAAAGGCACATTCCTCGTCCCATATGCTAGGACAAATTTGTACAAATGCTCCTTCTTCCCTAGTGTCACAAGACGCTAGCAGTGTGCTGGCGCCTCCTGCAACTGGTCGTTGTCTAGGGTGATTCAGGAGGCCCGACTGTTGACGCTGGAACTTTGGTAGCTTTAGCCTTGTCACGATTTTGGTGTTATAACTAACATATATATAACTGAGATATGCAACTCAACACGGAATGTAGTTAGAGGCTATAACTTGAACCTGTAACTTTATTTTAAACACAACACATAAACTTCCAAATGAAACGATATATAGGTACATCAACTACTAAAACTAAACTCAGATCACTAATGACTATGTCTCTAATCATGAAGTCATTCTGCTATAGTTTTCTCGTACCAGATTAGGAAACGAGCAGGAGCGGGAAATACAACCGTCCGCTCTACCAGACCCACGCCAACTAACTCTCTTTCTCAGAGCTAAAAATTCCTCCCACGTGGACTACACAGTGGTAACGTCCCCTTGCATCATCAGTGACGCCTAACCTCAGTGGTTACGTCTACATGCATCATCAGTATCTGACCAGTGATGACCACTGCCCCTTTCCCTAGATTTCCCAGATCACCCCTCCCTCGTGGTAGCCTAGGTACTCTGGTCCCGTGACAACAAAATAAACATTAAAGCACACAAAAAATACTTAGTTCCCCTTCCAATAATAAAACAAATCTAATTAAAATATATTAAAACATAAATAATGACATTATATCTAAAATAGAAATAACAGAAATCAACTTAAAACTTTACACAATAACTAAGGCCATGGTAGTGGACTGCGGTTGTTCTGCTACACACACACAAACGGTTGTGGGCTCACAACGTGGGCTCACAACGGTTTGTGACACCTAGTGCTATTAGAGCATGGAATGGGTTGCCTGAGCTAGCCAGGAAAACCAGTGACTTGGCAGAATTTAAGTCATTGGTTAATATGCATGACTAAATGCATGACGCGTAGGACGTAATCATCTTCTTTTTTGAAGTAACGTCTGTATTATATAAGATAAGAATGTAGTTTTCCTTAAGTTAAGGCCCATACTGTTTTATTGATGGGTTGGTACCTTGACCTTTACCTTTTGAACGTTTACGAAATGGGAGAGCCTAGGAAACTATAAATGGAATGTATAATTTACAAAAAATAAAACGGACTTCCGATGTCCCTTTTAGAAATGTAAGAACTAGATCCACAGGTTCCTAAAAACAATGTTTCAGATTAATTTCATTTTGATTTTGTAGGCCCTACCTTTTCGAGTGTAGGAATTTAAAATGGCCCGCAGGTCGAACTAGGTTGGGCATCACAGATAAAAATTAAAAGCTTCCCTTTCAGACTCTGCTACAGGTCATCTGTCTCTGTGGCTTATGGTAGCAAGGGTGTCATGTGGCCAGCACAACGACCAACCATCTTTACTTCTCCAACTATTGTCAGGTATCCATTTGAGCTGGCTGGATTCAGGGGCACACAAATATCCCGAATTAAAATCCCAGGATTTGAACCTAGGACCCTCGGTTCGGATGCCAAGCGCTGTACCGCTCAACCAAAGTGCCTCATATTTATTGTAAATGTAATGTAAATTTTTTTTTTGACTCCATGCTACCAAATTGGATTTTTTAAGTAACTTTGAGCCGATTCTGCTGCTAAAGTGTTTGCTGAAAAATGTATGAAATATTTTGAAATCAATACTTAAACAAAGTACCTAGAAAACTATAGACTTAAACATTGAATATACCTTTTGACTTTTGAACTATGTTTATTGGAACTCATGATATAATAGTAAATGTAAATATTGAAAAATTCTCTATGCAATGGAGTAACATTATGTTGTTACATATTCCAAAATGATTTCAATATCAAGAAAGCATTAAACATTTGAATGAAAACATGTAAACACCTGGATATAATTGTGCATTTTGCAATATATATATATATAAAATCCGCTGCCGGGTGCCGGGGGACAGATTCTGTCGGCTAAAAGAAAATTTGAATCGACCACCTGTGGACAATGGTAATGCTTGCACTGGATGTGGCAAAATATGTAGGTTACAGCTGGGGCTGCGCAGCCACGGGAAATACTGCTTTCCTCACTAATCTTCGAACAGGACGACAAGCATTATTATTATTACCATATCATTACGATATATACACAAATATATACACATATATATACACAAATATATATATATATATATATATATAATAAGCAAAATATATATATAAAAAATCGATTACCAGTAATGTTTTTTTTTAGGTACAAAAAAATTTGTTTTAAAGTTTTAACTTGATCTGTGAATGGGTGTGGGAGAAATAAGTATTCAATTATCTAAGTTGACGAAACCCTACAAATTTAGCCATTTCTGTCAATACTGAAGGATTAATTTTCCTATCTTATGTAATATAGACGTTACTTAAAAAAAGAAGATGATTACGTCCTACGCGTCATGCATTCAGTCATGCATATTAACCAATGACTTAAATTCTACCAAGTCACTGGTTTTCCTGGCTAGGTCAGGCAACCCATTCCATGCTCTAATAGCACTAGGGAAGAAGGAGTATTTGTACAAATTTGTCCTAGCATTTGGGATGAGGAATGTGCCTTTATCTTTTTGTCTTTCTGAGTATTTTATTAAATTTTGTATTTGAAGATTATGGTTCAATAATAGCACTAGGGAAGAAGGAGTATTTGTACAAATTTGTCCTAGCTTTTGGGATGAGGAATGTGCCTTTATCTTTTTGTCTTTCTGAGTATTTTATTAAATTTTGTATTTGAAGATTATGGTTTAATGTTTTATGTATAATTGCTACTTTACTTTTGAGTCTTCTGTCCTGAAGGCTTTCTAAATTTAGTGATTTTACTCTGGTCAAATGTGAATATTCGTTTGCTATGAATCTCACTGCTCTATTTTGTGTCTTGTCCTTGTTGGTATCAAACGTCTTCTCTTTGCTAATGAATAATTTTGTAAAGTTTCAACTTGATCCAAGAATGGGTTTTTTAAGAAATAACGTGTACAAAATTTTACTAGTCAGACAGATAAAAGCGAAATGATAAAAGCTTTGTAATTAGTTATTGTTTCCTGTAATAACTAACATTGCTGAAGTTAACGTTACTTCCAGTGCCCTTAGTGCCTGAGTGAACGTGGCCCCCACCAAACCCTACACAATACACAGAGGCGCCGCTACTTCCTGGGCACGTGCAGGTGTCATAGCTCAGCCTTGTGAAATCATACTCTCTATCCACCTCACAAAATTTGGTGTTTTCTAGCCACTGACCCACGCTGACCTGTTTAGGGCATCCATGTGGATGGGACACAATGAACGCTATTCTGTCTCCCACTTTGCTCTGAAATTTATCCTTCACGCTATTCCAGACTTTTCTCCACTCAAGTTGAGCCTTGTACAGACGTTTTCCGAGATCATCACACGTCACGCATCTCAGAACGCAAACATCTCTTTCAACATTCACAAAATCTAAACTAAAGTTACTTAGAGTGACCACCTCGCTATCTTTGTTGTCGTAAAATAATCGACACGAAGTTGCACTAGCCTCATGGTCGTCTCGAACCAGATGAGATGCAGTGTCAATAAAGATTTCCCACCACTCGTTACTCGCAGCTTCAGAATTTTCACATTTCTTACAAGGACAAAGAACGTCCGTGGTGTCAGCGGTGCGCCCAAGAAGACTTTTGTAGCCTCGGCCGCTTGCATCGATTTCCTGTCCGTTTTCATGTTTATAGATGAACATCTCACCAGTTCCAGCCCTTCTCTTTTTCCTAACGCCGTCACTATATGAAGGATATTTGATATCGGGGCCAGGCCTGAGTTCTGGTCTAAGTGGATCGACTTCATCTACAGCTAATCTCACTGTTAGATCTCCGACTGCCTTGATCAGCTTCAAGACATCCTCGTCACGATGGCTTTCGGGCAAATTATCTATGCTGAACGCTTCTAAGGATTTAAAGTCTTTATGTCCTGGATTCTTAGAGCAAACTTTATCCATAGTATTAAGATCCATTTCTAAATCTTCCAATACACAGGTCTCATGGTATCCTGTAAATGAAAGAGAAGGAATCAGTAGAACTTTAATAAATTACATTTATTTTTTAAGAAGAATTCTTTTTATAAACAATACAGATATTTTTTTTTATAGTGTTTGCAAAATGTTTAGATTACGTTGGGCAGTTCACATCGAAGAGAAATGTGGGGCAAAGATTGTTTACAGGTAAAAAACAAAAGGCGGGCGTCCAAAACAGAGGCGTAGTAAGGGGGACAAGGGGGAAGATGCCCCGAGCGATACCCTCAGGTGGCGCCGCACACAGAGGCGCCTATATGTGTTCATGGTAAATGGGGGAGGGGGCGCCAATAAAGTACCTTTCTCCAGGCGCACGCTTTGCTCACTACGCCTTTGGTCCAAAAGGCAGACCACGAGTACGGTGGCTTGATGACGTAGAGGCAGAGCTACAGCAGCTCAAAGTCCAGGCATGGAGACGTAAAGCCCAGGATAGATCAGAATAGAGAGATGTGCTAGAGCAGGCCAGGGCCCTCTATTGGGCTGTACAGCCATTGGAATGGATTGTAAAATGTCTCTAAAAATGTTTTACTTGTTTCGGATGTTCCTTCAGAGTTGAAGATAATTTACTTCCTAGTTCAAACCTCCCACAGGACGACGGGGGATGGCAGCGGGATGGGTATGAACCCAAGGCCATCAAGTCGACCGTATAGCCCCAAACCGCACGACCATATAATAGAACTGCGGACTTTGTTGTATGGTTCTTACACATTTTTAGATCAACTATCCTTAATAACTTCTTCGTGATAGATCTGTATTTGTTTCTCTTTGCGCATGAAGATTTTTATGGAAACCCAATTTTTGCTTCGAATATCTACTTTGGTTATCGGCTTGAGTGGCTGAATTGCATACACTCTTTTTCTGTTTTGTCTCTGCTCTTCATAGAAGAACTGATACAAATTGAGCCATGAGATTTATAACAAAGAATAATCACATTTCTCCAGAGTAACACTATTAGTAAAAACACTAAATTTAGAGAAGCTGAAGCTTAAAGAAGATTAAACAGTAAAGTAGCAATAATTCATAAAACACTGAACCATAATTTACTAATACGAAAAAAAAAAAACCTAATAAAAAATATTAAGAAAGACACAAATGTTCTCATACCATAACTATACTTCTTTCGTAATGCCATAAGAGCATGGAATGGCATGCCCTAATCAGGTAAGAAAATCACTCAATCAGCAGCGTTTAAGTCATTGATTTACACCTAAGCCTAGCATTATTACATAAAACGCGTAGGACGTAATCACGTTCTATTTTGAAGTAACGTCTGTAATTTATAACATAAGTGTACATACATCGAAAAGAAGACTACTTAGAGATAATAATTTTAAGGTAGGATTTTTTTCACACTGCCAGAGCATGTTGTATTTTTAAATAACTATTTGAAAGTTATTCTCTCAAAAAGCAAAAAAAACAACAATGTGATGGTTTATACTCTTTTTATAAAGCTTACATCAACTCATTCTGTCTGCATGTCTGTTTGTCTGTCTGTTAAAAGTTTGGACACGCTTTTTCTTCCACGTGCATTCTTGGATCAAGTTGAAACTTTGCACAATTATTCATAGACTTAAACAATACACAATTCAATAAAAAAATACCAATTAATTAATTATTTGTGTGACATTGTTTGGTTAGTCCCCTTAGACAACTGTAAACGTTATTTCCGCAACACTCATTGAAATTTTTGTTTGATTTCGAAAAGGGAAATAATTTCTACAATATTTAGAGATGCGGGTCAATTTTTGAAGATAGTTCTAGCTACAAAGGCTACTACATGGTTATACACCTAAAAATCTTAATAAATATTCATCTACAATCTTAGTCAAAGGCCATAAGCCATCCCCTTAAAAAGGCTTGTGTAATAAATGTAAAGGCCTTTTTCAACCAACGTACTTACCACAAGGAAGATCAAGACTTGTTGACATTTTTGTTTATTAATGTGACTACTACTGTGTTACTGAAATTAGAATACAATTAATTGAATTATGAACATAGTATTATAACAAATATTTGACAGTATGTTAAATAAATTAACTTCAGCCAATAACAAACTATTTCTCTCGTTTATATCCTGTACTACAACGCACGAATTATGTTGTTAATGCACTAATGTGCCATGTATGAAATATATTTTAATGTTAATACATTTAAATTTTGATATTGTAAGCGGTAGGGGCTGGTGACTTAGTGGTAACGGGTTCAAATCTCGGCGAAGACTGAGACTTTGTATTTCGGGACATTAAGGGCGCCCCTGAGTCCACCTAACTCTAATGGGTACTTGACTTAATTGGGGAAAGTGAAGGACTTTGGTCATTGTGATGCCAACTTAACACCCTCGTTAATCGTCGGCTATCGAAAGATACGACCCTTACATCATCCGTCCTATAGATTGCTAGGCAAAAAAAGGGGTATTTTCACTTAATTATTGTAAGCTGTTCTGTGGCATTTTACGTCTCTTTGCAACTTCTTGTGTGACTAAAGAGGCCAATCCTTGATACACAGCTGCGATCGCAGGTTGGGCATTATTGTAAGCAGTGTCTAGGAAAAAAAAGTCGCTCGTCAAATACAATATTTCAATATAGTAAACAATTAAAAAAAAAATAATTCGAAGCATTGTGGGAATCGTGGTCGAGAGGCTAAGTAAGCTTGAACTTGTCTTAACTTGGCTACCTGTGAGGGGGGCTTGAGGTTCGACACCCGACTCGAGCAAAGTTGTGTTTAAAAAGTAAAGTTCCCCTTTCAGACCTTGTGGTCTATAGGGCAGATGATGTGAAGGTCACCTGTTTCTGTGGCCTACGGTGGCCTACGGTTAACTAGGGTGTCATGTGGCCAGCACAACGACCAACCGCCTTTACTTTTCCTAACTAATGTCAGGTACCCATTAGAGCTGGGTGGACTCAGAGGCGCTCGAAGATCCCGAAATTAAAGATCCCAGTCTTCACCAGGATTCGAACCCCGGTCCCCGGTTCGGAAGCCAAGCGCTTTACCGCTCAGCCACCGCGCCTCCACAAAGTTGTGTTTACTGAGCGCCTAAAGGCAGCACGGAAAACTTTCTCCCAGATACCCCCCCTTCCCACCCTCTGGTCCACAAATAAGATTGGACCATAGCGCTCTCAGCATGCTATAAGCATGAAAGTAGCGCTATATTAAATCTATAATTTGTTTATTTATTTCATTGTTTGAGACAATAAACTTATGGTGAGACCTACAATATCAACTAGAGGAATTCAACACCGCATTGACATTTAATTTACATTACTGAGTCTTAAATCTTAATTATGGTTAACATTCCTAGCTCCTTACAAACTGTAGAGCAGCGGTTCTCAACCTTTTAAGCTCGTCGACCCCTTTTTACAATCCCCCACTCTGACGCGACCCTCCTCCCACACACAGATACAGCAATAGAAGAATAGACAATACAAATCCATAGTTTCGATGGTCTTAGGCGACCCCTGGGCAAATCGTCAATCGACCCCTTAGGGGGTCGCGACCCACAAGTTGAGAACCCCTGCTGTAGAGGGAAAGAGGAAAGAAATAATCAATGAAACAGAGGGATTCAGCGGTGGATTCAGTGCTACCAAAATGTAAACTTAATTTGAGAGCTCAGTAAGCTCACGTATGAACACTGGGGTTTTAAAAGTCACGTGGTTTTCGGTGGGTATAACAAAATCGACCTTTGGGCTGTCTTCCCCCCCCCCCTTTTTAAATTCCTAATCGTTCTACCAATTATCACATTTAGCATGCCAATGATTTGCAGATTTAAATAACGAGAAAAAAAAGTATTAAAAAAATGCATAGAAATGAATGTCATAAAAATAACATGAAGTTAGAATGTATAAATGCAGCTGTTTGTTTTCAAAGATGACCGAGACACCAAATTAGGAACAATACTTATTATATGCACATACGTATAAACCTTTAAAAAAAAGCAAGATTTAAAAATTACTGCGTGTTAATCCTCAACTATTAATGTACAGAACAATGACAACCTCTGTAATGTCACGTGTGTGTGTGTACTACAAATCAGTGGCGTAGCATCAATGGCGCGAAGGGGTTCAATGAACCCGGGCCCACGACCATTACGGTCCCACAGCCTGAAGCGTAGCAACAGTGGCGAAAAGGGGCTCTTTGCTTTTGTGTCATGAGTCACGAACAGCTGCAGCCATCATGAAAACTTGGTTGGTGATGACACCAAAGTGAAAAAAAATAGGCATACATGCACTTTGGTGCAAAAGTATTAGAAATAGAATTTAAAAAGCTCCCTCAAAATAACTCTAAACGTTGTATATGTATATTAACTTCAAAACATTCACCAGTGCTTTCCGTCACGTTCATTGTACATTGTAACGGTGGCCAACCCTAATGGTGCGTTTGAGGAGACAACCGTTTCCATATTGTCACATTCTTTTTTTCCCTGTATGTTCATAAAAACATTGTAATACGCATATGGAAGGGGGGGTATGGGGGGAGTTTAAGGAAGAAAATATGACTGTGCTGCACAGGAAAAAAAAGGGGGGAGGATGGCAAATATAACAATTAGGTCTATAGGGATTGTCCTGATAGTCACGAATTAAAATGTAGATACAGCTGCTAATTATTCAATTTTCTCTAAGCGAATTTATTTTTTTATTTGTTTTGTATTTAAAATATGTAAAATCAACTTTTGTTTACTTCATTCATATTGTTAATTTAATTATAACTGAATAGCGCAAATTCTGAGGTTTCCTTTAAAAAAAAAAAATGAAATCTCTCGGACGAAGTTATAAAAGATTGTAAAATAGTGTATAACAATGAATCAGGACGTCTACGTCCTCGGAAATCTTCATCTTATTGTATTGTTGTCTTCTGTATTGTGTACAAAATATATTAATTAATAAAAAAAGAAGAAGGTGAAATCATAACCAAAAAAAAAAAATTAAAATAGCATTAAATATTTAGCAAGCGAAAGAAACAGGTTGTTACATAGGAATCATTAGAATTAAATATGTTTGTGCTATTGCAATTAATGAGGAGACCGAATAGGCGAGAAGGTTTATAACAAAGATCTAGAGCAGCGGTTCTCAACCTTTTAGGCTCGGCGTCCCTTTTTACAATCCCCCCACTCTGCTGCGACCCCCACACACACACACACATACAGCAATAGAAGAATAGACAATAACAATTCATTTTTCGATGGTCTTAGGCGAACCCTGGCAAATCGTCAATCGACCCCCAAAGGCCCACAGGTTGAGAACCCCTGATCTAGAGGATAGAGAGATGACTAGATTGATCATTTAATAGTGTCTTTCACTGACCAATGCTTTGTGATTGGTTGAAACTTGTTTGATAGCTCTTAAAGAAAGTCAACATCATTATATTTATAAAAAAAAAATTGCTATGAATATTGAAATTTGGCTGGAAACCAAAGCCCCAACATATTCGAATCGAAATAATAGACCCATTTGGCAATGCAAATCTGGCAAAAGTACCGTTACTATAGGATATCCATTCCACGCCATTTTTCTCTTTCATAGGTGACAAGACAAATAAAAGTTGACCCAATAAGTATTATTTATTTTTATACTTTTTAGTGATCTCCGATGAAGGAACATTCAAAGAAATAGATAGTCATTACTAGGTTTCCATATTTGTGAGAACCAGACTTCTGCAGAATAGGCTGATCAAATACTCCAAGTAATTAAAAATCCCCTTTTGTCCTTAAACAAACTATGAGGCAAAGGCTATGATGGTGAATACTTGAATGGCATTCGGGTATTGTTTCATCAAAAGAGGCCGCTTTCGCAATTAGAAATAGATGCACTGGTTTCTTACTTTGCTACATAGAAGGCCAGAAAATAGTAAATGAATATTCCATCTGTTTACTGTTGAATAATGGTACGTAGAACTAAATACTAGTTTATATCAATGTTTCAATGTTTTACACCAACAAGTGTTTTAGGAATGTCAATGTGTAGAATGGGAACTAGAACTCATAAAAAAAATGTCTTTATACATTCGAAACACCGTTAACTTGTATAATTCTGTTAAAGAATTGTACAAACATTGACTTTTAATTTGTGTTCAAGTTTTGGCTCGAACGTAATAAGAATATTAAACATCTACTCTACTTGCACAAGGTCTGAATGGGGAACTTTACTATTTACTACTTGCATTAAAATATTTTCGATATATATATACCGATACATTCAAATTACTCGATGGTTTTGTGACACATTAAATTTGTCTTATTGGAAGAAGGGGGGCACCAATATGTTGTTGAACCCGGGCCCACGTGTACCTTGCTACGCTACTGCTACAAATACGAAAGGACAGTCGTATATCAAGGGTGCCAGACGCCCGAGGCAGAAAAGTATGTCGGGCGTATACACATCTCAATAGCGTACACCAGTGTTTCTCAAATTGTCATCCCACAGACAAAAAAAAAAAAATATAGTATTATCCCCTCTCCCTAAAGTTATTTGGAGTGTGAGTGAGTTTTCATGGTGACGGTGGGAAGAGGTTAGCGATAATTAATAATAGGAGTAATAGGTATTGCGTATCAGTGTATGCGTGTGTGTTTGTATACAGGGGCGGACTGAGTGTCAAAATCGGCCCGGGCATTTCTATGCAATTCGGCCCACAAATTCTATATATGATGGGCATCCATTTCTAGGTCTACCTGTCCTTGAAGTCATTGTGTCAAGTTTGATAATGTTTTAATATGTATGTGTTCAGTGAACTCGGCATCTTTATTAGAAATATAGGCCTTATGTTACTTTTTAATATGTATGTAGGCCCTAAAAGGATGAAGCCTACTAGTAGCACTGTCTACGGATGAAGGCTATCACATTATTTCGGAAAATGTGTTAGATTAAAATGGTATTACACTGTAGAGTCTGTGAAAGATTTGTTTTTAAACACGACGCACAGAAGGCCTTTTTATAAGAGAATAGTATAAAACCTATAACATTTTCAAACGTGCGATATTTGCATCGATGCGGCCATTTCGGTTGCTCTACCGGCCCATTTGGGTACCGGCCCACCGGGATTTGCCCAAATGCCCATATAGCCAGTCCGCCCCTGTTTGTATACGTGCGTGTTTATACGTATGGTGAATGTGAAGTCCTGGATTCGCTACTGTCGGAATGTTGTCTAGTTTTTATCCTTACATTTTTTTAAAAAAAGTTACTATAGTCGTGTTAAGTGCAATGGCTTTTATATTATTATATTTTTATTATTATTGTTGTGTTTTTTTTCTGTAAATCCTGAAAGAAAATCACGTCTATAAAATCCACATATTTATCTAAAGAATGTTTAAAATACTAATTGGGGCAAGAAAAAAAAACCACCAACTTTTCTAGTAAGAATTGATATACAGTTAAAGTCTTCATTTTTTTATATGTTCAGAGCAACTTCGGGGAAAATGTTATCTTTCTTCACAAAATAGTTCACTTTAGCCACATTGCCGGTAATGTTTAGGTGGCAGAAAAAAAAAAAAAGAATTCCCGATATTATAGTTCATTCTCCCAGTTAACAAACATTTGGCACAAAGTTAATGTATTTATATTTATAACAAAATACCAACCAATAAAATATCTTTTAAAACAGTCTTCTACTGTAAAATATCGTCCAAAGTTTGGCATCTCCATGTATATTTACTTGTTTGAATGTAGACTGTAGAAAATTGAACATAAATTTTTATTTGCGTCTGTTATTGTGGGCCTAGACATTGATGTAGATCTAGGCTCTATAGCTGTTATTAAAACTTGATATACAAATCTACATTGTCTTGTACATCAATAGGTTTCAATGCCACAATGACATCATTTGGTCAAAATAATAATCGATTATTAAACGCAATATCTGGCAATCAAAATATAATGGCTTTTAAAAAATAATAAAAGTAAATATTTCTTCTTACGAATTGTAAACAATTAAAAATATAATTTGGTTTCACTCTGTTACTTCCCTTGTAAAACATTCGTCCGTCTTTTAAACATTAAATAAAATAAATAGTCTTATTTTTTTTAAATGTATATCTGTTTTCTTTTTCAATTTAAATGGAAGTACTCTTGAAACTAGCCTAGATCTAGCTCTTAATCTTCAGAATGGAGCTAGACTAAATCAATAGATTGGATAGATACTACATAATCTCTACAGGTACACATCTATTGCTGTATAGATTTACGGACCTTTAGATTTAGAATCTAGAAAATCTAGACATAAATTTCAATTCTATATAAATCTAGATTTAAAAAATGAAAATGAAAAAACAAATATACTCACTAAATAAAAAAGTATAAAGGTTAAGCTACACAGTAGAAAGACTTGAGAATAGGATTGCTAAGTTACCAACTGGCAATACTGTTCTATTAATAAACAATGAGTTAACCTTACTCAGTGCGGAAATTCCCGAAAAAATATCAACAGCTTCTTATGGCTTACTTCCTAATATTGACAAAACCGTCACAAATTAATTATCAATAGCTACCGTAGGCTACCAGTGCTACCATGCAGTGCCAGATTTAAATAAGTGGAGGCCCCAGGGGGAAGATTTCATGGAGGCCCCTAGGCTCCCTCCACTTTTTCGAAATCTTGAATAAAAATCCAATTATTAATAATAATACTTAATGGCCTATCTAAAAGCAAGACATATTTTAGAAGAAAGAAATAGAATTATTTGTAAATTAAATACTATTTTCTATTTTTTAAATATGCATTTTTAAATTTAAAAAAAAAACAGTCTTATAAAAAATATTGCTACGAAAGCTAAAACACATATGAAAATTCCGGCCTTATCACAACGGAAAACGACTTATATCTCTTGTTTTGCAACATGGACTTATACCCAGATTTACAACAGAGTCCGGGCATGGTGACATAAAGCTCAGGATAGATCAGAATGGAGAGATGTGCTAAGGCAGGCCAGCCCCCCCCTCCCCCCCCCCCCCATGGGCTGTAGCACCACTTGGATGATGATGATTCTAGATAAGCCATTTTCGACTTTCCCTAAAAAAAGACATATGTCATTCTAGAGAATGCCTAGGCAAAGTAGGAAATGATGATGACATTTGAATTGAACTTAGCGATTGGTTGGTGCCTAAGCAGGCTGAAAGATGCAAGATTAGCGGCACTATCGTAAGTTGTCTTGGATAGGCCAGATGACTCCATGATGCTACAGTGAAAAAACGTTTTTTTTGTTGTGAGTCAGTGGCGTAACTAAGGGGGGGATGGGGGGGAAGAATTTTAAAATCCCCCCGGGCCCCCACCTAGGGGGGGTCCCCCAAATGGGTGTCCAAAATTTATTTGTAAATACATAAATTAATATATTTGATTGACACATAGTGTCAACGGGTGTCTTTTTTTTCAACATTTATGGATTAAATTTATCACAAAGACTAAACCTAGATCTAGGTCTATCAGTACGTTGACTTTGTTGACATTTTAAAAATATTTTTTCCCATAGAGATCAATTTTTAAAAAAAATTAGTCCTACATTTTAAACTTTGTTGCCCCGAATAAAACTGCATGATATACAGCGAATTCCAGGTATCTTGTTACCTTTACTAATAATAGATCTAAATGGCGAGTATTTTGTGGCTACACTAATTAACCTTGAAGCAAAATTTACAGAATCGAGTATAACAGATCTAAAAGTTATTCTTAATAATGCTAAAATTGTCCATTATTCGGGTTTGGCGTCTATAATTTCAGAATTAAACTTCACACTCGAGTTATTCTTTATTCAAGTTTCCTCAATCCAATGGAAACTCTCTTTTTATTTACATCTAATCCTTTTGCTTTCGCACAAAACATAAACAAAAAATAATGACGTAATATCATATAATATTAACAAATCCTTCCTTTTGAAGTAATTATCACACCCTTCCTTTTAAAGTTCTTAAGAGTGATATCTACTAGCAGGGCCGGCCCTAGCATTTGCGGGGACCTATGCGAAACGCATCGCGCGGGGCCTAGTCTGGGTAGGTATAAGCATAATGTCAATTTTTTTTTTTGAATTAGAAAATAGGCCTACTTTCGTCTTTGCAATAATTTTTATCAAATGAAAGCTCGCAATGCCACTTTTTATTTACTGGCACCCCAAAATTTCAATTTCGTCTATTCTTCAGGAGATTTGATTAAATTCAAAAAAGGTTCAGGACTTTATCGTATATTTTGCCTTTTCATGAGATTTCCTGGACTCCCTGGAAAATCAAGAGGTCGTTATAATGGTTTAATTTAAAAATGTACACTTGGAATTAGCGCGGGGCCTATGAAAGCGCGGCGCCCACTGCGACCGCATAGGCTACAGTGGCCTAAGGCCGGCCCTGTCTACTAGGAACTTTAACAATTCGTCCATTTCTGGTTGTCCTGACTGGCACAACAAGTTCTCTAGACGTTGGTTTATCTCTAGACGTTGGTTTATAACTGTCTGTTTCGTTTGTTCCAACTGTTTGCAGTTCATTGTCTTCATCGGTTTCTTAGTACCCAGAGATGTCTTCATCGAAACTCTTATTCAAAAAGCGTTGATTTCTTCTGTATGTTTTTCCATCGTTTGTCTTTATGATGTAAAATCTGGGTGCTGAATGTTTTTTTTATGACAACTGCTTTCTGCCATGTTTGACCTAGACGAACTCTCCGACAGAATAATCTTTAGGTAGTCTTGCTTTTGCATCGTATTTCACTTTGCTTTTCATCTGTCGTTCGTTAAGTAATGTCTCTGCATTTTCAGCTACCGATGGTTTCAATAGATTGTGATCAGTTGGAATGATTCCCTGAGTCTTCTACTCGTCAGCAGTTGTGATGGTAAATACGGCAGTCCACTTATCGGAGTATTTCTATACTCGAGCATAACGAGATATGGATCTTTCCCACTTTTGAATGTTCTGAATCCTTTTGCTTGCGCACAAAACATAATCAACCAACAATGACGAAATACCATATAATATTAGCTCAGAATCTTCTTCATGCAGTGGAAAATTAAGAATTTTTTGCCTATCTGGAATTCTGGTCAAAGCTCCTGCGCCCAATTAATATAGTTCGGAAGAAACTACAAAAGTCTGGACTGTATATACGGAAAGCTGCTGAAGAAATTAAAACCCTTTCATGCTTTCTGCAAAATGATGAGAAACTGACAAAAAAAACAATCCATCGAAAAAGCAAAAGAAGGTAGTGAATACTATGGATTCCCTGTAATCAAAACAAACTAGAAGAAAGAAAAGACTTGATGGGAGTTCTAATGTAGGACTGTCAATAGAACTGCAATTCAAACGTGTTGCGACAGAAGTGCCTGGTCGTGCGGTTTGCACGCTGGACTGTCGTTCGGACTTATCGATGGTCCCGGGTTCAAACCCTGCCCGCTCCCATCCCCCGCCGTCCTGCGGGAGGTTTGGACTAGGAAGTAATTATCTTCAACTCTGAAGGAACATCCGAAATAAGTAAAACATTTTACAAACATTTTTATGGAGATGAAGGGCAGATTCCAAAGGCTGGAAAGAAAATGGATACCTTTGGGTTTCTTCTTGAACCAAGACACCTGTTAAATGAATACACCCTTGTGACAAACTGTGCTACTTTTCCTGTTTGTATGATGAAATAAATGGAAAATCGCTTTTTCAATGATGTCATTGATGCACAAGCATTTTTCATCAACAAACCAGTAATACAATCACCAATAGACATATTGAGGAAACAGGCTTCATATGGGAATTACGTGTGCTCAGACTTTGCAACCTCCTCCGAATACCGCTAACTCAGGCCACTTCCATTACGTCATGTGAGAGATCATTCTTTAAGCTCAAGTTCATCAAAAACTATTTCAGGAGCACAATGACGCAAGAAAGGCTTATCATGGTTTTAATGTCAGTGAAGTCACAAATACTAGAAAGTATCGATGTAGTTGATGTTATAGATGTCTTTGCTACACAGAATGCACGACGTGAAGCGATATCAATTGAGATTTGTCACTTGTGCATTATTTAACTAATAAACAACGGTATTATTCATTAAAAGAGTCTTGATGATTACTTTTTGTTAAGTTTACTGATATACTGAACCAATTTGATTTGGGGCTTATTTATTTTTGCGTACATTATCTCATGTCATATGTCGAATGTCAAAATGCAAGGGGCCCCCAAAGAGGTCAAACCCCCCGGGCCCCCAAATCCCTAGTTACGCCTCTGTTGTGAGTTAGATTTTGTTCGAAATACCACTTTATAATAATAATAATAATAGTAATACACCAACACCTGGCTTTAACACACAATTTGATCGGTAAGGATACTCCTCCATATTACAAATACTCACCTCAAGAGGTTCTCGAGTCTACGGATCATCTACTGTACTGGGATAGGCCTATTTTGACTGACAAAACGGTAGATTTTAATCGCCCTGATCTGCTGTTCATCGATAAAAAAGAAAAGGCCGCTACCATTATTAACATCGCCGTACCACTATCTCATAATTTAAGAAAAACTGAGTTGGAAAAACAACGAAAATAGGGGAACCTTGGCTTGGAGATTAAGCGTTTATGGAAGTTATCTAAAACAACACTATTGTTATATCAACCGAGGGGATAATGACAACTGACCTCACAGATACCTTCAAGGCCCTTGGCATTCCTAGGATTATTCTCGTTGCCTGTACTACTGCAGACCTGCCACATCACCAGATAATTCCTTGGTGGAAACTGATAAAGGGACTACGATGAATTTTGTTTCCCTTTAACAAATCTCGACCCTGGCTGCGCCAGAGAATGAATACTTCTTCTTTTATAACATATTAATAATAATAATAATAATAATAATAATAAATAGTTACAATAATCTTTATTATCTGTGAGGAAATTTGTTTTACAATTGTGCATTACAAAAAACAATACATGATTAATAATAATCTTTATTATCCGTAAGGAAATTTGTCTTACAATTTGTGCATTACACCAAACAAAAAACATTATAACTATAAGAAACCAAAGTGTACATTCACACCAGACGCACTCATAATTTACATGTGACAAAGTTTATACCAGATTGTTCTTATTTAATGATTTGATAGCCAGGGGAACAAAAGAGTGTTTGTGTCTGTTTGTCTTTGCTATCGGTGTCTTGTATCTCTTTTGTGATGGTAAAATCACAAAATCCTGACACAAAGGGTGATTCTTTATTTCGAGGATCTTGTTAGCTTTTTTATAGATGTTTGTCTCAAACAACTGCCCAAATGGGGTTTGTTTTTTGCCAATGATTTTGCCAGCAGCATTTAGGATTCTATTAAGTTTATTTCTATTTTTAATGCTCAGATTGCCATACCAGGCAGTGATATTGAAACTTAAAATATTGCAGATGTGAGCGTGATAAAACATAGCCAAGGCCTTTTCGCTAACATTAAACGAGGATAGTTTTCTTAGTAGTCGTAATCTTTGCTGCCCTTTTTTGCTGATATAATCAGTATTTGCAGTAAAATTTAGTTTATTGTCTAGGATAGTACCAAGGTATTTAAAGGTTTGCACAATTTCAATAGTCTCTCCAGCTACAGAAACAATATCATTTCCCTTCTTGTCCCTACGAAAATCGATTATCATTTCTTTGGTTTTTTTTACATTTAATAATAAAAAATTATCTTTACAGTATTCCTCAATGTGTTCTAGTTCTTTGAAATACTCATTTACGTCTGAGCTCTCTGAGAGCAGGGCAAGAAGAGCCGCATCATCAGCGAATTTTGTGAAGGAGCAACAAGAACTATCGGATTGAAAATCATTGGTGTACAAAATGAACCACAATGGCGATGTTACAGCCCCCTGGGGCGCCCCTGTGTTAACTATGCGTTCATTAGATATAACATTGTTTACCCTAACCCTCTGAGCTCTCTGGGTCAAAAATTCATTAGCCCATAGTATTATGTATGGACTAATCTGCAACGCTTTCATCTTTTCAATGAGTAAATGAAGTTGTATAGTGTTAAAAGCTGATGAGAAATCCATAAAGAGCAATCTTACATAAGTGTTCGGTAAGTCCAGATGTTTGTAGACACAGTTTAAAATATTTAGGATGGCATCGTCTACACCTTTACCCTTTTGGTAAGCAAATTGTAAAGGGTCTAACTTATTACAAAGATCATTCAGAAGAAACATTTTAACCAATTTTTCTAAACATTTAGACACAATGGAAGTAAGTGAAACAGGTCTATAGTCATTCATTTCCTTCGGTTTGGAAACCTTTGGCACAGGTACAATTATAGATGACTTCCACACAGGTGGTATCTCATGGTTTAGTAATGAAGTAGAAAAAATATCTTGGAAAGGTTCAGCTAGTTGTTCAGCACATTCTTTTAAGATTCGCCCTTTTATTCCATCAGGCCCACCAGCTTTCATTGGGTTGACGTTTTTGAAAATGTTACAAACTTGCTCTCTAGTAATCGCTAATTCTAAGCAGTTGTTAACATTGACATCCTCAAGGGCTTTGAGTCTTAGATAATTAAAATCTTTCGTGTCGAAGCGACAATAGAAATCATTTAACTCGTTGGCCAATGTTTTTTCGTCTCTTGTAGCAAGATTATTTTTAAATTTGACTTGTGCTCCTGCCATTTTGTTCATGATGCCCCACGCCTGTCTCATGTCAGTTGTATTAATTGAGTCTTCCAGCTTGATGCGGTAGTTTCTCCTCCCTTCCTCAAGAACGACGTTGAGATTTCGTTGAGCAATTTTCCTTGTCTGTCCATCGCCACTCATAAATGCTCTTTTCTTTTTGATTATTTCCCGTTTTATTTTTGCAGTGACCCATGGTTTATTGTTGGGGTATATCTTGATGCTCTTAGTACTGACACACATGTTTTCACAGAATTTGATGTAATTTGTCACTGCGTCGACCCATTCTTCCAGATTTGAAGTGGTCTCTTTGAACAAATTCCAGTCAGTGCAGTCTAGACATCCCTGTAGTTTGAGAATATTGTCTTGTGTCCATTCTTGTACGTTTTTTTGAATGATTTTTCCTTCTTTAAGTTTTGTACGGTAAGTAGGCAGCAGTTGTATTGTTTTGTGGTCCGATGATCCTAGTGGTGGCTTTTCACGAGATGTGAATGCTCCTTTGATGTTACAATAACATAAGTCCAGAGTTCTGTTTTCTCTTGTCGGACATGAAATGTTTTGATAGAAGGTGGGTAGGTCAACCTTCAAGGTGCATTTATTAAAATCACCCAGTATAACTACTGGTGCGTCCGGTGACCTTGTCTGAAACTCATGCACTACGTCAGCGATTATTGCAGCTGCAACTTCCGTTTTGGCTGTAGGCGGAACATAAACCAGGACAATGTAAATAACCCCAAAGTCTCGTGGCAAATAAAAAGGTCTCAATGAAAGCGCCAGTAGTTCTAGATCCGGACAGCACATTCTCTTTTTAACCGTGTAGTTGGTACAGTATTTGAGGTTGATGTACACACAAAGCCCCCCACCTTTCTTCTTCTTAGACTCTTAGCCGTTCTGTCAGATCTCACGCAAGAGAAACCATCAATAGCAATCAGGTTGTCGTTGTCATCCTCCTCTAACCATGTCTCAGTAAAAGCCAATAGACAACTTTCCCTAAATACGTGGTCGTAGCGTATATGGGCACATATCTCATCCACTTTATTTCTTATTGAGCGGACGTTAGCTAGAATAATCGTAGGAAGTGGTGGGCGAAACCCTCTTCTTCTCAGTCTTTGCCGTATTCCTCCTTTTTTCCCTCTTTTCCTTGTACTAATAGAGGAAGGGTAGAAACAATTTATATGTGCATAACACGGTGGAAGAGGCTTCCTCTTTGAACGAAGTCCGAGGAGTTGATCTTTACTAGAGTAAACAATGTGTACCATAGCACCCAAGATATACGTTCATACTCCAGTTTCTCTTTTACATGCAACATTTACAACAGTTAGTTGTAAATTGTTTGTTGCCTATGGTCTTACTAGCAGCATTTACAATTGTATAAAGCTTATACAAGTTGACTAAACTCTATTGCGTTTATTTTATTTCATCTCAAGTTTAATTAGGCTATATTGTAACAAAAGTTATATTTATATATATAATTCTCTTCTTCCCTCAAGATTTTGGACGAGAAGAAGAAGTAAAAGAAAGATCACTCTCTTATTTCTGGTTTAATTTAATAATCTATACACCTTGCATTAGCGCGGGTGCTATGAAAGTGCGGGGCCCACTGCGGTCAAATAGGTTGCATTGGCCTAAGGTCGCCCTCTCAAAAGAGCGGCGTATACTATGCCGCCGGTCGACTAGATTAATATATTTCACCTGAAGTTATTCAAGTTGTTTCAAGTCTTTATATGTTAAAATATAATACGCCTGCAGCGGTTTAGTTGTTTACGATCAGTTTGATGGTACACATCAACAACCATCTACAACACTTAATGACCCAACACTTCATGATTTAGTCTCATCGAGGTCAAAAGCATGTGCTAATCTGTCAATAGCATGTCAACATGAGATTTAACTGTTAATTTTTTTTTTTAGGCTTACTAGCATTCTTTCAAAGAACCTTCACTGAAGATAGTTACCAAGAAAAACATTAACTCTCTCTCTCTCTCTCTCTTTCTCTCTCTCTCTCTCTCTCTTATTTCCGAAAAAAAAAATTAAGATGAGGAATATACACACATGTTTGTACTAAAAATAAATGCACTACTTCTAATTACCATGTTACAATGGTAGGACTACGTATTGGATTGTGCTCCACTGAAAAGTTTAGACCACAAGTACGTTTCCTGGCGTTTATCTCTCCAGTATTAATGCAAATATTAGGACCGTCGCTGCAGCAACGCCCGCAACTGCTGATCCAGCGACAACTGTCTTGACTGCATTACTAGCCTAACATGAAGAAATGAAAATTAAATACTTTTAATATTTAGATGTAAATTTTAACTTTTAATGTTCGTATTTTTTTGTCATCACATTCAAGAAGCAAGAAAAACCTAAAAAAAAAAAAATACTTAAAAAAATACGAAGCGTAATTGTATCAATTAGTTTGGATCAGACATATTATTGAATTTGTAATAGATCTAGACCAACACCAATAAATCTGTGCCATTAGAAATATTTTTGCCAATTGTTTTTTTTTTAGCGCTATTTGTGCTTTTAACTTTCTCAATGCGCTATGATGCTTTCACTTATATAGGCCAGTTGGGGAAAAGGTAGGATGGAGAAAGGGAATCCAGTAGACAAGTTAGCAACCAATTAGTCAGTTGATTACTGAAAATTAATGATCTTTTGTATACCAGCAAGGAAACTAATCCTTCAGTATTCACAGTTGTAGCTTAATTTGTTGGGTTTTGTCCCCTTAAATAATTGTTAACGTCTTCACGTCTTCTCCCATAAATGATTTATTGCACTTAGCATTTAACGAAACACGAATCAAGCAAAATTTAAAAAAATCCCAATTAGTTAATTAATTACTTGCTTAGACTTAGACTTAGCGCCGTTCGGCGTATTGGGCAGCAAGCTGTCTCCACAAAGATCTGTCACTGGCAATGTCTGAAGCCTCCACCAACCCGGTGTCCATTGTTCTGAGGTCCTCCATGAAGGTGTGGCACCAACTTATACCAAGACGTCCCTGTTTGCGCTTTCCTTGCATTGGCCTCCATGTCATCGCAACTCTTGGTATGCGTAGTTCGTTTTGTCGGAGAACATGTCCCGCAAACCTCGTGCGACGCTCTGTCACAACATCACTAAGTGTTCAACTCCCAGTTCCGCATAGGATTTCCTTGTTTGAGATTCGATCTGTGTAACTGACTCCCAAAATCCGTCTCAGCCATTTTTGTTTAGCCACACTAAGTCTTTTCTCAATTTCGACAGACGACTTCCATGTCTCACATGCATATGTTGCAGTAGGAATGACGATTGTGTTGAGAAAGTGTATTTTGTCTCGAGTCCAATGGCTTGGCTTGTCCAAATAGGCTGCAGCCTTTGGAAAATGCTCCCTGCCCTTCCTATTTGGCACGCTACATCATATAGGCATCCCTATCATTTATGATGCTGCCAAGGTAAGTGAACTTGTCCAGCTCTTCAAGCTTTGACTCGCATCTGCCCTATAGACCACAAGGTCTGAAATGGGAACTTTTACTTTTTTTTATATAAAGGTGGCTGAATGGTAAGCGCTTGGTTTCTGAACCGAGTTGAAATATCGGTAAAGACTGGGATTTTTTAATTTCGGGATTCTCAGGACGCCACTGAGAGTTCATCCAACTGTAATGGTTACTTGACTTTAGTTTGGGAAAAATAAAGGCACTTAGTCA
This sequence comes from Biomphalaria glabrata, assembly GCF_947242115.1. Classification (NCBI taxonomy): domain Eukaryota; kingdom Metazoa; phylum Mollusca; class Gastropoda; family Planorbidae; genus Biomphalaria; species Biomphalaria glabrata. Next base: position 5,253,379 of record NC_074719.1, read on the forward strand.
TTGTGTTGGTCACATAACATCCTGGTTAACCGTCGGTCCTTGGACTGAAACGGATATTTTACTTCTACTTTATATTATATATATATATATATATAAAACTTATAGCAGTTTGTAATACTCACGGAAGTTTTTTTTTTTTTTTTTTGTAGAAGACTAATATAATATATAAAACGGTCTATGTTTGTGTGAATAATTATTTACCTGGTCATTTTCATATTTTCCGTATCGACAGTAATTTACGAAATTTTCACAGTTGGCGTATAACAATGTGGTATTCAAGTATCTCGCCTACTAATTCCTTTGCTCTCTTCACAATCACATCCGGATCAAACGCCCTATAACAAACGTAATATATTGTGTTTACATGAGTGATTCCCAAAGGGGCGCAGCTAGGAATTTTGCCATCATTTGGGCCCGGGGGCTTGACCTGTTTGGGGGTCCCTACATTTTGGGTAATATTTAATATTTAATGAAAAATAACACTCATTTGGGGGCCCCCTCAACTGGGGGCCCGGGGGCATTTTCAAATTCTCCCCCTACTTCCTCCTCCCTAGCTACGCCACTGGTCTATATACCCCCCCCCCCCGCAGAAACTTTGAGATTAAAACTTGGTTGCACGATAATAGATCTCATGTATCTATTAAGTAGGTCGCGACTTTAATGGTGTTTTATCATAAATAGAATTACCTCGCACACACACATGTATGATTTGCTCCTTTAAGTAATTCTTTACAACTTCATCCTATTATTCAAATGAAAACAAAAATGTTTTCTTTAATTTGTCTTAGCATGCGGTTATTATCTGCTCACTATCCACCTCGCAGGGGCGTAGCTAGGAATTTTTCATCATTTGGGGACCCGTGGGCTTGACTTCGTTGGGGCCCATGCATTTTGCGTAATATTTAATATTTTCAAAGTCTCCCCCTCCTCCCCCGACCCTAGCTACGCCACTGACACCTCGTTACAGTTAGAAATCAGTAAAGACATATACAACACACCATGGGCGTAGCCAGGGGGGGGGGTTTGGGGTTCAACCCCCCCCCCCGAAATGAAATCCCCCCCGGGGGGGGGAATCGGAATTTAGTGAATGATTTTTTGCTTTGATTTTGTTTATTTTAGGTGAGATTTGAATACTAAACCATCACTTGTCCCAGCACAACCATATGGGTTTTGATTTTAAAACCCCCTACCAGGGGGTTTTGAGTTTAAAACCCCCTACCAGGGGGGGTTCGAGTTTAAAAACCCCTACCAGGAGTTTTGAGTTTAAAACCCCCCAACTAGGGGTTTTGAGTTTTAAACCGCTTACTTGCGGTTTTTGCAGTTAACTCCCCCTCTTCTATAAAACAAAACAAAAAAAATGCAAACGAAAATCCCCTAATTCCAAGAGCACAGTTAAGGGAGATTTTGATTTTAAAACCCCCTCCAAAATTTACGATAAACCCCCTCTTCAATATAAAAAAAAGCTAATTAGGCACTCAAAATGTTATGAGCGTAGCTAAATGGGTTTTGACATAGTTTTAAGTTTAAACCCCACTTAAGCGGGTTTTGAAGATAAAAAAATACCTCTTTAATAATAAAAACAAAGCAAATTATGCACTCAAAATGTTATGAGTGTAGTCAAAGGGGTTTTAAGTTTAAACTCCCCTCCAGTGGAGTTTGAAGCTAAAAAGTACCTCTTTAATATAAATAAAAGCAAATTACTCACTCTAAAATCTATGAGCGCAGCCAAAGGGGTTTTGAGTTTACCCCCCCCCCCCCCCGCTAGGGGGGTTTGAGGCTAAAAAATAAATCTTCAGCGTAAGAAAAAAGCAAATTACGAACTCAAAATGCTATGAGCGTTGCCAAAAGAATTTGAGTTTAAACCCCCATTCAGAGGGGTTTAATGCTAAAAAATACCTCTTCAATATAAAAAAAAAAGCAAATTACACACTAAAATTATTTGAGCGTAGCCAATCCAATCGGGGGTTTTGAGTTTAAACCCCTCTTCCACAGATGGAGTTTGTTTAAACTTTAAAACCCCTCCAGATGGTTTTGAGTTTAAGATCCCCCTACAGAGCATTTTGAGTTGGAAAACCCCCAACAGATGATTTTGACGATAAAACTTCTCTTTTCGTTATAAAATCTAAAGCAAACTACAGTCACTTAATTCAAGAGAGGTTACACATTTTTACCAGTGGCAGGGCTCCCTTAATAAACTGCAGTGAATAGTCATCTGCCGAAATTGAAGAACACTAAATGTGGCTCAACAAAGATGGCTAAGACAGATTTTAGGAGTCAGTTATAGAGATCGGGTTTAAATCAAAGAAATCCTATGCCGAACTGGAAGTTGACCCCTTAGTAAGATTGTGAGAGAGCGACGCATGAGGTTTGTGGGACATGTTCTCCGACAAAATGAATTACGCATAAGAAGAGTTGCAATGATATCCTAGTACAACTTATTCATTGAGGTCCTCGTGGCAGGTGGGAAGAGGCTTCAGACATTACAAGTGACAGATTTTTATGGAAACAGTTTATCATTAAATGCTCCGAACGGCGCGGTAGGGTCTAAGTCAGTAAGAATAGCACATTAGGTTTTTGAAATAAAACTTTTTAATAGCAGGAAAATGCACTGTAGATACCTCAGAACATGCATTTTGTTGGCTTTCAATATCAGAAATAGTGCTTGGCGGCGGGGTTTCGCCCCGCACTAAGGAAGCTCCTAGCGCTCCTAGCGCTCCTCCAGACCCCATTGCTAGTAATGGCTGGGAATCTACAATTTTATGGAAACAGCTTGACGGCAAATGCGCCAAACGTCGCGGGAGGGTCTAAGTCAGTAAGAATAGTACATTAGGTATTTGAAATAAAACTTTTTAATAGCAGGAAAATGCACTGTAGATACCTCAGAATATGCATTTTGTTGGCTTTCAATATCAGAAATGGTGCTTGGCGGCGGGGCTTCGCCCCGCGCTGGGGGAGCTCCTAGCGCTCCCCCAGACCCCCTTGATAGTACTGAGGGGGAATCTACAATTTTTCCACTAACTCATGGAAGAATGAAGGGTCAGAATGCAATAAAGATTATGTACACACACACACACATAAATATATATTTTTAAAAAAATTTCGGGGGGGGGGGCACAATAAACGTCTTCCAAAAGAATGAAGGGTCAGAATGCAATAAAGATTATGTACACACACACACACATAAATATATATTTTTAAAAAAATTTCGCGGGGGGGGGGCACAATAAACGTCTTCCAAAAGAATGAAGGGTCAGAATGTAATAAAGATTATGTGCACACACACACACACATAAATACATATAATTTTTTTTTCGCGGGGGGGGGTAAACCTTTACCCCCCCCCAACCCCCCCCCCCCCCGAAAAAAAATCCTGACTACGCCCATGCAACACACATTTAAAGCTTTTAACTATAAAACTATACAAAATTTAGCTAGGGGTCTAACTCTAAGAACAAAACACGAAAAAAAAAAAAAAAAAAAACCTGCTTTTTTAGTTAATTTGAAAAAATTGAATGATTGGCTTTTATAAAACAAAAAAGTAGCCGTTGCATTAGAAATATAAAAAAATTAAGATATTGGATTTTTAATATTTTTTAATTTTTGCGATCTAATTATGACGGACAGACAGTCGGGCGGACACATAAACAACATAAAAGCATTAGCGGCTTTTAAAATAGTGATATTTAAAGGTATTTGTTTATTTCGTTGTACGTTTTCTGCATGTTTCTTAAGATTTGAAGATTTTTACATTTCAGCCCGAACGGCGGAAACGAAGGCGGGAAGAATTCAAATTTGAGACAATGCAGACGACATCCTACAACACAAACAAAACGATCATCGTACAATTGAAACAATTAAAATATAGCAAAAATATATCAAAGACAAATGTTTTCCTATGTTGAAAGCTCATTCTGAAATGTTTCTTCCAAAATTTAACACTAGTACAAAATCAAGTACCTATCAAATAGTACACAGAACTACCTAAAATCAGCATTAAATTGGAAGTTATATATCCAAAAAAAGTTACTGATTTCAAAACCGGAACCGGAGTTACACATATCCCCCTAGACATCTCTTAGCTATCAATAGACTTGTATTGAAAAAAAGATATCCCCCTTTCTTTTCTAAATTCACTAATCGTTCCTAGATTTCTTGGCCTAATGATGTAATGAAATAACAAATACTAGAGAACCACTAGCTTGGCTTTATTCAAAAACAGTGAACGAATACAAGCACGTCACACATTGTTGATGTACTATAAACACACACACTGGACATAACCTTTTAATACGCTGGACACACACAGAAACTAAACAACTCAGTTAGACTACACAAACAATATTGGATCTCAAGGAAGAAATTGTTACGTTGCTTGAAGGACATTGACTGTGTCTTTGTTACTATTATTTCTAATCAAGAGTGTTAGACTTAACGTTCTACATCTGACCTACTGTAATGTGCATTTTTTCAAGCAAAGCTTTTCAATTTCTCCAGGCAAACAAGTGAGAACAGGTTTTATTATTTTCCTTTGATGAAAGGTGAAACTATTTCTAGTAAAATGGTTAAAAAGTACAAGACTTGTGAAATTAGAAATCAAATTTTAAGACTTCAACAACATTAAAACCAGTTTTCAATATCCTCACTTTAGTACTTTAGTACAGAAGCCGATTAGGCTCCAAGCAAATTATGACTTGAAAGAGAAGTTCCAGTCAGTTCTTCCGCTGGAGTTTTATGTGTGCTAGAAGCTGTTATTTCCATGCTTAAAAAACTTTATGCTAAACTTTTTACATTGTTTGGGTTCACATACATCTGTGAACAAGAATTTTAATTTTGTTTGAAAACAAGTGTAAACACAGGTCGATGCTGACTGACTGTAGTTTGACTGAAGTCACAAGTACAACAACTAGTAAGCTATTTCCACAATTCCGGAACATTTTGCACGAGTGTAAACAGTTAAATACTTCACATTAAGTACAACTGAATTGTTGTGATGAATTGTTGTGAAGTAAAAGTACAGTAGCAAAAGTATATAAAAAAAAATTCCTTAATTTACTTTCAAAATTCGCTAAATTTTCTTGTAATTCCTCAATTGGTAGTTTGAAAAATGTAACTTTTAATACAGTATACAGCTAGCGTATTTTTCAAAGTTGTAAATACATATTTTATATATATGCGGCCCTCATTTCAAACAAAAAATTGTAATGCGGCCCACGACAGAAAAAGATTGCCCACCCCTGATCTAAAGCAGTCAATAACATTTCAATTCTATAATCATAATCTAAATATTCACTGACTTCCAAGTCAAATCACGTTCGTTGTTGATGTAGGCTTTACTTTTTCCAACAACTTCACCAATCAACTCTTCAGCTACCTCTGCTTTGTCATACGTTTGACCACTAATACTGAAAACGTGTCCAGCATTGCTGTGGATTGGACCACCAATCCCTGTGAGGTGAACTACCTTGTTATCACCTAAAGAAAGAATCAGAAACATTCTGACATTATTTTGGTATAATGTCATAAAGGAAATCTTTAAAATTGATATGTCATCTAATAATTGAAAGAGGTTTCTCTGAGTTCATTTAGTCTAGCGGTTCTCAACCATTTTTGTTCCGCGACCTCCTATTATAATTTCCTACTAGGCAGCAACCTCCAACCGTAACTTATTGTGCTTATAATAAAATTTTTAAGAAAGGTTATTATTCAGACTTGCATTAATTTACTTTTCTATTGCTTATTCACTATATACAATATACATACTTAAGCGAAGATTTGACAAATATGGCGAAGTATGTACAACAATCTTTGATACAGTAAACTATATTGTTACAGATATAGTGTTTCGACGGTATTTACAGACACGCCAATGTAATGCGAAGGTTGAGCTTGTATCTGTTCAACCAGATCAGGAATCTAGTAGCACAACGAATGTCACTTTCTGCATCAAGTCTGCTTCTGAATTTTGACTTAATAACTAAAAGTTGGAAACTTGGTTCGCAAAGATTTGTTCTTGGAAATGAAAGAAGGTGCAACACAATCTCAAACAGGACGGGGTAGGAACTAGTTTGAATACCAAGTAACCTTCAGATCTGCTTAATACAGCACGTTAGAATGGACATAAACAACTTTCAATGATGAATAGACATAATAAATGTTCTGTGCGATTAAAAATATTTTTACATATCGTTCTTGTTTAACTTTTAACTTTTTCAATGCGCTATGATCCTATCATTTATCTGGACCAGTTGGGAAAGGGGGAGGGAAGAATGGGGTATCTGGGTGAATGTTTACCTGATTGTTTTTTAAATGCATAATAAATGTTCACTCAGGGTTTAAAATTCCTCAAGGGGACTAATTTTAACTTACACCACCACATCTGTCAAGTACAATTTCTTTCCCTTTGTTTAAGATACCAAACAAAATTATTAATTACCAATAGTTAATTGACTAATCGGTAATTTTTGCAAAACTACTTTTATTTTAGTGGCGAAAGAGAAAAACTTGAAAGGAACATTAGTTATGTTTGACATAGATCTAAATCCACTAGATTAGTATTACATAAACTAAGGCCCGCAGGACGCGGGTAATATCCAGCTAGTCTAATTAGTTAATTAACTGTTTTTTTCTATTGATTCTTGCGTTGTCAGGTAAAAGAAATAGTTGTGCAAAATTCGAGGTTGGAGATAGGGTGTGGAAGAAATAACGTGTACAATGGCTGCCTGGTCGTGCGGTTTGCGCGCTGGACTGTCGTTCGGATTTATCGACGGTCGAGGGCTCAAACCCTGCCCGCTCCCATCCCCCGTCGTCCTGCTGGAGGTTTGGACTAGGAAGTAAACTATCTTCAACTCTGAAGGAACATCCGAAACATGTAAAACATTTTACAAACAAACAAACCTCAGGAGTATAGTCTATTGAATTACACTATCTGATCTAGTACGTATATAGATGATGTCTTTGAAGACTACCAAATCTAAAGTTAGTATAGACACAAAGCATTCTTTAACTCAGTAAATTTAATATGATAGATAGATAGATAGAGGGAGAGAGAGAGAGTGAGAAAGACTTAGAAAGAGAATGAAACAGAAAGAGAGAGAGACAGACAGACAAATAGAGATGGGGAAAAAAAAAGAGAACTTGACGAAAAAGTGTATATATTTATAGTGGGATGTGTGGCTGAGTTGCGAAATCGTTTGTCTACCTATCAATGGGCTAGATTTTGAGCCTCGACTCAAGCTGTGAATGCGGAGCGCCTAAAGGCAGCACTGAAGCCTTCTCCCAGAACCGCTTTTATGTACAGGTCCACATAAGAGATTGGAACATCGCGCCCTGAGCATGACAAACTTTACAAATACTATTCAAATGGAATCAAAAAGATGAATGTCTTGAGGGAGGAACAAATGGGAGAGGGGGGGGGGAGAGCGCGAGGACAGTTTCTAAATTTATAAAATGGTCTGCTCTTATGGACATTATTATAATAAATAATTAAACTGTGTCTTTATAGAATATTACTTATATTAAGCTTTAATATATATATTGTTCAATATCAAACTTGCGTAGATTTTAATGTGTTTTGATTAACGGTCTCTGAAAATGATTTAAGTAACCATGTCCAGGATTTAAAAATCTGTAAAAAAAATTTTACGACCTAAACTAAAAAAGGGCAGGTCTACGAAACGTCACAGAGGTAAACAAGTAAACAAACAGAAACTACCTTGGAGAAGGCCGAACAGAAAGTTCTAGAATGACAGGTTTATAGATCTACCAGGAAGACTAGCTATAAGACATTGAACTTGATCACATAAAAAACAATATTTTTTTTTATTCAAGCTTTCAAAGACCGCTTTTATTTCAACTTTTCGTTCTAATTTTTTTTTTAGTTATGGACGTTCAATCTGAGTACATTGTACACTACGTCAGGCATAAATCTCTTTGCTGTATCTCAGGGTTAAAACTCTGTATTATTATGAAGAGAATTTGGAAGATATTATACACAACCATTCAGTCTACCTTTTATATAATTAACGCATAAACTCAATAACTCTAATTCTTAGCTGATAAAAAAAAAAACTAACAAAATAAAAAAAAAACAAAAAAAACACTAAAAAAACAACAACTAAAAAAAAACTAACAAAACTGAGTGAACATGTTGACAAAGTTTCCATGCACTCCCTTCCCTTGTCTTGTCTGTTTGGAAGATATTTTTGTTACGTTTTTTTCCCCCCACTTCTCGCACCAAGTTAACAACTTTGCACATTATTCACAGCCAAAGACACGAATCAATAAAAACAAAATTAACCAGTTAGTATTAATTTAAATGTTTCATAAAGAGGTAGGGGAGATAAGCCTTGCGTTATTGAGAGATAAGGCCTTTATTGTGAGGTGTTTTCCCTTATGTAGGCTTTGAATCTAAAAAGTTGTTTTTTTTTTTTTTTGTTTTTTATTTTATTTAATTTTTTTTTTTTGTAAACATTTTCTTACTAGTTGAGAACTGGCACTTGTAAGAAATCTGGCCCTTATACTTTTCATATCTGGTTCGTAGAAATTTACACCTGCTATTGGGTCAGGTTTTAGTGATGATTATTGTTGCTAACTGGCAGGTGGATGTCCATAAGTGTATTAAGTGCTTTGAGTGCTATACGTAGTTTGCCCAGGTACATACAAGTTATATATAGTGTGTCTACGTACATACAAGTTATATGTAGTGTGTCTACGTACATACAAGTTATATGTAGTGTGTCTACGTACATACAAGTTATATGTAGTGTGTCCACGTACGTACAAGTTATATGTAGTGTGTCTACCTATATACAAGTTATATGTAATTTATTTACGTATTTACGTATGGGAGACGAACGTATGCCAAAAGCAATTTTTTTTAGCTGAAAGGTGGTCAACGTAACAGAGGCGCCCCAAGGAAACGCTTCAAAGACCAGCTTAGGCGTCAACTTTTCTTAGCTGACATAGAAGAGAGCAGCTGGTGGCATGCTGCCTCAGAACGAGACAGCTGGAGGTCACTCACGAAGGCCGCGGGATACACATTTGAGACCAGAAAAAAAAATCGGCTGCCGAGGACAAACGCAGACGGCGTATAGAAAATCTAAATCCACCACCTGCGGACAATGGTTATGCTTGCCCTGGATGTGGGAAAATATGTAGGTCACAGCTGGGGATGCGCAGCAACGGGAAATACTGCATTCTTTACTAATCTTCGGACTTGAAGACAAGCCTTATATATATATTTACGTACATAGAAGTTCTATGTATTGTGTACTCGTACACTCAAGCTTTATGTACACCAGTGTTAATAGACCAACTTTGGCAGTCAAGTTTAAAGACGTAATTTAGTCATGTAACTCGTATGAGTAAAAAAAAAATCTCGAAAGTTGTCTCCATTCGTCTCTTCGCCCGGTCAATAATTCGTATGTATTCAGTGATATATCCTGGGGTCTGGTTCAGAAATGTCAGAGGTGAGAATGTCAAAAAAAAAAGGGGGAGGGGGAGGTAACAGACAACATAGATCTCTTTTAATGATCATAACAGAAGCAACCTTGAAAGTTTAAAATCCAGGTAGAACAATCAAACATTACGCTCTTTTCTCCAGCAGTGTTTCTCAAACATTTGTTGTAGTGAACCCCCTACACGAAAAACGAACAAAATTCTCCCGGGTCTAGAAAATGGCTAAGCTGTCATCTTTAATGCACTATATCTTGTAATAAGAGAGACATTTAAATGACGTGACAATTAAGCAAGCAAAATATACAAACATCCTAAACTTTTCTAAAGGGGAAGAACTCCATCCTTAATATATATATATATATAAGTTGCTTTATATCCTTTGTTGCTACTATACAAAGAAAAATAACTACAAGTAATTAATTGTATAATTGTCTAATTAAAAAAAAATTGATCATGTCTTGTCTATGTTAATAAATAATTCTGCGAAGTATCAGCTAATCCGAGAATGGGTGTTTGGAAAAGTAAAGTGTACACGCTTGTTACCAGACAGACAGACCGACTGACAGACAGAGTTGATATAAGCTTTATAAAAAGAAATGCATCCGCTCGCTCTTAAAGAGTGAATGACAGGCTACACAAGAATGTATTTTGTAATGAGTATGTTCGTCTGAAAACATTGTTCGTGTTTTGTGGCGGGCCTGTTTTGTTCACACAAAAGATGTCAACATGACAAAGCGTCGTCGTCGATGTTGTTGCTTGTAAGATTGTGACCATTATTGGCGTCATAAAAACGGACTTTCTAGAATGGCTACAACAAAGACATATTGAGAGACATATTGACGTTTTGAAAGATATATTGAAAGACATATTAAAAGACATATTGAAAGACATATTGAAAGACATATTGAAAGACATATTGAAAGACATATTAAAAGACATATTGAAAGACATATTGAAAGACATATTAAAAGACATATTGAAAGACATATTGAAAGACATATTAAAAGACATATTGAAAGACATATTGAAAGACATATTAAAAGACATATTGAAAGACATATTGAAAGACATATTAAAAGACATATTGAAAGACATATTGAAAGACATATTAAAAGACATATTGAAAGACATATTGAAAGACATATTAAAAGACATATTGAAAGACATATTGAAAGACATATTAAAAGACATATTGAAAGACATATTGAAAGACATATTAAAAGACATATTGAAAGACATATTGAAAGACATATTAAAAGACATATTAAAAGACATATTAAAAGACATATTAAAAGACATATTGAAAGACATATTGAAAGACATATTAAAAGACATTAAAAGACATATTAAAAGACATATTGAAAGACATATTGAAAGACATATTGAAAGACATATTAAAAGACATATTAAAAGACATATTGAAAGACATATTGAAAGACATATTAAAAGACATATTGAAAGACATATTGAAAGACATATTGAAAGACATATTGAAAGACATATTGAAAGACAAATTGAAAGACATATTAAAAGACATATTGAAAGACATATTGAAAGACATATTAAAAGACATATTGAAAGACATATTGAAAGACATATTAAAAGACATATTGAAAGACATATTGAAAGACATATTAAAAGACATATTGAAAGACATATTGAAAGACATATTAAAAGACATATTAAAAGACATATTGAAAGACATATTGAAAGACATATTAAAAGACATATTGAAAGACATATTGAAAGACATATTAAAAGACATATTAAAAGACATATTGAAAGACATATTAAAAGACATATTAAAAGACATATTAAAAGACATATTGAAAGACATATTGAAAGACATATTAAAAGACATTAAAAGACATATTGAAAGACATATTGAAAGACATATTGAAAGACATATTAAAAGACATATTAAAAGACATATTAAAAGACATATTGAAAGACATATTGAAAGACATATTAAAAGACATATTGAAAGACATATTAAAAGACATATTAAAAGACATATTGAAAGACATATTAAAAGACATATTAAAAGACATATTAAAAGACATATTAAAAGACATATTGAAAGACATATTAAAAGACATATTGTAAGACATATTGAAAGACATATTGAAAGACATATTGTAAGACATATTGAAAGACATATTGAAAGACATATTGAAAGACATATTAAAAGACATATTAAAAGACATATTAAAAGACATATTGAAAGACATTTTGAAAGACATATTGAAAGACATATTGAAAGACATATTAAAAGACATATTAAAAGACATATTGAAAGACATATTAAAAGACATATTGAAAGACATATTGAAAGACATATTGAAAGACATATTGAAAGACATATTAAAAGACATATTGAAAGACATATTAAAAGACATATTGAAAGACATATTGAAAGACATATTGAAAGACATATTGAAAGACATATTAAAAGACATATTAAAAGACATATTGAAAGACATATTAAAAGACATATTAAAAGACATATTAAAAGACATATTGAAAGACATATTAAAAGACATATTGTAAGACATATTGAAAGACATATTGAAAGACATATTGTAAGACATATTGAAAGACATATTGAAAAACATATTAAAAGACATATTGAAAGACATATTGAAAGACATATTGTAAGACATATTGAAAGACATATTGTAAGACATATTGAAAGACATATTGAAAGACATATTGAAAGACATATTGTAAGACATATTGAAAGACATATTGAAAGACATATTGAAAGACGTATTGTAAGACATATTGTAAGACATATTGAAAGACATATTGTAAGACAAATGTCGACAACAGTTACAGTTGAGCTTTTTGAAAGATCTTGATTAGGAGATGAAACAAAGACCATCTTATTTAATAATTAATTTTCCAAAAATGTTCTTACTAATATCTTAATTAGTAATTTTTTGTATTGTGATCCTTGTTTTGTCAGGTTAAAGAAATAATTGTGCAAAGTTTCTGTTTGATCGGAGATTGGGTGTGTGAGAAATAACGTGTAAACTCTTTTTACCAACTAGTCCTCGTGCTTTTGTGTATAGATATAATCTTTTCAAAAAATATATAACTAGCCTGATTTTAAAAGTTATATCGGTAGCCTTGCTTATGACTAAGTAGGGGAATAAACTTACTATCTATTACCTAGCTAGAAATATAAGTCAAACCGGACATTCGAACGAATTGACAGGAATTGCAAGTCTGTCGTAAAGAATACAAAATTTGTTCACTTAAAAACAACTCCTATTGTCTTCAGGAACATTCACGACCCTCTGAGACACACACATACACACACACACGCATTGCTTCAGATACACTCTTTTAGATCACACCCCACACACACACACTTGATACTCACACACTTCACACCTACACACAGAGGTGATACTCAAACCCTCTTTTACTCCAGACACACACACACACACACACACTTATGGACACCTGAAAAAGGGTATGCGTGTAAGTGGGTAAAAAAAGACTTCTATAAAGACATTTGCAGGACTAGCAGTAGCCAGTTTGAGCTCAAACATCGGGCTTCAACCTTTCAATTGATATACGCATTGGACATGATCTTTTCAGTGAGTTGTTATTACTAAAACTATATCGATATCTATCTATATTTTAAAATTATCTATATCTTTATCTGTCTGTATACAAATTCATCTGCTCTTTTAAAAGCGAGGACATTTTAATATGTATCTATAAGAATTTGACAGAGCGTACTCAGCATTACAGCGACTTGAGATTATTTGATATAGAAGATGGCCTTAATAAAACTGGCCTTCTATGATTACATGACTACAAATGCTTAAAAAAAAAGTAAATAATACTATGTTATAATTTCTATTTAAAAATTAGTAAAACAGAATATTAACAACATAACAACATACTAGGCATTTCATAGTTTACAGGAGGGATTGAAAGTAAGCATCAGAAACTGTCGTGCAGTATGACTCCTGGCCACTTTAACTTGTCCACCCAAACCTGGCATCGAATAGTTCACTATAGTTTAAGTTGATCGCTTCAAAGAGTTTCATCTAAATAGTTCTTTAAAAATTTACAAAATACTTTCATTTTCTCAATATGCACATAACTTTCAAGTTATATACTTATGTACATAACTTTTCAGTAAGGATATTATTTCTTTTAAAGTTATGACTTACATCTTTTGTCATTTAAAAAAAAGTAAAATAGCGCTTTCAAAAGGGTGATTTAAAGGTCAGATGATGTTAAGGTCACCTACTTCGTTGGCCGACGGTTAACGAGGATGTCATGTGGCCAGCACAGTAACAGACAGCATTTATTGCCCAAACTAAAGTGAGGCTTTCATTTAAGTTGGCTGCATACGGAGGCGTCCAAAAAATCCTAAAAATCAAAATTCCAATCTTCACCAAGATTTGAACCAGAGACACTTCAGTTTAGAAGCGAAGTAATTACCACTCATCCAGCACGCCACATTTCTTTGATTAATTTATTCCAATTGTCATTTCGCCCAAAATGTTTTTATCTTCTCAAATCTTAGTTCTGTTGATATATCATTTATTGAACAATTGTAGTTTAGCAGTTCTCTGATCTTATCTCTTATGGGGTCTGACGGAGCTAATCTCTGTGGTTTGATGGAGCTAATTTCTGTGGTCTGACGGAGCTAATCTAAGTGGTCTAACGGAGATAATTTCTGTGGACTGATGGACCTAATATAGGTGGTCTGATGGAGCTAATCTCTGTGGTCTGACGGAGCTAATCTCTGTGGACTGATGGAGCTAATCTCTGTGGTCTGTCGGAGTTAATCTCTGTGGACTGTTGGAGCTAATGTCTGTGGTCTGATGGAGCTAATCTCTGTGGACTGATTCAGCTAATATCTGTGGTCTGATGGAGCTAATCTCTGTGGTTTGATGGAGCTAATTTCGGTGGTCTGAAGGAGCTAATCTAAGTGGTCTAACGGAGTTAATTTCTGTATACTGATGGACCTAATCTCTTTGGTCTGATGGAGCTAATCTCTGTGGTCTGACGAAGCTAATCTCTGTGGTTTGATGGAGCTAATCTCTGTGGTCTGACGAAGCTAATCTCTGTGGTTTGATGGAGCTAATTTCTGTGGTCTGACGGAACTAATCTCTGTGGTTTGATGGAGCTAATCTCTGTGGTCTGACGAAGCTAATTTCTGTGGTCTGACGAAGCTAATCTCTGTGGACTGATGGAGCTAATCTCTGTGGTCTGATGGAGCTAATCTCTGTGGACTGATGGAGCTAATCTCTGTGGTCTGACGGAGTTAATCTCTGTGGACTGTTGGAGCTAATCTCTGTGGTCTGATGGAGCTAATCTCTGTGGACTGATGGAGCTAATCTCTGTGGTCTGACGGAGTTAATCTCTGTGGACTGTTGGAGCTAATCTCTGTGGTCTGATGGAGCTAATCTCTTGGGACTGATGGAACTAATCTCTGTGGACTGATGGAGCTAATCTCTGTGGTCTGACGAAGTTAATCTCTGGGGACTGATGGAGCTAATCTCTGTGGACTGATGGAGCTAATCTCTGAGTTCTGATGGAGCTAATCTCTGTGGTCTCATGGAGCTAATCTCTGTGGTCTGACGGAGCTAATCTCTTGGGACTGATGGAACTAATCTCTGTGGACTGATGGAGCTAATCTCTGTGGTCTGACGAAGTTAATCTCTGGGGACTGATGGAGCTAATCTCTGTGGACTGATGGAGCTAATCTCTGAGTTCTGATGGAGCTAATCTCTGTGGTCTCATGGAGCTAATCTCTGTGGTCTGATGGAGCTAATCTCTTGGGACTGATGGAACTAATCTCTGTGGACTGATGGAGCTAATCTCTGTGGTCTGACGGAGTTAATCTCTGTGGACTGTTGGAGCTAATCTCTGTGGTCTGATGGAGCTAATCTCTTGGGACTGATGGAACTAATCTCTGTAAACTGATGGAGCTAATCTCTGTGGTCTGACGGAGCTAATCACTGTGGTCTCATGGAGCTAATCTCTGTGGTCTGATGGAGCTAATCTCTGTGGTCTGACGGAGTTAATCTCTTGGGACTGATGGAGCTAGCTGACTAAAGGTGTTCGTGGTTTGGCAGATGCAACAGATCGATCCAAATCGGGATTTAAACCATATCCGCCTTGTTAAACAACGACGCAGTTTCAACCATTCATTCTAAT
The DNA here is from genome assembly GCF_947242115.1 of Biomphalaria glabrata. Classification (NCBI taxonomy): domain Eukaryota; kingdom Metazoa; phylum Mollusca; class Gastropoda; family Planorbidae; genus Biomphalaria; species Biomphalaria glabrata. The sequence goes on from NC_074719.1 coordinate 5,269,027, forward strand.
TTCTTTATTAATACTAAGGTTCACGCCGCATGTTAAAAAATAATTAAAACTTGAATAAAAACAATAAAGTTCTAAAAATACAAAATTGTATAATTGTTTTTGCTAATTTCTTGATAAAGTTGTTTTAGTCTATATACCAAAACCAGATTGTCTAGATAGAGCTTTTGATTTGTGCTAAATTAGATATTAAAAAAAAAACAACATTAAAATACATTTTTGTAAAAGACAATACCTCCATTATAAAACTTAAAATATAATAAAAAATTAAATTAAAAAAATATTTTATCTGATTATTACTTCTCTTTTTTATTTCAGGTTTGATTTGTATGTCGACTAGAATAGGCAATCTATGGAGAATCAATGTTCCTACAGAATAAAGTAAAACATCTTTGATAAAGACACAAGATTGAAACCAGTACCAAATATTTGGCTGAAGAGTCCTGAACTCCCGCTAATAAGTTACTGAAATCCTGTTCGCTTCCATCCTGGTATGCAGATAGTCTGGAGACTATTTTCTAAAGGGACAGTCTAAAAATCAAAACAAGTGCTTGTAAAAATAACTAGATAAAACGGACTCGAAAGAAAATATATTCGTATTCTAAGCAGCCTGGAGCTCATGCAGAGATTCATGCAGAGATTCATGCAGAGATTCATGCAGAGATTCCTTCGTCTTTCAAGCGAGCTAGAACTAAGAGAAAAGATATTGGCACTGAAGCATTGTAGCGATCTAGACGTTCACCTTTCAGGCGACCTTGAACTCGTAGGAGAGACATTCACCTTTCAAGCGACCTTGAACTCGTAGGAGAGACGTGTCCTTTCAAGCGACCTTGAACTTGTAGGAGATACGTTCACATTTCCATCGACCTTGAACTCGTAGGAGAGACGGTCCCTTTCAAGCGACCTTGAACTCGTAATAGAGACGTTCACATTTCCAGCGACCTTGAACTCGTAGGAGAGACGTTCCCTTTCAAGCGACCTTGAACTCGTAGGAGAGACGTTCACATTTCCAGCGACCTTGAACTCGTAGGAGAGACGTTCCCTTTCATGCGACCTAGAAGGTTGGAAACTCATAAAAGGGATACTCATCTGTTAAATTTAAATAGAACTCAGACAAAAGATGTTTATCTTTCAAGTGACCTGGAAGGCTAGAATTCGTAAAAGACACATTCATCTTTTAAGCGACCTACAACGCTACAACTCGTAAAAGACAAATTCATCTTTAAGGCGACCTACAACTCTAAAACTCGTAAAATGCACTTTCATCTTTCAGTCGACCTACAACGCAAAAACTCGTAAAAGAGATATTCATCTAATAAAAGACTTAAACCTCGTAAACATTTATGTAATTTTGTGCTCACAAACACATTTCTTCAATTTAGTGCACATAAACATTTCCTAGATTTAGTGCACATAAACATATCCTAGATTTAGTGCATGTAAAGGTTTCCTAGATTTAGTGCACATAAAATATTTCCTAGAGCTAGATAACAAAAACATTTTCTAGAATGAGCACAATCAACGATCAATGCCCTTCCGATCACGTGGTGGCCAACACGACTGAGTATCTGTCCACAGAAGTCAACATACTATTAGATGCTGTTTTAAACATTTTCTATTTTGCGACATTCATAGTTAACTGCATTTGTATTCACGTCATGTTCACGACACCTCACTTAAGGAAAACCAGCGCGTTCGTCATGTACCAGTCCTGCAATGACGCTCTGTTCGCTCTGGTGTCCATCATTCTCTTCCTCTGCGATAAAACTCTTTCAGAATCTGTACCCTTCAATTTCCCTGGGGTCCTACACAGTTATATAAGCTACTCGTGCATTATCCTCATTTCCTTAGAGAGATGGGTATACTTGATCTACCCCTACTATCACAAATCTATCACCTCTAGAAAAATTATTTTTTTCATTGTCTCCTCTTTGGGGATTTCTTTCTTTGTTAGTTGTCCCTTCTGCTATTGTGACAATTTTGATTCCATTCATATGTATTTTGTCGTTCACCACAAATATATCTTTCCGGTTTTCCATGTCGTCTGCTTGATATTTCTTGTTTTCATCTACACACATATTACAGTAGTGCTATACAACCATTACAAGCAGATTTCCAGACTGAACAGAAGTGTGACGGATGTTTCAACCTACAGGAAAAACATAGAAGACTTAAATTCTAGAAAGTGGAACTCTTTCATGTTTGTTTTTCTAGTCAGTTGTTCATATTTGCTACTGGTGTCCCCTTTTACAGGTGCAAAAGCTTACGCATTTATTGCGGAAAGTCCCGGGTCTTCGGATTTTTACATAATCACACGTGTGGCCCATCTGTTTCACACAGTTTCTCACTTCAGTAATTTTATTGTTTATTCTCTGAAGAGCCCAGGGTTCAAGGACACTTTCAAAGAAAAGATTATTAAGCTCAAGAATTACATGAAAGCGCCATTTCTGAAATGCAGACAAAACAGAAAAGAAGGCGATGCAATTCAGATGTCTACAATTTCATCTGAAACATTATTTTATCAATTTTAAACTTGCTTGTCAAGGAAGAGTTTTTTTTGTTTTTTTTTACTGAACGTGAAATTCGATTCCACTGAATTATGAACCCTACGTGTATTCGTGTTTGTAGGTAAAAGTAAAATACTAATACACTATAATCTACGTTCACAGTCAACAATAAACAACCAACTACCATTACTGTCATGGTGGAAAAACAATACTTTATTATTTTGAACGAATGCACCTTTGCGCACCATATCAACATCCCCTCTTCTTTAAAAAAAAAATTTCGGAGAATATAAAAAAACAACAAAAAAACACAACTAATATAAACAACAACATATAATATCCATATATACGTTTCAACACATATGAAACATGTCAGATTTAAAAATAAATATTTAAGAGTTCATTAAGAAACATAGTCCTTGAATCTTGTCGGTTTCTTCAACTGATCCCTTGATTGCTCCGGTGAAACTTTTTGCCGATTCGCGGCCATGTTACCTTCTCCTCGAGCAGCTCGGGTACAGGAAGGATATTTCTGGCAGCCATTGTAAGGCGTAGCCTTGTTGTCTATTTACTATTGCAAACGATAAATCTGTATCTATCTAATGATTACCTCTCATCATTAATACACTGCTGAAATCAACCAATACTGTTCAGGAGTGCTTAGCCTTTCGACCACGCGTTTCTCTAAACTTAGCTTAGTTTATTAACAGTTTTTTATACAATAACAATAACTTTAAAAAAAAAATGATTAGGATCTAGGTCCACAGTCAGCAACAAGCAAACAACTACCATTAGTGTCATGGTGGAAAACACTACTTTATTATCTTGAACGAGCGCACCCTTGCGCACTATATCAACAGAAATACTATGATAGAGAAGTTATTTTTGTGAGAGAACCATTAAGATTATTAATAATTTGTATTTCTGACATTTAAATTATTTTTTAAAATCTTTTTTACATTTTGTAAAAATAAATAGAGTATTATATATATATATGTATACATTTAAAATACATTGAATTATGAGGTTAGCTCAGCAGTTTAACAGTATTGAAAATTCATCTGCACTTCATCTTAAACTTGTTATGTAATTTATTTCACACTTGTTATGTACTTTATTTTTCACATTTTTATAATAACAAAAATCCACCATAATGTGTATTATAATTATGTGACTCAAATCTAAAAATAAAAACAATATGTTTGTAAGCAATTTGTATTTGTCTATATGTGTGATTTTATGTCATAAAATGATGACTGCCGGGTCGTCATCGATACCTGGTCAACAAGGCTACCTTGTCAACATACCTAAGTGGTCGACATGGCTACCTAATAGACAATGTTAACTGGTGAACGTGGCTACCTGGTTGTAATTGCTACTTAGTTGATAAGACTATGGTTACATGGCCTACATAACTAAATGGTCGACATTGTTACTTGGTCGACATAGCTACCTAATTGGAATGGCTAACTGGTCAAAATGGCAACCTGCTTGACATGACAAGCTGGTAGACTTAGCTATCCTGTCGACATGGCTACCTGGTCGTAATTATGTCTACCTGGTCGGCATGGCTACCTGGTCGGCATGGCTACCTGGTCGGCATTGCTACCTGGTCGTAATTATGTCTACCTGGTCGGCATGGCTACCTGGTCGTAATTATGTCTACCTGGTCGGCATGGCTACCTGGTCGTAATTATGTCTACCTGGTCGGCATGGCTACCTGGTCGTAATTATGTCTACCTGGTCGGCATGGCTACCTGGTCGGCATGGCTACCTGGTCGGCATGGCTACCTGGTCGTAATTATGTCTACCTGGTCGGCATGGCTACCTGGTCGTAATTATGTCTACCTGGTCGGCATGGCTACCTGGTCGTAATTATGTCTACCTGGTCGGCATGGCTACCTGGTCGGCATGGCTACCTGGTCGGCATGGCTACCTGGTCGTAATTATGTCTACCTGGTCGGCATGGCTACCTGGTCGAAATGGCTACCTGGTCGGCATGGCTACCTGGTCGTAATTATGTCTACCTGGTCGGCATGGCTACCTGGTCGAAATGGCTACCTGGTCGGCATGGCTACCTGGTCGAAATGGCTACCTGGTCGAAATGGCTACCTGGTCGAAATGGCTACCTGGTCGGCATGGCTACCTGGTCGAAATGGCTACCTGGTCGAAATGGCTACCTGGTCGAAATGGCTACCTGGTCGAAATGGCTACCTGGTCGAAATGGCTACCTGGTCGAAATGGCTACCTATTCAAAAATGTTACTTGGTCTTTATATCTGCCTGGTCGACATAGCTACATGGTCGTGCAGTATGCATTCCAGACGTAACGACGATCCTGAGTTCAAACCCCTCAAGCTGCCCTACCTAGCCTTCCATCTGAAGGTTTGAGCTACAGTATATTAATGTTCATTTTAAAAGGAATTTAAAAAAAAAATTATAACTATAAATAAATAAATATAACTAAATAAAATAAAGATACTACGGTTGTAAAAAAAAACAACGGATTTTCTAAACAAAATATCGCTTAAATTTTGATAAAAGTTCCCACGGTTCTAATGAAACAGATTGTTAAGTTTTGCACAATTTATTTGTTTTAATTTCAAAAGTTAAATTAAATGTATTATCTCAAACCAATAACATTAAAGCTTAGAGAATTGAGTAATATAAATATAAATTGTTTACTTTAGTTAGAGACGTTAGTACTAGTGACGTGACACAGATTGTTATGACGTTTCAGAATATGAGCCCTTACAAAGACACTAGGGTTTTTTTTTTTTTGGTGTTAGAACAAAAGCATCGTAATGGTTGTCAGGCATATGTACGTAGATCTACACCAAAATAGTTACACTTGTCAAATATTTCTTAAAACTCAAGAATTTTTTTTTTTTTTAGTAGGCATCTAAATCTATTGTAACTGTGAATAGACCTTGATTTTAATGATTTAACTGTATAAAATTTACCCCTTGTTATGTAGAGAGAGAGTAATCCTTAAGGGTTCATTTGTACTGTAAGGCTTCGTTATATAAAAGTCAATAACTTTAAAAAAAGAAAGGTACCCTTCTTTTCTGAAGGCTTTAATTCAAGGCGAAAATATGAACTACGCATATTAAAAATTGTGATGACATAGAGGTCAATACGAGGAAAGCGATAACAGGAGCGTCCTTGTATAATTGGCGCCACACCTGCATGGAGGACCTCAGAGCAGGGGACACAAGTAGAAAGTGGCTTCAGACATTGCCAGTGACAGATCTTTGTGGAGACGGCTTACCACCCAATGCGAGAGGATCTCAGTCTCAGTAAGTTCAGCTGTTATATACTGTTATAAGGTGTCCACTATTACTTTGCACGGAGACGAAATGAGTGTATGACCTGGTCAGTGTGCCGACACTTACAGACAACTTGATGATCTAGGTCACATGACTAAATTTGTCTTATCGGAAAGAGGGGGGGGGGCGGGCACGAACATATTCTTGAGCCCGGGCCCACGGGGACCTTGCTACGCCACAGGTTTTCACTGTCTATGTACGATTTTAATTTAAAAAAAAACAAAAAAAATAACAACAAACAACTCTTTCTTTCATTCTTTTCCCATTTTGTCTCTCTATTCTCTAATGAGAGTTCCATTTGTTTAATATAGGATTTAAAGTCTTATACATTAGTATCTTCTTTTACTTGATGTACATTTTGTATTTTACATTGTAGAAGATTGTAAGTCTCTATGACTGAATGTAAATGTGATAATGCAGCATTGCCATTCTACAAAATAATAACTGGCTCAGGTTTACATCCATTGTAATGTAGGCCCTATAATAAGATGGTGTTTATGTTGATGAATACTGACATTTTTGCAATATTTTTAAGTACCAAAACGAACGGGTATGACTATATTTTGTTTTGTTCCTCAAGGTATGTATGTTTAAGGAATGCACTCTCAAAAATAGTTCATAATCTATATTTGAATAATTCTGCTAGCTGATACGAATGTTTAACTATTTTAAAATAAACAAACAATTAGTAGGTACAAGGTTTGACCAGTCTGACCGACAAGAATAATAATAAAAAAAAATCCATTAAAATCCATGAATGTTAGGGAATATATCTGTAAGTTTTATAAAGTGACATATTAGTATCCGTCGGGGGGAGAGACGCGTCGGCACAAAGTTACCTCCTTTCACAGTCAATTAAAGGTTCACCAAGTGTGATAACATACAGATTTATATTCTGTTCTTTCACTACTTAAGAAAATACATCAATATCCGGCTTCACCTTTTAAATAAATTTAATATTACAAAAAAAAAATTATGTTTTTGATACAGATTAGCAGAGAATGACTGGGTTCCACATTAGGTCTTAACTTTACTAAACAATCCGGCCTTGACATTGCGCGTTAACCCTTAGTGGTAGTTTAGCTATCAGACTAGTGTTTGCACTCATTGTAAAACAGTTCAGCACTATAAGGGTTAATGGTCATAATGTATAAAGTTTGTTGATGGAATGCGTGGGTTTGTTGAAACGTGTGTTGTTTTTAAATTTTAGTCTGATGGTAGGATGGTAGACTGGAATGCTGGTATGTTGCTCTTTTTCTTTCTTTTTCTCTCTCTCTCTCTGTCTCTCATCTATCTCTCTTTCTTTCCTCATATAATCTCTCTCTCCCTCTTCATCTCTCTACATCATCTTCATCTTAATCTGCTCTTAACTTTCGACGCAGGGGTGCTGTGACAGTTCGCGTAACCGAATCCCTCCACTTTTCTCGGTTAGCAGCTGCTCTTAACAGGATATCAAAAGAGAGTCCGGTCCATTGTTTTACCTTGTCCAGCTTTTCTTTGGACGACCCTTTCTTCGTGCTCCCTCCACTGGACCTTGAAGAATGACTTTAGACGGTGAGATATGTCTTACAATATGACCAAACCAGCTCAGCTTTCTTCTCTCCACAGTATTGAGGAATTCTTTCTCTTTAGCCAGCCTCAGTGTTGACTTGAAGCAGTACATTTACAAAGCAAATATAGTGTCTTTCAACAGTACATGAATAAAACAACAAGACACATGTATACAAACCACTTTTTTTTAAAATATAGTTTTAAGATAAATAAATATAAATATAAATAAAATAAATATTAATAAATACAAATATAACACAGCTCAAAGTATTATACAGTTTTCAAGACCTCATCAAAGTAAGTAGGATCTCTTTGTCCTCTGTTGATAGCAATATACCTATCTTTATCTATACCTGGCATATGGTATCTGTAGCGTTCATTGACAAAAAGCTTGGTGACAATCATAGATAGTGCCGATTGGTCAAACCTGTGAAATGAACATTTTTTGTCAATGTATTGTTTCATCTAGTTTTATGTAAACAAATTGTCCACAAAACCTTTTTCATTGAAAGTAATTTATAATTAAAACTAGACTAAAGAGAGAGTTTGTGTTATCTCACTAACTCAGGTTGGCCCAAGGAATCCGTCCATGGGGATTTAAGGGAAGCCAAAGCCGGGGTTCCAAATTTCAGCACGAATATTATGTCAGTGAATATGAACTAAAAACTACCAGTAGTTCACAATCATGTTTTCATCCATACGAAATGCTAATCTAGAGCCTTATTGGGTGCGCTCACCCAATGCATACTGACCTCCTTGTTAACTGTCTATTTATGGAAGTCGTCACCATTATTGCATTATGGGTAGACAAAGAGAAATGGATGGAGATAGTGGAGACTTTGTGTGAGTCTGTTACATATCAATGAAATTAAATTGTCATCTAGTAGTACATGGCGGTCATTCGAACAGGCCATTGGACAGAGAGAATAGCCTTTGAAAGATATCCCTTACTTCAAGAGTTTCTAAGGCCGTGTACACTATTCCTTTACATATATGGGTAATAGTGTACAACCCAACTGTTTAGACAGTACGGTCACTTGCTTAATGAACTTTGTTTATTTGTGTAAATATATGTACATACATGCTCTTCATTTTCTTTAAGCCAAATAAAAAAAAGAAAGTTTTCTGTTAAATGTTTGCTTACATTACTCAACAAACAAACAAAGAAACATAGAAATAAAGTGTTGTTTTTTTCCGGCTCGCTTCCTTAAGTTAGAAAAAAAAAAAGCCGTTATATTTAAACTTAAGAAGGTACAAAATAAGGTAAGAGTAGATTTTTAAACAGCCTTTCTAGTTGTTTTTTTTTGTTTAGATACAAATATAACATCAAACACAGGTAAAGAAACAGCCTTTCTAGTTTGTTTTTTTTTGTTTAGATACAAATATAACATCAAACACAGGTAAAGAAACAGCCTTTCTAGTTTTTTTGTTTAGATACAAATATAACATCAAACACAGGTAAAGAAACAGCCTTTCTAGTTTTTTTGTTTAGATACAAATATAACATCAAACACAGGTAAAGAAACAGCCTTTCTAGTTGTTTTGTTTAGATACAAATATAACATCAAACACAGGTAAAGAAACAGCCTTTCTAGTTGTTTTTTTTTGTTTAGATACAAATATAACATCAAACACAGGTAAAGAAACAGCCTTTCTAGTTTTTTTGTTTAGATACAAATATAACATCAAACACAGGTAAAGAAACAGCCTTTCTAGTTTTTTTGTTTAGATACAAATATAACATCAAACACAGGTAAAGAAACAGCCTTTCTAGTTTTTTTGTTTAGATACAAATATAACATCAAACACAGGTAAAGAAACAGCCTTTCTAGTTTTTTTGTTTAGATACAAATATAACATCAAACACAGGTAAAGAAACAGCCTTTCTAGTTTTTTTGTTTAGATACAAACATAACATTAACCGCAGGTTTTCGGATGATTGCTTGATGTGTGCTATGAGTGTGTGATGATTCTGTAACATAAAACAGTGTCGCGATGACTTGTTTTGTGCGTGATATTTTGACGATTGTGCAAATGGCGAGATGGTTGCGTGACGATTGTGAGATAAGTTGGGATTTTCGGATGATTGCTTGATGTGTGCTATGATTGTGTGATGGTTTATGTGCTAATTGACTGATACATGTGTGATGTGGGTAGGCAAACAGCGCTACACCCTGGCAGAGCCTGCGGTGTTGCTGATAGCAAACTGTATTGTATACAACAGCTGCGTGGAGAGGGGGAAACTGCTTTGTGGAAGACCACAACTAATGCCCAGGCTTTCATCTCATTCTTATGAGATGGCCACTAGTCTTTTTTTTTTTACTAAAAAAGACCATATATATATATATATATATATATATATATATATATATATATATATATATATATATATATATATATATAGAGAGAGAGAGAGAGAGAGAGAAAGAGATGGAGAGAGAGAGATAGGTATAGATATATACGCGATGCATATATATTTTATAAATGATGTGTGTAAAGAATTTTGTGATACACGTGCGATATGAGTGATGTTAGGGTTTTGTATTGTAGTTATGATTTTGTGTGATGTGTGTGTGATGTGTGTGTGATGTGTTTATGATGTGTGTGTGTGATGTGTGTGTGTGATGTGTGTGTGATGTGTTTATGATGTGTGTGTGATGTGTGTGTGTGATGTGTGTGTGATGTGTGTGTGTGATGTGTTTATGATGTATGTGTGATGTGTGTGTGTGTGATGTGTGTGTGATGTGTTTATGATGTGTGTGTGATGTGTGTGTGATGTGTGTGTGATGCATGAGTAATGACCTTTATTTACAATGACTATTTGCGCCCTACAAACCTGTGACACATATGAATTTCTTTCTTTGGGGTAAAGCAGTCCACGCTGTTCTCCTTGGTAAGCGGACAGAAACAATCTTTCTCAAAGCCACACTTGGCCCACGGTTCCAGCACAGCTCTCACTATAAACGGTGTCTGTTTAAATACAATAATTCCACTTTGTATTTGCGTGTAGTTTAGATAAGCACAAGGCATGTCTCCCATGTAGTCAAACATCTAGGAAATAGAACATTACATTAGTGAAACATCTGGGAAATATAACATTACGCTAGTGAAACGTCTAGGAAATAGGCTGTGTATGTCGCCTACAACTTATCTCTATGGAAAGAGCTTCACTCCTGTACGCTGAACGGCGAGCTAAAACCTAGTTTTAAGTCTAAAACATGTCATAAGATGATAGACATAAGTCAAATATCTTGAGAGATTTACTAGTGCATCTTAAAAGTAATAAATAATACAGTTATAGGCCCAACTTACACCTTTCAAAGTTGCTACAGGGATATTGTGCATTCCATTAACTCCCCATAGTTGTAAGCCTAGTTTATCTCCCCTGTCGAGTAACTCAAGGACTGTATCTTTCCAAGATAGTGAGGCATCTTGGTAGACAACAAACTTGTTCGACTTCATCATGGAAGCCTGGAGAAAAGTGTTTAAAAATGATTATGTACATGAAGTATTCAGATATTAAACACATTGATACAAACAGTTCGTTTTTACCGTAGCGAAGAGTGGTTCCCACACAAAGTAGTTGACTATTAACATGACAATGAGTGGTTTCCACACAAACTATTTGACTATTACCATGACTATGAGTGGTTTCCACACAAACTATTTGACTATTACCATGACTATGAGTGGTTTCCACACAAACTATTTGACTATTACCATGACTATGAGTGGTTACCCCACAAACTATTTGACTATTACCATGACTATGAGTGGTTTCCAGGTGTAACATCCTCGCTCTTTAAAGAAACTTGGAAACTTTTCAAATGGAAACACGATCACGTGACACCTGCACGCATTTATCGTCTGAAACAAAAAAAAAAAATTAATGATTCATAAATATTGATATGAAGTGTACTTTCAAAATGGCGTCTACGGCATGTCCGGCAGAAAGAATACCGAAATACACATACGCTATGTCAGGATGAGTAGCATAAGCCTTCGTTACCTTGGCAACGATTCGAGTTATTATTGTGAAGCACTCATATGTCACTCAAGCACGTTCTTATTCTTGTGGCTCCTGCCCGTTGTCTAAGCTTTGGCGATAAGGCAATGTTAAAACTCTACAAGACTCTACATTTAATCACATTTTTAATAGCAACTATTAGCTGTATAAATGTCAACTGTAATACTGACTATTATTTTACCTTTTCTCTTTGTTCCGGAGTGAGTCCAATATCAAAGATAACAAAAGTCATATTTTTAACTTTAGGGTAGACAACTGCGTGTAGATTGTGAACTGAATATTGTGTCTCGTCATAGTGGTTATCGGACGTGGCTGTCACAAAGATCACATCACTGACTGGTATGGTAGAGGAGAGCTCCACTATTTGTTGACGATTCTGTTCTGTTAATGTCAACTTTGGTGATAAGATGTCCCATATTCTTTCTTTAGGATTTTGGCTCAGTGGTCGGAAGCAGGTCTCTGGCCGACAAGCTAAAACAAGAAAAAACAACAAAAAAAACAGGGGCGTAGATAGGAATGTGTCACCATTTGGGCTTGACCTCATCAGTGGCCTCTGCATTTTGTGTAATTTTTAATATTTTTTATGTAAAAAAAAAACAACACTCATTTGGCCCCACTCAAGTTGGGGCCGGGGATATTTTCAAATTCTATCCCTCTCCGCACCATAGCTACTCCTCTGTCAGAAAATACATTTTCAAAAATAAGGCTCATATTAAGTACGTCTATGTTATTTAGTTTGGATCAGTCTTGTAATTATCTATCGGTTGTTGCAATGCCATAACAAATCTTTGCGATTAGAAATTATTTTTTTACCAATCGGCTTTGTTTAGCTTTTAGCTTTCTCAATGCGCTATGATCCTTATCACTTGTCTGGACCAGTTAGGAAAGGGGGAGGGAAGATGAGAGTATCTTGGTGAATGTTTACATGGTCGTTTTTTAAATGGATACAAATTATTTTCTAAGGGCTCAAGAGTCATCAAGGGGACTAATTCAACTTATTACCACCACATGTCAATAACGAATTCTTTCCCTTGTTCAAGATATCAAACAAAATAATTAATTACCAATGGTTAATTAACTAATTGGTTAATTATTTTTTTTTATTCTTGTATTGTCAGGTAAAATACTTGTAAAAATTTCAGCTTAATACGCGAGTGAGTGTTGGAGAAGTAACGTGTACAAACTGTTTGCCAGACAGACAGACAAACAGAGAGATTTAGGCTAATATAAGAAATAAAACCTATAGGTAATACAGAAAGATAATGTTGCTAAAATACCTACCGCACTAGCACAATGTCAACGCTGTAATATCATGTGTTTATCCTATGTGTTTATCCTATGTGTTTACCCTATGTGTTTATCCTATGTGTTTATCCTATGTGTTCATCCTATGTGTTTATCTTATGCGTTTATCCTATGTGTTTATCCTCTGTGTTTATCCTATGTGTTTATCCCATGTGTTTATCCTATGTGTTTATCATATGTGTTTATCCTATGTTTATCCTATGTGTTTATCCTATGCGTTTATCCTATGTGTTTATCCTATGTGTTTATCCTATGTGTTTATCCTATGCGTTTATCCTATGTGTTTATCCTATGCGTTTATCCTATGTGTTTATCCTATGTGTTTATCCTATGTGTTTATCCTATGTGTTCATCCTATGTGTTTATCTTATGCGTTTATCCTATGTGTTTATCCTCTGTGTTTATCCTATGTGTTTATCTCATGTGTTTATCCTATGTGTTTATCATATGTGTTTATCCTATGTTTATCCTATGCGTTTATCCTATGTGTTTATCCTATGTGTTTATCCTATGTGTTTATCCTATGCGTTTATCCTATGTGTTTATCCTATGCGTTTATCCTATGTGTTTATCCTATGTGTTTATCCTATGTGTTTATCCTATGTGTTTTTCCTATGTGTTTATCCTATGTGTTTATCCTATGCGTTTATCCTATGTGTTTATCCTATGTGTTTATCCTATGTTTTTATCCTATGTGTTTATCCTATGTGTTTATCCTATGTGTTTATCCTATGTGTTTATCCTATGTGTTTGCTCAAAATCTCACCGATGGTACCTTTCCCCTTCATACGAAAATTAATTCGTTCGAAATCCCCTTTAGCCAACTGAAAACATCGACGGGTCCCAAAGTGGCGACCGGGAGGATTCGAAGAATGTGATAAAATTTTTAAATTTTGTATACATATTTCAAATTTGTTTAGAATCCTAATTTAAAATACATAATAAATATTCACTAAAGTTAGTTCCTGTAGTTGTTTTTCAGGAACAGTGCTCCATAGATAATATGTATGTGTTTTTATACTATAAAATATTTTTATAGAGATAGTGTTGAAGAGGCCGCATGCAACCAGGTGCTCTCTACTATGTCAGCTAAGTCAAGCTGGCACCTAAGTTGGTCTTTAAAGCGTTTCCGTGGGGCGCCTCTATTACGTCGACCACCTTTTAGCTCACCAAAAAAGACTGCCTTTGGCATGCGTTCGTCCCTCATACTGGATACGTGCCCCGCCCAACTGGAGGTCAAAATCCGCGGAAAACACATTTGAGACGCAGACGGCGAAAAGAAAATCTTAATCGACCACCGGTGGACAATGGTTATGCTTGCCCTGGATGTGGCAAAATATGTAGGTCACAGCTGGGGCTAGGTAGCCACGGAAAATACTGCATTCATCATTAATCGTCAGACTCGAAGACAATCCTTATTATTATTATTGAAGAGGCAGTTGGGCAGAAGTAAAGGCGGTTGGTCGTTGTTCTGGCCACATGACACCCTGCTCGTCAACCGTTGGCAAAAGAAACAGATGACCTGAACATCATCTGTCCTGTAGATCTTATCTTATCTTATATAATACAGACGTTACTTCAAAAAAGAAGATGATTACGTCCTACGCGTCATGCATTTAGTCCTGCATATTAACCAATGACTTAAATTCTGCCAAGTCACTGGTTTTCCTGGCTAGCTCAGGCAATCCATTCCATGCTCTAATAGCACTAGGGAAGAAGGAGTATTTGTACAAATTTGTCCTAGCATATGGGATGAGGAATGCGTCTTTATCTTTGTGTTTTTCAGAGTATTTTATTAAATTTTGTTTTTGTATTTGAAGATTATGGTTCAGTGTTTTATGTATAATTGCTACTTTACTTTTGAGTCTTCTGTCCTGAAGGCTTTCTAAATTTAATGATTTTACTATACACAACGAGGAAATTTATATTCTCTTCTTTCACACTTTGAAAATAAATAATACAATTGACTAGATGTAGTTCAATCTAAAGATATGGCCAACATCTGGATTAACATTTACTGCCCCTATCCCATAATACGCTTCTCGTCTGCCGAAAATAAGACTCCGTGTTCAAATTTCTGTGAAGCCCTGTAATGCAATTACTAGATGTAGTTCAATCTAAAGATATGGCCAACATCTGGGTTAACATTTACTGTCCCTATCCCATAATAAGACCGTAAATTAGACTCCGTGTTCAAATGGTATTTTTATGACTCCAAATTATATACTGAAATTTTGTGGTACAATTTCTATGTTAAACAGACTTCTCTACCGAAAGACGCATTCATTTTAAATGTCCTTAGGCCAAGATGAAACAGCGTCTCTAACTTAAAATACTTAATTTTCAAAATCCTGCTAGTAATGAAATTTACCCCCCACGAAAAAAAAAATTTGAAAAAATATATATTACTAGATTAAACACAAACACACACACTCACGGAAAACTAGATTTCAAAATCCCAATCTATAGTTGGAAGATCTCAACTAGATCTTAACTATAACTAGATCTTAACTAGATCTTATCTAGAACTAGATCTTATCTAGAACTAGATCTTAACTAGATCTTATCTAGAACTAGATCTTAACTAGATCTTATCTAGAACTAGATCTTAACTAGAACTAGATCTTAACTAGATCTTATCTAGAACTAGATCTTAACTATAACTAGATCTTAACTAGATCTTATCTAGAACTAGATCTTAACTAGATCTTATCTAGAACTAGATCTTAACTAGATCTTATCTAGAACTAGATCTTAACTAGAACTAGATCTTAACTAGATCTTATCTAGAACTAGATCTTAACTAGAACTAGATCTTAACTAGATCTTATCTAGAACTAGATCTTAACTAGATCTTATCTAGAACTAGATCTTAACTAGATCTTATCTAGAACTAGATCTTAACTAGATCTTATCTAGAACTAGATCTTAACTAGAACTAGATCTTAACTAAAACTAGATCTTAACTAGAACTAGATCTTATCTAGAACTAGATCTTAACTAGATCTTAACTAGATCTTATCTAGAACTAGATCTTAACTAGAACTAGATCTTAACTAGAACTAGATCTTAACTAGATCTTAACTAGAACTAGATCTTAACTAGAACTTATCTAGAACTATATATTAACTAGATCTTATCTAGAACTAGATCTTAACTAGAACTATATCTTAACTAGATCTTATCTAGAACTATATCTTAACTAGAACTTATCTAGAACTATATCTTAACTAGAACTTATCTAGAACTATATCTTAACTAGAACTAGATCTTATCTAGAACTAGATCTTAACTAGAACTTATCTAGAACTAGATCTGAACTAGATCTTTTCTAGAACTATATCTTAACTAGAACTTATCTAGAACTATATCTTAACTAGAACTTATCTAGAACTATATCTTAACTAGAACTTTTCTAGAACTATATCTTAACTAGAACTTTTCTAGAACTATATCTTAACTAGAACTTTTCTAGAACTATATATTAACTAGAACTTATCTAGAAGTATATCTTAACTAGAACTAGATCTTATCTAGAACTATATCTTAACTAGAACTTATCTAGAACTATATCTTAACTAGAACTTATCTAGAACTATATCTTAACTAGAACTTATCTAGAAGTATATCTTAACTAGAATTTATCTAGAACTATATCTTAACTAGATCTTATCTAGAACTAGATCTTAACTAGAACTAGATCTTAACTAGAACTTATCTAGAACTATATCTTAACTAGAACTAGATCTTATCTAGAACTATATCTTAACTAGAATTTATCTAGAACTATATCTTAACTAGATCTTTTCTAGAACTATATCTTAACTAGAACTTATCTAGAACTAGATCTTAACTAGAACTAGGTCTTATCTAGAACTAGATCTTAACTAGAACTTATCTAGAACTATATTTTAACTAGAACTCGATCTTAGCTAGATCTTATCTAGAACTTATCTAGAACTAAATCTTATCTAGAACTAGATCTTATCTAGAACTAGATCTTAACTAGAACTAGATCTTAACTAGATCTTAACTAGAACTAGATATTAACTAGAACTTATCTAGAACTATATCTTAACTAGATCTTATCTAGAACTAGATCTTAACTAGAACTATATCTTAACTAGATCTTATCTAGAACTATATCTTAACTAGAACTTATCTAGAACTATATCTTAACTAGAACTTATCTAGAACTATATCTTAACTAGAACTAGATCTTATCTAGAACTAGATCTTAACTAGAACTTATCTAGAACTAGATCTGAACTAGATCTTTTCTAGAACTATATCTTAACTAGAACTTATCTAGAACTATATCTTAACTAGAACTTATCTAGAACTATATCTTAACTAGAACTTATCTAGAACTATATCTTAACTAGAACTTATCTAGAACTATATCTTAACTAGAACTTATCTAGAAGTATATCTTAACTAGAATTTATCTAGAACTATATCTTAACTAGATCTTATCTAGAACTAGATCTTAACTAGAACTAGATCTTAACTAGAACTTATCTAGAACTATATCTTAACTAGAACTTATCTAGAACTATATCTTAACTAGAACTAGATCTTATCTAGAACTAGATCTTAACTAGAACTTATCTAGAACTAGATCTGAACTAGATCTTTTCTAGAACTATATCTTAACTAGAACTTATCTAGAACTATATCTTAACTAGAACTTATCTAGAACTATATCTTAACTAGAACTTATCTAGAACTATATCTTAACTAGAACTTATCTAGAACTATATCTTAACTAGAACTTATCTAGAAGTATATCTTAACTAGAATTTATCTAGAACTATATCTTAACTAGATCTTATCTAGAACTAGATCTTAACTAGAACTAGATCTTAACTAGAACTTATCTAGAACTATATCTTAACTAGAACTAGATCTTATCTAGAACTATATCTTAACTAGAATTTATCTAGAACTATATCTTAACTAGATCTTTTCTAGAACTATATCTTAACTAGAACTTATCTAGAACTAGATCTTAACTAGAACTAGGTCTTATCTAGAACTAGATCTTAACTAGAACTTATCTAGAACTATATTTTAACTAGAACTCGATCTTAGCTAGATCTTATCTAGAACTTATCTAGAACTAAATCTTATCTAGAACTAGATCTTCACTAGAATTATATCTTATCTAGAACTAGATCTTAACTAGCACTTGACCTTAAATAGATCTTAACTAGAACTAGATCTTATCTAGCTCTTAAATAGAACATAACATTTTACAAAAAAAAAACAAAACATTTTTACAACATAACCACATCTTAATGAAAATACATTTAAAAATTCATCCAGTCTTTTTTTTTTCCGAAGATGACGAGAGGGATTTTATCTTATATAGACTGCAGACGAAACAGACGTCATTTCAAAAGAAGATGATTATGTTCTACGCGTGTCACCAGGTCACTCTTGTCATGCATGTTAATCAATGACGTAATTCTGCCAAGATGTTTGTTTTACCACCTGATTCAAGCAATCAGTTCCGTGCTCTAATAGCACTAGAAAATGGGCTCTACAAATATATATGCCCAGGTGCGAAGCAACAATAGCGCTAATAGTTCAAGACGCTGCCTCAATACCAATACAGGTTCCATACCAATACTGGTAGAATACCAATACAGGTTCCATACCAATACTGGCTCAATACCAATAATAATAATAATAATAATAATAATTACTGCTTCCATAACAATACTGGTACAATACCAATACTGGCTACACACCAATACTGGCTCAATACCAATGCTGGCTCCACACCAATTCTGGCTCAATACCAATTCTGGCTCAATACCAATACTGGCTCCACACCAATACTGGCACCACACCAATACTGGCTCCACACCAATACTGACACCACACCAATACTGACACCACACCAATACTGGCTCCATACCAATACTGGTTCCACACCAATACTGGCTTCACACCAATACTGGTTCCACACCAATACTGGCTCCACACCAATACTGGTTCCACACCAATACTGGCTCCACACCAATACTGGTTCCACACCAAAACTGGCTCCACACCAATACTTACTGACACCACACCAATACTGGCTCAATACCAAAAACTGGCTCAATACCAATACTGGCTCCATACCAATACTGGCTCCATATCAATACTGGCTTCATACCAATACTGGCTCCATACCAATTCTGGCTCCATACCAATACTGGCTCCATACCAATACTGGCTCCATACCAATACTGGCTTCATACCAATACTGGCTCCATACCAATACTGGCTCCATATCAATACTGGCTCCACACCAATACTGGTTCAAAAAAAAAAGCTCTTAAAATGAACACAAAAAGGTGTTGGCAGTACGCAATTTATATGTTTGTATTTTCTAACCTAAATATACTCAGTATTTATTCTGGTATATTTCTGACTTTATCCTAACAAAAAAAACATTGAAAATCACAAATACTTAAGAAGTGCAAACCTTTTGTTCGCTGTTGGTCACAAAGATTATCATTGAAGTCACGCGAGTAATAAAGCAATGTGTTAACTGTAATGTATTTAACTTCTAAGTATGAACTAATGCAGTGTTTCTCAAACTTATATCCGTGGACCAAAAAATACAAATTAAGCCTGTTAATACTTATCTTGGATCTAGGATAACTAAGATATTTTCATGATCGTAACTGCATCGATTACCATAAGCGAATATATACTAGAACACACTGGCCGAAACGGGAGGGGATAGTTAGGATTGCAAAAGAAGAAGGGGGGACGACCAAAGTGTTATTAGATCTTATGCAGCACGTAATAGGGAAAGAAGACTGACACTACAAAAATAGAGAGAGCCTATCAAATAGTTTGAATAAGAACAGACAAAGCGGAAGAATAGTCACTTAGTGTACACTAAGACTGTTTGTTAAGGCGTACAGTTGTGAAAATGGGGGGAGGGGGGGTAGAGAGTAGTGATACTCGAATTTATGGGCCTATCCAATTCAACGCAATATATACGCCCAATGTATGTGTATGTATATTTATTGTATATTATATTATTATTGTTGTAAGTAAGAGAATAAAAGGCAAAAGATCTATCAGTAAAATAAACAATAGAGACCCCAGCAACAACGGGCGTTGCAATGGGAAATGCTAGTATAATTATATATATATATGATATTAGATATATTTGATTAGTCCTACAACTATATAAATGAATATACTATTTTCGTTCAAAAACAAAGGGTACTATTTTTAAACACTAAAAGCAGATTGTAGAGATAACTGTAAATCTTGGCGAGCTTTAAAATACACTGAAATATGAATTTTAATAGTTTCTAGTTGGACTTCCAATCGATGACTACCACACAGACAACTAATGACTAACAGTGACGTTTTCATTTATGGTCGCTGCAAAAAAGGAAGGACACATGAGAAGGACACATAACAAGGACACATGATCGCATGCACATTTTTTTTTTAACAGGGTCATAAAATGCGGTCATAATGTTCGCTTCGCTAACAATGATAATACAATAGTCTTCAGTAGCTGGGCCGGCATCAGACATAGGCAAACTGAGGAGGGGAGGGGGAGTCTGCCTAGGGCCTTCAATTGGTGGGGGGGGGGGCTGCCTAGGGCCTTCAATTGGTAGGGGGTGGGGGCTCGCACAGAATTAAACAAATGTTTATGAGAAAAATATGATACTTGGATCAGATCTCATACATAGTAGAACGCTATTTTGTTTTTTGTATTAGTAGTTTAAAAGATTTTTACTTTGCTAAAAAACAAAGAAAACAAATTTCATCCTATTATCCTATTAAAAAAGGACCTTTTGAATAATGTTTTACTTAAAAAAAATATTCGAATATTAGTTTATAGGCCCTTACTACATTGCAAATATAACGATTTGAAGATACCCCACATATTTAGATTAAGGCTTTGAGGATCGCCGTCGAAAAAAATTATTCGAAAAATAATAATTAAAAAATAAGCTCATTTGTAAGTGATACATTTTGTTCGATATGCATGTTTGTAACTTTGTTTTGTTACAGAACTATAATTCAAAATTCTAAACAAAAGAAGTGGGAGGAAAAGTTAAGTGGACCAATTAGATTCTACTCTAAATTTCTTAGCATTTTTTAGGATTCAAGCATAAATTGTGAGCTATAGTCCCAAATTTATTTAACTAGAAAAATATCAGATTGAGTAAAGGTTGGAAAAAGTCGACTAGGAAACGATTATTTGGGTTCAGACCTCAACTCATTCGTTACATTGACACTGAACAATTTCGTATGAATTCTAAATTTTCCAAAGCAAAGTCTTTCTTAAATTATGATAAATTCATGTGAAATTACATAAACTCTGTCGCCATATTTGACTTTTCTGTTTTAAAACGTCATGTTTTCGTCTGAAAAGTGGAGGGGTGGTAGAGTGAAAACGATTAATCCTCGCTTATTTTTATAATTTCTGCTAATGGTTGCATTGGGCAATAGGGTGGGGCAAGTCAATATAAGACCGGTACAATCCTTTTTCATTTTATATTTACTAATGATAAAATTTAAGATTAGAGTGTTGTGCAACATACTATACAAATGGGCTCACATATCAATACGTAGCTTATTTTATATAGATATTCATTTAATTTTGTTCAGAAACTATGAATTCTCCATAAAAATAGCACCCCCCCCCCCGCTCAGAGGGCTAGAGTGGAGAGGGCATTAGATGCAAGAATTGGCCAAGAGATCAGAACGGGAGCGACATAATATAAAAATAAATATGCGTGTTACTGATATAGTACATTAGAATACTTTGTGGGAAGCGTGGTCGAGAGGCTGAGTACGCTTGAACTTGGCTTGGCTTAGCTACCTATGAAGGAGGCTCGAGGCTCGACACCCGATTCGAGTTGAACTGTGTTTCAATGGCCTCCTTCAGTCGTAGAACGACTATGGTTCATCACAGAGCACACTTCCTCATGTGGCTGTGGAGCCCTATTTTGGAGAGACACTCCCGTCCACAGATAGCGCAGGTTAAGGTGGCTTTTGCTTCGATGGTAGAGGAGCTGGCCGTTTTTCGGATTGTACGTTTTAGCTGGCCGTTTTTCGTCTTAGAAAAACAAATTTGAATGTTAATTTGATTAAAATATGAAATGAATAGACTATAATTAGTATGTTCATGTATTAAAGTATAAAACTATCTTTGCGAAGAGAAGTTGTATCATCTTAGAGTTGAAATAGAGTTGAAGACCTAGGAATAGAGAGAAGTGTAACATTTCGCGTAATGTCTAATGAAAGAATGTTAGTCAGGACTGCTAACTTAGCAGATATAAGGAACGAATTTATGTAAAAATGCTTTTGAAACACAAATTTAAAGCTTAATTTTACTAAATAATGAAATCAATATACTATATTTTGTAATTTTTGTGTGTAAAAGTAAAAAATTCTCAGTGCAAAGTGTAGTTTTAAAAATTAGATCTAGATCTAGATACTTTCGATCTTCTCTCATGTAACCATGATAAAAATAGCCTAGATTTATTAAATACAAATAGTTTAATAGAGTTGGGCAACTTTTTTTTGAGGGTCTTAAGTTTGTTTTAGGGCTACAATACATACTTTACGGTCTAAATTAGTACCCAAGGAACATTCCTGCCTAGTTTTATCAAGATTGGTCAAACGGGTTTGATATCTATTCGTCATATACATACATACATACATACATACATACATACATACATACATACATACATACATACATACATACATACATACATACATACATACATACATACATACATACATACATATATACATACATACATGCATATATACATACATACATATGCCTTACTTTCCACTTTATAGTGTAGATATATATTATCTATATTTATATTATATAAAAATTATATTTTAATTCAACTAAGATTGTTCACAAACTTTGATTTCCCCATAAAAGTAGGACCGCCACCCCACTCAAAGGGTTTAGGTGCGAAGGGCAGTAGAGGTATTCGCCCCCCCCCCCTTCCAATCGGCAGACAGGGGAACGACATAATATAAAGATTGGTTAAAACATCAATAACAAGTTTTAATCATATAGATATTTAATTGATTCTGTTAGCAAAGCTGTGATTTATACAGATAAAATTGAATCGCCCCACCACTCGAAAGTTTATGAGGGGGGGGGGGGGCGGGATTGATGCCATGGCCCTCTACAGACCCCACCAGATCGGCCAACATACTAGATGGGGGGGGGGCGAAATAATCTAAAAATGGGTTGAAATATGTTGAAACTATGTTAGCCTACAACTAAGTTATATGTTTGACTGTATGAAGTGCATATGTCTATTTGTGTTTCTCTGTTCATCCTGTAAATATATGTCATCCCTTGCCATGAATTTACGAAAAAACAACAAAAAAAAAACATTTTTTTTAGCATAAAAAAACAAGACCCGTTTCAGTATTTCTTATAATAAACATTCCCGTAAGATAAAGCCATACTTCACTGCACATGCTTTTTTTTTAGTTATAAGAAATATTTAGAGGCTTTAGTAGTTTGAATATTTAAGTTACCGATCCAGATGTCGTCACAATTGGCAGTGACAGTGTGCGATGACATGTCAGTTGTCTCATTCAACATTTGAACTAGCGTGGCTGTCATATTTTCCACCAGGTCTAAAGCAGACGGAGGTGTTACATGTATGGCCACTGGTTCCTCTGGACATGCGGTTAGATTTCCTTCTCGTTGACCTAAGAAGAAATGAATAATATATTCTAACTATTTCTCTCAGTAATTATTTACCTCATTCTGGTGGAATCAACGCTGGTATCGTCGGTTAGGAGAGAAAGAGTTCATATTTAATTGGAGGCGCGGGGGGCTGAGGTAAAGCGCTTGGCTAAAAGACTGGGATTTATAATTCAGGATCTCTAGGGCGCCCCTGAGTCCAACCAGCTCTAATGGGTTCCTACTAGTTCCTAGTATTAGTTGGGGGAAAAAAAGCAGTTGGTCGTTGTGCTGGCCACATGGTACCCTCCTTAACCCCGGGCCACATTAAAAAGATGACGCTCTGATCATCTGCCCTATAGACCGCAAGGTCCTAAAGGGAAACAAAAATTAATTATCGTTTCGTTAAATGATAAGTTTGTGGTGAGTCATGTATAGCTCTTCCGGGCCCACGTAGGTCTCACCAGCCACACGAGGAGGCACAAACCCCCCAGTTCAAAGCCCTTAGCCCCCTGGATGACAAAAGAAATTTCTATAAATCAAATAAGAACATAAAACTAAAATGTTATTTAACCTTGGTTAGGCCAATAATAGAATATGCATCCTCCGTTTGGGACCCCTCAACTCAAGAAAACATTAAGAAACTAGAACAGACACAAAATAGAGCAGTGAGATTCATAACAAACGAATATTCACATTTGACTAGAGTAACACCTTTAGTAAAATCACTAAATTTAGAAAGCCTTCAGGACAGAAGGCTCAAAAGTAAAGTAGCAATCATACATAAAACACTGAACCATAATCTTCAAATACAAAAACAAAATTTAATAAAATACTCTGAAAGACACAAAGATAAAGGCACATTCCTCATCCCATATGCAAGGACAAATTTGTACAAATACTCCTTCTTAACTAGTGCTATTAGAGCATGGAATGGGTTGCCTGAGCTAGCCAGGAAAACCAGTGACTTGGCAGAATTTAAGTCATTGGTTAATATGCATGACTAAATGCATGACGCGTTTGAAGTAACGTCTGTATTATATAAGATAAGTGGTCATCATCGAACCACGATGGACGAACTATATATAGCTCTTCATAAGATTTAATATTAATAAACCTTTTATAATAATTGTGAATGGACCTCATTCACCAATCGTAAACAGAAAACCTTTAACCACGTGATTCTATATATCTTCTATACAATTATGTAATACATAAAGGCTGTCACTCGATACGTATTTTTCATTGTTTTATCAATATTATGAGGTGGCTAAATGTGTTTATTTACGACTGTGAATGAGGTCCATTACACATCCGTACACTAATTAGAATGAGGTAAACTATCGATCTTTTTGGTGGCCTCTGTGTTTTGCGTAATATTTAATGTAAAAACAAAAAAATAAATTTCGAACAAACTTTTGGATGCGCCATCAAGTGGGGGCCCGGAGAGATTTTCAAATTCTCCCCCTCCTCCCCCAACCCTTACTAGGTCACTTTAAACTATTTTTTTTCCTTTGCGTAAGCCTAGCAGAAGTAAAACACATAATTTGGGAGTCAACCTAAAGGATAAAGTGCGATCCGTGACCTTTGGCACACATTGCTACATTGCCTGACGCCGCTGATCTGCTTCGGGAAAACCAGAAGGGTGGAATTCTTACAAAGCTTATAGCAGTAAATCTGTCGTCTGCTTGGTAATAAGTTTGGACCTGTTTTGTCTTCCAAACGTAACCTCGGAACAAGCTGACATTTTGCACAATTATTTCTTTGACCTGACAACACAAGAATCAATTTTTTAAAAAGTTGATCAATTAGTTAATAAACCATTGGTAATTAATTATTTAGTTTTGTATCTCGAAAAGGGAAAGATATTGTACTTGACTGATGAAGAGGTATAATTTAAATTAGTCCCCTTATAAATTTGTAGAGAGAAAAGTTTGAAACTAACAATAGATGACTAGAAAACATTTTATTATAGGGAGAAATAATGTGTAGAGACATTCTGCTATAAGACAGACAGAGTGAGTTGATATTAGCTTTGTTAAAAGTTAATACTTTAGAAACTGCTTTTAAGTACCATACAAATATTTTGTATATCATATTTACTTACGTTTTTGTTGAGTTGGCCAATTATCTAATGTATAGTATGTTGTCAAACCAATTATAACCGAAAATGCCACTGCCAAATATATCTTTTTACTGAAATTAACCCTTAATAAACAAATTAAATATATTATAAGTATTTTTATATTTTTCTGCAAAGCTTTAAATTTATTGTTATTAAATAATTAAAACTACAAAATATCTGACAATAGAAACAAACAAAATGACATAAAGTTGACACTGCCCTTTACAATAATACAAGAATCTTAATTTAACGCTAACTATACATTTAATTATCTTTCATACTTTTTTTCAATTTAAAATATACAAAAACATTTTGACTCCTTCAGTGCGGGGCTACTCTAAGGGAGTAACTTTACTAACGCTGGTGGTTACCCTAATCACCTTGCAGATTTTTTGTTCGTATTGGACAACTCTTTTTTTTTTTTTCAATCAAAATAATTCTCACTGACTGTAAGAGTTAATAGCTTGCGTATCTTAAACGCATTTCTAAAATGATTGAACAGTTTTTTTTAAGATTTAATAATATGGAAATAACAAAACCAATACTATAATAATACAATCAAAAAATATTAAGCTGTTTTTTCATGGTATATTTCTAGCAAACAAAGTTACATTAATTGTACAAAATTCATTATATACAAAAAAGATCAAAACGCCTGGGTGATAGTCATACATTGAGCATATATGTGTGTTCTGTCTGTTCAATGAAACAGATATAGTCTTAGTCTTTACAAATCTTAAGCATAGATCCACCCATCGCTCTATGTGTTCCAATGATAGCTCTCCGCTATACAGATTGCATTGTGTCATCTGAGCCTACGAACCATTCCGTTCTACACTGTGGCTCTTGTTTTAAAGTGCATTTCATTTTGTTACAGTTTTCAAAAAAAAAAAAAGATTATCTTAGTATTTCTCTTAATTCTTTAAAACAACAAAAACTGTTGTTGATTGTTTTGGAATGTAATCCTTTATTGTCCTAAAAGGACCAACAGAACCAATAAACAAAGCACGGAGAAAATATTTTATGGACAAACTTGTAAATTTCTTTAGCCGTGACTAGCCTCACGTAGTACTTTTTTTTTGTAGCAAGCCTTCCAATATTACGGAGTCGCGGTGGCTGAGTGACAGAACGCTTGGCTTCCGAACCGATTGATCCCAGGTTCGAATCCAGGTGAAGACTGGGATTGTTAATTTCGGGATCCTTAGGGCACCTATAAGTCCACCCAGCTCTAATGAAATTTAAATTATCATGTTCGTAGAAAGAAACGAAAATCATATTATTTTTATATTCAACTATAACTTTTGGTTGTTACAACTAAGGTTTGGTTGTTACAACTATAAGTTTTGGTTGTTACAACTATAAGTTTTGGTTGTTACAACTAAGGTTTGGTTGTTACAACTATAAGTTTTGGTTGTTACAACTATAAGTTTTGGTTGTTACAACTATAGTTTTGGTTGTTACAACTATAAGTTTTGGTTGTTACAACTATAGTTTTGGTTGTTACAACCATTTACTGTTAACCCTTAAAGTGCTAATCTGTTTTACAATGTGAGCATACACAATGAAATTACAATTCTAATATTTGGAGGCTAAACTACCTCACGCATCTTAAGGGTTAATAAAACGAAAAAAAAATGGATAGCAAACCTAAATAAATAACAATAATAATAGTACAAAAAATACACACCGGAAAAAAAATGTAATCAGAATGCAAAGGGTTACTCAATCTTAAAAGCAAACAAGGTTAAAAAGTTTGTGTGGAAACGCAAATTTGTAATCAGGGCCTGCCTTAACTATTGCGGGGCCTTGTGCGAAACGGATTGCGTGGGGCCCAGTCTGGGCAGGCATAAAGATAATAAGTGAAAATTAAGATTTTGTACTAGACAATAAATTTGTCTTTGCATTACACTTTTATCAAATGAAAGTTGGCAATGCCTTTTTTCTGATCGCGCGTAGCATTGGCGTTTTCTAATTTGAATGACACCCCACAATTTTGTCTATTTTTCAGGAGAGTTTTATGAGTTTTCAGATTTTGATAATTTCTAGAAATTTCTTGCATTTTTAGGAGATTTCCAGGAGCTCCTAGAAAATCGTGAGAACCCTGTTATAAGTAATAATGCTTTAACTAATACTTTACACCTAGAAATGACAGTGCTGGGCCCACTGCTGCCGCATAGGTTTCAGTGGGCTAAGGCGGGCCCTGCTTGTAATTGACTCCCGAAGTGGTCCACTCAAGGCTCGTAAAAAGGCAGATTTTAATATTTTCAGCAATAGTATCAGAAGTTTAGAACTGAAAACTGTCAACAATTACAATCCTATATCCTTTAATACAAAAAAAGGTTCGTTTCGAAAGTGTTGCAGATATTTTGGGAAGCGTGGTCGAGAGGCTAAGTGCGCTTGAACTTGGCTTGGCTACCTAGAAAGGGGCTCGAAGTTCAACACCCGACTCGGGCAGAGTTGTGTTTACTGAGCGCCCAAAGGCAGCACGGAAAACCAACTCCTAGATACCCCCTCCCCCCACTGGTCCACAAATGAGATTGGACCAAAGCGCTCTGAGCATGCTATAAGCATGAAAGTAGCGCTATTTAAAAGCTATAAATATAAATATATATTGTTAGACCGACTGAAGACATGATACCATAAGATGTTTAGATTTATTAATGTTACTATTACATACATTTGATAACTAAACTACAAAGCAAAACAGAGACATTCCAGCTTCTTATCATTACATTTGTTAAAATTCATATGTATTTAATGGACCTGATTTGTTATGAAGATATGATACAATGTCAGTCTGGCATAACGGATGTTAATGAACGAATAGCTAATTAAAGGTTTCGTAAAGGCATACTGATGAGCTCCCTGGTCAAGGCCACATTCTTATATTCTTGCGAGTCTTGGTCGCTGACTACAGAGATAGAAAGGAGGATCCTAGCAACGGAATTGAGATGCTAAACCAGATCCTAGCTATTACATTTAATGACCGTTTCACAAACGGAGAGATTATAGAGACAAGGTTAATACACTGATGACCTGCTAACTATTAAAAAAAACGCAAGCTAAAACTCTAAAGCCACATTACAAGGTCTTGGGAGCTCGCAAAGACCTTCCTTCAGGGAACAGTACCAGGAAAAAGAAGAGGCAGACAGAAATAGCGATGGGAAGACAACATAAAAGAAAGGATGGACTTGTCATTGAAAGAGGTTCTATCCAAGGCAGAGAGGAACGGAGAACAACGGTCGACTAAGGGATAGGGATAGGGATAGGTGAAGGTGAAGGTGAAGGTCATAAGTCAAAGGCTCAAGGGAGAAGACTTTCTCTTATTTAATAGGATAACGATCAATCTTTACTGTTGTGTACAATAATAACTGTAGTCTATAAAAGTTAACTTTGCTTATTAAAATTTTATTTTAAAATATATTTGACTTTTTTTTTCCATTTAAAAGGACTTTCTTTACATTATTAGTAGCCCGTCTAACAGAAAACACTTAATTTAGTATTAAAAATAGTTTTTTAGAACATTATTTTAGGAGAAAGATGACAACATCAATTATCATATCTTATATAATACAGACGTTACTTCAAAAAAGAAGATGATTACGTCCTACGCGTCATGCATTCAGTCATGCATATTAACCAATGACCTGCCAAGTCACTGGTTTTCCTTGATAGCTCAGGCAACCCATTCCATGCTCTAATAGCACTAGGGAAGAAGGAGCATTTGTACAAATTTGTCCTAGCATATGGAACGAGGAATGTGCCTTTATCTTTGTGTCTTTCTGAGCAGTTTATTAGCGGCCCCCGAAAGGGGAAAAGACGCTATTAGTTTTGTGCGAAATGTCTGTCCGTCTGTCCGTCTGTCCCGTTTAGATCTCGTAAACTAGAAGAGATATTGAAAATCCGACTTCACAATATTTTAGACCATTCAAAGTTCTGATGCAACGGCTACTTTTTTTTTTCCTGAAAGCGAAAATTCTAATTTTTAAAATTAATTATGCAAGCAGTTTTTTAAAAGAAAAAGCTAATTAGTATGCATTATATGTTAGACCTAATTTAAGACGAATAGTAATCTTATAAATATTATTTTCGTGAACATTTTTCTATATAACGGAAATTTTTTTTTTTTTTTTGAGTATTCGAATATGAGATTGAGCCTTTTCAAAACAATTAACTTATTTAGTTCGAACCGAGGGTCCCGGGTTCGAATCCTGGTGAAGACTGTGATTTTCAGCTTCTGAGTCTACCCAGCTCTAATGGGTACCTGACATTAGTTGGGGAAAAGCATAGGCGGTTGGTCGTTGTGCTGGCTTCATGACACCCTCGTTAACCGTAGGCCACAAAAACAGATGAACTTTACATCATCTGCCCTATAGACCACAAACTAGTTAGGCCAGGTTCACATCTAGCTTTACATTCACTTTCACGTATCCTTTGATCTGCGGGACGGTTGGGGCACTACACAAGATCTGTTAACCTTCTTTCTCCATTCTTATCTCTCATTTGTCTTTGATATAATTTCATTTGGATTTTCTTTCTGAAAATATTGAAGCCTACCTGGGTGGACCACTGGTCGTGCGGTTTGCTCGCTGGACTGTCGTTTGGATTTATCGACGAGCGAAGGTTCAAAACCTGCCTGCTCCCATCCCCCGTCGTCCTGCGGAAGGTTTGGACTAAGAAGTAAACTATCTTCAACTCTGAATGATTATCCGAATTATGTAAAACATTTTACTTCGGGGGCCGATTTTGAGTCTGTGTTTCCACACAAACTTTCTTTTGTAACCTTGTTAAATTTTGTTTTTGTAGTTGAAGATTATGGTTCAGTAATCTATGTATAATTGCTACTTTAATTTTGAGTCTTCTATCCTCAAGGCTTTCTAAATTTAGTGATTTTACTAAAAGTGTTGCTCTAGTCAAATGTGAATATTCGTTTGTTATGAATCTCACTGCTCTATTTTGTGTCTGTTCCAGTTTCTTAATATTTTCTTGAGGGGTCCAAAACAGAGGATGCATTTTCCATTATTGGCCTAAACAAGGTTAAATAACATTTTAGTTTTATGTTCTATATTTGATTTTTAGTAATTTCTTTTAATAAATCCTAATGCTTTGTTTGATTTTTTGATAGTTTCATCAATATGTGGATTCATTGCCAGTTTTTTATTTATTATAGTAATTCTACAATTATATTGAAAGTCTACAAACAATTACCATACTTTTTAAATAAGTGTTCCCAGTTCTTGTGCTATTGATAGTGAATGATAGTAAAATAATTTATTGTTATTTTTTAAAAGACAGCTTCCAAATATTATTTAAACGCTTCGCTTTTAGAAAATTAAATAAAAAGAAATTTTGCCGTGCAATCAGAACTTTGCAAGGTATGGAAATAATTTTATCGTATTTTCAATATCTGTTCTAGTTTTTGAGATCTAAACGAGCCTGACAAACCGACAGACTAATAGTGGCTTTTTCCGCTAAAAATGCTTGAGGTTATTCTGATGGTAAGACTTTGTTTAAATATGACAAGCTGATGGTAAGACTTTGTCTAAATATGACAAGCTGATGGTAAGACTTTGTTTAAATATGACAAGCTGATGGTAAGACTTTGTTTAAATATGACAAGCTGATGGTAAGACTTTGTCTAAATATGACAAGCTGATGGTAAGACTTTGTTTAAATATGACAAGCTGATGGTAAGACTTTGTTTAAATATGACAAGCTGATGGTAAGACTTTGTCTAAATATGACAAGCTGATGGTAAAATTGTCTAAATATGACAAACTGATGGTAAAAATTTGTCTAAATATGACAAACTGATGGTAAAAATTTGTCTAAATATGACAAACTGATGGTAAAAATTTGTCTAAATATAACAAACTGATGGTAAAAATTGTCTAAATATGACAAACTGATGGTAAAAATTTGTCTAAATATAACAAACTGATGGTAAAAATTGTCTAAATATGACAAACTGATGGTAAAAATTGTCTAAATATGACAAACTGATGGTAAAAATTTGTCTAAATATAACAAACTGATGGTAAAAATTGTCTAAATATGACAAACTGATGGTAAAAATTTGTCTAAATATAACAAACTGATGGTAAAAATTGTCTAAATATGACAAACTGATGGTAAAAATTGTCTAAATATGACACGCTGATGGTAAAATTAGGTACTTTTAAAAAATTTATGTTGTAAATTTACACTACAAATATTTCAATGTGCACACATTTAGGTTAGCATTGTGTTAATATATATCATCTTTATATATGATTTACCTGTTTTAAGTAAACTTATATAAATATACCACACAATACTGGAAAATGAGAAAATGTTTTCTTTATTATAGTAAAAATAAAAGAAAAGGCTTTAAAAAAAAACATCAAATAAGAGAATAATCTGCCTAGACCTACATGTTACTACAGGATGTGCACATCCAGGTGGGACAAAAAAACTGTAAGAACTATTACCAATATTAGCCAGCTACGTGACTTTTTTGGTGTCGTGTTACCCTGACGACGACCTAATCCTAGACCAAGGGACCTAATCGATCCTCTCCTTTACGTAATTTATATGGCAACTGTTCAGCCAATTATTTCACTGAAGTTCCAGAGTTGCAATAAAACGTAGTACTGGTTTTTTTTTAGCCTTATAACTAAAGCAGTGGTTCCCAAATGTATTTATCAACGGAACACTTGGCATATTCGGAGTATATAAGCGAAGCGCTTTAATTATTTTTTTAGGTTGCATTTTTTTTTCTATTATTTGAATTAAAAAAAAATAATTTTACATATAAATTAGGCAGTTTTTTTTTCTTTTGAAGTATGAAACTAAAAAAAGTATATAGATATGATATTTATATATACCTGAAGTCATATGACTTTGAAGGTATTGTGTAGTTGGAGAGCTTCTTGATATCAGGCACGATTTTGGATTTCTGAATTTTTTATCTTATCTTATAAAATAAAGACGTTACTTCAGATGATGAAAACGTCCTACGCGTCATACATCTAGTCATGTTTGTTGATCAATGACCTAAATTCTGCCAAGTCACTGGTTTTCCTGGCTGGCTCAGGCAACCCATTCCATGCTCTAATAGCACTAGGGATGGAGTATTTGTACAAATTTGTCCTAGCATATGGGACGATGGATGTGCCTTTATCTTTGTGTCTGAGTATTTTATTATCTGGTATAATGTCAAGCCAGACTTTGACTTTGATGCAACAAAAGAAAATTTTGATCGTACAAATAGGTTTTAGGAAACTCACTTTATATAACGGACAGCCTGTTTTAAAATATTGTAGAACTCTTCAGACAAACTCGATCAGAAATCATTTAATGGTCGATCTGTTATTGTATCTTTAAAATTAGAGTCAGAATCTAGATCCGTTCAAAGCTCTTAGCGATGATATACAATGTATTTTGTTACCTAGAATATTTTTGTATCCTGCAATAACTTTAATTTTGAAATTCATTCACGTGTAAGTCAGTTACCTACAGTTCGTGGAACATCTAGTCAGGCCACGCGGAACATTAGGGTTCCGCGGAACACAGTTTGGGAAACACTGAATTAAAGGATCGCATAGCAGCTGCGTGCCCCGTCTTTGCTCGTCCCGTTTATAGCTGTTATAAAGACGCCAATTTTGTTACATAACTAAAACCGAATACGACAGAAGTTATTTGATCTCCTACTGTTGAAGATTTCCCGGAAAAACTATAAATAGCTATTTAATGCATCCTGAACAAAATAAGAGATGTTTTGTTAATTAAGCTTTTTTTTTTTTAATGCATGGGAGACGCTTTGCACACATTTTTAGACTGCAGAGTGAAATTCTCAAAGGTCTTTAATTGGAAGTATAAAGTAATGTCAGTATGAAGTACAAAGTAATGTCAGTATAAAGTACAAAGTAATGTCAGTATGAAGTACAAAGTAATGTCAGTATAAAGTACAAAGTAATGTCAGTATAAAGTACAAAGTAATGTCAGTATAAAGTACAAAGTAATGTCAGTATGAAGTACAAAGTAATGTCTATATGGGGGAAACATTCGACATTTAATATTTAACTTATAACTTAGTTGAAAACAAATGAGGAGCTAGCAAGAGTTAATAAAGGAAATTTGTTAAAGTTATTGCTTAACTCTTTCTCTACGTAATTATTTACCACATTCTGATGGAATCAACGCTGGTATCGTCAGTAAGAAGAGAAAGAGTTAATACATTTTTTTAGTGTCTTTTGTTCAATAAATCTACTACATTTACCCCGAAATCCTGATGACTGACTGATTTTAACATTGGCCGTTGTTGAAAAAAAAAATCAGCTTTTTTTTTTACTTACCTTTTGCCGAGAACAAATAAGCCATTGATGCAATCTCGAAATTAAATGTGGCATTAATTTTTTTTCAAACATAATCTTTTAGACTTTAAATGGGGAAAACTGTCTTATGAAAATAGTATCTAGTTATTACGCACGCCGCTATAATATTCTTGTATAATTCAGACGTTACTTCAAAAAAGAAGATGATTATGTGCTACGCGTCATGCAATAAGTCATTCTTTTGATATCATCAAGTTGGAATTAACCATGATAAACATAACTGCATACTATAATGTAAGTATGTGTTCAAGAAACTACCCAGCTTCACGCATTTCATAAAAAATTGAACATTTAGTCTAATAGTGTTATTGTTCAGAATGGATTAGCCAATCAAGCAAAAATTTAAAAAAAAAATTGTGTGTGTGTGTGTGTGTGTGAAAAACAAAGGGGGAAGAATTACATATTTACAGCGATATATCTCAATAAAGTAATATTTTCCCCCTTTTTCTACATCAAACTAAATTAATAACAACTAATTATGTTTGTAAAATGTTTGTTTGTAAAATGTTTGACATGTTTCAGATGTTCCTTAAGAGTTGAAGATAGTTTGCTTCCTAGTCCAAACCTCCCGCAGGACGACGGGTGAAGGGAGCGGGAAGGGTTTGAACCCGGGACCATCGATAAATCCACATGACAGTCTAGTGCACAAACCGCACGACCAGGCAGCCATCCATTATATATATTATATATTAATTAATTAGTTTTTTTTTTTTATTGATTAATGTTTTGCAAGCGACAGTTGTGCAAAGTCTCAACTTGATCTCAGAATGAGAAGTAAGAGAAATAACGTGTACAAAATGTATAACAGACAGACAGACACAAAGACAGACGGAGTTAGCTCATATAAGGTTTGTAAAAAAAAAGTTCAAGTTAATTGTTAAAAAAGCTACCACGTCAACCTTGTTAATTTAGTAGCTCTTTTAATTAGCCATACCGCACACCCCCCCCCCCGGCAACAACAAAGAGTTAGTCGTTCGTACACATTCCCATCCCCCATCCTATATTTATCTTGGTAGCTGTGATGTAAAAGGCCAATGATAAAAAGCTATAAAAAATATTCGTAAAATTAGTTTCAGAAATTGCTTATGTCTTGTACTTTCTCACTTGGCAATGTAAAAAAAAAATAATGTACTTGTATAATACAGTATATATGTGAATTGAAAGATTAAATGACAAAATATATGGCATTTTTCTCATTTGTTGGGCCGCCGCGAGGAATGCCTCTCTTTTTTTTTTTCTTTTTTGGAGAAACAAAATTCAATTAAGACTGAGCTGGAAACTGTACCAAAAGATCTCTTTCATTTAAATCTTTTTTTTTTGTAGACCATTTCATTTGTTCACTTTATATTCGCACCTCAAGAACAACTACGAATCATGCATTTGAACAGTTTTGGATTTACATGCATTCAGAAATCTGACATTTTTTTTGTGTGATAAACATTAAAAACTGATCTCGTTCTGACTACTCACTTATATTTGCGACGATGAATTTATAATTAATGAGCTGCGGCGGGGTTAGGTTACAATGAAAAGTGTAAATGATCAAGATCTATATACAATATATCGATAACTTTGACTGCTCAACAGTGTTCTATGGTCTGGAAGTGGAGATGTTTACTTGTTTGTTATTGTAAATGGAAGTGTAATCCCAATTAAAAAAAGACTCGTAAAACAAAAGCCACTGACTGTGAAACTTTTTCAACGTTCCGTAAACTTTCATAATAATTATTATAAATTATCATGATTGTATTTTGAAAAGATGTTCATTCTATCCACAATCTTCTGACATACGCGGATTCAGGTCCCTAAAAATGTATCCAAGAAATGAAGCAACTAAGCGCTGAATATTTTTCTTGAGTTTAATAAAAAATATATAATCTAAAGTACAAGTCACTTATACAATGACTTCAAGTAAAGCATAGTAAGACAGTGTTTCTCATATTACCGGGTGGCGACATTCACAGACTTCTGTAAATATCTCTGACGCGGAATCTTTTTTTATGTGTCACTATGATGAAGTGGAATGGTCGGAAGAAATTCGACCATCCAGAGGCAAAAAAAAAAAAAAAATCAAGAAGAATTACACTACCGGAGACGTTTTGTAATGTTTCCTTCAAAAAAATTTGACCCATTTGTTGCATACGCCTCTTGACAAAACGGTCTGCATTACACGAGATCTTATTAGAAGATGAAACGACGTTTCTTATTTGATATTTTTGTTTAATTTTTAAAACATTGGTCATAATGTCATATGTTACAAATATTCTCACTTGATTTTAAAAAATTATTTTGAAAAAATATTTTTTACGCACCCGCGCCCCTTATTGTTCGTCGGTCATGGGCGTAGCCAGGGGGGGGGGTTCTTGGGGTTCAAACCCCCCACCGAAATGAAATCCCCCCCCCCGCAGGGGGGGGGGAACGGAACTAAGTGACTGATTTTTGCTTTCATTTTGTTTATTTTAAGTGAGATTTTAATACTAAATCATCACTTACCACAGCACAGCCGAGGCAGTTTTGAGTTAAAAACCCTCTACCAGGAGGTTTTGAGTTTAAATCCCCCTACCAGGGGGTTTTGAGATTTAAAAAACCCCTATCAGGGAGTTTTGAGATACAAATCCCTCTACCAGGGAGCTTTGAGTTTAAAACCCCTACTAGAGGTTTTTGCAGTTAAATCCCCCTCTGCTATAAGAAGAAACAAAAAAAATGCAAACAACAATCCCCAAATTTCAACAGCACAGTTGAGGAAGATTTTGATTTTAAAACCCCCTCCAAAATTTACGATAAACCCCATCTCCAGATGATTTTGAGTTTAAAATTCCCCTACAGAGCGTTCAGAGTTGAAAACCTCTCTCTTCAATATTATTTTAAAGGAAACTACAGTCACCAAATTCTATGATCGTAGCTAAATGGGGTTTTGAATTAAAAACAAAACAAAAAAACTCCAGAGATTTCTTAGTTTAAAACCCCTCAACAGATGATTTGACGAAAAAACTTTCCTTTTCGATATAAAATCTAAAGCGAATTACAGGCATGTAATTCCAAGAGCGTAGTCAAGAAAGGTTACAAATTTCTACCAGTGGCTTGGGCTCCATTAATACAGTGTGAATAGTCTTCTGCCGAAATTGAAAATCGTTAAATTTGTCTCAACAAAGATGGCTAAGACAGATTTTAGGAGTCAGTCATAGAGATCGGGTCTAAATCAAAGAAATCATATGTCGAACTGGGAGTCGAATCCTTAGTAAGGTTGTGACAGAGCGTCGCATGAGGTTTTGCGGGACATGTTCTCCGACAAAATGAATTATGCAAAATAAGAGTTGCGGAAACAGCTTGCCGGAAAATGCGCCGAACGGTGCGAGAGGGTCTAAGTTAGTAAGAATAGCACATTAGGTTTTTGAAATAAAACTTTTTAATAGCAAGATAATGCACTGAAGATACCTCAGAATATGCATTTTGTTGGCTTTCAATACCAGAAATAGTGCTCGGCGGCGGGGCTTCGCCCCGCGCTGGGGGAGGGCTACGAACTCCCCCAGACCCCCTTGCTAGCAAGGGCGGGGAGTCTACAATAAACATTAAACGTCTTCCGAAAGGGTCAGAATGTAATAAAGATTAATTATGTACACACACACATATATATATAATATTTTTGAGGTTTGCAGTGGTGTCAAGCAGGGATGTGTGCTCGCACCTACTCTGTTTGGCATATTCTTCTCCTGTCTACTGCATTATGCGTACAGCGACATAAACGAAGGTGTGTTTCTCCATACAAGATCCTCTGGAAAACTATTTAATGTATCAAGGCTGCGGGCAAAAACCAAGGTTAGGAAGCTACTTGTCAGGGAACTCCTGTATGCTGATGATGCAGCTATTGTGGCTGATTCTGATATTCAGCTACAGTCCATGGTTGACAAACTATCTGCTGCTTGCCAGAAGTTCGGCTTAAACATCAGTCAAAGCAAGACTAAGATACTTGTCCAAAACACAAACACTGCACCTCAAGTAAGCATTAATGGCCAACCACTAGAAATTGTTGATCACTTTTGTTACCTTGGCTCCATCATATCCAACAACACTCTACTGGATAAAGACATAAACAACAGGATAGCCAAGGCAATGGCCACCATGTCACGGTTGCAGAAAAGAGTCTGGGACAACATATTGCTGACTAGCAGTACTAAAGCCCTAGTCTACCGGACCTGTGTGTTGAGCACCTTGCTGTACGGAAGTGAAACATGGTCAACCTACTCATGGCAGGAAAAAAAGCTGAATGTCTTCCACCTCCGATGCCTAAGGCGGATCTTTAAAATAAGGTGGCAAGATAAGATAACAAATGAGGAAGTGCTACATAGAGCAGGATGCCAGGATATCCGCTCTGTTATCAGCAGCAGACGCCTTGGCTGGCTTGGCCACGTTCGTAGAATGCCAGTAGGTCGACTTCCACAGGACATCCTGTATGGCGATCTAATTGAAGGCAGGAGAGCCGCTGGTCGCCCACTTTTACGTTATACGGATGTATGCAAACGCGACATGAAGCTCTTCAAAATCGACACTGGCAACTGGGAAGAGGTGGCACTGGACAGATCCACATGGAGAGAGAGCATAAAGGAAGGGTCACAGATTGCAGATGTCATACACAACAGAAGCAGAAAGAAGGGTGAAAATGCAATGGCGCCTGGTGATTTTATATGCCCAACCTGTGATCGCAGCTGTGTATCAAGGATTGGCCTCTTTAGTCACACAAGAAGTTGCAAAGGGAAAAGATCGTCTCACGAGACGTAAAATGCCACAGAGACAGATATATATAATATTTTTCCGCGGGGGGGGGGGGGGGGGGGTCGGGGGGAATGCCCCCCCCAAACCCTCCCCGAAAAAAAATCCTGGCTACGCCCATGTCGTCGGTTATTAGCTTGTAGCTCCAAACTGATAGTACAATTGAACCGATGTAGGCGTCATATATTTTTAAAATCAAAAAAACTTTTAATAACTTTGTTCGTGAACCAAAACTCACTATAGTTGTTATTATTAAGATTTAACTTGAGATGAGAAATAGATTTAATTGAAATAAAAAAAATGGACTGCCACTTCAACAAAATCTGGCTAACAACAACAACAAAGAGAAATTCTTTACTCTTTAAATGTCTTAACGCTTTCTCTCCTAACTGACGATACCAACGTTCATTCCACCAGAATGTGGTTACATGATTACGGAGAGAAAGAGTCAAGAGCGTCTCACATTTGGACATGCTACGTTAATATGACCATCATCACTGCATAACCCACCCGCCAATCAGTCGCTTAACCTGTTCTTACCGCCGCTTGGGAAACACACACACACTCCATAACACCCCCTTTTTGTCAGGATATTGCGCCCTCCCCCTCCCGTCCATATGAGAGGAACCCCACCCCCTAGAGCAGGGGTCGGCAACCTTTTGAGTCGAAAAAGCCAAAAATTACAATTTACGAAATTTTTAAGTTTTTAAAGAGCCACAAATTTTTCTTACCAACAATAAATAGTACTCTTGTGTTTTTTTTTTTTTTTTAATAAAAAAAAAGGAATCTATTAATATATACGTGTTTTTCACAAACAAATTAGATAATACATATATGTATATATATTATATATTATATATATATTACATTATTAGATAATTATTTTTTTAGTTGTTACCAAAACAGTCAAACATTTACTTACAACACTAACTTCTACTTCACTAACAAATAATTGAGCAAACAAATTCAGTGGGAGCGATGGTTTTGCATGGCTTTTAGAAAGTTAGGATAGATTAGGCTCATAACTTGTTTTTAGTTTCAAACACGACCCTAAATGTTCATTTGTTAGTTGACTTCTTACTTTACTTTTAATTATATTCATTCAAGAAACACTTGCTTGCACGAATATGTCGATCCGAAGATAGTCAGTACTTCGAATGCCAACTTCACCTCACTGTAGCATTCTGAAGACTATTTCATGCATCGAATATAGGCTAAGTGTCTCAACTCGAGACATTTCTTTTAAAGGTGTCACATTTGTTGCGTAAAATACATTTCTGGACCTCCAACTTTTCCAACTTGCTTTTTTACTGTACATTTTCCACTCCACAAAGCTTTTTTTTTAAAATCGATATTTGCATTTCTAGAGATCCAGTATCAATTCTAAATAGCTCTATGTGGATTTTGTTACTATTTGTGTTGAGAGAATTTACCAGGAATGCTAGAAAGGTTTTGTTGGTTTTGAATTGCTCAAATCTGTCAAGAAATTCATCTTTGATTTTTTTATTACTGTGCTAAAGTAATTCGTGTCGCGTGTCGTGTCACGATACTACTTTAGACATTCTGCTCCAAAGAATCGTGGTTGCTCCTTTATTTTTTCCTGTCATACTTCTGGCTCCATTAGTTGCTGTTTAAGCGATTCTATTTAACTCGATCGTATTGTCTTCAAGGCATTTTTTTGCTCCATCTTCCCCTCTAGTTTGTCATGAGAGTAGCAATCCTAGAGGACGTTCTTTTGGACCTTGGAATGACATACCTGACAAAATGGGCAACTTGTGCCGTGTTCTTTATGCTGCAAGACTAGCAAGTGATAAGGCAGAAGAAAGTTGAATATCTTCCACCTGCAAATATGTTACATTTGAAGATATTTTTAGCTATTCTATCTTGTACTGTTTTAGCGAACAGTGGCAAATCTTTGATTTTTTTTTCAAGGTTTCTGTTTTTTTTTTTAAATCACGAAACAGTTCTTCAGACGCACGTAGGAAGCCGTTTTTGACATACTCACCATCTGAAAATGGTTTGCCTTTTTGTGCTATTTCTATTGGTACCGCAAAGCTTGCCAGAATAGCATTACTTGTAGATTGCTTCTAACATTGAGAAGATCGTTCGCTTCTTACTCATTTACTTAAAACAACAAACTATACGTCAAAGCCAAAGCAAGTGGTGAAGATGCGTTTCGTCTTGCGTCGAAAGCGAATTAAAACCTACATAGAAACACCCGACGACGGCGTCATTAGAGAGCTTCCGACGGACTGACGGCAGTGACGACGCGTGTAATTTGGGGGGGGGGGGATGTAAGGCTGCCTAATCTCGTTATACGATTCAGAAATATTTTAAAAAATGTTTTGATGAAATAAATAATATTTTCGTATGGAACAAAAGAGCCGCAGCTTCACATCCAAAGAGCCGCATGTGGCTCGCGAGCCGCAGGTTGCCGACCCCGGCCCTAGAGCAGCGGTTCTCAATCTTTTAAGCTCGGCGACCCCATTTTACAATCCCCAACTCCGCCGCGACCCCCCCCCCCCCAGCAATAGAAGAATACACAAAATACAATCCCTATTTTCGATGGACTTAGGCGACCCCTGACAAATCGTCAATCGACCCCTCAAGGGGTCGCGACCCACATGTTGAGAACCCCTGCTCTAGAGGGACCCAAAGTTTGAGAAACGCTACAGCAAAGATACAGATCTCAATAATTTAAAACAGAATAATAGTAACAATAATCAAATACAGAATACTTAAACGATTTTTAAATTAAAACAGTTATAGAGTAATCTAATCTGACTTCGACTATGTATCAGTTATTACTTAACATTAGCCACAGAACATTACACAATAGAAATATACTTATTTCTATAAATGAGGCTTTATTAACCACTGGGAAATCCGTCCAGTTTTCCTAAAAAGTCGCTATATCGCACTACTATTTAACTAATATTCAAAACAGCCTACTTAACGCCATGCTGGTCCCTCGTTCGCCTAAGTCTACTACGTCATTAGTCTGTCTTTCTACGTCACTACTTTTACCGTCGCTAAAACTATACCACAATATATGTGTCTAACAAAACTAACCTACTCTCTAAACTAGTACATTACAAAACAAAAGAATAGATAATTTAAATACCGTTATATATGATTACATATTAACTAGACTTAATATTAAATATTTAAAAAGTAGATTTTGTTTTTAACTGATTTGATTAAGTTTTACAGCGAAAAGAACATATTTAAAATGTATTTTTTTTTATCTTATCTTATAAAATACAGACGTTACTTCCAAAAAGAAGATGATTACGTCCTACGCGTCATGCATATAGTTATGCATAGTAACCAATGACTTAAATTCTGCCAAATCATTGGTTTCCTGGCTGGCTCAGGCAACCCATTCCATGCAGTAATACTAGAAATATGAAATTACTTAAAATAAAAGGTGGGGAGAGAGCATATTGCAGTCGCTGCCATTTCTCTTAATACTTCAAGGTTTACCTCCCTTTTGCTATAAACAAAAAATAAACCAATTAGTTTTTAAAACGATTGATGTGTTTCATCGACAAGGAAAGATAGTGCACATGTTCAACTTAACAATACCTCCCCTTAAGTTGTTACCAAAAAA
Source organism: Biomphalaria glabrata (assembly GCF_947242115.1). Taxonomy (NCBI): domain Eukaryota; kingdom Metazoa; phylum Mollusca; class Gastropoda; family Planorbidae; genus Biomphalaria; species Biomphalaria glabrata. The sequence goes on from NC_074719.1 coordinate 5,311,327, forward strand.
CTTTTTTAGCATTATTTATTTTATAATATCATTACAAATACCATAATACCATAACAAATTTCAAAGGCCTAGCTTTAGAAATAACAAAAATAAGATTTTCAGGGATATCTCCCCTTAATCCAAAAAAAAAAAAAATGTTAAGAGCGAGAAAAAAAAATATTAACTTGTATAACTTTCTGTACAGACAGATGGACAAACGGTGTGAGTGTGTGAGTAACTATATGTTTAGAAGATATTAAACCGATTGGGTAGAGTTTTAATTTGGGTATAATGTGAGTAAAACATACTATATATATATTTATAGCTTTTATATAGCGCTACTTTCATGCTCAGATCGCTTTGGTCCAATCTCATTTGTGAACCAGTGGGGGGGGGGGGGGGGAGGAGGGGGGATCTAGGAATTGGAATTGACTTTAGGCGCTCAGTAAACACAACTCTGCCAGAGTCGGGTGTCGAACCTCGAGCCCCCATCTAGGTAGCCAAGCCAAGCCAAGTTCAAGCGCACTTGGCCTCTCGACCACGCTTCCAACATTGTTTTTCAAACGTTAATCCAACACAACGGATCACTACGTAATACAACTTTTAAGTAGAAGGAGATACAGACTGTAATTATGCTGGTATCAGTGGCACCCAGTTTAAATGTTGCGAATCTTTGCTTTTAGTTGACTTATATCTATATATATATATATATACACACACAGCAGCGTAGCAAAATTAGGGGGTTCCAGGGAGGCTTGTCTTCTTTAGGGAGCCCTGCATTTTGCCATTCGACATCATGACATGAGATAAGGAACTTAGGGGCCCTAATAAATGTGTCTTATGTGTGAAACACGTGCAACATGGCCAGAAATTTACATACCAATATGAATAGCAAGATAGCATGAAATTGGCTTACAATTGTAATATATATATATTGTTACGAATCTCACTATCCAGGCTCTCTGCAAACCGCACCACCAACTTAAAGAACTTGACAACTCAGGGCTCCAAAGTAACGTAACACTTTAATAGTTGAATAAATAACAGCCAATACTGTACAATTGGCAACACGTACACTGTACAAATATCTCTCCGATAACACCGTACCGCCGTATCAACTCTTGCACTGGCCTCTCCGTCTCGTTCCGGGCTTGCACTGGGTTCAACAGTTCAGGACTGACTTCACACACTAGGCTCGTTGTGTCGGACTCAATCGTAGACCAAGATCAAGACGCCGTTCGTCTCAACTGTACTTGATAGTACTCCGCACTGAATCGTCGTAATGCTCCGTACAGAACCATACCGCTGAACTGTGCTGTAGTCGACCGTGTTCTGAACTCTTGTCGTGAACCTCCTTTCTGAACCGTCTTGACTGCGACACCTCCGCTCTTATATAGGGTCCCTACTGGCCTTCTCGAACCGGACAGAACGCCGCTCGACGTTTCTAGGTGGTCAGATGACTACAACTCTCGTGACGCTCCTGAGCTCTGTTCACGATGCCGATCCTACTCGAACCTTCATGTTGATACTCGTCTCAGCTGACCGTCGTAGCTCGTCACGGTTGACCGCTCGTCTAGCGCTGGCCTGGGGCGATTTGCGTCGGCTGACTACACACACACCACTACCCCCATCTGTGTCACCACCAGGTTTATAACAATATATATATATATATATATATATATATATATATATATATATATATATATATATATATATATATATGACATTGTATGTTTTGAGCTTGCAAGCTATTAAATTCAACAAAGTCATTGGTTTTCCTGGCTGATAAGGTGACCCATTTGCTCTAATAGCACTAGCGAAGAAAGAGCATTTGTAGAAGTTTGTCTTAGCATGTGGAACGAGGAATATGCCTTTTATCTTTGTGTCTTCCCGAGTACTTAATTAGGTTTTGTTTTTGTATTTGAATATTATGGTTCAGTGTTTTATGTATAATTGCTACTTTACTTTTGAGTCTTCTATCCAGAAAGCTTTCTAAATTTGGTGATTTTACTAAAAGATGTTACACTACCAAATCTCTGACTAGATCCAGTTACCTAGCCTAGACTACTGTCTTATCATATCTTATCTTATATAATACAGACGTTACTTCAAAAAAGAAGATGATTACGTCCTACGCGTCATGCATTTAGTCATGCATATTAACCAATGACTTAAATTCTGCCAAGTCACTGGTTTTCCTGGCTAGCTCAGGCAACCCATTCCATGCTCTAATAGCACTAGGGAAGAAGGAGTATTTGTACAAATTTGTCCTAGCATATGGGACGAGGAATGTGCCTTTATCTTTGTGTCTTTCAGAGTATTTTATTAAATTTTGTTTTTGTATTTGAAGATTATGGTTCAGTGTTTTATGTATTATTGCTACTTTACTTTTGAGCCTTCTGTCCTGAAGGCTTTCTAAATTTAGTGATTTTACTAAAGGTGTCTTTACACAAAGCCTATAAGAACTCTGTCTCTCTGCTAAAAAGTGTGTGCACCCAATCTCGGATCTACCTGAAATTTTTCATATTATTTCTTCTACATGCCAACACAAGAATCAAGATAAAAAAAGAAACAATTAGTTAAATTAACTATTGGTAATTAATTATTTTGTTTTGGTATCTCGAACAAGGGAATGAAATCATTCTTGACTGATGTGGTGGTATAATCTGAATTAGCCCCCTTTTGTTTTTAAAGTTTTAGAGCAATTATGGTGAAATGTACACTGGTAAAAAAAAAACAAGAAAAAAGATTAAAAATAGGCCTACATTTAAAAACAAACAGACAAAACCTCCTTTATAGAACTTAGAGAGCGGCTGTTTTTATGTTAATAACTTATGAATGCTAGAATAAAAACACTGGAACATTTTTAGCCTGCTACCCCACTCCCCCGAGAAGAATGCTGATGAAGCGAAGGTATAAAGCTTCTACTCTTTCAAATGATAGGCCTTGAGATCTAGACCAAGAAGTCAATGGGCAAACTTTTCCAGAATATTAATGTATTAAACTCTTGAGTCAGTTATGAGTTAACGGCGTCGCAGGCTCTGTCATGGTATAGCACTGTGTGCTGCAAACTGCCTACGGGTCGCCGGACACTTCCTAACCACAACAGTGTTATCAAAAAAAAATTTGTAAAGGTGAAAATAGGTAAAATGAAAGTATAAATGCAAATCTAAATATTATATGTAAAATTGCTAACAAGTCGAAATAAGGAGTTTTCTCTTTATTCTAGGGGCCCCGCCTGCCCACCCGTAAGTCGGCCCTGTCTATAACCTGACACAGCCTGCTGCTCTACTGATCTTCAAAAACATTGGATATCCCTTTTATTTGGTCACATAAGCTGCGTGGAGAGGGGGGGGGGACTGCTGTGTGGGCGGCATCGTTCCGACCATAAACAATGCCCAGGCTTTCATCTCACTTATTCAAAGCCTTAGTGGACGGGAATGTCTTATCTTATCTTATCTAATACAGACGTTACTTCAAAAAAGAAGATGATTACGCCCTGATTACATGATTACGTCATGCTTTCAGTCATGCATATTAACCGATGACTTAAATTCTGCCAAGTCACTGGTTTTCCTGTCTAGCTCAGGCAACCCATTCCACGCTCTAAGAGCACTTGGGAAGAAGGAGTATTTGTACAAATTTGTCCTAGCATATGGGATGACGAATGTGCTTTTATCTTTGTGTCTTTCTGAGCAGTTTATTAAATTTTGTTTTTGTATTTGAAGATTATGGTTCAATGTTTTATGTATAATTACTACTTTACTTTTGAGTCTTCTGTCCTTGAGGCTTTCTAATTTAATGATTTTACTAAAGGTGTTACTCTAGTGAAATGTAAATATTCGATTGTTATGAATCTCACAGCTCTATTTTGTATCTGTTCCAGTTTCTTAATGTTTTCTTGAGATGAGGGTTCCCAGACAGAGGATGCATATTCTATTATTGTTCTAACCAAGGTTAAATAAAATGTCTCTCCAAAATAAGGCTCCACAACCACATGAAAAAAGAGTTCCACAAGATGCACCATAGTTATTACGATTGAAGGCCAACAAGGAGAAGAAGATATTTTGAAAGGTCATAAGAAACAGTAAGTGTACGCACCAACTTGAACGGAAGTACAGCACCAAATAAACACATTTGTACCCACTGAATGAGTAGCTCACTAAAAGCAAAGAAAAATACCTGTGAAGTATAAAAATAAAACAATTATATCTGTTCATTGACTAACTTAAATATGGATTGAATTAATAAAGGGTATTTATAATTCCATCTTAGGTCCATATAGTTATGCATAGTTTTATAGCTATGCAGTCTAGATCTGGAGCGTCATAGTTGTAATTGATAGGCTACATTTTCAGAGAGCTTAGCCAACAATCTGTAAATCTATAGAGTACTAAATCTACCAGTATGTAATTCCCGTGACTTACATTGTTTATTACTATTTACTAGTTAAAACCAAACTAAAATATAACACTTAATCAAGGCAATAGTGTAGGAAACATAACAAAACAAAGGCAAGATCGAGAAACGAGCCTTCGATATCGTTAACCTGGTATATGCGGCTACCTATCAAGGTAGAACTGTAACAAGATATGTCTCCTGTATCTTATCTTATATATTAAAGACGTTACTTCAAAAAAATTACTTTCAATGCATTTCATGTGCTAATCTAGTTATACATGTTAATCTATGACTTAAGCTCTGCTAAGTCGTCGGTTTTCCTGGCTGATTCAGGCAACCCATTCCATTCTATAATGTCACTAAGGAAGAAAGAGCACTTGTACATATGTAATCTAGCGTATGAAATAAGAAGTGTGAATCTATCTTTGTCAGGGTTTTTGTGTCTTTCGGAGTATTTCATTAGTTTTTGTTATTGTTTTAGTAAATTATGGTTTAGTGTCTTTTGTATTATAGCTACTTTACTTTTAATTCTTATGTTCTGACTTGTATATATGTATATTTATATATATATATATATATATATATATATATATATATATATCTATATCTATATCTATATCTATCTATCTATCTATCTATATATATATATCTGTGGCATTTCAGGTCTCGAGAGACGATCTTTTCCCTTTGCAACTTCTTGTGTGACTAAAGAGGCCAATCCTTGATACACAGCTGCGATCGCAAGTTGGGCATATGTGATCACCATGCGCCGTTGCATTATCACCCTTCTTTCTGCTTGTGTTGTGTGTGGTTGTATCATATGTTCTTGAGTTTTCTGTCTGGTCTTTACGTATAAATGACAGACTTTGATGACTAAAATTAGAAGACCTAATCACAGATGGAGAAATGTTAGAAGTTCTAATGATAGAAAATGAAATATTAGACGACCAATGTTAGAAGACCTCATGTTAGATGACCTAATGTTAGATGACTTAGTGTTAGATGACCTTATGTTAGAAGACCTAATGAGTAGACCTAATCTGAGTCAATTGGAAATGGCCAAATATTAGATGACCTAATATTAGATGACCTAATGTTAGAAGACCTAATATTAGATGACCTAATGTTAGATGACCTAATGTTAGAAGACCTACTATGTGAGAAGACCTAATTTGAGTCAATTTAAGAAGACCCAATGTTAGGTGACCTAACGTTAGGAGACATAATATCAGACGAACTAATATTACAAGATTTAATGCTAGAAGACCTGCTGTTAGAGGACCCCAATGATAAAAGAAATCATCTTTGAAGACCTTTCCATTGCATAAGTATCATCTTGATGTATTCTTATTTTTAAATTATTGAGAAGTAAACATGACCTACTGCTATAAATATACATTGGACATTAGTATTGATCATCGTCGAATGGTGTGCATGAACTTCGTATAATGGAAGTGTGCGCCTCGGGCAAACAATACTTCTAAGTGTTTGAATGTAGCCCATGACATTACTTAGCATGCGTTCACATTTCATGCGGAGTCTTCAGATGAAACACATTTGTAGTATATGAGTTTTTTTTTCATTCAAAGGAAGGAACTGGTGTAAGTTATTCTGTGTTGTCTTACCTTTTTACCTTTACCTATCCCTTAGTCTGTTGGACCGTTGGGGCACCATGCAAGACTCGTCGACCATCTTTCTCCATTCTTCTCTGTCCTTTGCCTTAGTTAGAACCTCTTTCAATAGCAGACCCCGTCCATTCTTTTATGTTGTCCTCCCGTCGCTTGATCTGCCTTTTCTCTAGCATTTCCTATAATGTATATGCCCCCTTTGTCTACCACAGGAAGAAAGGGGGGGGGGTGTCCCCATCACGGATCATCTAATATTAAAAGTACGAAACGAATACCTAAAAATAGGCAGTAAATTTATTGCTTAAATATCCTCCTAGAATACTTGCGTTATAGGCCTACATAGGGTTAGAAATTAAGACGTAGACTTTATAGACTATGAGGTGACTCTCTCCCCTCCTTTTTTCTTATCTTGATTAAAGACACCCTTTTCTTATAGAGTCATAAACCGCCTCTAGACAGGAGTTGCCCTGGGTGGTTGTGAAGGTGGTTGCTTAGGGGTTTGGCTCACTGGCGAGCAACACCGAGTCCTATAGTTCACTCTTTTGGCGACAGGAACATCTTAACATAAAACAGAGGAGCAATAACACACTGTCCAAATAGACTCTTATTAGATATTTAGTAACTAAACACTTTAATCAAGTACTTAATCTATCAACATATCCGTCATGTGGGTCATCAGATCAATTTAACAAAGAGGATATCGTGTGACACAGATTATCTCCGATAGGAAAAACTTTCTCACTCTTAACAACTCTCAACTAACTCTATCAAACTCCAGTCATCAATTCTAACAAACTCCAGACATCAACTCTAACTCTATCAAACTCCAGACATCAACTCAAATTCTATCAAACTCCAGACATCAACTCAAATTCTATCAAACTCCAGTCATCAACTCTAACTCTATCAAACTCTAGTCATTAATTCTATCAAACTCCAGACATCAACTCTAACTCTATCAAACTCCAGTCATCAACTCTAACAAACTCCAGTCATCAACTGTAACTCTATCAAACTCCAGTCATCAACTGTAACTCTATCAAACTCCAGTCATCAACTCTAACTCTATCAAACTCCAGTCATCAACTCTAACTCTATCAAACTCCAGTCATCAACTCTAACAAACTTCAGTCATCAACTGTAACTCTATCAAACTCCAGTCATCAACTCTAACTCTATCAAACTCCAGACATCAACTCTAACTCTATCAAACTTCAGTCATCAACTCTAACTCTATCAAACTCCAGACATCAACTGTAACTCTATCAAACTCCAGTCATCAACTCTAACTCTTTCAAACTCAAGTCATCAACTCTAACTCTATCAAACTCCAGTCATCAACTCTAACAAACTCCAGTCATCAACTGTAACTCTATCAAACTCCAGTCATCAACTCTAACTCTATCAAACTCCAGACATCAACTCTAACTCTATCAAACTCCAGTCATCAACTCTAACTCTATCAAACTCCAGACATCAACTCTAACAAACTCCAGTCATCAACTGTAACTCTATCAAACTCCAGTCATCAACTCTAACTCTATCAAACTTCAGTCATCAACTCTAACTCTATCAAACTCCAGTCATCAACTGTAACTCTATCAAACTCCAGACATCAACTCTAACTCTATCAAACTCCAGTCATCAACTCTAACTCTATCAAACTCCAGTCATCAACTCTAACAAACTCCAGTCATCAACTGTAACTCTATCAAACTCCAGTCATCAACTGTAACTCTATCAAACTCCAGTCATCAACTGTAACTCTATCAAACTCCAGTCATCAACTGTAACTCTATCAAACTCCAGTCATCAACTGTAACTCTATCAAACTCCAGTCATCAACTGTAACTCTATCAAACTCCAGTCATCAACTGTAACTCTATCAAACTCCAGTCATCAACTGTAACTCTATCAAACTCCTGTCATCAACTCTAACAAACTCCAGTCATCAACTCTAACAAACTCCAGTCATCAACTCTAACTCTATCAAACTCCAGTCATCAACTGTAACTCTATCAAACTCCAGTCATCAACTGTAACTCTATCAAACTCCAGACATCAACTCTAACAAACTCCAGTCATCAACTCTAACAAACTCCAGTCATCAACTCTAACTCTATCAAACTCCAGACATCAACTGTAACTCTATCAAACTTCAGTCATCAATTCTATCAAACTCCAGACATCAACTTTAACTCTATCAAACTTCAGTCATCAATTCTATCAAACTCCAGACATCAACTGTAACTCTATCAAACTTCAGTCATCAATTCTATCAAATTCCAGTCATCAACTCTAACTCTATCAAACTCCAGACATCAACTGTAACTCTATCAAACTTCAGTCATCAATTCTATCAAACTCCAGTCATCAACTGTAGCTCTATCAAACACCAGTCATCAACTGTAACTCTATCAAACTCCAGACATCAACTCTAACTCTATCAAACTCCAGACATCAACTCTAACTCTATCAAACTCCAGTCATCAACTCTAACTCTATCAAACTCCAGTCATCAACTCTAACAAACTCCAGACATCAACTCTAACTCTATCAAACTTCAGTCATCAACTCTAACTCTATCAAACTTCAGTCATCAACTGTAACTCTAACAAACTTCAGTCATCAACTCTAACTCTATCAAACTTCAGTCATCAACTCTAACTCTATCAAACTTCAGTCATCAACTGTAACTCTATCAAACTCCAGACATCAACTCTAACTCTATCAAACTCCAGACATCAACTCTAACTCTATCAAACTCCAGTCATCAACTCTAACTCTATCAAACTTCAGTCATCAATTCTATCAAACTCCAGACATCAACTGTAACTCTATCAAACTTCAGTCATCAATTCTATCAAATTCCAGTCATCAACTCTAACTCTATCAAACTCCAGACATCAACTGTAACTCTATCAAACTTCAGTCATCAATTCTATCAAACTCCAGTCATCAACTGTAGCTCTATCAAACACCAGTCATCAACTGTAACTCTATCAAACTCCAGACATCAACTCTAACTCTATCAAACTCCAGACATCAACTCTAACTCTATCAAACTCCAGTCATCAACTCTAACTCTATCAAACTCCAGTCATCAACTCTAACAAACTCCAGACATCAACTCTAACTCTATCAAACTTCAGTCATCAACTCTAACTCTATCAAACTTCAGTCATCAACTGTAACTCTAACAAACTTCAGTCATCAACTCTAACTCTATCAAACTTCAGTCATCAACTCTAACTCTATCAAACTTCAGTCATCAACTGTAACTCTATCAAACTCCAGACATCAACTCTAACTCTATCAAACTCCAGACATCAACTCTAACTCTATCAAACTTCAGTCATTAACTCTAACTCTATCAAACTCCAGTCATCAACTCTAACAAACTCCAGACATCAACTCTAACTCTATCAAACTCCAGTCATCAACTCTAACTCTATCAAACTTCAGTCATCAACTCTAACTCTATTAAACTCCAGTCATCAACTGTAACTCTATCAAACTCCAGTCATCAACTGTGACTCTATCAAACTCCAGTCATCAACTGTAACTCTATCAAACTCCAGTCATCAACTGTAACTCTATCAAACTCCAGTCATCAACTGTAACTCTATCAAACTCCAGTCATCAACTGTAACTCTATCAAACTCCAGTCATCAACTGTAACTCTATCAAACTCCAGTCATCAACTGTAACTCTATCAAACTCCAGTCATCAACTGTAACTCTATCAAACTCCAGTCATCAACTGTAACTCTATCAAACTCCAGTCATCAACTGTAACTCTATCAAACTCCTGTCATCAACTCTAACAAACTCCAGTCATCAACTCTAACAAACTCCAGTCATCAACTCTAACTCTATCAAACTCCAGTCATCAACTGTAACTCTATCAAACTCCAGTCATCAACTGTAACTCTATCAAACTCCAGACATCAACTCTAACAAACTCCAGTCATCAACTCTAACAAACTCCAGTCATCAACTCTAACTCTATCAAACTCCAGACATCAACTGTAACTCTATCAAACTTCAGTCATCAATTCTATCAAACTCCAGACATCAACTTTAACTCTATCAAACTTCAGTCATCAATTCTATCAAACTCCAGACATCAACTGTAACTCTATCAAACTTCAGTCATCAATTCTATCAAATTCCAGTCATCAACTCTAACTCTATCAAACTCCAGACATCAACTGTAACTCTATCAAACTTCAGTCATCAATTCTATCAAACTCCAGTCATCAACTGTAGCTCTATCAAACACCAGTCATCAACTGTAACTCTATCAAGCTCCAGACATCAACTCTAACTCTATCAAACTCCAGACATCAACTCTAACTCTATCAAACTCCAGTCATCATCTCTAACTCTATCAAACTCCAGTCATCAACTCTAACTCTATCAAACTCCAGTCATCAACTCTAACAAACTCCAGACATCAACTCTAACTCTATCAAACTTCAGTCATCAACTCTAACTCTATCAAACTTCAGTCATCAACTGTAACTCTAACAAACTTCAGTCATCAACTCTAACTCTATCAAACTTCAGTCATCAACTCTAACTCTATCAAACTCCAGTCATCAACTGTAACTCTATCAAACTCCAGTCATCAACTCTAACTCTATCAAACTCCAGACATCAACTCTAACTCTATCAAACTCCAGTCATCAACTCTAACAAACTCCAGTCATCAACTGTAACTCTATCAAACTCCAGTCATCAACTGTAACTCTATCAAACTCCAGTCATCAACTGTAACTCTATCAAACTCCAGTCATCAACTCTAACAAACTCCAGACATCAACTCTAACTCTATCAAACTTCAGTCATCAACTCTAACAAACTTCAGTCATCAACTGTAACTCTAACAAACTTCAGTCATCAACTCTAACTCTATCAAACTTCAGTCATCAACTGTAACTCTATCAAACTCCAGACATCAACTCTAACTCTATCAAACTCCAGACATCAACTCTAACTCTATCAAACTCCAGTCATCAACTCTAACAAACTCCAGACATCAACTCTAACTCTATCAAACTTCAGTCATCAACTCTAACAAACTTCAGTCATCAACTGTAACTCTATCAAACTTCAGTCATCAACTCTAACTCTATCAAACTTCAGTCATCAACTGTAACTCTATCAAACTCCAGACATCAACTCTAACTCTATCAAACTCCAGACATCAACTCTAACTCTATCAAACTCCAGTCATCAACTCTAACAAACTCCAGACATCAACTCTAACTCTATCAAACTTCAGTCATTAACTCTAACTCTATCAAACTCCAGTCATCAACTCTAACAAACTCCAGACATCAACTCTAACTCTATCAAACTTCAGTCATTAACTCTAACTCTATCAAACTCCAGACATTAACTCTAACTCTATCAAACTTCAGTCATCAACTCTAACTCTATCAAACTTCAGTCATCAACTCTAACTCTATCAAACTCAAGACATCAACTGTAACTCTATCAAACTTCAGTCATCAACTCTAACTCTATCAAACTCCAGTCATCAACTCTAAATCTATCAAACTCCAGTCTCCGACAATATCCGCACTTTCTTTCTCACAGAGCCCAGTCACCAATTAACTCAAAATCCTAGACAGCTTGTAGAGCCTACTCCTCATACAAATATTCAAGTGGACCTATCGACCAGGATCTCACCCCTCGTGATAGCCATGATCAACCTTTCCCCACCCGAGGTAGAGTAAGGCTCTATATTTAGCCCTACCGTGAATATAAAACCGAAGCCATTCGTTATAGAAAGCCTCAACACCGACGTGCAACGTCACAATCTGAGGGCAGTTTAGAAAAATAGCTCGTTGCTACGTTGTACAAACCTGTGACGTGGCAACGAGCTATTGGTCTAAATTGCCTACAGGTTGTGACGTTGGTGGTCAGTGCTTAGGCCTTCTATAACATTTGGTCTCAAAAATGGACCTCGTTCACCAATCGTAAACAAACAACATTTAGTTATGTGATAATATTGATAAAACCAAAAAAAGGTGATATCCATTGTGTATTAAAATTAGATCGTAATTTGTATAGAAGAGATAGAGAATCACGTGGCTAAATGTTGTTTGTTTACGATTGGTGAATGAGGTCCATAGGCTGCTTTATACGTTTCTATATTTCATTAAATCTCAAACCCGTCTCTACCCCTATGTGGCTACATCTCTCTCTCTCTCTCTTTCTATGTCTGTCTGTCTGTCTCTCTTTCCCTTATTAATCCTCCCCTTTTAATTATTTTCTTCTTTACAAGCTAACAAAACTTGACACATATCGCACATCATACTTGGATGGTTTTCTTCTTTATTATTATTCTCATTCGGTGTTTAATAATGCAATGTGCTAAGACTACGAAGTGGGCCAAAGTTTTATTGACTTTGTAACATTCGCTGACATATGTTGTATGTTTTATTTCAAAGCAGAAGTCTAAGGTAGGTGACAAACATGTTTTTAAATCTCCGGCAAAGTTCTAGACTAGTACATACAACTCTATTACAACACGTCTGAACTTAATAAGAGATTGTGTTGGAGATTATTAGGTTTTAATTATTCATGGCTCTGGTAAGTTTTAATAAGTTAAATTAAAAACAATACCTTATCGCTAATATTATAAAGGATAATCATATCTATTTTTAGAGATTAGAGATTTTGACCCACATGTTTACATAACAAATCATGTCAGGGCCGGATCTACAACAGTAGGATAAAAGTGCAACTTCATAAAGAGCCTTGACTTTCAAGGGACCTCTACTCTCAAAACACATAAACACTGGCTTATTAAACAGGCATTAAAAAAAATGAAATAAGATCCCATCTAGAAGGGCTCTAATGCTTTCTTTGTAAAGCAGTCAAGCTCGTAGATTTACTTTTATCATTGTAAGTGGATTCATATCGAAGTTTGATGAAGGTAGATGCTCAGGTCCACTCCTCCTTAGTAAAATCAGGTAGGCCTACTGTACACTAGTATAAATTACGTGCCGATGGGATTAGGCTACATAGAGTTTAGGAGACAGTTGGAAGTATGCTGATCGGTCAACAATTTTCTACCATGATGCTTTTAAATAGGCATATATGTAATAGCAAGACATGTTTATTATCATTTACTAATTATTATTTTGTGTTTATTATTTATAACTCTACCCCAAAAACTATGAATGGAAAAGTGGTTTGAGTGTTCGGACTAGCGCTAAAAAACCCACGGAGGCTGGGAGTGCATGACCTCGCTTCCCATGGTGGAGGCTGTCCAGTTTGAGCAAGCTATTATAGATAATCAGAGGACAGGCCTCTGTCCTGTTGGCTCAGATTTCTCACGGTTATGTCCAAACTTTGGCTCACGGTGCACCGTTTCTCATATTGTTGTAGACTGCCCCAGACTTGCTGATCTTCGTCTCGACAGGTTCAGGAAATCACATCTTTTCTACCTGCATGGTAACATACATGGACTACGCAAAACAACAGGATTTCTGTTTTTAGCTAGAGAGGATTTGAACCTCTCAAACCGTAACTTAAATGAAGTCTGGTGATAATGTGCATTCTTGGCCATCATCCTATGTGTCAATCATCCTATGTGTCAATCATCCTATGTGTCAATCATCCTATGTGTTTATCGTCCTATGTGTCAATCATCCTATGTGTCAATCATCCTATGTGTTTATCGTCCTATGTGTCAATCATCCTATGTGTCAATCATCCTATGTGTCAATCATCCTATGTGTTTATCGTCCTATGTGTCAATCATCCTATGTGTTTATCGTCCTATGTGTCAATCATCCTATGTGTCAATCATCCTATGTGTTTATCGTCCTATGTGTCAATCATCCTATGTGTCAATCATCCTATGTGTTTATCATTCTGTGTGTCTACTATGTATAGCTCTACTTGTTTTATTTAATACCTTAACATTCATGATTGTATTGCAGATGTTCATGTGTCTTTAGACACAGGATGGCAGGTCACATCAAGCTTTGGGCTACAACTCAGGGAATACTTGGATCTACATGTATATTTAAACTACATTCTGAATCTTCTTTCCTCTTGAAAGCCAATTAGTGTAGGCAGACGCCTACTACCACTACAGCCCAACATAACCAACACTCTGTACGGCAGTGCTGAACAACTGAACAGAACAGCGCACTATTATTCCTTGGCATTGACTGCAAAAGAGCGCACAGCTCAGAAGCAAAAATCTGGCTATATTTAAACTACATTCTGAATCTTCTTTCCTCTTGAAAGCCAATTAGTGTAGGCAGATGCCTACTACCACTACAGCCCAACATAACCAACACTCTGTACGGCAGTGCTGAACAACTGAACAGAACAGCGCACTATTATTCCTTGGCATTGACTGCAAAAGAGCGCACAGCTCAGAAGCAAAAATCTGGCTAGAAGAAGAACAACGCTAAGAAATTACATATAAAAAAGGCAGTCAGAATGTTCAGTGCATCATAAACGTGGAGAATAAATAAAACCAAATATACGCAGAAATGTATATTGTACAATAAATAATTTTGGCTAGCGCAGACGACAAGAGATATATTATTATACAGAATAAGAAAATTGTATGATGGATGAATTTACAATCTCAAAAATGGAAGATTTCATAATAGCGATCACGCTAACATTCTTCTGTAATTCAATACTCATCCGTACGATTTTAGAGAAACCAAAATTCTACCAAAGTCCAAAAGACATGATGTTCATCTCCTTGGCGATTGGAGACATTGTCCAGTCACACGCTCCTGTAGTGATCATCTTGAGAAATAGGTTCTTCTATAATTCCAGACCAGGGACGTTTGATGAGATCATGTTTTGTAAAGCCTGTATATTGTATTTGGTGCATTTCCTTTACGGCGTTGGCCTCTTCTTTATCGGACTGGACATGCTTTTGATGCGCCTCTACAAAGTGACCAGAAGGGGCTGTTCTTATGCTGTGATAATGAGCACTCTGCCATGGGTGATGTGTGCTACTGTGGTGTACCCTCTGGTCATGGCGAGGATGGACTATGAAAATAATATAAGTAGAGAAACGGTGTTCATTATAACTACACTGTCTGTGTTTTTACCACTAGCGCTTGCTCTGTCCCTATCCCTTGTTATTTTCACTCTGTCTGTGATATTTCAGTATAGCAAGTCGCACGGTACTTCTGGGGAAATTTATGACCCCAAATCTTGGGATTTAAAAGTTCACTTGGTCCCAAATACAGACTTAAAGAAACAGACTGGCGTTTTTATTGATCCATCTGAATATAAAGACCAAACATCCACAAACAGAGACTGCCTTCACAACTCATCAACACAGCTCTGGGTGTGTAGTGACCTACTTACCACCTCGGTCTATCAAAATGATCAAACATCCCGACTGGGTTCTCAATCAATAAGCTATAGTAATAAAACCAATATCGATTGTGATCAGGTTGTAACTATCGAAAATTACATTCGCAGTGGTAATGTAATGCCCCTACTACTTTCTGTAGTGTTTGCACTTCTAGTACTACCAAATCACGTTTTTGTTTTGGTGGAGACCATGGAGCATTCAACAACTGCTTTCGTTGTTCTCATTCACTGTTTACGTTGGATCATGTTTTCTAGGACATTTATTCATCCCTGCATTGTTGTATGTTTATCTAAGCTCTATGGGGTCTAGGACATTCCATAGTGAAATTGTATGCTACAGATAGCTAGGAAGACACACAAGTATTTCAATGACAGACAAGCAAAATACTTAGAAAAAAAAATATATCTAAGGGGAAGAACTCAACATTGAAAGCCACATATCTCAATACTGTATGCATTGTTTCCCCTTTTTAATACCCAACAAAATTATTAATTAGCACTCATAATTTAATTGATATTGTTGATTCGTGTGTTGATAAGGAACGTTGAATAATAGTGTAAAGTTGGTCCGTGAATGGGAAGGTGAGTTGATAAAAGCTTTGTAACAACATTGTTCTTGTACTGATATTCATGACTTTTAAAAAACTGCCCTATTGTCACTAAAATGTGGGGCTGAGTGGCAGAGCCCTCTGAGGTCGAATGCTGATGTACAGATTTCTTAATTATTGATTTGTCTCGAGCCAAGTTCGTTTGGCGTGTTAAAGCAGCACCGTAACTTTCTTCCATATATCCCCGCCCCCTCCATGTCTACTCCAGAGAGTGGATCACAGCACAAGTCTTCGATGAAAGCAATACAAAAGAAATGATACATTATATTTAACTCTTAATGTGTGTGACGCATTTCTTGGGTAATGTTAACTCTTTGTATTTACGTTATACAATCATATTAAAGTTGAATTTATGTTTTTAATATTCTTGCGTTTCTGTCAGTCATATTCTATTCATCTTTTTGTATTGAATGCCTTGAGACATTTTCTTACAATACACACATGTCTACATTGAGCTGTGCTCCTGTAAACTCAATACAAATCTCTACAAGGGAGATAATGTACATGTTTAAATTGAAGAGTTTATTGTGTACAAACCCTCTGACATTCTTTTGAAAATTAGTAGTGAATAAAAGAAGGCATACTGATGAGCTGCCAACTTATCTCCAGCGTGATGTTAGCATTGGAACAAATGAAACGGTCTTGTAAAAGGTGAATGTCTAAACTAAGCTTTCTGATACCAGTTTAGAATAATATTGATTTGATTTTACACATACATATTTTCTTAGCAATCAGACCAAACATAAGATTGTGTTATCTTCCAAGTAATATGATTAAATGAATTTAGCTTTTTGACATATAACAATTTGTTTATTTTAAAGAAAAATAACAATGTGATGTAAGCAATATTTTATATTTACTCTGATAGAAATTGAAATTACACACATGCATGACTTGGTATCAATAGTGTAATACAAGTGATCAATATAGATACAATTTTTAAAATTACAAGGCTACTTTTAGAATTTCAAAGTTTTGAATAACCTACACTTTACATTAAAAGAAAATGCCAGCTCATACTTACAACACAAATATATTGACACTTGAATATAAAATGATTCCGAAACTGATTAATAAAAAAAAAAAAAGGTTTAAACATATGTATGATAAATGATCAGTTTCAAGATTCACAAAGACACAAGGAACATGCAACAATAGTACACTCAATACCTCACACTTAACTCCCCTTGACTACTTTTTATATGTTCATATTTTAAAACCTTACAAATAAAGTACAGCAAACCATTAATGGCATGTGTGTTATGGAGTGTACGTGTGTGTTTATATGGTGGGAAGAGGTTAGCGATGGGTTGTGAATGATGCAACATAGGTGGCATTGTCATCATTTGGTCCCAGTTAGGAGGGGCTACATGAGACTAAAAGGTTTTGTTATTGTAGAGAGTTAGATTTACTACATTTGTTTCATTTATCACAAGTTGATTTTATTATAAATAAAGTGTTATTTACTTTGTTCACAAAAGCAAGTTTTTCAATTTATCTGTGTTTTTATTAGCTAAGATTCATTAAGCCTACAACAGTTTAGTTGTCTACAAGCAGTTTGGTGCTACAAGTCAACAACCGGTAACAACAATAAGAAAAACAAAATTCAAAAAATGTAACATTAACTTAAAAACAAAAACAAAACCACAAATTAACCTTTTCAGCTACACATGGTTGGCTTTTAATAAGTTGAAAATGATAAACCCGGTGACCGGTCATTTCATCCCCGGTCACTTCATCGGACTTCATCCCAAGTCATTTCATCCCATGGTCACTTCATTACTGGTCACTTCATCTCATGGTCATTTCATCCCATGGACACTTCATCCCCAGTCACTTCATCCCATGGTCATTTCATCCCATGGTCACTTCATTCCAGATCAATTCATCCCATGGTCATTTCATCCTATGGTCACTTTATTCCAAGTCACTTCATCTCATGGTCATTTCATCCCATGGTCACTTCATTCCTGGTCACTTCATCTCATGGTCATTTCATCCCATTGTCACTTCATTCCTGGTCACTTCATCTCATGGTCATTTCATCCCATGGTCACTTCATTCCAGATCAATTCATCCCATGGTCATTTCATCCTATGGTCACTTTATTCCAAGTCACTTCATCTCATGGTCATTTCATCTCATGGTCATTTCATCCCATTGTCACTTCATTCCTGGTCACTTCATCTCATGGTCATTTCATCCCATTGTCACTTCATTCCTGGTCACTTCATCTCATGGTCATTTCATCCCATGGTCACTTCATTCCAGATCAATTCATCCCATGGTCATTTCATCCTATGGTCACTTTATTCCAAGTCACTTCATCTCATGGTCATTTCATCTCATGGTCATTTCATCCCATTGTCACTTCATCTCATGGTCATTTCATCCCATTGTCACTTCATTCCTGGTCACTTCATCTCATGGTCATTTCATCCCATTGTCACTTCATTCCTGGTCAATTCATCCCATGGTCATTTCATCCCATGTTCACTTCATTCCTGGTCACTTCATCTCATGGTCATTTCATCCCATTGTCACTTCATTCCTGGTCACTTCATCTCATGGTCATTTCATTCCTGGTCACTTCATCTCATGGTCATTTCATCCCATTGTCACTTCATTCCTGGTCACTTCATCTCATGGTCATTTCATTCCTGGTCACTTCATCTCATGGTCATTTCATCCTATGGTCACTTCATTCCTGGTCATTTCATCCCATTGTCACTTCATTCCTGGTCACATCATCTCATGGTCATTTCATTCCTGGTCACTTCATCTCATGGTCATTTCATCCCATTGTCACTTCATTCCTGGTCACTTCATCTCATGGTCATTTCATCCCATGGTCACTTCATTCCTGGTCATTTCATCCCATGTTCACTTCATTCCTGGTCACTTCATCTCATGGTCATTTCATCCCATTGTCACTTCATCTCATGGTCATTTCATCCCATTGTCACTTCATTCCTGGTCACTTCATCTCATGGTCATTTCATTCCTGGTCACTTCATCTCATGGTCATTTCATCCCATTGTCACTTCATTCCTGGTCACTTCATCTCATGGTCATTTCATACCTGGTCACTTCATTCCTGGTCACTTCATCTCATGGTCATTTCATCCCATTGTCACTTCATTCCTGGTCACTTCATCTCATGGTCATTTCATACCATTGTCACTTCATTCCTGGTCACTTCATCCCACTGGTAAAAATGTTACATTCAAAAACTAATATTTTAAACTGAACCCAAATGCCATTATATATTGCTGTTTTTTGTTTTTTAACGTCTTAGTTTTTAATATCAATATATCTTTTTCTTTGTCAGAATGTTCTATTTTAATTGATCTTTTTGTTTTATTACTTTAAATTTTCTAGGCTTTCAAATTTTACACTGACTACAGTTGATTCAAAACATGAAATAACTTTTACTAAGTTTTTTTTTGAGCTATTTTGTGTTTCCCCAATTTACTATATCTTTTTTTAGTCATTGACTTAGTTCTGTGTTGTTTTCACAT
The DNA here is from genome assembly GCF_947242115.1 of Biomphalaria glabrata. Lineage (NCBI taxonomy): Eukaryota > Metazoa > Mollusca > Gastropoda > Planorbidae > Biomphalaria > Biomphalaria glabrata. The sequence goes on from NC_074719.1 coordinate 5,330,841, forward strand.
TGTAGTGATGCTAGATGTAAGTCTAGTCCCACTCACAGGGCACAGTATGATAGCAAACAGCAGATTTGTTTGATTAGAATGTAGAAACATGGTTACAATGAATAATATTGAAATATTTAAATAATTTTACAAACTTGATTTGTAGAATAAGCAGACACATAGAATTCTTGCAATATAATGACACAATTTAAATAGATCCACAGTGACAATACCAAAAAAAAGCATAAATGTACAACTGACAGAGTGAACACATTAATCTCCATTTATTGCTACTCCCTATCAAAGTTTGGTTTTGATTTTAAAATCTAGGAAATTGAAATAATGGTACACTTTTCCATTTGTAATGCTCATCAACTAATTTTAAAATTGATAGGAACAAATCTATTCCCTTTTCAGATGATAAAGTCAATGAATAATTTGTATTTTATTAGCAACAAGCAACAATTGTTATGCAAAATGAGGGTAACATTAAAACCATAATTTAAAAACTTCACAACATTTATATGCAAAGGGTAGGCCAGCTATATATTCTAAGTAATGATGTTCTATAAATTATACAGGGCAAATTAGAAATAAGGAAGTAGCAATAATTCACAATTATGTGTATTGATTAGAAAGAATGATTAGCAAGAAGGTTTTCTCACACTCTTGTTAAGAAAGGTGTTGATGGATCTCAGTGGGTGTACCAATGATAACCAATGATAACTTTAAGTCATTGGGGTGTGACTTGGGCAGTGAGTGCTTGGAGGTATTATAACCTCTAAAAACTGCTTTTACTTCCCTTATTTAGTCTTAGGAGTGCCATACAGATAATACAAATACAAGTCAGTATTAACAAGACTGCTATCTTTAAATTTTTAAAAATAGTTGTTTTTTCTGTTTGGAAAGTTTGTTTAATTTATTAAATTATTATTTATTAAAGCCAGCATTTACTTACATTTTGTTTGATGAGTATTCACATGGTATTTGATTGTCTCTAATGTTTGTATCAGATGTCTGTTCAGATTTAAAGATAATGACATCCTCCTAGACCTAAACTTCAGCAGAATAGCAGGGTTTGGTGGCGAGCAGGCCCATCAAGGCTATTGAATGACAGTCCAAAGGACATATCATACAATTGGGCAGCCAACTTTAAACCATGTTCTGGTTTTAAAAAGTTTCCTTAAACCCTAAAGCTAAAATACCTAATTAGATGTTTTAAATTAATTTTCACCAGTTTCTTCTTTAAAACACTAAATGTAATGTTTGGAAAATGTCTTTCTCCAAATAATAAATTTAAAAATAATTTAATTTATAGTTGACCTAATTTTAAATTTGTTTTATTAAAAGATATATGTAGAATCAAAGAAAAAATTGAAATAATCTTCTAGTTTAAAAAAAAATGTGTTTGCTTCTAAGTCTATTTTATCTTTATGAGACTGAAAAAGTCTTGCATTAGGACTTAGCCATTTATATTTTATCGCATGGTAATAGAAACACATATGATACAAAACATACCTTTGTTTTAAAATAGCCAGAATCATGTCTGCAGATTTTCCATTTTTGCCTAAAGTTTGGCTTGTCAATGTCTACTTTATAAATCTTTCCTTTGCTTCATTCCAAAAGTAGTCAAGTAGATCAAGGTTACAGTGCAAGATTCTAATTTGTTTTTAATGAAGAGCCATCAAGTAAGTGAAAGTTACAGTGCATGATTTTGCACAAGGACATCTTGTCAGTGTTGTCTAAAACAATCCTCAGACAGATGTACAGTTGCAGATGACTTATGCTATCTATAGTTCATAGCAAATAACATAACAGATTATTATTATTATTGTATTGTGTCTGAATTGCTATTAGCACTAACTATAAGCTGACAGTACACCATGGATACCCACATCTAAGTTTTTCTATTTCTAGTACAAATATTTGGCCACCATATGCCAGATTAACCCCATGAAATTTGTGAACGAACAGTAGTTGTATTGTAAACAAGCTGATGTTGTTACTAGCTTTGTGGCTGTTCAGAGCTTCTGCCCTCAAACTAGTGAATAGGACAGCAAACTTTGTAACTGAAGCTAGATCTTAGTTCATTTTGATGAGCACTAGTTTGACATATACCTGACTAGAAATAATTATCTTTCTAATAAGAATAGAGGCATTTACCAAATGAAAAATCGTATGCTCCTGCCAGACATATTTTCTGGTATGGAGGTCGGCTTGTATTACTGCTTTAATTGATCAGCTTTCTTCCCGGTTGACAAGAGGACAATACTATCGGCAAATAGCAGTTTGTGACATCGGAGCTGGGCAAATCGTTAAGATAGGCCATGAAAAGGATACATGAGAGGGCGGATCCCTGGGGTAACCCTCTTGTAGGGGTGTTTTCCCCACTTAGAGAGTACTGGAACTGTGTTCGTGTTTTCCTCTCAGTTAGGAACTGTTTTATCCAGTTGTAGGTCCGCCCGCGTACGCCCATGGCTCTAAGTTTAAGATAGAGGCCTTGCTTCCACACCCGGTCATAAGCCTGTTTTAGGTCTATAAATACTGTATATGTGCTCTCGGACCTCTGGAACCCATCGGCCACCTCCTTTATTAAAACTGTGACCTGGTCGATCGGGCTTAAGCCTGCCCTAAAGCCAGCCTGCTCTGGCGCTAGGATACCGGCACTCTCAAAGCTTCACACGCTTGCTGACCATCCGTTCTACTATCTTACCGATAGTGGAGGTCAGGGATATGGGTCTGTTGGACTCCACACTAGTCGCGTCTTTGCCCTTTTTGAGTATGGGAAAAATGGTAGCACAGCGCCACGCCTTGGGTAGTCTGGATTCCACCCAGGTTTGATTCACAAACTGAAGGAGTTTGCCCTTCGCTAGACCCCCTAGGTGTTTTACCATCCTGGGAGTGAACTTGTCTGGCCCCGGAGCCTTTCTGTTTTTGCACTTTCTTATAGTTCTGTCCAGCTCAGCACGGCAGAAGGGCGCATTTCACGTGTCCAAGTCTTCCGATCCATCCGATTTCTTCTCGAGTTTTTTACGCTCCTTGTTGATTGAGGGCTATAGACGTGGCTGTCTTCTTTCGGACTTGCTTATTGTAGCAAAATATTTGTTAAGCAAGTCGGCCATTTTTCTATCTTTGGCTACTCGATCTCCATTGAGTGTAAATAATGGGGTGGTTGTACGCACCGAATCTATTTTGTTTCCCTTTAACGAAACCCAACCCTGGCAGCGCTAAAGAATGACTAATCGTTCGTTTCTAACATAATAATAATAATAATCTTTATTATTCTTGTGAAAATTTATTTTACAATTGTGCCTTTTAAAAAAATAATACATGATTAGAGCAAACATGTGTACAATAGCACACAAAATATACATTCATACCCCAGTTTCTCTCTAACATTTTACATGCAAAATGTACAACGTTTACTTAATGTTCAAGGATTGAATTCCCAAAGAAACAAAAGAGTTTTTGTGTATATTTGCTCTTGTAATCAGCATCTTATATCTTCTTTGTGAATGTCAAATGTTAAAATCATGAAAAGGGGAGATTTTTTATGCTAAACATTTCTATAGCTTTTTAGCCATGTTTGTTTGTTGCCTATGACCTTACTACCAACCTTTCCAATTGTATAAAATTTATACAAGTTGACTCTACTATATTTATTTCATTTCATCATAAACAATAGAAGAAAAAGTTCAGTATCACTATTGGTCAGTTTGCACTTTCCGATTGGGATGAATGGCCTGCTATTTTAGGGGGAAAGTCTCGAGACACCAATTGGAGGCTTAGTAATTTGATAAAAAAAAGTATCTAAATGAAGATCAAATATACAAATAATATGTGATGGAAGATGTACATGTGGTGGGTTTGGCACAGAAGAAATATAAACGATGAAGACAACTCTTAGGCCAAAATAGATCTTTTTATTGTTTTCTAAGGAACTGCACATGGCAAATAAATAAAAATTTAAATACAGTATCTAATTACATATGGGTATATGTTTAACATAACAGGACTAAATGGTTAGACCAAGTTGTACATGCTATTTAGTGTTTCTGTTGCTAGTGTTTTATCTACAGGGTAGGTAGCTAGCCCTACGCCCAACTCTCCTCCTTTCTCAGCAAAAAAAAAAACAACAACAAAAAAACGAAATCTTAAAGTATAAACAGATCATCTCTTATAAGCACATAAGAGAGATGTTGAACACCAGAAACATTGTAAAAATTAATGACAAAGTACTTGTTTTACATTAAGCAAACATATACATATATATATATATATTGTTTCAAAAGTAATGCTCGTTTTCTTTCCAGACATAAAATCATAACAATTTAATAAAACAAATCTACACTGGTTCTAAAAATACATTTACAAGATGGGCAGTTAACATTCTATATAAGACCTATTTGGGCTAGTATACTACAGTCACGCAATTCAATGACTTAATTAATTTACATGTATTTTTATTTAAATACGGATGGTCCAACAACATGGACGAAAACCAAGATAGCGATATGCTATTTAAACTACTAAATAAACATATAATCAATTATAAGAAACACTAAAAATGTATTCAACACATGGTGTAGAACAAGGCACGAAATGCGTTACAATTTCCAATGAAAACAAAATAGGTCTATTTGCAGACTAATTCTGCAGATCTTTTGATCAATTAGTTACTTAGTCAGTCAGCGCTACTTTGCACTTATAGCATATATTTATGTGAGACAAAACAATGAACTAATATAAAAACATTAAAGCTATACAGCAATGCAAACATTCTGGAAAGATATTTCTTTGCACTATGTTTTTCAAAATATTATAAACATTTAATTAAAGCAAAATATTAAAGATAGAAAAAATGTGAAAAAGAGCATACAACATGTCTATGCTTTGGAGATTAAGAATATGTGTACAACATGTGTAATAAAATATATTTTTGTTAAAGAACTGTCCATTGTCACATCTATATTGAGATAATGTGAATATTGATGATGTAGATTTGTATTGATTTATTTAGTAAAAGATGCATTTTTTTTTGTAATAATAACCAATGTTGCTTTGATTCAGTTTAAGTACATTGTCACGTCCAGTGTGAACATGCGTATGTTTATGTCCAACACAATAGACTGTGGCACCAGCACTACCTGGGCATGTAGCTGTAGTGTACTTTAACCCAGTAAACTCTAAGTGTTCATTGTAATCTGAGACCTTGTTGTTCTCTACCCACTGACCAATACTAACATATTTAGCACAGCCATGCGGATGTGAGACAATAAAACATAGTCTGTCTTCAGAGTTCTCGTATTGCTTTAATATATTTGACAATAAAAGATTTTTGCGTTTGCAAATCTTTTGAAGTTTTTCTCCTAACTTGATGTCACAGGTCACAAATTTGATTGCACAAAAGTCAGTCTCGACATCTGCTTTATGCAATATAACTTTATCAATTTTGGTCAATGAACTGTTGTATTCATCATCATAGAACAATGCACAAGTAGTTTGCGAGGCCTCAATTTCATCAAAAACTGTAAAAGTGGTCGTTGATACAAATATTTCATACCATTCCTGACTGGGAGTCCCAGAATTCAGGCATTGGGCACATGAACATGCCTCGTGAGATGTATCACTAAAGTCTATTTTTAGAGAATATAAACATATATTCCGTTCAATCAACTGACCATTAACATAGTGAGACAGCGCGAATATTTCTCCACTAGATACTCTCAAAATCCTACTTCCTGCGTTCTCGTAAAATGGGTACTCTCGATCAGTGTTTGGATAAACTTCAGGTCTGTCAGGACTAACCATTGTTATAGATACTCTTACAGTCAGGTCAGCTATAATTGTAATCAGTTCAGACAATTTTTTTTCCTGATAATTTTCAGGTAAATGTTGTAGTGAAAATTCTTTAATAGGAATAAATTCTCCATGATCTTCATTTTTATTGCAGTGACGAAAAGTATTAGTTAATTTCCGTTTAATAATATTTTCTAAATTTCCTGTAGATAGAAAAAAATATTATACAATATCAAAATATTTTATGACTTGCATATATTTTAGCGGCCCCCGTAAGGGTAGAAGCCGCTTTTATATTTCTGCAAAATGTGCGTCTGTCACACTCAGATCTTAAAAACTAGAAGAGAAATGAAAAATATTATTTTACCATGCGATGCGGCTTGCAACGGCTTCTATTTGTTTTCTAAAAGCAAACCATTTATTTTATAAACATTTTTATGCAAGCGATTGTATCATAAAAGTACACCAATTCTAAAACAATACTTAATTGTAAGGGAGATTATGTTTATAATACGTTAAGAAAGAAAGATATTTTTTTTTAACTTTCAGTATCACTTAGTCAAATATATTAATATCAAATGTACAAAAAATGTTCACAACAGATATAAATATTAGTTAACTATGTTTTTTTCAGGTGTACTAGTTACTAAAATGAAAATGAAATCTTTATGTTTGTTCATAAATGTTAAGAATGTACTTTGTATGTAAATACCACGCACATATTTTAATATTGACATTTTATGTGGCGACTTTCCTACAATAGCGTGACTTTCCTACAGTAGTGAGACAGTAGCGTGACTTTCCTACAGTAGCGTGACGGCCGGGGAGACATTGTAGTTAATTAGTTTCCTCAAACAAATTGAATAATAGGATTTATTTATTTTTTAATTGGTGCCCCCAACAGGATAAAAGTCACTTACTTTTGTGCGTTTTGTCTGTCCGTCTCTCTGTCCGACACGTTTAGATAAAAAAGACTAAACACTATTTAATATCTGATTTAACCTTTAATGTTCCTTCCAAAACATTTGGATAGTTTTGAATATCTATAATAGATTGTTCCGGATGGTTTTTAGGAAAAAAGTGCCAACCAATGTTTCGTATTGCTCTTCTAATTTATATTACATTTCATTTTCTTGCTTTAGGAAAAAAAAGGAACTCATGATCAATAATAAGTTAATCCGTATTTTTAAATAAATAGCATTTAAACGTTAAATGAAAATCTCTATGCTGACTTATATTTCATTACCTATAACCCTAATCCTAACCATTTAATATTTTTTAGAAAAAAATATCGACACTAGGTTGTTCAAGATTTTAAATCGAAAAAGTAATTTACTAAAATGTTTGTTGAAAATCACACTTTAAACTTATTTTAGATTTTATTTTCTTGCTTAAACATCACAAAAAAACATTTTATCGGTAAATAATGTTCCGAATTATACTTTAAAAAAGAAATTGGCCTATATTGACCTATATATTGTGAGAAGCGTGGTCGAGAGTCAAAAACCGTTGAATTTGGCTTAGCTACCTATGAAGGGGGCTCGAGTTTCAACGCCCGACTCCAGCAGAGTTCTGTTTACTGAGCGCCTAAAGACAGCACGGCAAACCTTCTCCCAGATACCCCTTCCTCCCTTCCACTGGTCCACAAACGAGATTCGACCATAGCGCTCTGAGCATGCTTGAAAGTAGTGCTTTATAAAAGCTGTTTTTTTTAATTCTTTCTTTAAAAAATTCTTAACAATCGTCTCGTCGCCAAAAGAAAAGAGTTTGGCTCTTTTTTTTTATATTTATGTTAAGTTATTTTAGCACTAAGGTTCATTACATTTATGGATTCAGTTTTTGTCTAATAAGAATAAAAACAAAATTGTATAATAAACAAATAGTCACGTATTGGTTTTCCCAATGACGTTGCAAACATCCAGTGATCACACATGTAACGTTTGATAGAAAAGTATTTGATTGGTTAGGCAATTATGTTAATTTAAAGGTCAAGACAGACACGAAGGCAGTACAAAAAAAGCGGAATCTAATATCGTCAGTCGTAGAAGAAATCTGTTAAGCTTTAAGATGTAGATTACTCTTGAGTAAGAATCTAGTAGTTACTCTGAATGTTTTATATTTGATACAGTCTATCTGTAAATGCTGTAATATACATTTTGTGTTTCCGATTTATGAATTAAAGTTCCTGTATTTGAATTGAAAAGGATCTTCACTTATTCAATCTACTAAATAGCATTTAGATATAGAGATATAGAATCCTCGGCATCACGGTTATAAGATCTCAGCACCCCAGACAAAAATCAGCTAACAAGAGAAACTTATAGTCAAGCTCTTTAACATCAAGATCATCAGCGGCAAAAGATTATTAAAGATCCCCTCAAGGTCTTATTATATCACCGTGACAATAATTATTTTTATTGTTACATACTTTATTTTAATTTTTTTTTATATTAGCTTTAATCATTAATATTATTCGACTAATAACAGAGAATTATCCTAAGCATCTAGCCACCGACAGCAGGTATCTGTTGATTATTTTCTTTTTAAATAAAATTATATATATATATTGTATTAGAGTATACGTTTGTAACATAGTATAACCTCACCTGTTATATAGTGGTCATGTAGTAAAAGATCCGTCGCTGAAGGTCTATATTCAGGCTTATGGTTGAAAATATTTTTCAGAAATTGTTCAGCTCGAATAGGCAACTTATGATTTACAAATTCAAGTGGTGATGCATATTTCACCAATAAAGCGTTATGTATTTGTCCCTCATCCATTTTTGGAAAAGGAATATCACCAGTAAACATTTCTATTACCACACATCCAAGTGCCCTGTATAAGATATGAAATATAATTTTAGAACAAGCTTAACTATAATAACAAGGTTACAAAGACAGTTTGTGCGGAAAACACAAACTCAAAATCGACCCCCAAAGTGGTCCACCCATGCAGGTAGAAAGGCAGGTTTCAATATTTTCAGAATAAAATCAGAATTAAGTTCTATCAGAAGTGGTACACTCAGGCAGATAAAAAGTCAGGTTTTAATATTTTCAGAAAGAATATCAAAATGAAATTCCTCACTTCAATGACATATTGATCTAGATTCTAGACTGCATGCAATTAAGATAAAAATGTAAATTAACAACCACCACCACCATCCCCACTCAAAACTCGCCGAAGTGATCTACCCAGGCAGGTAAAAAAGCAGGTTTCAATATTTTCAGAAAGAATATCAGAATGAAATTATATTAAGATGACAGAGAAGAATGGAGAAAGAAGGATGACTGATATTGTGTGGCACCCCAATGGTCCAGCAGACCAAGGGATAGTTAAAAGTTTACCTGAAATTAGATGTGAACCTGGTGTAGCAGATGTCAAATAATGATTATCTAATTGATATAATTGATTTTTAATGGGTCCATTTCTTATTCAAGCCTCAACAAAAAAAAACATTTCCGAAAAAAAAAATCATCTTTTTTTTTACTGAAATTCCCAAAAGTTATAGAAATTCTAGAGACATAGACTAAGTACAAATGAAAATTTGACTAGATATGAAGGAGGAGGATTCATAGTATCTATGCAGTTTTTACTTTTCTCACCAACCTTGAGATTTTGGCCTCTGTAATAATTAAAATATGAAACAAGCAAATCTACCTTTAAAAACAAGGATTGTAAATTTGAGAATGCGATACCAAACTGAAAACATTAAAGACATTTTAACTACTAATCCAAAGAACATCGTTGAAATCATTAATATATTATTATTTTATAAGAATACACTGATATTTGAGGATTAGTCAAAAAAACAACAACAACTCATAAACGTATTGGTCACAGGAAACAAAAAGAGAAGTTTCCGTACTAATACATTACAAAGATCTACGAAGTATATGTATTCTTCTTTGTACCGGATTGTTAAAGAAATTATCATCTCAATTGAGCAAGTTCACAAGAAAGCAGTTAAATATGAATTTTGACTCTTTGTTTACTAGTCTTAGTCTCTAGTACGGAAAATGCGATATATGAATTTTAGTTATTTGTCCTATTGGATACAGACGTATTTAATAAATCGAGTAATTTTAGTTATTTGTCCTATTGGATACAGACGTATTTAATAAATCGAGTAATTTTAGTTATTTGTCCTATTGGATACAGACGTATTTAATAAATCGAGTAATTTTAGTTATTTGTCCTATTGGATACAGACGTATTTAATAAATCGAGTAATTTTAGTTATTTGTCCTATTGGATACAGACGTATTTAATAAATCGAGTAATTTTAGTTATTTTGCTGTTTCTTTTCTTCTTTTTTCATTTGGGGGCACCAAATGCACTTCATCTAGAGCCTTCAATTATCCATAGAAACTTTTGTGTCGAGTACTGTAATTCCCGCAAGAAGAGTTAAAAATAGAAAAATGTAAGCCAAATTTATTTTAAGATGATTTTTTTTTTAATTAAAGGTAACTAGTTTAATAAGTATTGATCGTCATTTTTTTTATTTCTCTTTTTTTTATTTTAATAGGAATATTAAAAATCATTTATTAAATATTCATATATTTTGTCTCTTAAATGAGACTATTCAACTATAGACTCTACCAATACATAAAACACACTTCTAAGTCTACTGGAATGTTACTGTTTCTCGGGAAGAGATCATTCCTAGACACATTAAGTGTTAAAGAACATGTTTAAAAATGTTTTTTTAACTATATTATTTCGTACCATATATCTACAGAGTAGCTGTGTTCCTCTGATGATAACAACTCAGGAGCCATGTATGGAACAGTACCAACTTTTTTCGTGAATGTTCTAGAATATTCCCCAAAGATCTTGGCAATTCCAAAGTCTGTTAGTTTTACACTTGTTTCGCTACTCATTAAAATATTAAGGCCTTAGGGAGAAGATATAGTAATACATTAATATTTAATTATGCATTGTGTTCTTATTTGAAAATACAAATTTAACTATTTCTAAATTCTAATTTAGAAAGAAGAAAAATACTAAATGAATGACATGTTACTAAATAAAAAATAGTGTTTTCTTTAAAAACTTACTTTTAATGTCCCTATGTATAATTCTTTGACTGTGAAGATACTGTATACCTTCTAGAAGTTGTTTCGTAAATTGATGAACTAAATCTTCAGACAAAACTTCTTTCAATCTTATGAAGTGACATAATGAGCGCTTAAAAAATAAAAGTACATAATTATAAAATTTGTTAATTCATAGAATAACTAGCATTACCCACCAGCTACGCCCGTTGATTTGTTCCAAGGCTAAATATTAATAAATTTGTCATGGACCCCTCTCACTTAAAACAATAAAATTACATTCCTTCAACTAGCTAATTCGTAGAATTGGATCAGTCCACCAACCACCAACTCTCATTCGTAATTTATAAGTTATATAATACTTTTTGCCCCTTTTTTCGTATTAAACCCTGAAAAGGTCAAATAATACATAGGCCTTACCCCTATCCACCCACCCTTATATTTCTTTTCAATCCAACTGCATTTCAACATTTTGTTTTTGGTCACTGTATTCCTGTATGTGCTATAATTTATTGGAACTGCCCGCTTTAAATCGCCCTCCCAAATACACTCAGTTCTAACCTTTTTGAACTTAATATTAATGTTATGTACCCCCGCCCCCTTTTTTTTCTGTCCCGCCCTTTTGACATCTGAATTTTAGTAACCTTTACATCTAATTGGCACGACCCGCTTTAAACAACAATGTCGATCTAGTTTTAAGAAATATTGATGAAAATAAAACAGAGCGAGAGGTGATTGAGAGTCATTTTTCCAATTATTATTTCCCTTCTTAATTATTTGTAATTATTTCGTACTTTATATGTAATATCAGCTTTTTCAAACAAAGATTCACAATAATGAATTATGAATCATAAATATTTTATATGCATAAGGTAATGTATCCTAGCCTGTAAAAGAAATTGCTTACTAGTGGGATATATTCAATGAAGATAAAGCAAGAGAATTCTTCTTGACAGCATCCGTAGAATGTCACGATTCTCTCATGAGACAATTGTGCAAGTGCATTGATTTCTGTTTCAAATGATTTGAAGTTTTTCTAAAAGAATAAAAAAATATTGTAATGTTATACCATTCGTTTGACCTACAATTTTTGTTTTCCTGTTGTTCTTATAACATTTTAATAATATTGAGCAAAGTTTTAAATTGAGCTCCAAAATTGTGACGTACTTTAATTAAAAAAATAACAATACATGATGAAATAAAAGACAAAAAATTACAAAGCTATCAATCACCGTTATCCTACCTCCCTGTCTAAAAAATAGTTTTAATAAAAAAGATCGCCACCAATCCTATACACAAAAATGTACACACTAATTCACAAGATCCTGAATTGTGTCCCCTTAACAAAATACAATTGATATCATTACAATTTTTTACATGTAGACAAAAAGATTTATGACAACATTTGAGTGAAGTTCTTATGGATATAATGTTTTAGTTTACTGGAGTCCTTAAGAGATCAGTTTAGACCAGTGATTCCCAAAGTGGTCTATATAGACCCCAGTGGGTCTACGAAGACTTCCAAGGGGTCTACGAAAGTGAAAAAACAAATTGGGGGTCCATTAGATGTCCAACGGGGTCTGTGATAATAGATTTGATTTAAGCAATTAATGTAATTCTTCACACTAGATAGAATTTGAAGCTAAGTTAATCATTTGAATATTTCTCCTGCTATTTAAACGAAAAAAATGTTTTTAATTTCAAGACTTATTCGAATATCTTAATTTTGTCTACATGTAAATAATGTTTAACAAAAAGAAATGTAGACTGTATAGCGTTGAATATTTTAAATTGTCCATTTTTTTCTTGTCAATCAAGAGGTCGCCAATTGCCATTTTTATGACGATATAAAACTAATTACGCTGGAGGATCATCTGCGACAATGTCACCCTGATAAAAAATATAGATTTGAAAAACTTTTGAACATTCAAAGATAAAGTTCAGAATAGACCCACAAAATCTCTCTTCGACATCATATAGAGAAAATGATGGTTTAAGGGCGTCTTAAAAGATCTCTTTACTTATAACAAAATTGGGGACGCAGTGGTAGTGGTTAAAGCGCTTGGCTTCCGAACCTGGGGGTCCTGGGTTCGAATGTTGGTGAATTTTGAATTTCTGGATTTTTAGGGCGCCCCTGAGTCCGCCCAACTCTAATAGGTGTTATTAAAAGTAAAGTCGGTTGGTCGTTGTTCTGCCCACGTGACATCCTGCTCGTCAGATGACCTTAACATCATCGAAATGTCTGAAAGAGGAAATTTACTTATCAATGGCAATATACGGAAAACACCATAGGTAAATCGTTAATTTTTATGAGCAGTTGTAATTTTAAAAACTGTTTTACACAAACCCAGATCTGATATTATTAAAAGAATTTCTTTAGCAACAATACAGTTCAAGGTCGCTTCAGTGGCATTAGTTATAAAATTAAAAGCTTTATATATATGTAATTCTTTGTAAACAACATATATACGTTTGGGCTCAGCAGCGTCACAGGTTCTAACAGGATGTAGTGATGTGTGCTGCAAACTGCATAAGAGTCGCCAGCTCCTTATTTATCCTCAGGGTTGACCCACAAAACATTTCCCATGTTTGAGTTGCAAGGCAGTAGAGTTTTGAATTTAGTTTTACTTCTGCTAGGTGGGTAGTAAGGCAAGACTCATAAGCCTTTCCTGCTCGTGGCTTACTGGTTTAGGCGACAGATACTCGCCTTCATTCTTTCTCCCGATAGTGATAACATCTTCGCGGACTCAATATTCGAGCAACACGTGAAACATCAAGATATACTGCTCTTTGCGAAAACTTCTATTATGATACTTAAGGCCAATGTGTTTGGAGATTTCAATAATATATATTGCTATTTTAATTTGTTTTGAATTTTTAAATTTTATCAATAAAAAAAAATAGATCTCACATATGAAGATTTAAATTACTTTTTCACTTTTCAGCTCTCTACAGATGGAAATTTGGCGTTTTGGCTGAGTGATAAAGTGCTTGGCTTCCAAACCGGGGTTCCGAGTTTGAATCCTGGTAAAGTCTTGGATTTTTAATTTCGGGATCTTTTGGGCGCCTCTGAGTCCACCCATCTCTAATTAGTTGGGGAAAAGAAAAGGCGGTTTGTCGTAGTGCTGGCCATATGACACCCTTGATAATCGTAGTCCACACAGAAACAGTTGACCTTTACATCATCTGACCTATAGACCACAATGTCTGAGAGGGGAATTTTCCATTACTTTTGTACAAATAGAAATTAGTTTTTAAAAAAAATGTTGAATTTACAAAAATTTGAAAGTTAAGCAGGGGGTCTACCGAAAACCAGAAAACATGGCAAGGGGTCTACGAGACAAAAAAGTTTGGGAACCACTGGTTTAGACCGTGGGTGAGTAGATAGATGCAATCCCCCACCCACCCGAAGCAGGACGTTTTGGCGCCGCCGTTTTGGCGTTTGATGCAATTATTTGTTTACATTAACATTGGTTTATTTAATAACTGTATGGTATCTCCAGCTATACCTACCAAACACTTGCTAATAATAAGTAAAAAATACATGTACCATGTTTCTCAAAATACTAAGTTAAGTATACATAGACACCATGGTTATTTGCCTAAGTCGCTGGAATTCAAGGGTTCATTAAAAAAAGCTACGTGCTTATTAAATTATCGTCAAATGATATCTCGCGCCAAAACGTCCCGTCGCCAAAACGGCTCGCGCCAAAACGTCCCGTCGCCAAAACGGCGGCGCCAAAACGGCGGCGCCAAAACGTCACGTACCGCACCCACCCACCCCAAACAGGCCTTTACAGGTTGGGTATGGATGTATTTTAGTGTAGAATTTACATAAAAGTATTTTTTAAAAATACTACAATGCCTGAAAGAGTATTTTGAACACTGGGGCTAGCTCATTGCTTAGTTCTTTGAGTAATCTAGCTGGAATACCATCAGGTCCAGACGCTTTATTTGGTTTGGTTTTGGCTAATAGTTTTTGAATTCCATTTTCTTGTACTACTATGTCTTCTATGTTGTCTACTTGGTTCAAATTAAGTAATATGTCTTTGTCTCCTGGGGCTGAGAAAGCTGATGCAAAATATTTGTTTAGGATGTTTGCTTTAGTTTCATTATCATTATGTATTATGTTATGTTCATCTTTTAATGGCGCTATGCCTGTTATTTCCATTTTCTTAGACTTAATGTATGACCATAGGTTTTTGTTGTTATCTTTAGACATTGTTATGTATTCACTCTGCAGCTGTCGTATATGTTATACAGGCGCTTTTGTGTTGTCTAAGCAGTGGCGTCACTAGGGTGGGTGTCTTCCGCCCCCTTCCCTTAAAAATACCTTTTTTGTTTCTTTGTTACATTGCAATGCATATAGTTTATAATTGTCTACGTTATTTGATTGTTCAACAACTATAAATGAGTTTCTATTCAATTTTAAAATTCAGTTGTTTATTACCATTTAACTAAAGCTCACTTCGTTTGTATAGTCATGTGAAACTCTGCACGCATCCTTAATCTTCGGAATCGAAAACATTGTCATAAATCTATACATGTCTATACATGTTGTTAGATTTTGATACAATGCAAGCATAAATAAATTACACTGTTGTTTTATTTTACTGTATTTCAAACTTCAAGACTTATCATTAAAGTCAAAGTTAATGTCTTTAACGATCTCCTTTTTATTGAAAGTCTCCTTTGTGAAATTGTCGTTTGTTTCTTAGTCTCAAAAAAGTTCTTAATTTTAATTTTAAACATTCTTTTTCACATGAGACGCAGTAGATAAGCAGATGGTAAGAAACGGCTGAAGGCTTTGGTCAATGATTTAGAGATACTTTATAAGGTCTTAGTGACATATGAATCATGCACTGTCAACTTTTTTTTTTCTTCAAGAATAATTTTTACTACCTTTAGATCCCTTCTCAGATGTGGTATTTCCGTCGGCATTTGAAAAATACGCCAATATTTTGAAACTGACATCTACAATACTTCGTTGGTTTTTGAACTAAAGAATTTTTCGGTTGGATTGCTCCAAATGTATCTGCTACATCAATGATTGCTTCCAGAATAAACCTCTTTTTCTTTTTATAAATATTGAGTCCGGCATCATATTATTGCTCGCCTGAAATTTTCTTCATGTTTTTAATTTTTATTTTTATCTGAATCAAAGTGCTTTTTTTTTAGAACAGGCTATTTTGTAACAGTTTGTGCTAACGCGTGATGCTTTGGTTAAAGAAAAGGTTTAATTAGTCACTACATTGTCAATAGTTAGGCCTATGTTTGGTGTATTTGGTGTACATATCCCCCCCCACCCAAAAAAAAAAAAGATAGGTAAGTAAAATATCTTAAGCTGCGCCTCTAGCGGCAATAATTTCAGGAGCGAAAAAAATATTTCAATCGTATCAAAAAATGCTAGACAAAAAGCTAATTTCTGAAAAAGAATGTTGACCACATAGATTAGGTGTATATTGTGAGTATCTATTCAATAGCTATTCTGTTAGTTCTTAATAAATTACCAGTACTCCTTCATGGTTCCAGACATTGAAGCTGCATTTTAATACCTTTGAGCTCCACATGTAAATCCAAGCTCAACTTTTTCTAGAGACATTTTAAGTTAGAATTGTCAGTTATTCCCAAAGTGTATTTTTTTACTTGGGTGTCACCCCCCTAACGGGTGTTACCCGGTGCGGACTGCACCCCCTAGTGACGCCACTGTGTCTAAGTAATACAACTAACCAAACGGAGGTAAATTCAACGAAAATCCAATAACAACGTCGAAAGGCCGAACAATCAATAGACCTATTGTGAAGAAACAAGTCCTTTTAAGTATAAACTGCCTTTTATTGTGAAGCATTCAAACATAACATATTTACAAGGCTAACATTATCTACAGATCACCAACTCCACTAGATGACTTCCTTTCTTCTTGTTTACACCCTCGTCATTCCCGCAAGTCCCTTAACTCCAAGATACCTAACACTTGACTGTGTGTCATGGTTGGCCACACATTGTAACCGTGTCACAACACCTATAAATTAGTCGACGCTGAACAAAAAGTTTAATAGCAATGAAGGGAATAATTCGTAACGTTAGTAACAAGCTTCCTATCTATAAGTAAGTAAGTAAAGTTGCCCTTCAGACCTTGTAGTCTATAGGGCAGATGATGTAAAGGTCATCTGTCTCTGTGGCCTACGGTTAACAAGGGTGTCATATGGCCAGCACAACGACCAACTGCCTTTACTTTTCCCTAACTAATGTCAAGTAACCATTTGAGCTGGCTGGACTCAGAGGCGCCCGAAGATCCCGAAATTAAAAATCCTAGTCTTCACCAGGATTTGAACACCTGTCCCCGGTTCGGAAGCTAAGCGCTTTACCGCTCAGCCACCGCGCCTCCTCCTATGTCTAAGGCGTCCTGGAAGTAGCTTGTTGACATTGGCTGATATTTCACTGTGCCTAAAACTTGTTTTTACTAATCATGCCATTGTCTCACAACTTCTCTATTTGTGAAGCAAATAACTTATTTCTAATCGTGCCATAGGAACAACCGAGTTTTTTAGCATCGAGACAGAAGAAGCAACAACCAAGTTTTTTAGCATCGAGACAGAAGAAGCAACAACCAAGTTTTTTAGCATCGAGACAGAAGAAGCAACAACCAAGTTTTTTAGCATCGAGACAGAAGAAGTAACAACCAAGTTTTTTAGCATCGAGACAGAAGAAGTAACAACCAAGTTTTTTAGCATCGAGACAGAAGAAGTAACAACCAAGTTTTTTAGCATCGAGACAGAAGAAGTAACAACCAAGTTTTTTAGCATCGAGACAGAAGAAGTAACAACCAAGTTTTTTAGCATCGAGACAGAAGAAGTAACAACCAAGTTTTTTAGCATCGAGACAGAAGAAGTAACAACCAAGTTTTTTAGCATCGAGACAGAAGAAGTAACAACCAAGTTTTTTAGCATCGAGACAGAAGAAGTAACAACCAAGTTTTTTAGCATCGAGACAGAAGAAGTAACAACCAAGTTTTTTAGCATCGAGACAGAAGAAGCAACAACCAAGTTTTTTAGCATCGAGACAGAAGAAGTAACAACCGAGTTTTTTAGCATCGAGACAGAAGAAGTAACAACCAAGTTTTTTAGCATCGAGACAGAAGAAGTAACAACCGAGTTTTTTAGCATCGAGACAGAAGAAGCAACAACCAAGTTTTTTAGCATCGAGACAGAAGAAGTAACAACCGAGTTTTTTAGCATCGAGACAGAAGAAGCAACAACCAAGTTTTTTAGCATCGAGACAGAAGAAGTAACAACCAAGTTTTTTAGCATCGAGACAGAAGAAGCAACAACCAAGTTTTTTAGCATCGAGACAGAAGAAGTAACAACCAAGTTTTTTAGCATCGAGACAGAAGAAGTAACAACCAAGTTTTTTAGCATCGAGACAGAAGAAGTAACAACCAAGTTTTTTAGCATCGAGACAGAAGAAGTAACAACCAAGTTTTTTAGCATCGAGACAGAAGAAGTAACAACCAAGTTTTTTAGCATCGAGACAGAAGAAGCAACAACCAAGTTTTTTAGCATCGAGACAAGTGTGAGACAGGGATGCATCTTATCTAGATTCCTTTTCCTCCTAGCCATAGACTACATAATGAGGAGAGCAATGAACCAGACTGCCTTGGTATTCCATGGAGTGAACAACTCCGATTAACGGACTTGGACTTTGCTGATGACGTTGCAGTACTCGGGGCTACAAATAAATGAATACAAGAAATGACGGAGAGCCTAGACAGAGAGGCACCCAACAATGACCTCCACATAAACTTGCATAAAACTAAAAATTTGCGAGTGGGACATGAGGCAAAGGGTGCCCCGTCAGACTTGGGGTGTCAAAGCTTGAAGAGCTGGACAAGTTCAGTACCTTGGCATTAAAACAAATGATGGGGATTCCTACCATGATGTAGCGTTGCGAATAGGAAAATCAGGGAGCATTTTCCAAAGGCTGCAGCCTATTTGGACAAGCCAAGCCATTGGACTCGAGACAAAAATACACCTTTTTAACACAATCGTCATTCCTACTGCAACATTTGCATGTGAGACATGGAAGTCATCTGCCAAAATTGAAAAAAAACTAAATGTGGCTCAACAAAAATGGTTGAGACGGATTTTGGGAGTCAGTTACACAGATCGAGTCTCAAACAAGAAAATCCTATGTCGAACTGGGAGTCGAACACTTAGTGAGGTTGTGACTGAGCGTCGCATGAGGTTTGCGGGACGTGTCCTACGTCAAAATGAATTACGCACACCAAGAGCTGCGATAACATGGAAGCCAATACGAGGAAAGCACAAACAGGGACATCTTCGTATAACTTGGCGCCACACTTTCATTGAGGACCTCAGAACTGTGGACACCAGGTGGGAGGAGGCATCAGACATTGCCAATGACAGATCTTTATGGAGACAGCTTGCCGCCCAATGCGCCGAACGACGCGGGAGGACCTAAGTCTAAGTAAGTAAGTAATGTGCCATAACACTGTATATCCGCCCTCCCACAGACGCTTGTGTCAAATGCAATCATTAGTAATAAAAAAAAATAAAATCGAGAAGATACGTATCCATTCTTCAGCCCTCTTCCGTTTTGCGCCCGAAAACATTGCTTTTTAAAACAAGATAGTCAGTTTAATAACGGGTTTTTGTATCGCTCTGTTCTTGTTTTGATTGACAGCAGTCGCCCACTTCTCGACGACCTGACGTAGTTCTGATGGAGCGGGTGGCAGTCGTCTTCCAAGATTTTTTTCGATTTTCCTGAGACACTTTTGTTCAAAAAGTTCCTTTAAATGTGATAACGTTGTGGGTGTAAATTTTGATGCCCTTTTTATGATGGTTTCTAGACGGCGCAACAGGTTAGATGAAGCGTTGCCTTGCCAACAAGTTATTCCGTATGTTAGCAGATTTTTTATAGTCGCGCCGTAAAAAGTATATCTGCTTTAAATATACAAAATATGGATATATGCTTACTTTTTTTTCCTTTCATCCCCAACTTTATTCTTTAGAAAATTTGGCAAGACTAAATATTTACACTAAGTGACTTGCGCTGAAAATTTTTTATTTAAGTGAGGTCAGGGTTCAAGTCCTAATCAGGTGAAAAATTTTTTAAATGTTTTTTTTAATAGCGTTTTTTCGCACTATTCAATTTTCATAAAAAGCTGAAAAGGAATTTATAACCTCGATACTAAGATGATTTTTAACATTCGGTAAAAAAAAAATTAATTGATAACATCAGAGAACCTAAAGAAAATTTTGATAAAAAAAAATATCTGAAGGAGGAGGAGTTTTACAAAGCGGGTCAAGGATAACAAAATACATGTGTTTTGATTGGCACTAAGAAATAAAAAAAGGGGTGGGGAGAGAAAAGTGACATAGTTAAATCAGCCAGAGTGTGAGTGTGCTTTGTACGCAATTTAAAGCGGGTGTTGTCGAAATGTTATTGAAAGTGCGAAGGAATAAGGCTGGGCCCGGGGGTAAGACCAGAGTGTTATGAGAGCATTTTCTTGATGTAACTAGTCCATCAAATATTTCGAATAAGAACAAAGAAGCAGAAGAATAAAAAAAAAAAGTAAAATTCCACTTTCATACCTTGTGGTCTATAGGGTCATCTGTTTCTATGGACTACGGTTTACGAGGGTGTCATGTGGCAAGCACAACGACCAACCGCCTTTAATTTTCCCCAACTAATGTCAGGTAGCTGGGTGGACTCAGAGACGCCTAAAGATACCGATAATAAAAATCCCAGTCTTCACCAGTATTCGAACCCGGGACTCCGGTTCGGGAGCCAAGCGCTTTAACGCTCAGCCACCGCGCCTCCTAAGAAGCAGAAGAATAGTAAGATATCATGTAAAAAAGACAAGGCCCAATTAACTGCCAAATGGAATGTATGGGCGAGCGTTTAAACTTTATAGGCTATCAATATAGTGTTTTAAGTAAACAAGGTTACACGATTGTGTGGAAAGTGGTCCACTCAGGTAAAAAGTCAGCTTTCAATATTTTAAACAAAAATATCATCATCATCATCATCATTAAACTCTCTTGCAAAAGCCCTGGACAGAAACCCTGCTGTCTTGCGTAGTGCATAAATGTCGTCATACAGGTCGAGAATTTTGGGTTTTCCAGACCTGTCGAGGCGGAGATCAGCAAGTCTGGGGCAGTCAAACAGAATATGAGGCACGGTTTCCTCTTCTTCCCCGCAGCGGAAGCTATTATCCCAGTGATCAGACTTATCAGAGCTTGGTCCTAATCACAGGCAGTTCCAAGAAGTACTTAAAGATTAGAAAACAAAAAATTCGATGTTCGGTACCACAGTAGTATCCTCTGGCTTAGCAAAGAAGAAATTGTTATTTTCCTTGAAGGACATTGACTGTGACTTTGTTACTAATACTTCTAAGAAAGAGTGGAAGAGAAATTGTTGGATTTTTTCATTGTGAAATTTGAAAGCAATTTTAAGATGTTAAGAACTAGAAACCATTTTCAATTCCGTCAGTTCGCTATTTAGTGCAGAAATTGATCCAGTACTAGAGGACATTTTCCAAGAACATCATGACCTGGGATGGAAGTTCCAATCAATTATTCCATAGAAATTTAATGTGTGCCAGAAGCTTTATTTCGATACTTTAAAAAATGTGATTTTTAAATTTCACATTTTTTGGGTCCACATACATCTGTAGACAAGTTTTGTATTTTTTAATAAACAAGTGTTATAACAGGTCGATGCTAACTGAATGTAATTTGACAGCAGTCTCAATGGTAACAACTAGTAAGATAGTTCCACAGTTCCGGAACATTTTGCACGCGTTTAAATAGTTTAATACTTCACATTAAGTACAACTGTACATTTGTTGTGAAATTTTGTGTTGTAAAAAAGACAATAAAATACAAATAAATATTGGTAAAATTAGGTCGGAAATCAACTCTTGTTGTTATTCCTCAATTTTGGTGTGTAAAAAAAATGTAAATTTTAAAATAGTGTGCATGCAAATTAAAAGACGTTTAGCTAGCGTATTTAAGTACATATTTTATATTTAAATATATATGTGGCTTGATTTTCCTAAAACTTTTTAAATGCGGCCCACGATAGAAAAAAAGTTGCCCACCCCTGCTCTAAGTGGATTAAATACATTTGCTTAATCAGGATTTATTTTATGGGGTAGGGGGTTGGAAGGGTTTAAGTGAAATATTTTTTTAGCATTCATTAGTTGTTTTTTTTTAAAAGTAATCGCTCTTACAAAAAGTCATCAGCTTCGTAATAAAGGAAAAGTCTTTTAATTAAAAAAAAATAAGTATTACTTGTTTCATTTTTTGGTATAATACTATTATTCTACTTTATTTTCATAATTATTATATGCTGAAACTACCTATATTACTATATTTTTATTATTCAATTATCAATTAGATTACCTTGTTTATATCCATTGTTAAATTAATTTCCTTGACTGCAATTTCACATTTATCATTAGTAGTGAATGCCTTCGCTCTATACACATTACTATAGCCTCCAATACCGATTTGTTCCATTTTTTTCCAATTATTTACATTTTTATCTCCATCTGTGAACAATTTCAAGTTTATTGCAGAATTGTACATATAATATAATAAATCATTGAAATGTAACAAAAGTAATACAAAATATAATATTGCATTCGATATTCTGAAGCTGAACTTTAGCAAAAATTAAAATGCAATAATCTCAAGTACACATTACTTCACTCGGACGATAAAAATAGTTCAGACTGACAGTCTTTTAAAAAAAGAATAATGAAATATATTTATAAAGGTGCAGAGAATCAATGTAAAAATTACTTACGCAATGAAGGTCCTAGCAGTTAAACAGAACAAACAGTTTTTGAAAATCTTGAAAGGAATGAACTCAGGACTGCCCGGGATTCGATAAAGAACAATAAATCTCTGGTCTAGACGTTTGAATTCTTCTTCTTTCCACTACTAGCACTTGCGGATCGGGGGGGGGGCGAATTTTAGTAGAGAAATCGCACAACTGGTATAGGAATTCTTTACTTATGCTAATAATATATTGTAAAAATCTGATGGAGGCAATTATTCACACCACATCAGAAATACATTTATGACTGTCTTTATAACACTTTCTACTGATGGCTGCCTGGTCGTGCGGTTTGTGCGCTGGACTGTCGTTCAGATTTATCGATGGTCCCGGGTTCAAACCCTGCCCGCTCCCATCCCCGTCGTCCTGCGGGAGGTTTGGACTAGGAAGTAATTATCTTCAACGCTGAAGGAACATCCGAAACATGTAAAACATTTTACAAACATTTTACTGAAGTCATAGGCATAACTCTCCTGTTTCTTTTCAACATGTCGCCATTCATCTTGTTTATGTGTTGTGTCTAAAATCGCACTGGTTACGTCAATGTTAAAGCGGTGTTATAGAAAAACTAACACACTAACTCACTGATAGATTCATTAATCATGAAGTCTCTTTAAAATGCCATACATAATCGCATGACATTTCGAACACTGGTTCCTTTAACCTTCTAGACGCTTGCTAATAACCCGATTTAACAGGACCGCTATTTGCGAAAAAAACGCAAGCTTTGTTCAAAATAAAAGATATTAAATATAAATGTCGAAGGCGCGGTGGCTGAGCAGTACATCGCTTGGCTTCCGTACCGGGGGTCCCAGGTTCGAATCCTGGTGAAGACTGGGATTTTTATTTCGGGATCTTTGGGCGCCTCTGAGTCCACCCAGCTCTAATGGGAACCTGGCAATAGTTGGGGAAAAGTAAAGGAGGTTGGTCGTTGTGCTGGCCACATGACACCTTCGTTAACCGTAGGCCACAGAAACTGGCAGATCATCTGCTCTATAGTCCACAAGGTCTCAAAGGGGAACTTTTACAAATATAAATGTCACTGTTAAATTATTATGCAACTTGGTTTGCTGTTGCTCTTTGATTACTGCATTAGCCTGTTGAGATGGGAATCCCGGTTAATTACGTCGTCTACTATATTGTAACTAAATTTTCTATAATGCTTTTAAGATGGTTTTTAATGAAATTCCATGGGTCATCGACTGGTTGGTTAATGTCTTTTTCTAAACTAGATAAACCCGTAAAATCCACCTTGGCAGTTTTCTCTCCTTCTACTATGTTTGCCAATATGGTATTGTGCGGGGGACTGATCATTTTCTTTTTGTAGAAATCACAGTTTGTTAACAGAATTAGTTACATATCTATATGATGTTATAACACTATTGTTTGCTGAGAATCATGAGAAGATATGATTCCATGTTAAATAAGGGTTTTCACATTGGGGTACCATTTTTGTTGGTCACATAATGATTAAGATTGGGCAAAGAGTTATCGTCATGATTTTGGAGGAGACAGATGTGTCTTATATTCGAAGTGATAGTCACAGTGTTATTAATTACATATTTGTTGGGTTCCTCAGATTAATACATCATGTTATGTGAAATTATTCTATGCTATTTTATGATGGCTGAGATTTGCCCATTTGATAACTATCAATTTACTTAATAAGTATGTATCTGCTAGAACTGCATTCATTTCTCATTTTAGTCTATATAGACTATATGTGTTGTGGTCGAAGTACACATTAAGCTAAGTAAGAACACACTGCCAAGTCATGAAGATATAAGTATTTAATTAATAAGACAATAACTATTCATCAAATAACAAAAGAGGTATTCGCATCACACTAATCCAGTAACCCCAATGGCATTTGTGTGTTACAGATATAATCCAAAAGTTGTGTCGCGCCCCTTCTGGAATGCTGGCTGATGGGGGGGGGGGGGGATTACATCTACTGCTTTCCCCTGCCAAACATTTTACTAAGAGGGGCGTTTCAATTTTTGGGTTTTTGTTTTGTTTTTATATTTTAGTAGCTAAAAAAAATATGCAAGATCTAGATATATCGATATCATCTAGTCCTAAGTCTATTAATTACACTCAAAATCTAACTGCTAGAACTAATTAATATATTGATATATTACATCTACTGCTTTCCCCTGCCAAACATTTTACTAAGAGGGGCGTTTCAATTTTTTATTAGCTATATATTTTTTTATTTATTATAAGACACTTTAAGACACTTTAAGTAAGAAAAATAATGCATTGTTTCGTATGAATACAATCTATAGTATTAATACCGAAGACATAAACTTACCTCCCTGAAATTCAAACTTTGAAAGGTCCATTTTTTCTTGCTTGCTTCCAGCCATTGGTGTGTATAAATTCCCTTAAACACTTTTACACTAAACAAAAAAAGAAGTTTAGTAAAAAGTTTTTTACCTGTAAGTTTGTTTTTTTTTTTACTTTTTTTATACTTATTTGTGTACACATTTTCTCTATTTTGTTATTCTTTAGCTTATTATCGATATGTTTATTTATATTTAAAATATTATTTCTGTCTAAGGATTTATGATTACATAAAAAATCCTAGTTGAAACGAGAATGTCGTGAAAATAAATAAAAATGGGGGTAATTCTGAATGATTTCACGGGTCAGCCATCTTTGATATTGTTTTGACTGTAATCTTAAATCTTGGGTTTCCTCACAGATTTGGGTTTCTGTTTTGTTTTTATATTTTAGTAACTAAAAAAATATGCTAGATCTAGATAAACCGGTATCATCTAGTCCTAAGTCAATTAATTAGACTCCAAATATAACTGCTAGAACTAATTAATATATTGATATGACAAAGGTATTAAAGGTCAATTAATTTTTGGTAATAAACTGTGATTATATGTATATTGTATAAGTAGTTAAATTTAGATTCTTCGTGTATAGTTTTATTTAATAGTATTTATATTGTTTAGTGGTCTTACACAGTGGCGTAGCTGGGGGGGGGGAGGGGTGGAATATTGAAAATCCCCCCAGGCTCCATCATGAGGGGGGCCCAAAATGAGTGTTTTTTTACATTAAAAATTAAATACTACGCAAAATGAAAGGTCCCCCAAAGAGGTCAAGCCTTCTAGGCTCCCAAATGATGGAAAATTCGTAGCTATTCCCTTGGTATTACAAATTATTAACTTAGCACTGAAAATTCTAAAAAGCATATATATACTTTTAAAAAAGCAGATGATTAAACGTGTTGATAAAAGAACATAAACTCATAAAAGTTTCAATAGTTCATAATAAACGACTTAGTTTTTTTGTTCTCTTTAATGTAGTTATAATTATAATCTTTCAGTATTCCGCTATCCATCTCTCTCTCTTCGCCACTCATCTCTCTCTTTCTCTCTCTATATATATATATGTATGAGATGATCCATAGTCACGAAGCTAGTAGAAAGTGTTTTCTCACACCCCCCTCTCTTTGCTAGTTATCCAAGTGTAGATCAACTTCACCATACACCAAGGATCATCTCATACAAAATCAGATGAATGCCTGGGTATTAGCTGTGGTCGGAACGATGCCGCCCACACATCAGTTACTTCCTATCCACACATCTGAAGTATCCAAAGGAAAGGCAAGCGTTGATACGATTTGGGGTCAGCGGCGTCGCAAACTGTGCCAGGGTGTATTAAAAAATATTAAAAAATACAAACATTTGTTGAAAACAACAAAGCTAACAACTTATTATATCTATACATACATAGATCCGCCATATGACTGTCCCAAGCCCGTCTGAGAAAGGAGGAGGGTTAGTCGTAGGGCTAGCTACCCTATCGAAAAACCACTAGCTACAGAAACACCAAATCAACAGAAGTAACGGACCTGGGAGAGGATGGACATCCAGCTGGAAGGTTTATGACGCATCTAGGTGAAACCAGAGTCATCAGGAAGCGACAAGTTGAAGACCATCATCTCTACCAGGACCACCACCACCAGCGTTACATGGAACGTCCGGACCATATATGAGACTGGGAAGACAGCGCAAGTGGCAGCTGAGATGAAAAGGTACAAGCTCACCATCTTAGGAATCAGTGAGTCAAGATGAACTGGTTAGGGGGCAGAAAAGACTGACTTCGGGTGAGCTACTTTTATACTCAGGACATGAGCAAGAGGCTACACACACCCATGGAGTAGCCCTGATGCTGTCTCAGCAGGCTCAGAGAGCACTTATTGGATGGGAAGCGCATTGACCATGGATAATAACAGCCTCATTTCACACAGTGCAGAAAAGAATTAACTTAGACATTGTCCAATGCTACGCCCCAACAAACGACAATGAAGAGGAGGATACATACATACATACATACATACGCCTCACATTCTGCTTTATATATTAGATATATAAATATGTACATAATTAAAATATTTTTGTTTTAATCTGTAACAGATTTTCAAAATATATTAACTTCTGGTTAAAATGGAGAAAGACAATAAGGCAAACGAAGGAATAGACACTCCAGATGAATAGAGTACACGATTTAGTGGACAGTACAGACTTTAATGATCAAGATTTTGAACTAAAGCCAATGGCAGGTATGACATGCACCTTGTTATATAGTAAATGCACACATTAAAAATGTTTATATCTTTACCATGTCATTCAAAGCTACATACACGCTATTGAGAGATCTGAACAAGACACTAGCCACAAAACACCAATGTAGAACAAGATTATATGTCGAGAAATAGCACTACTCCTCTAAATCCTCCAATGAAAAAGAAAAAAAAAACAGGATTTTAGCTTTTTATATGTTCTTTTCATGACAGTAGTCAATAAGATATTCTTATCAGGTAGATTAACGGTAGACATGATTATCTGTTTTGTCACACAAACACACATAATTTTTTTTTAAATTAAAAAGTGTATACGACAAACTATTTGAATTTTTATACTATGCTTCATCAATAAATGTATGTAATAAACTATTTTTTTCTGTTTCTAGATTGACAATGTCAAACTAACAACATCAAATACAAGTGAAGATGGCCCTAATGCTGAAGACATTTTTAAGGAAGCTCTAAAAAAAAAGGTAAAATTTCTACTCATAAATTATATGACATGCACTGAACATAATTTAAACCAAATTGAAAGTATAGGAGACATATGAAAAAAATCTACAATTAAACAATAGATGCAAAACTATTATCTAACATAAATCCTTATAAAGCTTCTAGACCTTCTATATAACTGAAGGAAGTAAACACCAAGCTAAAATCATGTTCAGGTCACCTTTGTAAACTTCACTTTATCCAGGTAGAGTACCAAGTGACTGAAACAAAGCTAATCTCACTCATGTATTTAAACAAGGAGATAAATCTGATCCAAGAAACTACAAACCAGTATCATTCACCAGCATCACATGTATAATGCTAGAAAACATAATGTTGTTGCAACTCCAAGGCTGACACTCAATGAGCAGGTAGGAGGTAACGATAAACAAGGTATTTACTTACACTTACAATTATAGCTTTGCGAAATTCCCGGATGTTTACAGTTTTAGAGTGGCGGTAAAAATGTTTTACATGTTTCGGATGTTCCTTCAGAGTTGAAGATAATTACTTCCTAGTCCAAACCTCCCGCAGGACGACGGGGGATGGGAGCGGGCAGGGTTTGAACCCGGGACCATCGATAAATCTGAACGACAGTCCAGCGTGCAAACCGCACGACCAGGCAGCCATCCAAAAACCTGAGTCGCCATTAGTAACTTTTCTTTCTTATGAAAATTGGTTACAGTAGCTTTTTACTGTATTAACAAATAAAAAAAAATATTTTAGGATTTCATTTCGATTGTTTTAGGAAAATAAGATAATTTTTATAATTGAATAACTAAAAAAATGTGAAAAATATTTTTTTGAAGTGAACAATTTTTGGGCCGTAAGTAAAGTACACATTATATTTTTTTTTGCAAAACGATTTTTAGAATTAGGCTGCTTCATTTTTAAGGAAATCTTGTTTTTAGTTTAAATCATAAAGGGGAGGTATCCCTAGAGAAAATTGAGTTTTAGGTCTAGGATATCGATTTTTAACTAATAACATAATTAAGTAGATCAATCATTTTTCTTTACATTACAATCATTTTTATTGCTTAAATCTGTGTCTAAAACATGTTTTTTAAATGTTTTTGTAAGGTCTATGAGACAAAATCTTAATAAAATTTATACTTTAAACTCATTTTTCTCAAAATGTTAGTTTTTGCACATGTCATTGTGCTTTACTAGGAATTTCTCCTAAACTACTTGATAGATTTTGATGAAATTTGAAACACTTCTTAAGAACATCATTAACTTTATTCGTACAATGATTTTTTTTCAATATTTTATTTACTTTTTTTTAAAAAGAATTTTTAATTAATATTTATCCTGTTTTTTTAGGTCTAAAAAATACTAAAAATTCAAAAATTTGTAAAAAAATTTAACATACTTAAAATCTTTAATCTTGACGTTGTATCAATTTAGAGGATCCTTTTGTCTTATCTTTTAATTCAATTTCATGTATTTCTGATCAATAGTTTTTACAAAATTCAGACTTTTAATTTGTATACAATAAACAATATGGCCGCCGTTACCATGGCAACCATCATTCAAAAAACTTTTTTTAAGCATTATTTATTTTAGAATATCATTATATACTACCATAACAAATTTCAAAGGCCTAGCTTTAGAAATAACAAAAATAAGATTTTCAGGGATACCTCCCCATTAATCCGACCATATTTCCTATCAATCTCATTGTTCTATAGACTATAAGCCCAAGAAATTTTCTTTCATGATTTTTTTGTGAGATACCCTAATGTTAAAATGGCGTACAATGGCACTGACCTTGAAGTTTTGCATTTAAGTACACATGAATGAAAAATCGACTCATTTGTTTTATCATTATTTTTTGTGTGTCGTATGTGCATTTTTTAAATACTTATATAACACATTTGAAGGCTACAGGCCCAAGAATTTTGAATAATAACATTTCTGTCCCGCATGAAGGATATAAAATGCGAAAACAAAATACGTTTCTTATTACAGTCACGTGACTACAGTGCACTATTTTGGCCTAATTTTTTTTTATCGTAGTCAGGTGTAAACAATACAACATATCTACATTTTGTTATGAAAATGTTTTCTGGAATTCTAGATCTAGACTATATTCTTAAGCTAGATCTACCTTAAGTGATTAATAATCTATTGATTGCTCGAATTGCTGCACAAATGTAGATTCTAGATCTAATTTATAGACTAATTTAATTTTAATCTATTAATCCTAGCTAGATCTAGATCTATAATGCCTTGCCTCTAATGTATCTGTCTATGGCTCTATGACTATGCTATGGGCTTGGCCTTTGCAATAACCTTCTATCTTCTGAATTGAAGATAACGCCATTAATTATTACTATATGAATGTATTAAAATTGAGAACACAACTCTTCCAATGTTAGTATTTTTTCCTTTATTTCTATTAATTCTATTCATAATACCAAAATTTTAGAGAGTCTGGTGAAACAAAAACTAAAAATCTTTTAAAGTCTGAATATCAACATAGAAACATAGAAGAACATTAGCTCTCTCACGCACAAATGCGTACACTTATCTTTTCATCAACATATAAAATATCACATATAGAAACAAGGTAGATACATAAAAAAAATCACAAACATTTTTAAGCAGTTTTTATGCCTCATTGTATCAATTTGGATTAATCATGTGATTAAATTTCTAGTAGATCTAGACTAACAATAATGAATGTGTGCGATTACAAATATATTTGCCAATTGTTTTTGTTAAGCACAATTTCATGCTTTTAGCTTTCTTAATGGGCTATGAACAGTTGGGAAAAGAACAGGAAAAGAAAGCAGGGGTTATCGCTGTGAAGATTACTGTGATCGCTATATAGATGTACTTTATTTTTTAAAAAAATTAAATTCGGACTCGGGGGCTTAAGCCGCCTCAAGGAAATGCACTAACCACTGTGCCAGCGAAGTGCTTATGAAAATAGAAGTTTTTTATAGTATGCTATAATTAGCTTCAAACTTTTAAACGACGACACAGTTCTCTAAGCAAAGTATAAGCGGGACGAATACCTCCACATCAGTCAAGTACATTTTCTTCCCATTCTTCGATATAAAATTTAAAAAAATTATTACAATTAGTTAATTAGATACATTTTTTTATTCTTGTTTTGTCAGGTGAAAGAAATAATTGTGCTAAAAGTCAATTTGATCCGAGGTTGGGTGTGGGAGAAATAACGAGTACAAACTTTTTACCAGACAGACAAGAGTTGATATACGCTTTGTAAAACCAAAAGTGCGATCTCTAGGGCAGATGAGGTTAAGGTCGTCTGTTTCTTTGGCCAACGTTTAACGAGCAGGGTGTCATGTGGCCAGCTCAAGGACCAACCGCATTGACTTTCTCAACTAAAGCCAGGTACCGATTAGAGTTGGGTGGACTTAGGGGGGCTCTAAAATCCCAAAATTTAAAATCAGTCTTCACCGAGATTCGAACCCAGGTCCCCAGGTTTGGAAGCCAAGTTCTTAATCACTCAGCTACCGCGACCCCGTTTTTCTAACTGATTTTTAGCTTAAATCTAACATCAAAACTTCATGGAATAGTTATGATCACATTTCTTGCGGCTGTAACTTTATGAAATGAAGAAAGGAGCTCTGTCATAAGAACCCACAAACTTTATTCTGTATTCATGGCATCATACACTGTCTGCTGCTCTTCTCTAATCTGTAACACACTTCCGGTCATTCCCTCATTCATTCCAACAGACCTATATGACCTAAACATTAAAATATAAATTCTTCATCATTCGGCCTACAGCTTAGCAGTAATAATCTGACTGAAGCTAGTGGAAAAACAAGCAAAATACTTTTTAAAATTCTTTTTTTTTTAAATATCGCTTCTTTAGTATAAAGAACCGCACATTTTCCATCTCTCATTAAATTTAACTTAACCCCTAAATAGAAAGTGGAAGAAATAACGTGCACTCGATTTGTACCAGACACAGAAGCAATAAATACAATAACAATAGTAATAGTAATAATAATAATCTTTACTATCCATAAGGAACTTTGTATTACAATTTGTGCTTTACAATTTGTGCATTATACCAAACAAAACATTATATATATTTTTAAAAATATATATTCACACCAGATGCACTCAAAATTTACAAATAAAATGTTTATGGAGATAGTTGAATTGTATTCAATGATTTGATTGCCAAATGTGTGAATGTTAAAACAGGAATGTTATGTTTTGTGTCTTATAAAACTTTCAGACACCAGACTACAGATAGAAGAAGATAAGAAGTTATAGTACATAGGATTTCTAGAAGATTCCATATCAGACCATGCAATCTGTAGGGCAGATGATGTAAAGGCTAATCTGTTTCCGTGGCCAACGGTTAACGAGGGTGTCATGTGGCCAGCACAACGACCAGCTGCCTTAACTTTTCCCCAACTATTTCAGCTAGAATCCCAGTCTACACCATACCAGGATTCGAATTCTGAACCCTCACTTTAGAGGCCAAGCGCTTTATCACTCGCCCATGCCATATAGGATAATAGTTTCATTAAATTGTGAAATATCTTATGTAAATCTATAATTCATGGGACAGTTGAAAAACCAGAGCTGAAGTAATAAAACCCAACATATTTAAATATCTATTATCTGAATCACACATACGTTACAATAGGATAACTTAGTTGAATATAGACTAGTACAATAATAGTAAATGATGTAAAGTAAAATAAAACATAGATCAACTGTTTGGAAAAAAAAATATGACTGAATGTTATCAAAAAAAAAATATGACTGAATGTTATCAAAAAAAAATATGACTGAATGTTATCAAAAAAAATATGACTGAATGTTATCAAAAATATGACTGAATGTTATCAAAAAAATACGACTGAATGTTATCAAAAATATGACTGAATGTTATCAAAAAAATATGACTGAATGTTATCAAAAAAATATATGACTGAATGTTATCAAAAAAAAATATGACTGAATGTTATCAAAAAAAAATATGACTGAATGTTATCCAAAAAAAATATGACTGAATGTTATCCAAAAAAAATATGACTGAATGTTATCAAAAAAAAATATGACTGAATGTTATCAAAAAAATATGACTGAATGTTATCCAAAAAAATATGACTGAATGTTATCAAAAAAAATATGACTGAATGTTATCAAAAAAAATATGACTGAATGTTATCAAAAAAATATGACTGAATGTTATCAAAAAAAATATGACTGAATGTGATCAAAAAAAATATGACTGAATGTTATCAAAAAAAATATGACTGAATGTTATCAAAAAAATATGACTGAATGTTATCAAAAAAAATATGACTGAATGTTATCAAAAAAAATATGACTGAATGTTATAAAAAAATATGACTGAATGTTATCAAAAAAAATATGACTGAATGTTATCAAAAAAAATATGACTGAATGTTATCAAAAAAATATGACTGAATGTTATCAAAAAAAATATGACTGAATGTGATCAAAAAAAATATGACTGAATGTTATCAAAAAAAATATGACTGAATGTTATCAAAAAAATATGACTGAATGTTATCAAAAAAAATATGACTGAATGTTATCAAAAAAAATATGACTGAATGTTATAAAAAAATATGACTGAATGTTATAAAAAAAAAAATATGACTGAATCTTATCATTGGGTAAAAAAAACATTATTAATGAGCAAGCTAGTTAAAACAAAGACTCATCCTACTACAATTAAACATAGAATCCAATGTTCCAGTATGAACGTACTGATGTTTGAGTCTAATATGCCTGGGCATGTGGCTGCAGTGCAGGTCGACGGACGCATCGCATGTAACATATCGTAACACACTTAGGTCTATCTTAATGTTTTCATCTTCATTGCTTAGCTCATCAAGAGTGACCAATGGACTATATATATAAACCATGGTACTTTTGCAAATTCGGTGCTGAAATAATAAACTTAAATATCTATTAAATGAGTCACACATATGTTACAATCAATTAACTAAGTTAAATATAGACTCGTGAAATGATAGTAAAAGATGCAAATTAAAATAAAAACATAACTATTTACTTTTTACAACAAAAGAATAATGAGTGTTTCCTATTAAATGATTAAATAGTTGCCATTAGGACGCATCGGAACCATTCTAGGCTCAAGCCAAGAAGAAAAATCCCCTACAATATAAATGTATATCATTCGATTGACACAATGTAACATTTTCTTCATTTAGTCTACAGATTCTTTTTTTTTCGAAAAATCAAATACAATTATGATCTTTAGAAATCTCAATGGCCACTTATTTACTTTCCAATTCTACAAAATTTACATTAATTACATGTGAGATTTGAATAATATTTTATGCCTGAAGAATGTCGTCACTAGTTAAACAGTGACTATTGGCTTGCATCCTGATATTACGGTGCTAACGGGTGTCATCCAGTGCGAAACGCAACCCCACACCCCCTAGTAACGCCACTGGTGTATATACAATGAAACAGAATCGTTTGCCTGGGAAATATAAAACAACTAAAATTCACAGAAGAAACTTCTAGACCCTTTTTTTTAAATGTCTTTTATTGAACTCATTCAAAATAATAATTTATTGATTCATAATACAACATTACTTGACATATTACTTCACAACCGCTGAAGTAATAAATAAACAACCTAATACTGATACAACTTTTCCATCTTCTTAGCTTCAACTTGAATTTCACTCATAATTGGCTTTAAAGATATAATGTACTTAATGACTTAGTGCGACTTATGGACCCGCAACAACTCTACGATCTGCAACAGCTTAAGGAACATGACTGACTCAATTTCATCCCCCCCCCCCCATATTTAATAAGTATCGACTCTTGGAATGATAGCAAATGATGCATTAAGTTTAAAAAAAAAACAAAAAAAACATAGCAGTGGTCCTTTTAATATTATTTTTATGTATTACTAGGTAAAAAAATGACTTTTAATTAGTTTAGGAAATTGTTAGTAAAAACAAAGGCCAATTGCACTCATATTACAATCACCATGATCGCGTGTCCTTGTTCCACGGTGAATGTGTTGATGTTTGAGTCCAATACAATGGACAGCTGCACCAGCACTGCCTGGGCAAGTGGCTGCAGTGTAGGTCAACATGGTAAAGTCAATATTTTCATTAGAATACCACATCTTTAAATTGTCTATCAACTGGCCGAGACTGACCTGTTTGGTACACCCATGAGGATGTGAGACAATGTAAACCAACTTGGATATATTTCTGTATTTGTCTAAAACTTTCTTCCAGAGAGCACTGTAATGTTTCATCATCTTGTGAAGTCTATCTCCTAGTGCCGCATCGCATGTCACAGATCGCAACACACTTACGTCTCTTTCCAAGTCTACACTGTCAATGACAAACTTATCAAGAATGACCACTTGACTATCTTCTTTATCATAAAACAGTTTACATGTAGCGTGACTTGCCCTGTCCTCATCAAAAACTATATAAGCCACAGTATGGACATAGATTTCCCACCAAACATTGCTGGGTTTGTCTGAATGTCGACATGTTTCGCAAGGACAAGTTTTAAAATGTGTCTCGCGTTTTTCTCCAGTTACAAGATCATAATTATTTCCTAGTCCATCAGTGTACTTGAACACAGTTATCTGCCCACTTAAAAATACACTATGACAGCCAGAATCTACCAAAACTTGAACTGTTAGGTCAGCTGTAGCTTTAATAAGTTCACAAACTTCATTGTCACGATAACCTTCTGGTAGATTGGTTTCCGTAAAACAAGTAATTGGAATGAATTGGTTATGAAAAGGATATTTTTTACAATCCTTCCGTAACTTTAAAAAATCCATTTCTTCCGTGACACCTTTTTTTTCTGTAATAACTTTTTGTCCTGCAACATCTTTTTCTGCTGTAACACATTTTTCTTCTGCACATTTTTGTTCTCCTGTACAATATTAAAATATTTGTTAATAAAATTCCATTCAAAACACAAAATGTATGTATTATATACATGGCCGGCCTTATGAATAGCGGGTCCCAATTTAAGGATTTAATTTTTTTTTACAATAACAACTATTACTATGAATTAGATCCTTATATTAATATTTGTTATACAATATGCATAGGAAGCAACTCAAACGCGGGTTAATTAAAAGTTACGTCAATCGTACGATAGGCCTACACTAGGCCTAACTGTTAATCCTATAAGTCAGAAGTCCTACATCTTTAAAAGCTTCTGACAAGAGCCATGACTGATAGTGATATACTTAATGTAAATTGCGAGCCCCTGCCAGACGTGAGGCCCAATTTGAGCAGTTAGTTAAATCGACCTAAGGCTGGGCTTAATTATATTTAGTAAAATGTTAGGCTAAACATTATTTAAATGGACTACACAAAATAAAAAAAAACTAATCCCAAGAACCTCTAAATAAAATTGACAAATGCGAGGCAAAAGTGCTGCCAACGTAATCATATTTCTAGGCTGGCTGATATTAATCATGTCATTATTATTATATATTTTGTTTATACCAAACTAGCCAGATATTACCTGCGGCCTGCGGGCCTTAGTTTGTGTATCACTAATGTAGTGGATTGGATTTAGGTCTATGTCAAACGTAACTTAAGTTCCTATCAATTGTTTTTCTTTCGACACGAAAATAAAAGTAGATTGCGAAAATGGGTTTACTTGTTAAGCCAATACATTCATATCAAATATAAAATAATGTAAAAAGTGGGAATTAGGGGCCGCATGTATATATAAAAAAGGACTAAACTTTTTGTTCCTTAAAAATAAACCGCTTTTGCGCCTAACTGAATAGAAAAAATATACAGAGTCGATTGGATGGATATAAAAAAATACTAAACATATTAAATCTAAATTTTAAATGTGCTTAAACAAACTGCATTTTTAAAATGGAAAATTCAATAATTACAGTATTTATAATACCTCATGCAACAGAAAATACATACATTTTTAATATAAATGTGTATAGTTTCTTTTTTTTTTTTTTTTTCATTTTTAAGAATGTATGCATAAATGTTATTTAAAAATACAAAAGTTTGATCACTTCTACGGAATAAAGCCTAACCCTTTTGTAAAAAAAGAAAAAATTAAAATATTATATGTGAAATAAATGTGTATTTTTATGGAAAAATGCCTAAATGTTGATTTATACAAAAAAAAACAACAACAACTTAGTGATTTCAGAAGGTAAAAAGTAGCCCCTGAACTTAAGCGTAAATACATATTATGAATACATATATTACAGTGTTATAAAGTAAATTGTTAATATACAGATATAGAATATGAGGCGGTGTATGCCAAGCTGTAAATAGACATGTTAGTATTTTTCAATTTCGAAAGATAACGTTTTTGTTTTTTGTTGTTCTTTTGTCAGTTTAGCAATACCTGCTTCTACATTTCGAACACATTAACTTTATATAAAAATACTGTTTAATTTATATTCCTGTTTAGTATGCTTAATATAATTTGATATTATCCCAACAAATATTGCTATTTAATAATTATATTATTATTAAAAGGTGCAAAGTATAATAGGTTTACCTTCTCCTGAGTAGGGCAACTGTAAACATGAGATGAAAATAATAATGTGTTTTTAAAACATGCAATCTACGTACATAACATTTGTTAGTTT
Organism: Biomphalaria glabrata; assembly: GCF_947242115.1. NCBI lineage: Eukaryota > Metazoa > Mollusca > Gastropoda > Planorbidae > Biomphalaria > Biomphalaria glabrata. Next base: position 5,368,268 of record NC_074719.1, read on the forward strand.
TTACAACATACTTATTCCTTATGGTTATAGTGCCAAAGTTTTTGCTTCGAGCACAGAAGCGACGTATCTTCCAAGTCAAAATCTAACCTGACTGTCTAGTTTACCCCGCTCACCAAAGTATTAAGTGACCATGGATCAAATGGCAGGGGATTAAGCGGTCTGCGACCAAGTGACTAAACACCATAATAATAAAAATGTCCAAACATATTTGAGTCACGAGTCATTCTTTTACAATATATATATACTGTATATAATTTTCTCTGTCTATATTTTAGTCTCTCTCTATATATATATTTTCTCTTTGGCTCTCTTTTATCTATATTTCTCTTGCCCGTTGCGGATAGTCTCACTTAAACTGTTTCTGTACATTTCTTTAAAAGACTTTTAAGTATTCTTTTAAGAACAATGTATTTATATGGGAATAAACGTAAAGGAAAACAGGAAAAAGACTTACTATTTCAACATCATAGCCAGACAAGATAGACTGTAAGGATTTGCTCAGATTAAGATCATTTCTCACTTTGCCTACTAAACGGTTGAGGGTTTCAAAAAACCTGGCCAAATAGTTAACCTAAAGAAAAAAAAAAAGCATGTGAGTCTGCTGCAATGCATTTTTGTATAGATTAGTGTATTTTATTATATCTAATTCAAGCTTATCACTGTACTAATTGCAGTTTATTCTATTTGGTTCCAAATTCTTTGTGGGTAAAAGCTGGAGCCCTGATGTGAATCTGGTTAACCGGTTCTAAATATTTTTTAAGCAAATCAACTTGTATATATATATATATACATATTTTAAGAAAAAAATCTAGCTAATAGGCAAGATTGTAGTTTAATCGTTATAGTTGTGCAACATTTAATTGTTTTGATACAAAATAGGGGTCTGTGTAGGGCTATTTTAAAATCGTTTTTAATAAGTATTTCCGCACTCGAAACAAATGTTGTTGTTTTTTTCAGTTATTCAGTATTATTGAGTAGTAATTAAATGAACTCATAGAATAACGTGATTTTGCAAGCTTACAAAAAAAAAAAAAAAAACTCCTTGAAATATAGAATCATTGCATGTAAAAAAAAAAGATACAATAAGAAGTAATAGATAGCAGAAATTTTGCTCTAAAAATGTTAATTTTTCGTTTTGAAGTTTTGAACACAATGAATAACTTTAAAGAATAGCTAAAACTTATTTTTAATGTCCTATAAGGATACTGTGGCGAAACAAGTTCCTTTAATTGTAAAGTGCCTTTAATTGTAAAGTGCCTGTAATTGTAAAGCATTTAATAGTAACGTATGTACAAAGCTAACATTTCTATACAAGCAACTCTACTAGTTGTTCTTTCCTCACCCTTGTTTACAACACACCCCTGACTTCCCGCTAGTCCCCTAACTCCCTGGTCCACAACACTTGACCATGTGTCACGGTTGACCATACATGTGGTGTAGTAACCGATACCAAGGAGAAATTGATTTCCTAACGAGACAATAATAATTTTTTTTTACAAATGCGATTAACACTGCAAATTGTATCAACGAATTAGACGGAAAGCATACAAAAATTCAACTTCCCTAAACAATAATTTAGTTATCAGCATTAGTTGTCACAAAAAAATATAGATCAGTGTTGAGTCTTAACAACCAGGCAAAAGCACTGCATGTTTCCTCATTTCCAGACTTAGTGTAGTCTGAGACCACGAACTTTGTAAGAATTTTTATTTGTTAAGTATTTTCTTGTCTTATATTTTCTAGACCACTTCATAAAAGAAGATAATAACGTCCTTGGCGAATGTGTTTATCTACACATGTGTGTCCATGAAAAAAAATTGAAATATACTAAGTCATTGATTTTCCTATCTGATTTACGTAATGGGTAAAAGTAAAGTTCCCCTTTCAGACCTTAAGATCTATAGGGCAGATGATGTCATCATCATCATCACTCCTTTGAGTTCCTCATGGAACATAGGGCCTCGACAAAAACACACCACTCTTCACGGTCTCTTGCTAGCTTTTTGATGGTGTCCCAGCTCTTCCCGGTCTTCTCTGCTTCTTCAAGTACACTGCGTCGCCATGTTCTTTTTGGTCTTCCTCTGCGTCTTGTACCCTGGGGGGTTCCACTCTAAGGCCTGCCTAGCTCTGTTGTTGGTATCTTTTCTAAGGGTGTGACACCAATCCATCTCCACTTCCTCTCTAAGATCTGCACTTCTATATTTTTCTGTCCACTCATCTCCCACAGTTTGGATGATGTAAATGTTTTCTTATTCCATGGCCCACCGTTAACAAGGGTGTCATGCGGCCAGCACTACGACCACCTACGTTTACTTTTCCCAAGCTAATGCCAGGTACCAATTAGAGCTGAGTAAACTCAGAGGTGCCAAATGATCCCAATATTAAAAACCCAGCCTTCACCAGGATTCGAACACGGGTAAGCCAAGCGCTTCACCGCTTATCCACTGCACCTCCTGACTAGTCCTGAGGTAATTATTACATAGCTCTAATGCTAGAAATAAATAAGAGCACCTTTATGAGTTTATTTTAAAACATATCACATGAAGTAGGCCTATCCTATTTTTAAAATTACACTTAAAGTTTACCAAATAGTTCCAAAGCATTAGTTTGTCACTGTTAGTTCCTGGCTTAGATGTGGTATTTATTTCAGCTGCCCTCTCAATCTAAAAAAAAAAATTTTATTTCTTTTTTTATAAATCATTATTTCAATAAATTTTTATATAAACGATATATAAATAAGTAGAAAAAGACATTTAGAGGTACATAAGAAATAATAAGCGTTTTCAGTGAAATTCTAAAAGATAGTGAAAGGAATATATTTAGTAAAACATCTGAAGCATATTATATATAACCTTTTTTGTCTCAAAATATCGCTCAGGTAAAAAAAAAATAGAAGAAAAAAAAAAAAATTAAAATATTTCCTTTTTAATGGAAAAATAATCACATCATATAATCATTAGCGTAACCAAAGGGAGTTAAGTGGTTTCAGTCTACTCATGCTACGACTAATAGAGGCCCAAGAGGGCTATTAAAATGAAAAAAAATGTGGCTACTTTAAGCATTTCATAATTGAGATCACAATTAGTCTTCAGAATTGATTAAAAAATTTAGTACACAAAAATCGTCGATAGGCAGGCCTTAGATTGGAACAACCCAGGGTACAAGACGCAGAGGAAGACCAAAAAGAACATGGCAAGGCCCTGGCTATAATGGTACTTTCAACATTACTGGACAGTACAATGGCTATAAGGCATTTTTTAACACAAGTAGCCACTTGGCAACCGTAACGTTGAACTGGTCATGAATTAGTCCCTCGGCAGTAATTAAGAAAAGACACACGTCCACAATTTTCTACCCACAGTGTATGAATATATCGCTCAAAGCTTTTCTTGATTGGAACTGCAATGTTAAAGAAAGCAGAATTTAATAGACACTAAACATTTTGTCCTGCAAGGTGGTCGTTTAAAAAAGAGGTTTCGTTAACACACATGACTTTGAGTGGAAAAAACGCTAGGAGAAAGCACCTTTAAAAAAATATAGAAACATTGAAAACGTTGTTCTATTTTTTTTATATCAGCTCTCACATATACGACTTCACTGATGTTGGAAAAGATTTAACTAAAACATTTGTTTGTTTATATGAAACACCCGTATTAGCATTGAGTGATATGCATTACATATTTGTAGTCATAACTCAATTAAGTGTAATGATATTACTATGGGAAGCGTACGTTGCCTTGGCTACGTATGATGGGGGCTCGAGGTTCGACGTCCGTCTCGAGCAGAGTAGAGTTTACTGGGCGCCTAAAGGCAGCACGGAAAACCTTCTCTTAGATATCCCCTCTCCCCCCTCCACTGGTTCACAAATGAGATTGGACCATAACTCTCTTAGCAATGCTAAAAGCATGAAAGTAGCGCCATAAAAAAGCTTTAATTTATTTATTTATTCATCTTAATAGTAAATTTTCGAAAGTCTTTTCGTTAATGCGCTAATAAAAAAAGAATGACTTTAATTTTTTTTAAATATCATTCAGTTTAGGGGAGAGGACCCACCAGCATATTCTTGAACCCAAGCCAACGAGTACCTTGCATCACCTCTTGTACAACACATAGTATTGGCTTGGCTACCTAGAAGGGGCTCGAGGTTCGACACCCGACTCGGGCAGAGTTGTGTTTACTGAGCGCCTAAAGGCAGCATGGAAAACCAACTCCTAGATACCCCTTCCCCCCACTGGTCCACAAATGAGATTGGACCAAAAGCGCTCTGAGCATGCTATAAGCATGAAAGTAGCGCTATATAAAAGCTATAATAATAATAATAATAAATATGTTGAAATAACATGCAAAACAAGTACAAATACAATTCATACATATATTTGTTTTAAATATAGCATCTTGTATGTTGATTACCTGCTTGGGCACTTGATAGCGATAAGCCAAGAGGACACAGAAAGCAAGAAACACAATGTTGACCAGCAGAATTGTGTTATAATTTTGTTCATACAATAAGCTCAGTACATCTGCACATCTTGCTTCAGATAATAAGCATGCGTAGACAACTACTGTTACTACAGCCTGGCAATAAGTATAAATTAGAGCAATAATTAGAGCCCTGGATGTGACAAAGTGTATGAAATTTAGTTGGGAAACGGTTTAAAATGTTTTGATTTAATTCTAAGACTAATTTATTGTATTATTAGTTGCCATTGCAATTATATTGCGTTTTGAAAATAAAAACAATGATTTTTCTAATTTTGCAAAAGTTTATCATAAAATGAATTAAAGATAGACTTTGCGGCAATAGCATTAGCTTCTAATGACATTTAACTGGTATATAACTAGACCAAAACGTTTTAAAACATATAAAAACTAAAGTTCCCCTTTCAGACCTTGTGGTCTACAGGGCAGATGATGTAAAGGTCATCTGATTCTGAGGCCTACGGTTAACGAGGGTGTCATGTGGCCAGCACAACGACCAACCGCCTTTACTTTTCCCCAACTACTGTCAGGTACCCATTAGAGCTGGGTGGACTCAGAGGCGCCAATAGATCCCGAAATTAAAAATCCCAGTCTTCACCAGGATTCGAACCCGGGACCTCCGGTTCAGAAGCCAAGCGCTTTACCGCTCAGCCACTGAAATATCTATTCCTTAACAATTTCTTTTAGGTTTATAAAATCAATGAATTCATTAAGATTTTAATCTTTATATTTTTTTTCCTTTTTCATATAGTGCTTTTGGACGCCTTCAGGCGAGAGTTTGGCGGGAAAAAAATTGCTCCGCCTGCCAACGAAAATCAATGTCTACCAAGCGTTGGTTCTCTCAACCGTTCTATATGGCTCTGAGACATGGGTAATATATAGAACGCAACTAAGACTACTTGAGAGTTTTTACCAAAAATGCTTGCGCTCCATTATGGGCATACAGTGGCAAGACCGCACTGAAAACAGTGATGTCCTTGCGAACGCTGGTTTGGACAGTATAGAGCAGGGGTTCTCAACCTGTGGGTCGCGACCCCCTTGGGGGTCGATTGACGATTTGCCAGGGGTCGCCTAAGACCATTGAAAATATGGATTGTTATTGTCTATTCTTCTATTGCTGAATGTGTGTGTGTGTGGGTCGCGGCAGAGTGGGGGATTGTAAAAAGGGGTCGCCGAGCATAAAAGGTTGAGAACCGCTGGTATAGAGGGACTTCTTATGGTCCGACAGTTACGCTGGGCAGGGCACGTATCCCGTATGGGAGACGAACGTATGCCAAAAGCAGCCTTTTTTTCGGGTGATCTAAAAGGTGGTTGGCGTAACTGAGGTGCCTCGCGGAACGCTTTAAAGACCAGCTTAGGCGCCAAGTTTCCTTATTAACTGACATGGAAAAGAGTACCTGGTTGCTTGCGGCTTCAGAACGAGACAGTAGGAGATTTTTCACAGAGGACGCGGGATACGCATTTGAGACCAAAAGGAAATCCGCTGCCCAGGAAAGACACAGACGGCGAAAAGAAAATCTTAATCGACCATCAAAGGACAATGGTTAAGCATGCCCTGGATGTGGCAAAATGTGTAGGTCACAGGTGGGGCTGGGTAGCCACGGGAAATATTGCATTCCTCATTAACTTCAGACTCGAAGACAAGCCTTATTATTATTATTATTATGTTAGAAATGAACGAGTAGTCATTCTCTGGCGCTGCCAGGGTCGAGTTTCGCTAAAGAGAAACAAAATTCATCGTAGTCCCTTTAACAGTTTCCACTGAGGAATTTTCTGGTGATGTGGCAGGTCTGCAGCAGTACCGCCCTCTGACAGGCAACGAAGATGTTCCTAGGAATGTTAAGGGCCTTGAAGGTGTCTGTGAGGTCAGTTGTTATTATCCCCTCGGTTGATATAACAATGGGGTATATTGTTATTTTGGACAATTTCCATAGACGCTTAATCTCCAAGCCTAGGTTCCCATATTTTCTTTGTTTTTCTATCTCAGTTTTTCTTAAATTATGAGACAGTGGTACGGCGATATCGATAATGGTAGCGGTTTTTTCTTTTTTATCGATGAACAGCAGATCCGGGCGATTGAAATCTACCGTTTTGTCGGTCAGAATAGGCCTATCCCAGTACAGCAGATGATCAGTAGACTCGAGAACCTCTTGCGGAGAGTATTTATAATAAGGGGGAGTGTCCTTACCGATCAATTTGTACGTCAAAGCCAGGTGTTGGTGTATTAACTTTGCAACTTGGTTATGGCGACCTAGGTAGGCTGATTCTGATAGGGCTGGACATCCTGCCATAATGTGTTCAATCGACTCGCCCACATTTCCACATTAAAACGGACATTATTTATGCACTGCGCTACAAATTTGAGTGCACAAGCTGGCCTCTCCACTGACCGGGTCCCAATTATTATTATTATTATTATTATTATTATTATTATTATTATTATTATGCCAACTTTAATTATTGTATTATGTCCATGAATAGATTGTGCTCTAGTTTATTTGACATTTACTATTTGCTGTTCTTCTACTTCCAAATCTATGAAATTTAACCTTATCAAATCATGCAAAATTCTTTCATATTATAGCAAGTTTGTGATCAGCACTCTGCAATACGGAATTGAAAACTGGCAATAATGAAGAGCTTGGAATAGCAGGGTGCTAGGACATCCGCTCTGTTATCAATTATCCACTTAGCTGTCTTAAACCACTTGGCTGTCTTAAACTTACAGAATTTCACAAGGTCGACTCTCACAAGACAAATTGTATGGTGATCTAATAGAAAGCAGGAGAAATTCAGGTCGGTTTTTATGTCTACTGTTGTATGCAAGCGCCACGTAAAGCTCAGCAGTTGGAAGAAAAAGAGCGCTGGATAAATCCAGATGGGGAGCAACTCAGAAAGCTAGCCAGTACCAAGTTGGGCGCCCGAGCTGACACGCTCCGCACACTGTACACAGGGGCTGTGAGATCCCAAATCGAGTACAGCCTGCCCGTGCAGGTGTACGCAAGCAAGACGGCTCTCGAATCACTCGACCGTGTACAGGCCCAGGCTCTCAGATTCATTTGCGGCGCCTACAGAACGAGCCCAACTTCCGCTGCAGAAATTATGTCCAACGTGGCTCCTCTCAGCCTGAGGAGAGAGCGCGCCGTGCTAACAGCCCTGGAACGCTACAAAAGGGGCGAACCAGGGCTCCCGACCCATACATTAGTCAGACATTGGAGAGCAAAAAACAGGATAAAACGGACATTATTTATGCACTGCGCTACAAATTTGAGTGCACAAGCTGGCCTCTCCACTGACCGGGTCCCAATTAGACGGATAAGCACGTGCCCGCCCTGAAGGAGACAGCCCATCCCTCCCATAAATTTCACTATACACGGGTTGGAGGGGGCCACAAAAAGACACACACAGCCGGACTTACTAAGGAAAATGGCATTGGACGCACTAAAGACCTACCCGGCAGAAGCCATTTACTGTTACACAGACGGGTCGGTCATGAAGGACCCCGTAAGAGCTGGGTATGGGGCCTATATCTGTTACCCAGACCACGAACCAGACAAGTTGTCAGGCACATGCGGCCTCGCCGCATGTAGCTTTGATGCAGAATTAACGGCGATAACCAATACCCTCAATTATGTGCTCCAAAAACTGCGCGAAAAGATAACCGTTGCGACTACCGTTGTAATGGTTACCGATTCCCAGTCCTGCCTCCAAGCCATGGCTGACTTAGGGGGAAAGTCCAAATTGGTGGAAGAGGCATTAGGCGCCGCAAATAACATCTGCCTACTTATTGGAGCTGTCATCGTTATGCAGTGGGTGCCCTCGCACTGCGGCTTGATTGGCAATGCCGTGGCTGATGTTCTAGCACGAGAAGGAGCGCTGGCCGTGCCCACTTTCGAGTCACCAAGTACGTTCCAACAGGCTACAACAACAATACGAGAGTGGGTACATGAAAGTGGTTGAAATCCTGAGATGAGTCCAACACTGCCAGGGGAGTCTGGCAGCACATGCGCCGCCCAAATCGAGAGGACCCGTGGTGGAGGCTAAAAAGGTCGGAACAAACAACAATAGCGCAGTGGCGTACGGGACACTACCCCATAGGTGCGTACTTCGCCCGGTTCCTTGTCACCAATTGGAGTTCATCTCAGATGGGGAGCAATCTTAAAGGAAGGGTCATGGATTGCAGATGGCGTACACATCAGAAGTCGAAAGAAGGGGGAAATACTGCCGTATCATGTGATTGCAAATGCCCAACCGGTGACCAGAGTGTGGGATCAACCTTTAACCTCTTTAGTCCCAAGAAAATGTGCAAAGGTCTCACGAAACTTTTAATACTACATATATTGATATATCATTAATCAATTAAATTAAATACGATTATAGAAAAAGAAATGAGTTTAAAAAAATACCTACAGCAATGTGTTTTATTCTCCAAGCAGAAATGCAATGTTTCACAAAATCTAAACTGTTCAAAGAAGTCTCTGTATTGACGTTTTTCAAGGCCTCTGAAACTATATCTTCTACTTTTCGCTTTTCGAGTAAAACACTAAAACAAATAAAGTAAAAAGATTTAATCATAAAAGAGTAATACATTATGTTAGAATATTAGAAACCTTCACTCTTTACAAAATATTTTTTTAATTCTTTAAGTACAATTTTTTATGTAACTTCCTCCACAGTAATGTGGTCCTCCAGATAATCTATATATATATATATAATTCTCTTCTTCCCTCAAGAGTTTTGTCGAGTAGCAAGAAGTAAAGGAGAAAACAAGAGGGGGGGAGGGGAGAACACGTGGTCACAAAATATCAGGGCAGGACCGTTGCAATATCACTCTTTTTTTTTTTTTATTTCTACCTCATATTAAAAAAAAAGGGGGTGGGGGAGTAATCTACTCTGTAGTATCTACCGAAGCGACAGAGCACGCACAAGAGTTTGGACACACTGGAAAGATCACTCTTCTTTTATTTTTACAACTCTCTTCCCCTCCCTATGTGTTAATATTTTAATGGGAGGGGGGGATTAACCTCAAATCATCTATTCTGTCTTTTTTTTTTTCAATTTTGTTATTAGTGCAAATATAGTTTTACTAAAAAAAATATTCACGGAGGTTGAACCTTTGTTCTCTTATTTATATACTTATAATTCTGATTCTATGAATTAAACGTTACTTAATATGTATTATTAAATATCCTAAAAATACACTGGTATGACAAAGTAGAAAACACCAAACTGTGGGAGATGAGTGGGCAGAAAAATATAGAAGTGCAGATCTTAGAGAGGAAGTGGAGATGGATTGGTCACACCCTTAGAAAAGATACCAGCAACAGAGCTAGGCAGGCCTTAGAGTGGAACCCCCCAGGGTACAAGACGCAGAGGAAGACCAAAAAGAACATGGCGACGCAGTGTACTTGAAGAAGCAGAGAAGACCGGGAAGAGCTGGGACACCATCAAAAAGCTAGCAAGAGACCGTGGAGAGTGGCGTGTTTTTGTCGAGGCCCTATGTTCCATGAGGAACTCAAAGGAGTGATGATGATGAATATGTAAATATGTATGCAGTAAAATATAAATTAGGTACTGGATTTTTATCTGTGTGTAATAGTTTTATTGTTGTTATTAACGGTCAATTATAAGTTTTTCTTTATATCCCATTCAAATACATGAATCAAAAATTATTTTTTGAAAGAATTACATTTATAGTTAAAATGACAACAGTTTGTTGTTTCAGCTGTCTTTGGGTAAACTAAAAAACAAAAAAAGTAAACTTTTATGACTTCTTTCTCTCTCAAAAAGTAAACTTTTATGACTTCTTTCTCTCTCAAAAAGTAAACTTTTATGACTTCTTTCTCTCTCAAAAAGTAAACTTTTATGACTTCTTTCTCTCTCAAAAAGTAAACTTTTATGACTTCTTTCTCTCTCAAAAAGTAAACTTTTATGACTTCTTTCTCTCTCAAAAAGTAAACTTTTATGACTTCTTTCTCTCTCAAAAAGTAAACTTTTATGACTTCTTTCTATCTAGTCTAGGCTATATCATTTTACCTGGACATAGGCACTCCAAGTTCTATTTTTGTAGCTTGTGTATTATGAGACCAATCTTCCATTTTATCTAATGTAACCGAGTAACACTTAGGACCTAATAGATAACGTAAAAGACTGGATCTATGTCTGTTTGTATCAATGCTGGCATTTTTCACTGAGTGAACAATCATACCATTTCCTAATGCAAAAATAAATATAATTTAGTTCTGTGGAAAAAAACAACCTCATAGATATTTAATTTTATCCAACATAAACTGAAATTTCGATTATTTAATCCCGGTTAACTTAATTCCTGGTCACAAAAATCCTTTAAGCATTTATAAAGTTTTATTTTTTTAAATATGAATTTCTAAATGAACTATACTTTAAAAAAATCTTTTGCATGAAAATAAAACGTAACCCATTAATAAACCTATTTCAAAAGCACTTGAACTTATTTACTGAAACAAATTGGAAAGGATTATAGCATTCAAACTGTAAATGAAACAGCACAAGTCTTGGAGCATAAATTGATGTTTTTTTAATCTTTCCATAAAAAATAAAATAAAATGCTTTTAATGCAACATTGTCCTTACCTCTAACATATGAGTCGATTTCTCCTACCGATATCAATTATATTTATAGTGTCCAAAAAGTAACCTGCTATCGTCTTTAATTTAGCATCTTCCCGCCAGAATAGCATTGTGTATGCCCTTATGTTCAGTCGAAACGTCTTACATAAATCGTTAGTTAATATAAAGTGACCATAATATTTGTTGGAAATATAAAATGTAACATGCACCGAAGAATTAGGTAATGAATATAGGATGTTATATTTTTACACAAAGAGGAACTTACTCTACAACATTTGTTCTTAACTCTAAACTATCTCTCGTGTCATTAATTGTTTTAGTAAACTGTTGACTGTTGTGTGTTTAATCCTAAATGCCAATATTTAGAGCTCTGGTGAAACTTTACAAAAGTGATATTCTATTTTGTCAGGTTTTGGTAAAATTCACTCATAGTTCCTATTTAGTGGAACTTCTTTTTAGACACGCCTTGAGTAAGCATTCATGATCATCATCAATGTAAATTTGCGTTTGTAGTTTGTAATGATTTGAGAAATTTAACCCTAACCCTAAGTTTTGAAATACAATTTATGCTTTCCTTCTTGACAAGGAAATTCGTCCTCCAGCCAAGATGCAGAGTTTGTTATAAGAAACATTTTTACATAGTTAAATAATTTTTTACATTTGTTTCTTATGGTGTCTCAAAAAAAATGTAAATGAAGATTAAACTTTATATATATATATATATGACATATAATGACAGACAGTTTTCCAATTATTTTGTTCGTACATATTGGTAAATATATACTGACAAATTCTGCTATGAATTAATTGTAACCAACTCACCTACGTAAATGCCATAGGTTTCTCTTCCACTTAAAGTAAATGTTAAGACATCGCCTTCAATACATTTGTTGTATAACTGAGATTCGTCGCCCGATTTCATTTCACTGTTTACATTCTATGTTACAATTACAAATACTTTATAGAAAAAAAATCTATCCGATGTGAGGAGCTCCTTATTACAGCCATATATTTATCAAAACCTGAAAAAAAAATGTATTTCCAATCGATACAAGTGATAGTAATAATAATAATATTATTATTATAATATATTCGGTAACAATTTCAATTATTAAAAGGGTATTGGGAACACTGAATAACAGTCTTCAACATAATTCGAGAATTCGAACTGAGTGAAATAACGTGTTCACAATTTGTGCCAGACAGACAAAGTGAGATGATGATAAACTTTGTCAATGTTCTTACGGTGAATTCGAGTAATTTAACGAGTTTATCTTTTTTTTTTTTTTTTTTTTGCAACGTAGTATATATTGATGTTTGTGGTGTCCTATCCTCACTCTGAATGTCGGCTAAAACCAAGTCCGTCATTAGATTCAGTCAATCAATGAAATAGCCAATGCGTCATAGCTCATTACTCTCCTCATTATTATACAAAACTGAGGAAGAGGAAAGGTGACAAGATGCACCCATGTCACTCACCTGTCTCGATGCTAAAGAACTGTTATTCCTTCTTCTATTTAAATGCAGCTACTAGATTGACTGTATAGGTTTCGTAGGACAAATTTTTCAGTGAGACCATATTCTTTAACTATTCTCCGAAAGTGATTATTAGCCGTTGTTGGTAATCTATGGTTTGTTACTTGATACAAGAAGAAAGAAATATCTACTCAATAAATGATTTACTACTTTGGAAACCTTATTGCTTTCTTCACAGCATCTTGTTCTTAGCTAGTAAAAGTCGTCTCAACATGATATCTTATCTTATCTTATAAAATACAGACGTTACTTCAAAAAAGAAGATGATTACGTCCTACGCTTGTTCCTAGGTCAATCTAGACATGCATGTTAAACAATGACTTAAATTCTGCCAAGTCACTGGTTTTCTTGGCTAGCTCAGGCAACCCATTCCATGCTCTAATAGCACTAGGGAAAAGGAGTATTTGTACAAATTTGTCCTAGCATACGGAACGAGGGATGTGCCTTTATCTCTGCCCCTTGATTTGTTAAAATCCGTAAAGTTGGACATTTAAGAAAGCTTTAAAATCACCTCTTTTTTTTTTATCAGTCCTCACTGAATTTAGAAGTTTGCCTAAAAAGAGTTAAAAGATCAGTCATTCTGTCAACAAGGTACTTTATCGTTGTATAGGACTGCGGTAGCAAGGTATAAAAGGAAAAGAAAACAGTATTTCATATGAATGGAGTACAAGCTTTTCTGACCTTTCAATTAAGATTTGGGCAAGGATTTGTGTTATATAAATGCACAAGGTAAACAACACCATAAAAAAATACATTAACTTTAAAAACCTTAGTTGTTTTTACTTTTACCAAATCTAAATAAAGTTTAAAATAATGTAGATTGTACTATATGACGTATAATTTAATCATATCTTTCTAACCATGTTTTATTTTGGCTTGATTAGCTACACCAGATTCACCAGTGACTCATTTGGGTGCATTCTACCGAGACAAAAGGGAGCCATACATACAATATGAGTTGCTTCCTCTTCAACTACTTGATCTTACCTAATGAATGCAAACAACAAGGAAATGATTTTAATGAAGTTATTTAGTGACACTTTTTAGAAATCAAAACAGTGACAAATAAAATGTAATCTCTAAGAGGTAGTTTACTTAGTTAGCGGCCCCTGAAAGGGGAAATGATCTGCCCTGGGTAGATACCATCCGGCCCGGGAGTCTTTTTGAACTGGCATTTCCGACAGCTGCCCTTATCCTTAACAATTAGCTTTACGATAGCACCACTTTAGTGGCTCTTTAGTGGTTTTGGTACTGATTTTTAGAAAGAATGGAAGTCAGTAATATTGAAAGGTGGTCACTACCAATATCGCCTAGTACTTGATAACTTATGATAGATTCCAAGTTAGCAGAGACTAAAGAAAGATCTGGTCGTGATAGTGACCATTGCTAGCATGCAGAAGAGTAGGAGGAGAGTGTTTATTTTGCAAAAGAAAAAGGTTAGTAGAATTGCACAGGTCATGAACATTTTTACCAGACTAATCAGTGTCATCATAGCCCCAGGAAGGTGAATGGGCATTTAGATCTCCAGCTATGATAGTGTCTACAGTTACTGTCTCTCTGGCATCTAAAGCCAGTTCTTCTTTTGGTGGATTATAAACATTGATGCACTTCAAGATTCTATTGATTTTCAAATCTCTAACATCAAGATGTCTGTTCTCCTCTGACTCTAGTCTGTGGACACTTTCTTGGCGACCAGAGCTTTAGCCACAAATTCTTGTATGTATGTATGTATATATATTTATATATATATATATATAAATTTTATTTCAAAAACGGCTCTAACGATTTTCTTTAAAATTTCAAGGTTTGTGCATATTAGTGAGAAAAAAATTATCAACTCATTGGCCAAATCGGTAAAACTCGAGGTCGACCGTTATATCGGTTTGAAAATGGCTCATTATCGAAAAATTAATTTTGGCTAGAATGTTTTATGAATGAAATTTTCTATATGACGTCGATGGGAAAAAAAAAACTTGACACCGCTTACGTCACTAGGCTCACAGCAGTACACTAAAACACTTCTTCGCAAACAAGAAAAGTTTTAATGATTCAATTGGCGTAATTAAACATTTGCGCACCATCTTATTGTACATTGATCCATTATGAAACTATGGAATAAAAATAATGAAATTAAATATCTTTATGTATGATTAGTTATTGTGTTTTAAAGGCTTTATAAATTGTTTACACTTTCATTGCGTACACCCGTAGGTAGCTTTTACTTTGTTATTATTTTTGTGAATTATTGCAATGTGTTTAAGCTTCGAAGTCTACTGTCCCATACCAAAACATAGGAAATGGTCATAACACAGCTTATCTATGCCTTACTTGCACAACCAGAGCCGGCCCTAACATTTGCGGGGCCCTATGTGAAATGGATTGCGCGCGGACCAGTAAAGGTAGGGATAAGGATAATTAGTGAAAATAAAGATTTTGTATTAGAAAATACATTACATTTTTATTAAATGAAAGCTGGCAATGCCGTTTTTTATATCACGCGTAGGACTGGCGTTTACCATATTGATTGACACCACGAAATGACAATTTTGTCTTTTTAATCAGATTTCCAGGAGCTCCTTGAAAACAAGGAGACCACGGGAACCCTATTATAAATTATAATGGTTTAATTTAATAATTTACACCTAGAATTAGTGAGGGGCTTTTGAACCACTGATGATATCCAGCTCGCGGTCAACGAATTTTCATCACGCTGCTGCTTTTTTTGGTTAACCTATAAACCTCGGTAAAACAGAAGTCATGTTCCAGAAGTCACCCAATAAAACCTACTCAGCCCAAAGATCACCGCACATAGACATCCCTTAAAGTGGTAGATAACTTCACATTATCTGGGAAGCATAGTATCAAATGACGCATTGCTTTTAAAGGGAGGTTGATATGTGATCAGGGATAGTCGTGCTTTTGGACGCCTCCAAGCGAGAGTGTGGCGAAATAAATCGCTCCGCCTATCTACAAAAATCAGTGTCAACCACCGATTCTCTCAACCCCTCTATGTGGATCTGTGATATGAGTACTTAATAGAAAGCAACTAAGACTTTTTGAACTACTTCCCAAAGACCGCAATACAAACAGCGATATTCTTGCAAAATGGTATGAACTTCTTATAATCCGAAAGTCACGCTTTGCAGGGCACTTATTCCGTATGGGGGACGAACATATTTTTGGCAATCTTTTTTTTTTTAGTAAGCTGAAATGTTGTCGGAGTAACAGAGATGCCTCACAATAACGCTTCTTTAGGATACTTACGCGATGTTTTTAAGTCTCTTAGAAAAAAATGCGCCATTTTACTTTGTTACTAGGTGCACGTAGGTAACGTAGAGATTGTGCATCACTTGATGATTCTTACTAAAGCCATAATAATAAGTCTTCTCTTCGAGTCCGAAGATTATTGAGGAATGCAGTATTTCCCGTGGCTGCGCAGCCCCAGATGTGAACCACATATTTTGCCACATGCAGGGCAAGCATAACCAATGTCCGCAGGTGGTCGATTTAGATTTTGTTTTCGCCGTCTGCTTTTTGTCCTCGGCAGCGGATTTTCTTTTGGTCTCAAATGCGTATGCCGCGGCCTTCGTGAGTGACCTCCAGCTGTCTCGTTCGGAGGCCGCATACAACCAGGTGCTCTCTTCTATGTCAGCCAAGGAAAGTTGACGCCTGGTCTTTGAAGCGTTTCCGTGGGGCGCCTATGTTACGTCGACCACTTTTAAGCTCACCAAAAAAAAAGACTGCCTTTGGCATACGTTCGTCTCCCATACAGGATACGTGTCCTACCCAGTGCAACTGTCGGACAATAAGAAGTCCCTCTATACTGTCCATACCGGCGTTGGCAAGGACATCGCTGTTTGTAGTGCGGTCCTGCCACCGTATGTCTATGATGGAGTGCAAGCATCTTTGGTGAAAGCACTCAAGAAGTCTTAGTTGTTTTCTGTATAGTGTCCATGTCTCATAACCATAATGAATATATAAATTGCAATATTAAATGTCAGAAAGTAACGATTTTAGAAGTTACACTGCAAAGACTTTCTTCCAAGCCTATAATAGCCCAATAGTTTTACACGAAAGAAGCAATGTTAAACGTTAAGACGTGAGCTGTGGTTTTCTATAGGCCTACTGTTGGGGGGACTTTCTATTCTAATCGCCATGTACAATTACATTGAGAACTGACAGAACGAAAAATAAACTCTTCGGATTGATAGTCTTTACCCGATCATTCAATTTCGTAATTACAACAATATTCCCAAAAGGACTTCGGGTATATATCCTTCCTTAACAAATTATTCATCCGAGCGAGGCTCGGTCACCTGATATTAGCTTTTATGTAACAAATATCTCCCTTATTACTGATTCTTTTATAGAGAAAGATTTCTTCAATGTTAAAATGAAATATAGATCGAACAATAGGTCAAAGAGTCTGATGATTAGGTCTAGATCAAACAACACTCCCCCAACCCCTCATGGGGTGTAATTGCAAATAATAGTTTGAATCTTTTTTTAGCTTAGTGTAACTGTCTTTCAAAATGGGTGATAAGCTTTTAGTTTAATTACTTTATTTAGTTAAAAGTTAGTTTTAATTTAACTTTTAAAATTTAGTTTTGTTCCCATCTCTAGTGATAGCTTTGAAGCGGAAACATGGTTTCTTTAAAAAAAAAAAAAAAAAAGAAAGAACAGATCAGAATTTTCTTAAACAGCTTACATTAAAAATGAAATTAACTGGGTGTACTTCTGTTTGTATTCCTTCGTTGTCTGGGTGTATTCAACATGGCAGAGGGTCCTGACTAATATCGGATTTTTCCGGAATGTTCCCTCTAAATATTTTTTTTTCTCTCTCATAATAATAATAATAATAATAATCTTTATTATCCGTAGGGAAATTTGTCTTACAATTTGTGCATTACACCAAACAAAAAACATTATAACTATAAGAAACCAAAGTGTACATTCACACCAGACTCACTCATAATTTACATGTGACAAAGTTTATACCAGATTGTTCTTATTTAATGATTTGATTGCCAGGGGAACAAAAGAGTGTTTGTGTCTGTTTGTCTTTGCTATCGGTGTCTTGTATCTCTTTTGTGATGGTAAAATCACAAAATCCTGACACAAAGGGTGATTCTTTATTTCGAGGATCTTGTTAGCTTTTTTATAGATGTTTGTCTCAAACAACTGCCCAAATGGGGTTTGTTTTTTGCCAATGATTTTGCCAGCAGCATTTAGGATTCTATTAAGTTTATTTTTATTTTTAATGCTCAGATTGCCATACCAGGCAGTGATATTGAAACTTAAAATATTGCAGATGTGAGCGTGATAAAACATAGCCAAGGCCTTTTCGCTAACATTAAACGAGGACAGTTTTCTTAGTAGTCGTAATCTTTGCTGCCCTTTTTTGCTGATATAATCAGTATTTGCAGTAAAATTTAGTTTATTGTCTAGGATAGTACCAAGGTATTTAAAGGTTTGCACAATTTCAATAGTCTCTCCAGCTACAGAAACAATATAATTTTCCTTCTTGTCCCTACGAAAATCGATTATCATTTCTTTGGTTTTTTTTACATTTAATAATAAAAAATTATCTTTACAGTATTCTTCAATGTGTTCTAATTCTTTGAAATACTCATTTACGTTACATGAATACCTTTGACTATATGCCAGTTAAAATTATTGCCAGTATTTCATAAATATACGTTGGATTCGTTTAGACGTTTTGTATAAAAGACATCATTTGTTCTTTAGTCTGTGAGACTATCAACTTGATCATCTACTAGAGAATATGATAGATTCATCTGTATGTTGTAGTCTTGATAAACTAGACTAGATCTGAAGCAGGGAAATTGTTAGTTGCTGTGCTATCTTTTAATTTTCTCACCTACCTTTGGCTTGGGGCTCCAGTATTAAATTTTATTTTTAAAATATGAAATTATTCTACTTTTGAAAAAAAAAAAAAAAAAAAAAGAAAATTTTCATCATTAATTTTGATGACTTTATTTACTCAACAATTTTAGTAAGATAATAGTGCAAAGAAGTGGGTAGTGTGTCTATAAACAAATATAGGCTTCTAAATATTCTATAACACATTCCTTAAGAGAAATTCACTAAGTCGCTTACCAAGTATCCACTAAGGAATTATCAAATGTAGGGCAAGTCTTCTGCCTTTTGAAAGGTTAACCTAACATCTTTAACCTGGAGAAGTTTGTATAGTCAGTGGCCACACAACTTGGTATTGAAAAATATCACAATATTACAAAGAACCTCATTTTTTATGACAAAGCTTATACCAACTTGTCTGTCTGTATGTCTGTCTGTCTGACCAAACGTTTGTACACGTTAATTTCTTCAAAACCCAAAATAGGATCAAGCTGTAATTTTGCGCAATTATTTTTTTTTTACGTGACAACATAAGAATCAATAAAAAAAATAACCAATCGGTTAATTAACTATTGGTAATTAACTATTTTTTTTTTAGTATCTTGAACAAGGAAAAGAAATCGTAATTGACTAATTAAACGTATTATTTTCACAAGCGATTCGGTGGCAGTGGCTATTGTGTTGGCTTGTGGAGGCTTGAGTTCGAATTCATGTCTTTGATGGTTTTTGTTTTTTTTAAATAAATGCATTTTAAAAAAGCAACCACAGAAAATGTACTTAGATATTAGAATTCACAAGCTGAAAAGCATGTTAGAAGGGAAAGATACGATTATCGGGATGTTTCGGAAACATATCAACAGGCGTAGCCGGTGGGTAATACTATGGTAGCATTCATTCGCCCAGTTATCAGAACATGTTTGTCGTTCATGTACGCTTTCCTCGGTCACAACCTCTTTGAGTGGTCGACTCCCAGTTGGGAAAAGGATTTTTTTTTTTTTTTTGAGATCCTTTAAGTAACTGACTCCTCAAATCTATTTTTAGTCACTATTGTTGAGCTACATTTAGTCTTTTCTCAATTTTGGCAAATGACTTCCAAATGCATGCGTGGCTTTTTCTTGCCGATTGTGTTAAGCAGGCGTATTTTTTTGTCTCAAGTCCAATAGCTTGGCTTGTCCAAACAGGCACGATACGTCATGATAGGCATCTGTCTCATGTTTCTAAAAATGTTTTCCATGCTTTGGATGTCCCTTCAGAGTTAAAGATAATTTACTTCCTAGTCCAAACCTCCCGAAGGATGACGGGGGATGGCTGCGGGAAGGGTTGGAACCCAGGACCATCAATAAATCCAAACCGCACGACCAGGTTGTCATCCTGTTGTAATGGTGAAATGTTGACAAGAAAAAAAACATAAAAATGCTTTTAAAAAAAAACAAAGCTTATATCAAGTGTAATTGGATCGATTTATCCATTCATGTGCTATGAGGCTGCCTAGGTATATGCAGGGCCGGTCCTAACAACTGCGGGGCCCTATGCGAAACTGGTTGCGCGGGGGCCTAGTCTGGGTGGGAATAAGGTTAATAAGTGAAAATTAAGATTTTGTATTAGAAAAAAAAATCGACTTTACTAAGTACAAAATTGCGATCAAATTAACTTTACTTAAGAACATTGCAACCTAATGAGATTTTTATGAGTTTTCTGGAGATTTTTATGAGTTTTCAGGAGATTTTAATAAATTCAGGAGATTTCCAGGAATTTTTCGTATATATTTTGCAATTTAATAATTACACCTATAATTAGCGCGGGGCCTATGAAAGCGCGGGGCCCACTGCCACCGCATAGGTTGCAGAGGCCTAAGACCGGCCCTGGGTATATGATCTTATCCATCTCCTCAAGCTCAGACTTACCAAGCCTGATGGTTAAAAAAAAAAAGGTGTCTTCTTTTTAGCTATTGTAGAGATGGCGAAAAAAAAGTGTGTTTTTTTTTCTATAAAGAGAATACAAAAGTATCGAAATATTATAAATATTGTTACGATCTTTTCAAGCAGGCCTTCTGCAAACACTACTTAACAACACAACAGCACATCTAACACAAGAACTTGACAACAAGAGCTTCAAGTAACACTGTGGCGGTTTAATGACAATTACATCAACAGCCAATTCAACACAATTGGCTACATCAAATTCAAATGCTTTCTTGAACTTAACAGAACTGCCTAACACTACAAGTCTCTCTAGCTCGTACAGTAACATTCTCGAAGACTCAAAGGTACCACACAGTCCTGACTGCTTTGCTGACCTGGACTCAACTGTCTTTTTTAACACACTGTCTCTCGACCGTGAAGGCTCTTGACCACAACACAGGTCATACTTGCGGTTATTAGCAGTACTGTCACTTGTCTATCGAAAGCCGTTGACCCGTTGACCTGTGTGATTGGCCTGAGTGGTGTGTATCAGTAGGCCGCACACACATTAACCCTTTCAGTCCGCCACTGGAGTTACAACAATATTTAATTATTCATAGAATTATACAATGTCGTTGTTATTTTCTTTATTCTTACATTAATTTTAAGAAGTAGACGTCTGACAGTGCAGGTCTTGTTTTTTATTTTATTTATTTTATCATGTGTGTCACTACCGAGTGTTGGAAAGTCTTTTTTTTTTCTTTTTATCCAAATCCAATGGTATAATTTTGAATTTGGGGAAGCGTGGTCGAGAGGCTAAGTGCGCTTGACTTGGCTTGTCTTGGCTACCTAGAAGGGGGCTCGAGGTTCGACACCCGACTCAGGCAGAGTTGTGTTTACTGAGCACCTAAAGGCAGCACGGAAAACCAACTCCTAGATACCCCCTACCGGTCCACAAATGAGATTGGACCAAAGCGCTCTGAGCATGCTCTAAGCATGAAAGTAGCGCTATATAAAAGCTATAATAATAATGCAGAGTTGGGTGCTTGAGATCTTGATTTTAAAAAGCTTATACCCAATAACTCCGTCTGTCTGTCTGTAACACATTTTAAACACCTTGCTTCTCCCACATCCCAATCTTGGATCAAGGTGAAATATTGAACAATCATTCATTGTATCAATGTCATATACCAGTTTTAGAACCCTTGCAACATTTGGTGACTAGTAATCACTTAACTATTCCGTGCAGTTTGCACGAAATTTTGCTTGGTCAAGTAACTGACCACGAGGTGAACACCCCAGTTGTAGATAGAGGAGCGTTATTATCTCCTTTTCTCCTCTTCTTTTCATTGGATTACATTTTGTGATGGCTGAAGTCGCCAATATCTTTTGTGAATTATTTCATTTATATATTGTGTCAATAAAATCCATGTCTGCTAACCTGGAGTTTATTAATAATTCTGAATGTTGTGGTTGGAGAGTTCAGTATGTTAGTGTTCTCACGCACCTGCAAATCTAGTGCGTGTGAGAAAGTATTTAGTTAAGGACATTATAGCAATACCAGAAGAGGTATCTATAACATTATTCAGAGACATTCGCGTCATCACGCCTACAACAAGAACCAGGCCGTGACAATAAATAAAAATAGAATTAACCAATTAGTTAATTAAAATGTGATAATTAAATAATTTTATTTATATCGAATAAAGGAAATGAATCTTACAGAATTGAGATAATATGTCTTTAAAATATGGAGTTTTCCGCCTTAGATAAGGTGGTTTTGCAAATTTTTTTTACAATTTGCTTGTTTTAAAATTAAACAAAGAATTGTTATGCCAAATTAATGACAAGTTTATGTATCTAGTTTTGGTAGGAGAATTGATAGATTGTTCCACTGGCGGATTACAGATGTTAGTCTGAAACTATGTCTTTTGTCTGTGATCTATGATCGTTTCGTAGTAATTCATAATGCTGATTTAGATGCACAATATTACACAAAGCTTCATATCCTTTACATCAGCATATATGGTAATAAATATGTAAAGACTAAAGTATTCATGTAACCTAATAAAATCATTTTTATTGCTATTTAAGTTGTAAAAAGTTTATTGCTTATATCACATTAATAATATAGATTTTATGATATATAAATGTATCACATAACTCGAGTCATATATATTTTTACTATAACATGGTTGTATTTTAAATTTTATCACAATACACGGATATTTCTGCCACTTTATGATTGTCATTATTTTGGGTTTATTTAATAGTTACAAAGGTCATGTACGAGAACATAACACAGAAATAGTTTATAACTAGTTAAATATTCCATGTGCTTAGGAATTTGACTGGTTCTAGGTCTTCTAAATTCAAAGATTAAGAATATTAAGAATTTGCAGTCCACTTATGTGGAGCATACAAATTTGTACTTTGAAAAGTGAGCAGGATATATCCATATATTTTTCATTGTTCATAAATGCATGGAAAGCCAATAGCATCATTGTCCGAAGACTACCTTAAAAAATGTATAATGATCTTACTAAACCAGTTTAATAAAGCTAACAATTGTAATCTACAGATATAGATAACGCTAGCAAATACAAGCACTATAATATTTTCATATGAAATGAACTGCCTTACTAAGAAAACCTCGGTAGCTAATAGAAAGCAGCTGAAGATAAAAGGTAGCGCGAGAATCTGTGGACAAAAAATGATATCAATAGTCATTAAAATTTAAAAGCTTCTTTTACTATGTCAAATATTTTAATACTAAACTACTATGTCATCCAACTACATGTAGTTGTACGATTTAAAGGTAGAGTAAAAAAAAAATTAATGAGAAAGAAATGGTTTAATGTCACAATTTTCGTACGATTACTCAAATTATGCTTGCATTTTAAATAGCCCTTCCTTATTTGTTTGAGCATTAAGTGTGTTCTTTGCTCTCGTCATCTATTATATAAAATTGAAATGTATGGTATATGTTTGTTCTTAATAGAAATCAAACCAAGGATGGCTGCCTGGTCGTGAGGTTTGCGCGCTGGACTGTCGTTCGGATTTATCGATGGTCGAGGGTTCAAATCCTGCCCGCTCCCATCCCCCGTCGTCCTGCGGAAGGTTTGGACTAGGAAGTAAACTATCTTCAACTCTGAAGGAACATCCGAAACATGTAAAACATTTTACAAACATTTTTTACAAATTGGAGCAATCTCGAAGATACTTGACATGCACATTCAATACATAATAGCGAAGACCGTAGGATAGGTTGAGGTTCCCGTCCGGAACCGATACTTCCTCCTTCCTTTTCAAACTATATGGCAGATGATGTAAAAGTCATCGGATTCTCTGGACAACGGTCAACGAGAGTTTCATGTGGTTAGCTCAACGACTACCTGCTTTACTTTACCCAAATAAACTCAGATATCTATTAAAGTTGGGATCAGGGGAGCCTTAAAATCCCGAGATTTAAGATCCAAGACTTCACTTAGATTAGAACCCGGGACATCTCAGTTTGGAAATGAAATGACGTGCTATACCATTTTGCCACCACGCCCCCTCCCCAGCCGGAGGACCCTAAAAATAATAAATAAAAAACCTCTATAGACGCAAGAGACTTTACTAAAATTAGCTTGATGAGATATCTTGACATCGATTTGCAATGACTTAAACTCTGATAAGTCGTTAGTTTTCCTGGCTGATTCAGGCAACCCATTCTAATCTCTAATGGCAATAAGGAAGAAGGAAGACTTATACAAATTTGTTTTAGCATACGGAGTAAGACATGTGCTTCTATCCTTATGTCTTTCTGGGTATTTTTGTTAGGTTTGTTTTTTATTTGTAAGTACTGGTTAAGTGTTGTATGTATTATAGCTACTTTTTTTATTGTTTTGTCCTGAAGTGTCTCTAAGTTTAGTTGTTTTACTAATAGTGTTTCTCAAATCAAATTACAATATTCGATTTTATAAATCTCACTGCTCTATTTTGTGTCTGTTCCACTTTCTTAATGCTTGCTTGAGTTGAGGGGTCCCAAAACTGAGGATGCACATTCTAATATTGACCTAACTAAAATTAAATAACATTTTAATTTTATGTTTCTCTTTGATTTGTAAAAAAAATTTTTAAATACTTTCATTAATATGGGGATTCAATGATAACTTTTCATGTTTTATAGATACATATACTAGATATTTTGAGTTTTTCTCACCTGTTCACTACTCAAGAAGTTGTATCTCCAAAATCCAAATCTGCATTTATTCACAAAATGTTCACAGTTGTATAAGAAGGCATTGTAACCACATTCATTGGCTGCTAGGCTTCTATTTGCATTTTCTAAAATTGTATTTTCTGGGAGTGGTCTAAAAGAAGTAAGTTATTACAGTATATATTAAACATCATCGACAAATCAATCTAAGAGAATATCAAATGTCTCTAATACTTTAAACAATCTCAATTTCATTTGTAACATACTTTAAAAATATAGATTTGACCTTTCTATGCATGGAAGAAAAATCCTTAAATTGCAATTTTTGATTTTTTTTGGGTCAATACATATATTTATGCAGTTTTTAGCATTGTAGAAGCAAATTTCTAATCAACTTCGCTTGAAGCAACATTGGTGTCCTTGACAATGCTGTTTTTTTTTAATCTAACTAAATAATCCTCTTCTCATTATTTTATGTTTTGATTGACGTTTTCTATATTCTTACCACCTTTCTTCGAATCACTTTCTCTAACTGAATTTTACAGCTCATAGAACGTATGCTCAATTCAAACATCGTTCTAAATCAGGGGTTCTCAACATGTGGGTCGCGACCCCTTTGGGGGTCGATTGACGATTTGCCAGGGGTCGCCTAAGACCATCGAAAATATGGATTGTTATGGCCTATTCTTCTATTGCTGTATGTGTTTTGGGGGGGGGGGGTCCGCGCAGAGTGGGGGGTTGTAAAAAGGGGTCGCCGAGCATAAAAGGCTGAGAACCGCTGTTCTAAATTGATGCATACATATTGAAGTAAGGTTTTTAATCATGGTCATCCACGTTCAAACTTTTAGTATCCAAGTTTGTGATAAATGGATTATTAGGCAGTTAAAATCATTTAATGTTAAACTCTAAGCGTAACATCGTATTAAATTCTACTATAATTTTATATAAGGGCCCTGACTGAAATTCTCAAATTTAGACAAATAATAACAGAATAACTAAGCCTTTTTTACAAACGAAATCGCAGCGGTTAAATTTATTAAAAAAAAAAAGGTTTTTCATTTGCAATTTTGACCCAAATGTTCAAATAAATTTAGAAAGCAACATAGCGAAAAGTATAAAAAATATTCTTAAAAAAATAATAATATGTGAAAACTGCAATTTGCAACACCTAATAGTGAAAAAAAGGGACCAAACCATAATATATCCTAGTAGTGTAAATGATATTATTTATTAAGACATATAGGAGAGGGAAGTAATACTCGAATTTACGGGCTGGTCCAATTCAATGTAATAGATACTAGATGTATGGAGAAGCATTTATATGTGAGTCTTTATTATTATTATTTATTTTTAAAATATGGGATGGGTTCCTGGCTAAATAAATAATACACAGCCTGATGGATAATGTTAGTCAGTGTCGACTTTAGGCCGATTTTACTAACCTCTTTACATTGGATCCCGCCCCTGGCAGTACCCAGGGCCAGTACCCAATTTACATTTAGCATATCACTATCTGTCATGGCTCTTGTCACAGGCTTTTTAAAGTGGTAGGACTTAAAGGGTTAACATATTTAATGTATCGTTTGATTGATGTGACTTTAATTAATACACTGGCGCCTATAGCGTTTGAGTTGCTTCCTATGCATGTTGTATAATAGATGTTGATATAATGATCTAAGTAATAGTAATAGTTGTTATTATAAAAAAATTAGGAGCCGTGCAATGGTGCAAGCATCCATTATAATGATTATATTGGGACTAGCAAATTTATAAGGCCGGGCCTGAAGCTAGCTTTCTAAAAAGTCTTTAAGAATATTCTTTAAACTAATTTTTACGTTAAATATTTATCCATGCTTCTGTTGATCTTAATTCTGCTGCCCCTTTCAACTGCCCTATAGTTATCCTGTCGAACTGAAACGGCTGTAGACCACCAGACTAATGTTGTGATAACTCCTAGCAGGGAAATATGTGGATTCCAGAGATGAACAACTAAATCTTGTCCTTAAATATAAAAGACTCATATTTAAGATCATTAAAAAAATAAACTATCTACAAAAATATTTTTTTTTAAAACTAAACAAAGCTAATACATGGGGAAGAACCGCAAATTAACTAGCGTGTCTTAATAAGGTTAAAATTAAGATTTAACTTTATTTTTCTATTTACAACAAAATAAATTACATCTATTTGATTTTTTTTATAGATTCGTGTATTGTTTTACTGGTAAGATATAATGAATATTTGTCGTGTATGAGCAGGTGTTTTTTTTTTTTTCATAATTGTGTGTTGTTGTTGTTGTTATTTTGGTATATGTGTGTTTCGCGCTATTTGTTGGCATGAATCTTTTGTGCGTAAGACGTCACGACTTAGTTTTTGTGTGTAAGACGTCACGACTTAGTTTTTGTGCGTAAGAAGTCACGACTTAGTTTTTGTGTGTAAGACGTCACGACTTAGTTTTTGTGTGTAAGACGTCACGACTTAGTTTTTGTGTGTAAGACGTCACGACCTAGTTTTTGTGTGTAAGACGTCACGACCTAGTTTTTGTGTGTAAGAGTAACACCTTTAGTAAAATTACTAAAGTTAGAAAGCCTTCAGGACAGAAGGCTCAAAAGTAAAGTAGCAATTATACATAAAACACTGAACCATAATCTTCAAATACAAAAACAAAATTTGATAAAATACTCTGAAAGACACAAAGATAAAGGCACATTACTCGTCCCATATGCTAGGACAAATTTGTACAAATACTCCTTCCCTAGTTCTATTAGAGCATGGAATGGGTTGCCTGAGCTAGCCAGGAAAACCAGTGACTTGGCAGAATTTAAGTCATTGATTAATATGCATGACTAAATGCATGACGCGTAGGACGTAATCATCTTCTTTTTTGAAGTAACGTCTGTATTATATAAGATAAGATAAGATAAGGTAAGACGTCACGACTTAGTTGTTGTTTTTTGTGGGTAAGACGTCACAACTTAGTTTTTGTGTGTAAGACGTCAAGACTTAGTTTTGTGTGTAAGACGTCACGACTTAGTTGTTGTTTTTTGTGGGTAAGACGTCACGACTTAGTTTTGTGTGTAAGACGTCACGACTTAGTTTTTGTGTGTAAGACGTCACGACTTAGTTTTGTGTGTAAGACGTCACGACTTAGTTTTGTGTAGACCTACTTTCTCTAGTGAGGAAGATGTTTGAGCTGAATGTTTCTTTCTGCGTTATTGTGTCCACTGTTTCCAGTTGTAACAGGTACGCAGCTGTTTTAATCAGGTTCGAAGTTCAGGTATGGGCGTCGTGTATGACGTTTCCTCGTTTAGCGGCATCGCTTGATCTAGGCTTATTCTATATTTCAGAGTATCAAGTTTGGGGTCGTATTGAACCAGACTTTGGGGCGAGATTGAGTCAGGCCTTGATCGATGTGGAGCCGTGTACACACTTCTGTAGTGTTGAGTTCCTGGGTCGTTCGGCCGGGATAAGTTTGTGCTTGAGGTGTTTTACTTATGCATAATTATTATATGAATTGTCAGTCACATTTGTAAAGTATGAAAATATCTTTTAATGTTCTTCATCAATTCTTGTTTCTTTATTAAATGTTAAATTGTCAAACGAGCGTTGATCATTTATTTCAGTCAGTTTGTTAAATATATATACGTAGTGTTTGTGCAACCATGTATTAATACTCTGCCTGCTCTAAGGTGGGTAACCCGGTTAATTCAATTCATCTCATAGCTAAGCCTAAGAAACTCATCTTGATAATATAAACCTAAAGATTGATTAATGTTTTGTTTAATAAGTTGAAACAGAATGTTCTCTTACCTACATACAAAGCCCAATGCGAATATCCTTTTCTAAGAAACTGAACCCTCTCGCCGTTTTTGGCTTTCCGGATCTCCCTTTCATTAAAGATGCTAACATTATCTGTCATTCTAATAAAAGACATAGTTTTTTTGTGGGTTTTTTTTAATGTTTTTTTTTTTATATATGATAAATATTTTTATAACCTTGCCCCTAAACAGGCGCTTATGTTTTGCTTCAGCACATGACTCAAGATTGGATATGAACGGTCTGCTTGGAGATAAGGTTTTAGAGAGACCTAGAGTTTACATACTTCTCAAGTGATTAGAAAGAAAGTTTGAATATCTGAGCTAAAGAAAGAATAGCGGTCTTTCCTTGGTGTCTGAGAAGTGGTTTAAGGTCTTGGATTGACATTGGAAATGATGTCTCTGGTCTCTGTTAAGATGCGGTAGAAATGACTAATGGAAATAAGGAATAGACTCCATTTGTATTTTTATAATCTATTCTTTAGCTCAGAACTCCAGACTTTCACTTCAGAAGCTAGGTCTGTCTGTGTTTAAAAAAAGTAAAGTTTCCCTTTCAGACATTGCGATCTATGGGGGGCAGATGATGTAAAGGCCATTTGCTTCTCTGGCTGACGGTTAACGAGGGTGTCATTTGGCCAGTACAACTACCAAACGCCTTATGATTCCCCAACAAATGTAAGGTACCCATTAGAGCTGGGTGAACTCAGAGGCGCCCAAAAAATAAATAATCTCACTCTTCACCAAGATTAGAACCCCAGATTTCTGGTTCGTAAGTCAAGCACTTTACCGCTCAGTCACCACGCCTCCTCTGTGTCTTAGTCATTGCTAATAATCTGTTGACCTTTCATGTATACTCCCCTTAAGTGTATTATGCTTTTAAAAGAAGAAAAAGAAGAGAGAGAGAGAGATAACTATATTAAAAAAAAACATTTAAATAAAATATTTTATACATATAACTCGCAGCGGAAAAAAAAACGTAACCTGGGCCATATTAATGGAGACGATACCAGTAGTCACAGAGTCGGTGTACTTTAATTTTTGGATACAGGGACTTGAGTTGTAACTTTACATTTCTTATAGAGGAAGATTGTACTAAAATTATCGACAGTTTGAAGTCGTTTGTAGTCAATTTTATGATACGAATCCATTAAACAATCCTGTTACTTTAATCAGTTCCTACTTTAGCGAGGCACTTTAAATTCACCATTGCATTTGTTACCCTTAAAATAATAAAATCTCGCCTTTTCACCTGTACTGCTTACCTAAACAGGTAACCAGAATGATGCATACGAGCCTTGTTAATTATAGTGGATTTCAAATGTGTACCGCCCAAAAATAAAAACTTTTTGTTGAATGCATTAACTAAAAAATAACTTAGTAACTCACTTTCGGAAAAAAAAAATTTAAACATGAAACAATTTCATTTGTTTCTTTTTTAACACTAATGCTTAAGAAATTATAATCAAATGGTTCATCTACTTTAAGATCTGCAAGTACATTTATGTTTAAACATGTAAAGAGGCCAAGTAAAGTCATATTTGATTCGCCATTCTTACCTTTTCCTGGCATAAAGAACCTAAAGAGTAAAATGAAAATTAATTTTTTTTTGTTTTTGTTTTTCTACAAATTCAAGGGATAAATAAGTATATGTATTCTATATATCTTATGTCTAGAGGCCAAGTAAAGTCATATTTGAATCGCCATTCTTACCTTTTCCTGGCATAAAGAACCTAAAGAGTAAAATGAAAATTAATTTTTGTTTTGTTTTTGTTTTTCTACAAATTCAAGGGATAAATAAGTATATCTATTCTATATATCTTATATCTAACAAAGCTTTATTGTTTTATTTGCATATTGCAATTGTTATAGAAATGAAAATCTTACTTTTCCAAAATGGAAGCCAAAAATGTCTCTGCTTATCATAAAATACATAAAGAGAAAACATTTCGGCAATTCCCGAAATTGACATTGCGTTAAAAATAATACGCCTTATTGAAAGTAAAAAGATCGATAAGAGTTGAAAACATTTTTAGCGGTCCCCAAAAGGGGAAAAGACGCTATTAGTTTTGTGCGAAATGTCTGTCCGTCTGTCCGTCCGTCCCGTTTAGATCTCGTAAACTAGAAAAGATATTTAAAATCCGACATCACAATATTTTAGACCATTCAAAGTTTTGATGCAACGGCTACTTTTTTTTTCTGAAAGCAAATAATCTAATTTTTAAAATCAGTTATGCAAGCACTTTTTTAGAGAGAAAAAGCTAATTAGTATGCATTATAAGTTAGACCTAATTTAACACGAATAGTAATCTTGTAAACTTCATTTTCCTAAACTTTTATTTCGTTGCTAGGGATAATTGTAAGAATTCGGATAAGAGATTTAACATTTTTCAAAACAATTTGATCAATTATAAGACATCAGTTAGACCAGAGGAGGCTTTAAGCGCTTTAAGCGCTTGGCTTCCGAACCGGGGTCCCGGGTTCGAATCCTGGTGAAGTCTGGGATTTTCAAATTTGGAATCTTTGGGCGCCTCTGAGTCCACTCAGCTCTAATGGGTACCTGCCATTAGTTGGGGAAAAGTAAAGGCAATTGGTCGTTGTGCTGGCCACATGACACCCTCATTAACCGTAGGCCACAGAATCAGAAGACCTGGTCTGAAAAATGGAACTAGTTAGGCCAGGTTCACATCTAACTTTACATTCACTTTCACCTATCCCTTGATCTGCGGGAAAGTTGGGGCACTACACAAGATCTGTTAACCTTCTTTCTCCATTCTTATCTCTCATTTGTCTGATATAATTTCATTCGGATGTTCTTTCTGAAAATATTGAAGTGGACCACTTCGGGGGCCGATTTTGAGTTTGTGTTTCTACACAAACTGTCTTTTGTAACCGTGTTTACTTTTAAGTAAAAAGAACTTTTAAAAGCTTATGTCTGTCCATGCCGTTAAAATCGTGAAAGCTAGAAAAGATAGATAAATATTTAGATATACATATAGATATATACTTCAAAGCAAATTATAGCCTGCAATTCTATTGCAGTCAAATCTTACGATTGAATTTTATTGGTACTGACGCTGTATTTTCACACTTTAAAAACATTTGTATACAAATGTATTAATGTAAACTCATTTTGTTACTTTGCAATCTATCTATCTATCTATCTATCTATCTATCTATCTATCTATCTATCTATCTATCTACTTTTTGGAAGGAATGTGTATAATTGAAAGGAAGAAAACGTAATGTCACGTGGTATTTTCTCTTCAAAATCCTTGTTTGATTTTTTGTGTTATAAAGAAATAAAAAATGTACATACACTGCATATAAAATGAACATATACTGAACATGCAATGACAATGAACCTATGCTGAAAATACACAATCACAGTACATAGTACATACTATGGCATTGTGAATTTATTTAATCCTACATTCAAAACAAAATGGGGCTGGACTTTAACAAAGGAACACAACTGAAAAAAATTATTATTACGATACTAATTGTTTGCCTTCGATTCTAAAACTTGTTTCCCTCTATCCAAATGTTCAAGACCAGTTACAATTACATAGACTAGACCTTTTTAGCAATTTTCTAACCAATACAATGTCTGTGAATGTATTAAAAGGCTATTAAATAAATCACATCACAAAGTCGTTGTTGAATCAATGTCGCATTCCTCCCCCGTAGAGTCGAGATACAGATGTAGTCGGAAGACGAACAAGGTACCCTGAAGTATGAACAGAACACATTTAGCTATGTCTGCCTGGGGAAACAGAGCAGAAGTGTAAGACATATACATTCACTAGGTCTTAATAAATATCTAGTCATTTCAGTCTAAGTGTAATAAAAACAATTAATCAATCCATTTCTACTTGATAGCCAGATGATATGTATAGTTAACTTTACATTTATATTTTATTGTTCATAATTTTGTAACAAGGCTAATTATTAGTATGGTGCATTAAAAGTAAAGTTCCCCTTTCAGACCTTGTGACTTATGAGGGAGATGATGTAATGGTCATCTGTTTGTGCGGCCAGTGGTTAATGAGTGTGTCACGTGGCCATCACAACGACCAACCGCCTTTACGTTTCACCAACTAATGTAAAGCTACCCAATAGAGCTGGCTGGACTCAGAGGCGCAGTTAGCAATTTTTTTCTCTCTCCAATCGAGACCAATAGTAATAGAAGGCCTAAACATTGACCTGCAACGTCACAATGTGGGCGGTTTAGACCAATAGCTCGTTGCCACTTCGTACAGACCTGTGACGTGGCAACGAGCCATTGGTCTAAACTGCCTACAGGCTGTGACGTTGCAGGTCAATGTTGAGGCCTTATATAATGAATGGTCTCGTTCCAACTTGCCAGGTACCCTCGTAACTTTCAAGACCACCCTGGCTTATACTTTCACGGAAGATATGGACTATGGTTACTTAATCTGCATTGGATATTGTCGCAGGTAATCATGTTGGATTTGAATATTTTTTTCAAGAAATATTCATTGTGTCCACTTATACGTTGTGGTCCAATTTTTCTTTTCTGATACAGACATTAAAATTATCCTATCACTTTGTGTTAGTCCAGGAGTACACTTATTCATAGTTCACATGCGACATCCAGCTAAAACAAAGAACGTTAGTGTTGATAACACTCGTCGTGCTCAGAGGTTTAAAGCAATTTGACCTGCATTGCTTACTAATGAACAGACCCTGTGGGCCCGTCTACGAGTTCTACAAACTCCCTTTGTTACATGATGCCCCTTTTAAACCTTGCGCCTATCTGGGCAGATAATATAAAGCTCACAAATGTTTGACGGCTAACGAGAGTGAGAAGTGACCAGCACAATGTCCAATCTCCTTTACGTCTACAATCTATGTGGGTGGGGTGGAATCAATAATAATGTAATTGGAAATCCCAGTCTTCAAAGGGATTCGAACTCAGCTGCCACGCCCCATTTTTTAGGGCGATAGTGAAATGACTTAAATTATGAAAGAAGCCACATTACCTGCTCGCTCATCATCTGCCCATACCTGCACCAGTTAGCGAAGTGCACTCTGTTAAAGAAGAGGGCATTGTAATTTGTGTCGCCTTGATTCTTCCAGGCACAGCTTTCTACTTCATGACTTGGAAAGGCTCTAGGGATTACACATAGGTAGGGATTACACATAGGTAGGGATTACAAATAGGTAGGGATTACAAATAGGTAGGGATTACACATGGGTAAGGTTAATCTTATAGAAATAGGAATGTATTACAGAGTAGAGGCCCCAACAGAATTAATTCAAACAGTGTACAGGGGAGACAGAGATTCGTTTGTAAAACTCTTTTGGCTGAAGAGCTTCATTAACTGTTACCGCTAACATTTGATCGTTTCTTTAAGCCTCTTAGTCACAACACTTTATCATATACTGTATCACCACAGAACATTAATGCTAACTACAATGTCATTTAACTCTTGGTTAGTCCAATTTTAGAATAGGTATCCTACTCATGGTGCAGAAAGATCCTATGGATCACATTCAAAGACCTCATCACAAGCCAAGAGATTAGAGTCATGGTTATAACAGCAATTTGATCCCACGATGACCTATTAACTACCTTGAAAAAAAAAGCAAACTTAAACTTTATGGCCATATTACAAGGTAGTGATTCCTAAAATACGACCCGCGGGCCAGATCCAGCACGTTACATTGAGTCCCGCAAGGTTAGCGTAGTAAAGAGAAGGAAAAATGATGGGGGTTCCCTGATATCATCGGCATTCGACTTAGTCAGTAGCTCAAGCGTCCCGAGTCCCTGGACTATAAAGGTGTGAAAGACATCTGATTGGACCTCTTTCAAACAGAACGCTTGTTTGAATATGCCGAAGAAGGAGTGATCTAGATTTTCTTATTGCTGACCTAGAGTTCTAACAGCCTTCGGGTCAACTCTTTCACAATTTGAAATGCTGTTCCCAATTAGGACTCTCCATCATTATGATCCTGAGTCGAACCCAACCTTCTGTTGTCCCACCTCTCCCCGCCCTCCTACGGCAGAGTAGGACATAAACGTAAAACAGTTCCCCTTTCAGACCTTGTGGTCTATAGGGCAGAGGATGTAAAGGTCATATGTTTCTGTGGCCCACGGTTATGGAGAGTGTCATGTGGCCAGCAAAACGAACAACCGCCTTTACTTTTCCCCAACTAATATCAGGTACCCATTAGAGCTG
Source organism: Biomphalaria glabrata (assembly GCF_947242115.1). Taxonomy (NCBI): domain Eukaryota; kingdom Metazoa; phylum Mollusca; class Gastropoda; family Planorbidae; genus Biomphalaria; species Biomphalaria glabrata. The sequence goes on from NC_074719.1 coordinate 5,402,894, forward strand.
GGCGGACTCAGAGGCGAAAATAAAATCCCAGTCTTCACCAGGATTCGGACTCGGGACCCCCTGTTTGGAAGCTAAACGCTCTACCGCTCAGCCACCGCGTCTCCAGAACGAAAACGTAAATAACCTTTATGTCTGAATGAAAGTTGGAAACTAATACAACAAAGCCCAACCAAACCTACTCATGCAGAGCATCCAACTCGTTGTCTATGTCAGCTCTGTCCGCTCCGGCCACTTCCCAGAAGTCATCGACACGAACCTCTGCCTCACTGAACAGTCGCCCACCAGCGCTGATGAACCATGACCAGCGCTGATGAACCATGACCAGCAATCTTGGGAGATATTCTTCTTGCATGTTTGATGGATTATTCGACCGGATCCTTATAGAGAAAATCAAACGATATTTTATTTCATTGTCAATGTCAATTATATTTAATTAAGTCTCCGAAAAGGAAAAAGAACTATACAATTAGTTACATAATAGTGATGTAGACTATAGTTGAATACAAACGTAAGTAAAAGTAAAGTCTTCCTTTCAGACCTTGTGGTCTATAAGGCAGATGATGTAAAGGTCATCTGTTTCTGTGGCCTACAGTTAACAAGGGTGTCATGTGGCCAGCACAACGACCAACCGCCTTTACTTTTCCCTAACTAATGTCAGGTACCCATTAGACTCAGAGGCGCCCGAAGATCCTGAAATTAAAAAATCCCTGTCTTCACCAGGATTTGAACCCCGGTCACCGGTTCGGAAGCCAAGCGCTTTACCGCTCAGCCACCGTGCCTCGAACCATGTAGATGTTTAATTGAATAAAGACTCCTATTTATACAGAATTGTAAAGAAAATAATGAAGATGGTAAGAAATCCCTTGTTTATGTAAATAAATCTATTTGTTTATTTCTTATTGAAAAGCTAAAGTAAAGTTCCACTTGCAGATGGACCTTAGGATCAAGGGCAGTGAAAGTTAATCTCATCTGTTTCTTTGGCCAAAGTTTAACAAGCAGAGCAGTGGCGTAGCTATGACTTTGCCCTTATTTAGGGGCCCGGGGGGCTTGACCTATTTGGGGGCCCATGCATTTTTCGTAATATTTAATATTTAATGTAGAAAACACTCAATTCTCCCCCTCCCACCACCCACCCAACCCAACCAGAGCTCCGCCTCTGGAGCAGAGTTTCAGTAAACCAGCACAACGACCAACCGCCTTTACTTTCCCCAACTTAAGTCAATTACACATTAGAGTATGGTAAACTCAGGGGCGCCATAAAAATCCCGGATTTCAAAATCCCAGTCTTCACTGAGATACGAACCCAAGACCCCAGGTTAGGAAGCCAAGCGCTTAACCACTCAGCCAGCGCGTGTACAGACAGAAACAGTCAGCTGATAAAAGCTTTGTAAAACGTATACACTTAAAAAAACAACACTGACCTATAAAAATACCCCAGTGTTTGTACCAGCCTCTATCAAATTTGACTCGATCGCCAATTCTCATTTTTTTCAAAACGTCTGTGTTGTAAGAGACATTGACAGCCATAACCAGCAAAGTTGGTGTCTGAAAAGTGTGAACAGTTGGGACTTACTGCAAACTGCTTCATTCAGTATTTATATTTTGTAATATGTTGGAACTTAGTTATTAAAAAGCGCCTTCATTATAAAGTTTACTGAAATGATCTATTGTTGTTGTTTTTTTTTTTTTATTAAACTTAAATTGTTATTGCGGAGCTTGGCTTCTGTTTCCCGTGTTCAAATCCCTGGTAAATTAGACATTAACTCTTTCTCTCCGTAATTATTTACCGCATTCTGGTGGAATCAACGCTGGTATCGTCAGTTAGGAGAGAAAGAGTTAACAGACTACTCTAGACGGCTTTAGAGCGAGGCAGCTTTTAATAAACGTAGAGATTTAGCTCCACGAAATTTAACTCTTTCTTCCGTAATTATTTACCACATTTTGGTGGAATCAACGCTGGTATCGTCAGTTAGGAGAGAAAGAGTTAAGAACTTCAAATTTGCATAAGGATCCCCTCGTTTGAAATCAATATCCTTGACTCAGGTTAAATCTATTGTCTGCTCCAGGTCAAAGTCAATTATTTATACGTTCAGTGAGTCTTTAATGAAAGTCTTTCCTAAATTAGTTGCCACTCTCCTTGTGGATGGAAACTCTTCATGAGACCCTTTTAAAAAGTACAGAACAATTGGTAGATGTCTTATTAAAAGCACTGGCTCTGTACTGGGTATAACTGCTACGAACCAGAACGTAATGATTTGCTTTCATTGTCTTGTCACTTTATTCCAAAAGGTGAACACTGTCACAGTCCAGTTTTAGAACCCCTGTGACATGAAGTGACAGTCACCTATTTTAACATTCCGTGCTGGCAAGCACGTGAATAAGTGAATAAGTTAAAGGACTCTAAAATAAGGGTCAATGTTAACCAGTTAGTGAAGAACTCCAGCAGAGAGTGACCGTAATATAATTTTCTCTGTCTGTAATATGTACCATAATGAATTTGATCTGATGTTAACTTGAGAGATTTATTCGGACTTATATTGTGAACATTTCATTGATGTGATTACTTATTCTACATGGCATGAGCAGCCAGTATTTATTGGTTTATATTTTGTGACGGCTGAAGTCGCCAGTATCTTTTGTGAACTATATTTTATATGTAATAAAATTCTTGTCTGCTACAAGAGCGTTTATTAATAATTCGGAACGTTTGTGCTTGGAGAGTTCAGTACGTTAGTGTTCTCACGCACCTGCAAATCTAGTGCGTATGAGAAAGCATTTAATTAAGGAACATTACAGCAATACCTACAACACCCAGAGGCATTCGCGTCGTCACGCCTACAACCAAAACCAGGCAGCGACAAACACCCACAAGAAGTTTAACATGCAGTCTGTAAAACGCTGAATATAGCAGGATACACATTTTAATGGTATAATTCTCGTCTGTCCATTGTGTTCCTCCTCATGGAAATTAAAGACTTAGTAAAAACACGGCACTGTGAATAGACCTTGTTTTTAATGATTTAACTGTATAGAATTTAGCCCTTGTTATATAAAGGGAGAGTGATTCTTAAAGGATTTCGGTCAAGACATAGCCTAAATTGTGCCGATGTGCCTAAACTCAAAACTCAAACTCAAAAACAACGGCACGCTCCAAAGTCTCTATATAGTTTTTTTTATATGGCTGCCCAGCTCTTTCCTGTCCTCTCGGCTTCAGCTACTCACAGCGTCGCCACGTTCTTCTTTGCGTTCCTCTGTGTCTTGTACAATGGGGGTTCCATTCTCATCTTAACTATTACAGACATTACTTCCAAAAAAAGAAGATAATTACGTCCTACGCATTTTAGGTGTCTATCTAGTCATGCATGTTGACCAGTGACTTAAACTCTAAGGCCCGTCTAGCTCTGTTGTTTATTCTTTTCAAAGGGTGTGACCAATCGATCTCCAGTTTCTCTCTAAGATCAGCAGCTCTATATTTCTCTCTCCACCCCTGTCCCACAGTTGGGTGATTTCTTCTTTGTGGTATTTTTTAAACATCTGTTGATGAAGGTCTGACCTGCACCCCATCTTAATCTTTAGAATCGTTGGGCTGGCTACATGACACCCTCGTTAACCGTAGGCCACAAAAACAGATTATCATCTGCCCTATAGACCACAAGGTTTGAAAGGGAAACTTAACTTTTTTCTTTTATGTCGGCAATGTTTGTGAACAAAAATTAGAGTAAATAATGTATTTTTACAAAGCTTATACCAACTCACTCTGTCTGCCTGTCTGTCTGTCTGTCTGGTAAAAAGATTGCACACATTATTTCTTCCACAGCCAATCTTGGATTAAGCTAACATTTTGCACAATTATTTCTTTTAACTGATAACACAAGCATCAAATTAAACAAAAATAGTCAATTAGTTAATTAACTTTTGGTAATTTATTATTTTGTTTGTTATCTTGAACAAGGGAAAGAAACAGTACTTGACAGATGTGGTGGTATAAGTTGAATGAATCCCCTTGAGGACTTTTGAGCCCCGAGTGAATCCCTAACCCTTTTTAGACATTACAAAAAAAAAAACGATCATGTAAACATTCACCAAGATACCCCCCCCCCCTTCTTTCCTCCCCTTACACAGCTGGTCCAGGCAAGTGATAGGATCATAGCGCAAGACAAAGCCAAAAGCTAAACAAAAACAATTGGTATAAATATTTCTCTCTCACAGATTTATTATGTCTAGGTCAGTTATCTATGTAATTACATGGTCCAAATTAATGGATACAATTACGCTTAATATAAGCTTTTATGTTTGTAAAATGTTTTACATAATTCGGATGTTCCTTCAGAGCTGAAGATAGCTTACTCCCTAGTCCAAACCTCCCGCAGGACGACGTGGGATGGGAGCGGGCAGGGTTTGAACCCTCGACCGTCGATAAATCCGAACGACAGTCCAGCGCGCAAACCACACGACCAGGCAGCCATTTTAAACGTCTTTCACTGCGAACAATCTTGCACTGATAGAACTTCCGGTTCCTTTTCGTTCATGAAAGATTTTCATACATGTTTGAAAAAAACTAAAAATTGCAAAGCTTTTTCGTGTATCCAGTGTACAAAATAAACAAAGTGTTCAAAAGCTAAAAGATATCAAATAATGTTTGGATATATTTTTAGAACTGGAAAATTTAATTTTCGCAGCTCCGCCTCTAGTAGCACAACATAATTTCAAAAAGCAGGAAGCACTAGACGTTTAGGAGGCACGGTGGCTGACTGGTAAAGCGGTCCTGGGTTCGAATCCTGGAATCTTTAATTTCGGGGTCTTTAGTGCGCTTTTAGTCCACCCAGCTGTAATGGGTACCTGACATTATTTGGGGAGAAGTAATGGCGGTTGGTTGTTGTGCTGGCCACGTGACACCTTTGTTAACCTTGCGCCACAGAAACAGATGACAGTTATAACATCTGCACCGTAGATTAAATGGAAACGACTTACTTGTCTGAAAGCACTTTCACTCTATGACTTTCAAAACTATACGGGCATCTAGCTAGTGGGGATTAAGGAGACAGTGACTCTAAGAGTAACTGCTAGGAATTAAATCGTTAACATTAGAGCTCATTTCTTTTTATTTTAGTTGGCAACAGTAAAGTTTATGTCATTGATAGTGTTGTGATACACCTAGGAATCTCCAGCGCTCTGCATATCTGCAATTGCGTATTGTCGTAGACATATTGTATTATAAATGTATGGAATATTTAAATTAACACTGGTTCTCTAAATCATAATATTTGGCGTACACAATTTTCTGTAATATTTCATTAACTACCTGGTGTTGTTTTTTATTAAATATAAATTAAAATAATTAAAACATAAATATAATATTTTTTAAAAATAAAATATAAGAAATACAATCAAATTTTATAGCGCATGTTTAAAGAATTTTCGCTTACCTCCCCTCCCCCGTTTCCAATATTTTTTTCTCTGCCTACGTTCAAAGTAATGAAATACAACAACAACGAAAAAAAAAAGCTGAAGACCCTAACCTTACTCACCTCCTCCCGTATAAAAAAATTAGAATACAGTTGGTTTATTTTTTTTTTATATGAAAGGGGGCATAACTAGATTATTGGTCTCACCTAAAGGGTGGTTCCAAAATATATCCGTGTTGTTCAAAGTTCAAACAATCGCAAATCAATAAATCGAGAACAAAGAATAAGTAGTGTGTATGGAATAGAAATAATTATTTCATTTTCGATGTTGTTATTACGTAGTAGGGTACAGTTTTAAATTATTAAAATTCAAAAAGGAATTTGTTATATTACATTGTAAATTTCAATTCATTCATCATCTATGTTTTTTTTTTACATCCTGATGGAAGGACTAAGTGACAGTTGACTTTGAACATGTACAGTCACCTTTCAGTCTCGCGTTTTACTATATCCACTGTCATCCTACATAAATCTTTGGCTATGGGCGTAGTACTCTCTGCAGCTGTGGAAGCGTTTTCATCTTACAATTAAGTTCCCATGTTTATTCCAACATTGTATGTCGTTAAATATATAATTTATCATGTTTATTATCTCCCTTCTACGCCCAAATTAGCACATCACAATTCAATAACAATACGGCTGGTTGATGTTAGCAATAAAAGTATATAGTATAATCAATAAAATCATTAACATTTTTAAAACTATTTAACATCAGACAACATAGATATTCGACCTACGACCTGCTATGCCATCCAGTCTATTGAAAAGTCTGCCCACAATGCAGAAAATCAGTTAAATTAAAAAAATGCTAACATATAATTTTGGATGGACCCATAGCCAAAACAAAATTAAGAATCAATGAATGTTTAATGTCTTTCTTGTTCCTCCATTTTGTCGTCAGACTTCACGACGTTGTAGATGAAGAAAGCAACTAACAGTGCTCCTGCTGTGAACGACTGGCTGGCGAAGGCGCCCAGCGCCCCTAGAATTAGTGTCCCGTTCACCTGGTTAAAGTAGAAGACAAAAAAATGTGTTGATATATTTGTCAACTAAGTTAGACCATCGTTTCATGCTTAACATAGTTCTAAACTGGATTTAACCCCTTCTCTCCTAGTTGACGATGCCAACGTTGATTTGACTCACAAAACTAAATTGGTTTTTGGATTTATAAACTTTAATTTGTGTTGTGTAAAAAAACAAAGCATGCATTCTCCTATAATTCAATACCAAATATAACATTTTCTGATAACTAACAAAAAAGTTATTGAAGTTTATATCATATCAGGATAGTGAAATACAAATGAGCAAAACGAATAATACTATCAGAACGAAAGAAATAAGTTACGAGAGAAAGAGTTAAAGTAAAGAACCCTTTTCAGACCTTGCGGTATGTATGGCAGATAATGTATTGAGGATGTCATGTGGCCAGCACAGCGACCCACCACCTTCTCTTCCCCCAACTCAGGCACCCATTAGAGTTTGCTGGACTCAGTGGTTCCCTAACAAGGACGAAGGTTTAAATTCCGGTCTTCCACGACATTCGATCCCGAGACTCCGTGCACCAAGCGCTTGACTATTCAGTCTCCACGACGTCCTAGACTAGATACTATACAAGTTATATAATTTCTTTAAAAAAAATCATTTTTACTTAATGTTCAATATAGTAAACTAAATAGGCCACTTCCCATTCTCGGATCAAGTTGAAACTTTGCACAAGTGTATTCATTGTACTTTAAGTAATACGTCAGATACCCTAAACAGGTGAGAGTTGGGTACCGAGTGGGGACCAAGAGTGAGCCAAGCTACCCTCAAAAAGAGGGTACGACTGCCTGTCCACTAGAGGTGCTACCCCTCCTAGATACCCCATACACCCCAATACAATAATCGAGCGTAGCTGTAATGGCACGAATGCTGTAACTCGATCCCCATGCACGAACCCAAGCCTCCTCAGTTCGGTAATCACGTGGTCTGTATCACTCAGCTATTCATTCTAGTTTTAACCTATTTACATATAAATGTTTTTTTCTGTTTCCAAGTTACCTGATCACTGATACGTTTCCCATATCGGCACCAGTTAGCGAAGTGCTCACAATTGGAAAAGAAGATGTTGTATTTGATTTTTCCAAGTCTGCTTGTAGCTTTCGCTACTATCACGTTAGGATCGAGGGCTCTAGGAATGACAATATAAATCCTAACAGTAATCTTACTTAAGAGCCATTTTTGTCTAGGTAAGATAAGTTTAAACTAAACTACACAGACCCATTTTAGTTTAGGTAAGATAAGTTTAAACTAAACTACACAGACCCATTTTAGTTTAGGTAAGATAAGTTTAAACTAAACTACACAGACCCATTTTAGTTTAGGTAAGATAAGTTTAAACTAAACTACACAGACCCATTTTAGTTTAGGTAAGATAAGTTTAAACTAAACTACACAGACCCATTTTAGTTTAGGTAAGATAAGTTTAAACTAAACTACACAGACCCATATTAGTTTAGGTAAGATAAGTTTAAACTAAATTAGACAGACCCATTTTAGCTTAGGTAAGATAAGTTTAAACTAAACTAGACAGACCTACTGGTTAAAGACAATCAGGGAGTTCCGGCTCCCGTAACTCTAACGTGGAGCCCCAGCAGAAAGGTAGATAACTCACGTGCCCAAAGAGCTCTGGAAATTAAGCATTTCATGTTCTGGTCTCAGGGGCGGGGATTCAAAAGAGGCACTGCCTCAGCCCCCTACCCCCGAAAAAAAACCGCCGCCATGCAGTTTCTCATAGGAATTATCTTATTTGACTGACAGTCCTCTCTGAGAGGACCTCTCAATAAATTGGAAGGTACCAATATGATTATAAAAGAATTTTTTCCAGGATGGGGGCCCTTCTGCTGTATAGCAATCATGTCCAAACTTTGGATACATAGTGAGACCAAACCATAGCAGGTGTAAAACCGAACGAGAGGTTCCCTGTTCAAATGTTGGTGAAGACCGGGATTTTGAATTTCGGGATTTTTTTAGGACGCACCTTAGTCAACCCAACCTGAGTTTAGCTGAGGAGCTTTGTGCTGGCCACTTGACACCCTCGTAAACCGTTGACAATTGAAAAAGATGACATTTACGCTATCTGCCTTTTAGATCAAAATTTTTGTTAATTATTTTAAATGATTGTTATTGTGTTAAATAGTGTACATAAACTTTTGTTTGCTTTAGCTGAAACGTTAAAGTTTAGAGAAACGCGTGGCGAGTGGCTAAATACGCTTGAACTTGGCTTGGCTTGGCTACCTATGGAGGGGACTGGAGGTTCGTCACCAAATTCGAGCAGAGTTGTGTTTACTGAGCGCCTGAAGGCAGCACGAAAGAACATTCTCCTAGATATCCCCTCCCCCCACTGGTCCACAAGTATAAAAGCTATATTTTTATAGAGTTTAATAAAACTTTAAACAGTAGTTAATATCATAGCCTCATGAAAGTAAAGATGGATAACTTCATAATTAGCACATAGGTTCTATACAAACGAACCAAATGTCTAAGTGCTTTACTAGTCAACTTCACTTGCATATATATTTTCTGAACAAACTTACTTCCACGTTGAATCGGCACTATTGTCTATGTCAGCTTTGTCGTTCCCTGCGACCTTCCAGAAATCATCGATGCGAATTTCAGCTTTGCTGTAGCGTTGACCTCCAATGCTGAAGAAATGTATGCTAGTGGAACCCATACCATCATTGTCTTCGCCTGCCATATGGACAATCTGACCAAAGCCTGGGCGGGAAGATAAAGTTTTATGTTATTTTAAAAAATAACATGCCTACAGTAATTTGTAGTTGTCAAGTTTTACTTTTTCACATTTTTTTTCTAAATTATGATATTGTAATTATTATTGTTATAGCTTTTATATAGCGCCACTTTCATGCTTATAGCATGCTCAGAGCGCTTTTGGTCCAATCTCATTTGTGGACCGGTGGGGGGGAGGGGGTATCTATGAGTTGGTTTTCCATGCTGCCTTTAGGCGCTCAGTAAACACAACTCTGCCCGAGTCGGGTGTCGAACCTCGAGCCCCCTTCTAGGTAGTCAAGCCAAGCCAAGTTCAAGCGCACTTGGCCTCTCGAGAGCTATGCAGGCCTTAGAGTGGAACCCCCAGAGACGCAGAGGAAGACCAAAAATAACATGGCGACGTAGTGTACTCGAAGAAGCAGAGAAGACCGGGAAGAGCTGGGACACCATCAAAAAGCTAGCAAGAGACCGTGGAGAGTGGCGTGTTTTTGTCGAGGCCCTATGTTCCATGAGGAACTCAAAGGAGTGATGATGATGAATAACTTAAGTGAGGCAACTCAACGAGACATAGACGTTTATTTACACGACATCGCAGGTACACAAAACAACATCTATCTTAGGCAAAGTCTCTCCATATTGGCTCTCGACTTGGGCGGAAATCGTTCTCCTCCTCTAATGTTCACATCCTTTCCAGTCTATTCTATAACAGTGCGCCCCACTGTACTGGCCTGGATGGCGGTGCGCATGGCAGAGTTATAACAATATTATAGCTTCCTTGTATGGCACAGTTTTTAGCAAATTGTCAAAACTAAAAAAGTAAATAAAAAAGTAAATAAAAAAGTAAAGTTACCCATGCGTTCTACAGAGCAGATGATGTAAAGGTCATCTGTTTCTATGTCTTATGGTTAACAAGGGCGTCGTCAGTTCAAAACAAAGAACAGCAGCGTTCAGGTACCCAGTAGATTTGGGTAGACTCAGGGGCGTTTTAAATTAATTAAAAATCACAGTCATCACCAAGATTCGAAATTGAGACCTCTCGTTTAGAAGGCCAAGCACTCTAGCCCTGAACCACCACTCCTCAAATCTTACTCAAGATAAATAAAATGAAGCCTTCATTAAACAAATATACCCACAAAAAATCTTAAAAAATATATGGAAATAAATAAAATTTGTAGAGGAACATTACTCATTGGCCTCCTTCAGTTGTAGAATGACTATGGTTCATCTCGAAAACTTTTTTCATGTGGTTGTGGGGCCCTATATTGCATGTTAAGGTGGCTTTCCCTTTGGTGGTAGAGGAGCTGGCCAATTTCCGTGTGGCACGCTTTTCTTCAAGAGCTGAGGCCCATGTTTTCTCGCTGTCCATAGCTTTCTTGGTCACCGTCTCTCTCCAACTAGTGCGGTCTAAGGCTATGTCTCCCCAATGGTCAGTATCAATGTTCACTGATTATAAGTCCCTTTTTATCACTCAACGTAATGGAGGTGGGGGCGACCAGTTTTTCTTGAGCCAGACGCAAGTTGTCCGTACAGAATGATTTTTGGGAAGCGATTGTTCTCCATCCGGCGAACATGTCCGAGCCAGCGCAGGCGGCGTTTCCAGAGGACCGTAAAGATGCTGGGAAGGCCCGTTCTCGCGAGGATCTCAGTATTACACACTTTTTCTTTCTATGTTATTCTTAAGATCCTTCGAAGGCAGCGCAATTGGAATGAGTTTAGTTTCCTCTCTTGCTTTGTGTAGGTAGTCCACGACTCACTGCCGTATAGTAGCGTGCTAAGAACGCATGCCTTGTAGACCTCCATTTTGGTCTCTGTGGAGAGCGTCTGGTTTTCCCAAACTCTTGGTCGGAGTCTAGCGAAGGTTGATGCGGCCTTCCCTGTGCGTTTTTTTACCTTCTCTTCTAGTGACTGGTCACCTTGGATTGTAGACCTAAGGTAGCAGATTCGTTTACGGCATCTAGCTTGTTATCGTCAATGAGGATGGATGGTGGTGCTGTAGCAGTTGGTCCCATAACATTAGTTTTCTTTGTGCTAATGGTTAGGCCATACTCTTTGCAAGCCTTAGAGAAGCAGGAGGAGCATGCAAGTTAATAAAGGAAAATAGTTCATAAAAGTAAAGCCATTGTAGAATATCAAAGATTGTAGAGATCTTGCGTAAAATAGAGATACAGACAGACAAAAGGAGAGAGAGAGTTGTGTGTGCCAGGACTGCGATTGTTCTGGTTCAAACCCTGTCACCACCACCCCCTGCAGCCCGGCAAGAGGTTTGGCAAGAGAAGTAATAATCTTCATGTCTGACGGAAAGTTTACAACCAAAAACACAAACTTAGTTAAGAGTGAGAGAGAGAGAGAGAGACAAAAGAGAGAAAACGAAAGAAAGATAAAGAGATAGAGAGACGGTTTTAAAACGATAGAAAAAAGGAGAGAAAATGAGAATGAGAGGAGAAGGTAGAGCAAAAAAGAGAGAGAGAACGAAAAAAGAGAGCAATATATATAGAAGTAAAAAAACTGGAGAGATGAAATGGCTAGAGACCGGTTTTTGGTAGGAGAGAACCAGAGGAGTTATTTATGGCTAGATAAAAAAGAGAAAGTAACTCTACAAAGCTTTGTACCAAAATAAATGGCCCAGTGCTTGTACACTCCCCTTGAGAACTTCACTCTATCACCGACGTTTAATGTATTGAGAACTTGTGTGTTGTGTTCATAATGATTTGCCACTGATGCCATAATGATCACCAAAGACTGTCTGATGTTACACAAGAACTGAAAAAAAAAAAAGTTAGGCTTCTATTAGACAAAAGAAATAAGTACCAAAAAAAAATTCCCTTTTCAAATCTTGCGAACATTTTGTAACGCTTGTAGGTCTCAATGGCCAACGTTAAACAAGCTCAAGAACAAACCCTTTGTGTCTAGCCCTGGTCTCCAGAACTCTAAATCAGTGTTTCCCAAGCCCTGTTCCGAGGAATCCTTTGTGTCTATCCCTGGTCTCCAGAACTCTAAATCAGTGTTTCCCAAGCCCTGTTCCGAGGAATCCTTTGTGTCTATCCCTGGTCTCCAGAACTCTAAATCAGTGTTTCCCAAGCCCTGTTCCGAGGAATCCTTTGTGTCTATCCCTGGTCTCCAGAACTCTAAATCAGTGTTTCCCAAGCTCTGTTCCGAGGAATCCTTTGTGTCTATCCCTGGTCTCCAGAACTCTAAATCAGTGTTTCCCAAGCCCTGTTCCGAGGAACCCTTTGTGTCTATCCCTGGTCTCCAGAACTCTAAATCAGTGTTTCCCAAGCTCTGTTCCGAGGAATCCTTTGTGTCTATCCCTGGTCTCCAGAAATCTAAATCAGTGTTTCCCAAGCTCTGTTCCGAGGAACCCTTTGTGTCTATCCCTGGTCTCCAGAACTCTAAATCAGTGTTTCCCAAGCTCTGTTCCGAGGAACCCTGGTGTTTTGCGAGACATGACTAGGTGTTTCACGAACTACTGGTGGAATAATTAACTAGACCATCACGCCCGCTCACAAAACAAAACACGATTTTAACACAAAGTAATATTTTAGACTAAGACTAAGACAGCTTTATTGATCCTTAAGGAAATTAGTTGTGATTACAAGGAATCTTTTCTCATATAAAGACAACACAACAGAAACATACACATAAATACTACAGACACAACATAATGAGTTCATTCAGCGACTACACACAGGTAGTCTTAATTCTTGCAAAAACTTCATACACTTTTCTGCTAACCTACTACGTCAATAACACGTTTATATTGCCCTTGAATAGTGTACATGTTGAAAATAAATTACATTCTAGTTGAGAGAAGAAAAACAAAATTCGGAAGTGACCTCATTCACCAATCGTTAACAAACAACATTCAGCCACGAGATTCTGTATCTCTTCTATACAAATTACGATCTACTTTTAATACACAATGGCTATCACGTGACAGTTTTTTCCCCGTTGTTTTATCAATATTATCACGTGACTAAAAGTTGTTTGTTTACCATTGGTGAATGAGGCTTTATCAATATTATCACGTGACTAAAAGTTGTTTGTTTACCATTGGTGAATGAGGTCCATTGGCACCATTAGTGCATTGAGTACAAGAAAAAAAAATAATATTTTACACTATAACACACCCCTCCCCTTTTTTTGTCTCTACACGGGCTGATTTCTTTGAATGGGGCTACTTTAGAGATACAGTCTGCTTCAAAATAAATGTCATCATGTATAGAGATGTTTAAATTATTTATTGTAAAATTATTTATTCAACAAAATTAACAAATTCTTATGTCTAATGACACTTGTCTTGTATCTCTTATCTTATATCTCTGATGTGCTGCTTACACATCACAGGTCTTATGTCGGCTAAAAGTAGGCCTACATCTTTGATAGCCAAACTATACAAACATGTTATAGCCTACTGTCCGTCACATGCGATACAATATGAATACTAACTATACGCCGTTCTCTCATTAAGAAGATTAATGATTAAAGATGTGATGTTCAGTGTGTTCTGGAGTAAGATGTTCAGTGTGTTCTGGAGTAAGATGTTCAGTGTGTTCTGGAGTAAGATGTTCAGTGTGTTCTGGAGTAAGATGTTCAGTGTGTTCTGGAGTAAGATGTTCAGTGTGTTCTGGAGTAAGATGTTCAGTGTGTTCTTGAGTAAGATGTTCAGTGTGTTCTTGAGTAAGATGTTCAGTGTGTTCTGGAGTAAGATGTTCAGTGTGTTCTGGAGTAAGATGTTCAGTGTGTTCTGGAGTAAGATGTTCAGTGTGTTCTGGAGTAAGATGTTCAGTGTGTTCTGGAGTAAGATGTTCAGTGTGTTCTGGAGTAAGATGTTCAGTGTGTTCTGGAGTAAGATGTTCAGTGTGTTCTGGAGTAAGATGTTCAGTGTGTTCTGGAGTAAGATGTTCAGTGTGTTCTGGAGTAAGATGTTCAGTGTGTTCTGGAGTAAGATGTTCAGTGTGTTCTTGAGTAAGATGTTCAGTGTGTTCTGGAGTAAGATGTTCAGTGTGTTCTGGAGTAAGATGTTCAGTGTGTTCTGGAGTAAGATGTTCAGTGTGTTCTGGAGTAAGATGTTCAGTGTGTTCTGGAGTAAGATGTTCAGTGTGTTCTGGAGTAAGATGTTCAGTGTGTTCTGGAGTAAGATGTTCAGTGTGTTCTTGAGTAAGATGTTCAGTGTGTTCTGGAGTAAGATGTTCAGTGTGTTCTTGAGTAAGATGTTCAGTGTGTTCTGGAGTAAGATGTTCAGTGTGTTCTGGAGTAAGATGTTCAGTGTGTTCTGGAGTAAGATGTTCAGTGTGTTCTGGAGTAAGATGTTCAGTGTGTTCTGGAGTAAGATGTTCAGTGTGTTCTGGAGTAAGATGTTCAGTGTGTTTACGCCTGACCTATATCGAAGGTGTCGATTCACGTGTTTCTCAATGTTGTTCTTACTATGTTGTGTCGGTCATCTATCAGTCATCTATCAGTCTTCTATAAGTCATCTATCAGTCTTCTATAAGTCATCTATCAGTTTTCTATAAGTCATCTATCAGTCTTTTTACCTTTAAAGTGCTTTTTAATTGTGGAACATTTCAACATAACATGTATACACGGCAACGTTATATACAGATACCCAACTTCACTAGCTGACTTCCTCTCTTCTTGTTTACACACTCGTCACTTCCCCCAAGTCCCCTAACTCTCCGATACCCAACACTTGACCGTGTGTCACAGTTGACCAGACACAGTAACCGTGTCACCACAGTCATCTATCAGTCATCTATCAGTCTTCTATTCGTGCTAGTACTTTTGTAGTTCTATTTGAAACTTCTGTGCTTGTAATTAAATTATTAGAGATAATATAACAGATAAATACAATGTTTAAAATGACCCAGTTGTGACCTGTCAATATTAATGTCACACTGCAATTTTTAGTCAGGGTTTTGTTTCCTTAGGTCTCAAACATGTGTCCTGTGACATTTGTAAAAAAACTGCTTCCGACTTTTTCCTTTCTCAATTGATAGAACTTAAAATATTATTATGAACCCAAGCGACTCAAAGAAAAGAAGCTAATGTAAACAACTTTTTTTTTTCACTCAATAGAACATGCTGACGAGATGATAAGGAGGAAACTCACACACAACAGTTGACAAGTCCAGGACTTGCCTCAGTCATAAAGTTCTCTGCATAATAAGCAGCTCTTTGTTACTTGATCACATCATAGCCGCCCCTGTCACATAGTACTCTGCATGTTGATCAGCTCTTTGTTACTTGATCTTATCATAGCCGCCTCAGTCAAAAAGTTCTCTGCATGTTGATCAGCTCTTTGTTACTTGATCACATCATAGCCGCCTCTGTCACATAGTACTCTGCATGTTGATCAGCTCTTTGTTACTTGATCTTATCATAGCCGCCCCTGTCACACAGTTCTCTGCATGTTGAGCAGCTCTAGTGACTTGATCTTATCATAGCCGCCTCAGTCACACAGTTCTCTGCATGTTAAGCAGCTCTTTGTTACTTGATCTTATCATAGCCGCCCCTGTCACACAGTTCTCTGCATGTTAAGCAGCTCTTTGTTACTTGATCTTATCATAGCCGCCCCTGTCACACAGTTCTCTGCATGTTGATCAGCTCTTTGTTACTTGATCTTATCATAGCCGCCCCTGTCACACAGTTCTCTGCATGTTAAGCAGCTCTTTGTTACTTGATCACATCATAGCCGCCCCTGTCACACAGTTCTCTGCATGTTAAGCAGCTCTTTGTTACTTGATCACATCATAGCCGCCCCTGTCACACAGTTCTCTGCATGTTAAGCAGCTCTTGTTCCTTGATCACATCATAGCCGCCTCCGCCGTGACAACATAATAACTCGGTACTGTCTCGGGAACTTTTGTCGCACACCTCCTTGGGCGTCAGCTTACTTTAACTCTGGCAATAACACTGCAGCACTTAAGTAACCCAGATAAGTTCTTCTTCTCCCCTTGGGGATTTAAGGAGATTTATGAGTTAAACGCATATCCTTTTGTTACCCTTTCAGATTGTATTTTTTTTTTGTAATCTCCATTGGGTCCAATACTGATCTATATATACTTGTATTTAATAAATACAATTGGAGGTGAACATGACACAGTTTTGAACAAACTTAGTTCTAAATCTAGATCTAGTTCTAAAACGTACATTTCTTAAGATTAAATCTGTTCATTTACCTAGATCTACACCTGGTGTAAATTCGTGTGCTAGAAATGGACATGAAATCATAACAGAAAGAAGTCTCTGGGGACAGCTTGAATACTGAACATCTACTAGTCCCTTCTCGTTCTAGCTAGATCATGACCTAGATCAAAGTCTATTCCACAGCTGTCTTTTAAATGTGCAACAATTGTGAGAGAGATGGCAGTCATGGGGAATCCCCATAATATCGAGTTGTATCAACAATTACTATCTTATTGGAGATTTTCATTCACTGCCGAAAAACTATAAATAGCTCGCATTATGGTGTATCCGGCGTACAAAATAATGAGGCTTGTCATCGAGTTTGAAGGGTTTCATATATATGAGTGTTTATTATATAGCAGTACATCTTATTTTTCAGGAAAATGCTGGATATCAGATACCAGGAAAATACTGATTTTGTTTGTATTTAAAGACATGACTTACTATCAAAAGTCAGCCTTCAAGGAACAGCAGAGTTGGCGCGAAAAAGTGTCGTCCAAAGAAAATCCGGCTGTAAAAGCGTAATAGAATGGACCGACCTCTCTCTTGATATCCTGCTAAGAACAGCTGCTGCCCGGGAAAAGTGAACGGATTGGGTTACGCGGACCGTCACAGCACCCCTGGGACGAAAGTCAAGGGACAGGTGAGACAGAGACAGTTACAAATGAATGGTATTTAGTTAACACACAATATAATTATTAGGCACACAAAATTGTCACAGCCTCGTTTGAGACTCACTGTGACGTGAAGTGATCAACTCGTGTTCTTTTCACAGGAAAGCTCTCGGTCTAAAACTGACCACGAAGTGAAAATTGTTTTTTTTTGTTTTTGTTTTTTACATGTTTCGGATGTTCCTTCAGAGTTGAAGATAATTACTTCCTAGTCCAAACCTCCCGCAGGCCGACGGGGGATGGGAGCGGGCAGGGTTTGAACCCTGGACCATCGATAAATCTGAACGACAGTCCAGCGCGCAAACCGCACGACCAGGCAGCCATCCAACAAATGGCAGTTGTTACTTGGTCTTTGTAGAATGTAGAGTAAGGATGTGATACATTTTCAGCAGGAGTATGAATATTGTGAAGTACTATGACTTTATTCTGAACAAGAAGTTGTAACTATATCTGTGATATTATTATTTGAGTGTACATTGTGCCCTTGCTTTTGCGGCTGGTTCAGCCAAGTTATTTATTCTGTAAATCTATCGTCTGCTGACAAGTGTTTTACTTGATGTTTTCTAATAACTGTTGTGCTACACAAGTTGCAAGATCAACATGACATTCGCATTGACTAAGCAAGGAGACACTAAGAGATGAATTACACACTCATAAATATCAATTGTGTTACAAAAATACTAACGAATTATTTTGTTTGGTCGCTAAAACTTTTAATTTTTAATAACAACAACAACAATAATTTTTTGGTTTCAAATTCAGAAATGTTTAGTACATATGTGTGTCCAGATTTAGAAGTCTAGCTTGTTCTTAAATAAAACTGTTTCACGTCAGGCGTCCTCTTTAGTAATTCTCTTCTTCTTCTTCTTCATCTTTGGCATTGGCGAGTGTAGACAAAGCGTAGATGGCAAAGGCACCCAGCGCTATCCCTGCACCCACTGCAACGCCGGTCAGCACATTTTCTACCTGACGACAGAGAAATAAACTTTACAATAGACTTAATTTAGATGGATGTTGCCTTAAAGCTATATGATACAATTTTTTAGAGTTCTGTCACAAAAAAGCAAGATATATAAAACAAAATTCAATAAAAAATATTCTCAATAATGTAGAATTTATTTCCCTGACCTAGTTTACGAGATCTAAACGGTAATGACAGACGGACGAACGGACAGACATTCCACACAAAACTAATAGCGTCTTTTCCCTTTCGGGGGCCGCTAAAAATGGACATTAATGTTAAAATAATATATAATGGAAATATTCTAATTGGGGGCTATTTCAGTTCATTCTCGGATGTATGGATGAATGGATCGATTCTTGCATGGATGGATGTATGGATGGATGAATGGATCGATTCTTGCATGGATGGATGGATGGATGGATGGATGGATGGACGGACGGACGGACGGAGGCAAATTCCTCGTCCCTTATGCTAGGACAAATTTATACAAATGCTCCTTCTTCCCAAGTGCTATTAGAGCATGTAATGGTTTGCCATTAGTCAGAGCTTGGCAGAATTTAAGTCATTGGTTAACATGCATGACTAGATGAATGACGCGAAGGACGTAATCATCTTTTTTTTTTTGAAGTAACGTAAAGTAAAGATAAGATTGACAGACAGACAGACAGACAGACAGATAGATAGATAGTGTAACCTATCAAAGCTAAACGTACCTGTTCACTTTTGCATTGTCCATACCTGCACCAGTTCGTAAAGTGTTCACAGTTAGCTGAGATAATGTTGTAACCTATTTCCCCGATTTTCTCCCTGGCATTGCGCACTATAGTTTGGGGATGAAAGGCTCTAAAAAAATACAACAATATTATTTGTAAACATATCAATGAAACTCATGAAATATGTTAATGTACATATTATTAAATCGTCAACGTTACTTTGTGGAAAGGAAGGGGGGGGGACTTTTTAAGGTGTAAAGAAGGGGTCAAGAAGGATGAATAGATTTTTAGGTTCTTTATGGACTATAACACGGCAATACGGTTGAGCGTGTATAAATGGCAGCTTTATATTAGGACTAGATATCAAGAGTTCAGATCTAGAGGTTATGTGGATGCAAGGAAATGCAATTGTTTACAAGCAAGTAGAGAAGATTAAATTGTAACAACAAAAAAGGGCCCCTATTAGACTATTGAAACTGTTTCACTGCACGAGACAAAGAAAAGACTAGTTTTAATCTTAACTGCTTCAACGGACGGCATAAAGAAATACTATGTAAGAAGGAAGGGCTACAGTCTGGGAAAGAGGGGGGGTATCTTTAGAATTGTTCCCAGTGTAGAACAAAACAAATCTTGTTGTTGTTGTTGTTGTTGTTATGGGCAACCACAATTCATAGTCTGTAAAGTTTGAAGATAACTAAAGGACTGCTCCGTAATAAAGGTAGTTCATCCTTCAGGGATACTACTATTCACGGGTTAAAATTATTTTTTATTAAAAGAAACTCAAAAGAGTATATTGAAGCCCGGGTATCATTTAGTGTTGCTGAAAATAATTGAAACCCAAAAAAATACCTCCATTTTGTATCTAGACTATTGTCTTTCTCAGCTGTGTCTGTCCCGACGACTTTCCAGAAATCCTCAATTCGTACTTCCGCTTTAGCGAACAGTTTGCCTCCGATACTGAAGAGGTTAGTGCTGTTAAATTTAGCGCCAATGCCGTCATCGTCCTCGCCTGCCAGATGAATAATCTGTCCGAAACCTACATTGGAAGATAAAATTTAATATTCAAATTAATTAAGTTTTGTACACTATTACAATATAGGGCAGATTTGTTAAGGTCTTCAGTTTCTTTGGCCAACGGTTAACGAGCAGGGTGTTATGTGGCCAGCACAACGACCAACCGCCTTTACTTTTCCAATTTAATTCAGATACGTATTTGAGTTGGGTGGACTCAGAGGCGCCCTAAAAATCTAGGAACTCAAAATCCAGGTCTTTACCGAGATCGAACCAGGTTCAGAAGCGCCACCGCGCCCCCCCCCCCCCCCTGTACCTGAGAACAAGGGAGTTAGATTGGCAGTTTCTCAATATCATGATACTCTAACTTGATTACAATGCATTTCTTTATGTTAAGGGATGTTTACTATTGATTTTGTGCCCGAAACTGAGTGGCAAAGCGCTTCTGAACCGAATGGTGCTGATTAAAATTTTGAAGGTTAGGATTTTTTAAAACGTCCCCGAGTTCACCCAACAGTAATGGATACCATAAATTAGTTCGGGAAAATAAAGCGGTTGATCGTTGTGCTGGTCACATGATACCCTTATTAACATTCAGCGATAGAAACAGATGAGCTTCACATCCTCTGTCCTATAGACCACAAGGTCTGAAAGACGTCTGTTTACTTTTTACTTTAAGGCACAGTGATCGCCCCTGTGTTTAGTGCCCTGTTATTTAGATTCCGTTCTACAAGTCTTTTTTAGACACTTACTATAGGGGTGTCATAGGCTAAGCAAAGTCAAGGATTCTGCATTGGAAGAAATGCTATTGCTGATTAATCAACATTACTTCTCAACGATGAATAGCAACTGTTAAATTTCTAGGAAAATTGTTAGCGGTTCTTCGAAGATACGAGTTGAATAGAGATATTGTAAAATTATGCATTATTAAATTATAGATACTTAGTTGCTTAGGTAATGAGACGATTTGTTAATTAAATAATTGAGAGATTATGTTGGAGAAAGAGAAAGAGGGAGAGAGAAAGCGAGGGAGAGAGTGGAGAAAGAAAGAAAGAGAAAAGAGAGAGAGGTAGAGAGAGTGATGGGATATGAGAAAGACAGAAAGAGAAAGATAGAGATACAGCGAGAGAAGGAGATAAAAAGAGACGAACAGAGAAATAGAGAAAGAAAGAGTTAGAGTGAGAGGGAGAGAGAGAGAGATAAAGAGAGAACTATATAGAGAGATAGAGAGAGAGAGAGAGGGGGAGAGAGAAATAAAAAGGACTAAAAAAAATAGGAAGACCCGAGAGAGAACAAAATGTGTGAGAGAGAGAGAGAGAGAGAGAGAGGGAGAGAGAGAGAGAGAAAGAGACAATGTTAAGTCCACAGCAATGGTAATAAAACTTGTCATCAAGTCCAAAGATAAATGAGGAACGCAGCAATAATTACCAGCGTAAATTCCCCAGTGTGTGTAGAGTCCTCTATCAAATTTCACTCGGTCACCAACCCTCAGTGTGTCAAGAACTTGTTGGTTATGTAACTTTACAAAAAAAGTTAGCGCCATATTGACCACCAATGGCTGTCACCTCTATTAGAATAGAATGGACAAGAGAAAGGGAAATAATTGATATCAAATTGTACATTCTTATTTTAAAGACAGTACTTTAAAAAGCAAAACTATTTGACAAAGCTTCTACCGTAAAAGACACATATTTAGGTGCATTTTGCAAATTCACCAACATAAGAGTTACAAGTATAGTAGCTTATCAGAATGACTTATAACTTACTCCCTAGTAAGTCACTCAATAAAAAAAAAAAGTTATTCAAGGGGAAGAACTCAACATTTACAACTATATCAATAATATAGATTTTTTTTCTCTTCATCGATAACAATCTAAATAATTATGTATCAATAATTAATTGACTAATTGGTTAATTACCTATTTGATTAATGTTTTGTTAGTTACAGTAAAAACTTAATCCGAGAATGTAAGCGTGACAAATAATGTGGTCAAAGTTTTCACCAGAAAGACAGATGACAAGTCAGAGTGAGTTGTTACATGTTTTTTTTGTTGTTTTTTTTTATGCTTTCGGGAAATCCCGAGGCCAATGTTACCACCGAGACGCCCAAGATTAGGTGTTCAATTTACAGCCTATGATGTCATTTACGGGGTTTTAAAATTAGGAAACGATAACTAGAGACACAAACAATAAGAGTTTTTTTATATTTATAAATAAAATTACTAAAAACTTTATACACTAGAACTTTTTTTTTGGCTTGTCTCAAAAAATAAATTTCACCGAAAACACACTTATCAGTATGTTTTCTGTTTTATTTCATAACTTCTAATGGCGACCAATTTAATGACTTAAAACAAAACGATAAATAATACTAAAGAAGAAAAGACACTCGCTGTTATTGGGTATTGCGAAATGAATATGCAGTACTAACAAACAAAACCATGAACCATCCAGGCTGTAAAATTATAGCGTTATATCTTTGTTATCTTCATTACACTGTTCCTTGTAGTATGTGCTTATGGTGTGCTTATTGCTAAGTATTCCTATTGCATAGGAATGCAATATCCTAAGTGCTAAATTAAATTATGCTATTTATAAAAAACAATATTAATAATAATAAAAATAAAAGTTACCCTTTCCCTAACCTTTCACAACTTGTAGTCTATACGGGGAGATGATTCTGTGGCCCACGGTTAACGAGGGTGTCAGGTGGCCAGCACAACCCATTCTAGCTGGTGGACTCAAAGACGCCCAAAGATCCCAAAATAAAAATCACAGTCTTCACCAGGATTCGAACCTGGGGCCTCCGGTACGGAAGCCAAGCGCTTAACAGCTCAGCCACCTCACCCTCGAGTAACAACATTAATTTAAATTAATATAGCGCTGTTAACAAAAATAATGTTTGCTCAAGGTGCTGTGATAACAAAAGAAACATAATGTAGGCTCAATGTGCTGTAATAAGCAAACATAATGTGGGCTCAAGGTGCTGTAACAAGCAAACATAATGTGGGCTCAAGTGCTGTGATAACAAAAGAAACATAAAGTAGGCTCAAGGTGCTGTGATAACAAAAGCAAACATAATGTGGGCTCAAGTGCTGTGATAACAAAAGAAACATAAAGTAGGCTCAAGGTGCTGTGATAACAAAAGAAACATAATGTGGGCTCAAGGTGCTGTGATAACAAAAGAAACATAATGTGGGCTCAAGTGCTGTGATAACAAAGAAACATAAAGTAGGCTCAAGGTGCTGTGATAACAAAAGAAACATAATGTGGGCTCAAGGTGCTGTGATAACAAAAGAAACATAATGTGGGCTCAAGGTGCCGTGATAACAAAAGAAATATAATGTAGACTCAAGGTGCTGTAATAAATTAGCAAACATAATGTGGGCTCAAGGTGCTGTGATAACAAAAGAAACATAATGTGGGCTCAAGGTGCCGTGATAACAAAAGAAATATAATGTAGACTCAAGGTGCTGTAATAAATTAGCAAACATAATGTGGGCTCAAGGTGCTGTGATAACATAACACACATAATGTGGGCTCTATGTGCTGTGACAGTTTAAAAAGACTAATTGAAATAAACTGTGATGTTCTTCTTGAATGTAGTGAACCATTTGGTTTGTCTGATATCAGTGGGAAGCGAGATCCCTTCCTTTGGGCAGTGTACTCAACAAGCAAAATATTTTCAAAATGCTTTAAAAAAAAACAACAAAGCTTATCTAAAGGGGAAGTACTCGCCCTTGCAATTATATCTATTAATAATGTACTATTTATTTCCTTTTTCGATATCTAACATCTTTTACCAACACAAAAGAGATACAAGACTTCGATAGCAAAGACAAACAGACACGGTAACCCTATCGTGCCCGTGACTATTTCATAATTAAATAGCAACAATTTAAAATAAACTTTTCATATGTTAATTATGGTTTTATCTGGTGTGAATGTATATTTGTTTATATAGTTATAATGTTTTGTTTGATGTAATGCACAAATTGTAAGACAAATTTCCTTACGGACAATAAAGATTATTATTATTATTATTATGTTAGAAATGAACGAGTAGTCATTCTCTGGCGCTGCCAGGGTCGAGTTTCGCTAAAGAGAAACAAAATTCATCGTAGTCCCTTTAACAGTTTCCACTGAGGAATTTTCTGGTGATGTGGCAGGTCTGCAGAAATACCGCCCTCTGACAGGCAACGAGGATGTTCCTAGAAATGTTAAGGGCTTTGAAGGTGTCTGTGAGGTCAGTTGTTATTATCCCCTCGGTTGATATAACAATGGGGTATATTGTTATTTTGGACAATTTCCATAGACGCTTAATCTCCAAGCCTAGGTTCCCATATTTTCTTTGTTTTTCTATCTCAGTTTTTCTTAAATTATGAGACAGTGGTACGGCGATATCGATCAAACAAAATAATTACCAATAATCAATTGACTAATTGGTTACTTTTTTTAATATAGATTCATGTCTTTGTCTATGCTAATGAATAATGTTACCAAGTTTTAACTTGATCCGAGAATAAGTTTCAGTGGCGTAGCTAGGGTGGGGGGGGGAGGGGGGAATTTGAAAATCCCCGGCCCCCACTAGAGGAAGCCCCCAAATTAGTGTTCAAATTTGTTTACATTCAATATTAAATATTACGCAAAATGCAGGGGCACCCATAATATGGCAAATGCCTAGCTACGCCACTGAGAGGTGTGGAAGAAATAGCGTGTACACACTTTTTACCGGACATGCAGAATTAGTCGTTATAAGCTTTGTAAAAAGCCAGCAAACGGTAACTTTTGAAAGAGCAACGGGGGATAACTAGAAGCGCCGAGTCCTTGGAATGCGAGGCTCTCTGAGAGACATACAGAGTGATCCTAGGAGACGAAGGAATTTTATTATTGTTCATACACTGATGTAACCAATCCTTGCACTCTAAGGAAGCCTAAGGAGTGTACGCAAGAAAGCAGTCTGCAATAGGAACCTGGCAGTTTGTGATGAATAGTAAATCTGTAGGCCTACTAAATTTAGACAATAGGAACCTGGCAGTTTGTGATGAATAGTAAATCTGTAGGCCTACTAAATTTAGACAATAGGAACCTGGCAGTTTGTGATGAATAGTAAATCTGTAGGCCTACTAAATTTAGACAATAGGAACCTGGCAGTTTGTGATGAATAGTAAATCTGTAGGCCTACTAAATTTAGATAATAGGAACCTGGCAGTTTGTGATGAATAGTGAATCTGTAGGCCTACTAAATTTAGGCAATAGGAACCTGGCAGTTTGTGATGAATAGTGAATCGGTAGGCCTACTAAATTTAGACAATAGGAACCTGGCAGTTTGTGATGAATAGTAAATCTGTAGGCCTACTAAATTTAGATAATAGGAACCTGGCAGTTTGTGATGAATAGTGAATCTGTAGGCCTACTAAATTTAGATAATAGGAACCTGGCAGTTTGTGATGAATAGTAAATCTGTAGGCCTACTAAATTTAGATAATAGGAACCTGGCAGTTTGTGATGAATAGTGAATCTGTAGGCCTACTAAATTTAGATAATAGGAACCTGGCAGTTTGTGATGAATAGTGAATCGGTAGGCCTACTAAATTTAGATAATAGGAACCTGGCAGTTTGTTATGAATAGTGAATCTGTAGGCCTACTAAATTTAGATAATAGGAACCTGGCAGTTTGTGATGAATAGTGAATCTGTAGGCCTACTAAATTTAGACAATAGGAACCTGGCAGTTTGTGATGAATAGTGAATCTGTAGGCCTACTAAATTTAGATAATAGGAACCTGGCAGTTTGTGATGAATAGTGAATCGGTAGGCCTACTAAAGTTAGGCAATAGGAACCTGGCAGTTTGTTATGAATAGTGAATCGGTAGGCCTACTAAATTTAGGCAATAGGAACCTGGCAGTTTGTGATGAATAGTGAATCGGTAGGCCTACTAAATTTAGACAATAGAAACCTGGTAGTTTGTGATGAATAGTGAATCGGTAGGCCTACTAAATTTAGGCAATAGGAACCTGGCAGTTTGTGATGAATAGTGAATCGGTAGGCCTACTAAATTTAGGCATTAGGAACCTGGCAGTTTGTGATGAATAGTGAATCGGTAGGCCTACTAAATTTAGACAATAGGAACCTGGTAGTTTGTGATGAATAGTGAATCGGTAGGCCTACTAAATTTCAAATCATCTGATAAATTAAAAACAATGTTATCTAAATGTTTAGGCCTACTCAAAGCGTTCCAATGTTTTAATTTTAATGTCAACTTTTCTATTTGAAGAAAAAACATTATTTATTCAATAATTCAAAAAATAATATCCAAAAAATGTCTGCTTAATTTTCTTTTACAGCTTTCATAACTAATCGATTATAATATACATTCAATAATATAATCATTCTGCTTTTAGAAGTTAATATGAAAATTGTGACTGTTATTATGAATATTATAGCATCTAATGTACTTGTAACGGTCTACGAATTTACCTGAGTTGACACTGAATCAAAATGTCTCTAACAACCGAAAGATTCACGTAGCACCAACACACTGTTAATGACCAAGTTATTTATATATCTTGGTTACCTACCATAGTGATTACTAGGATTCTTACATTATCTAAAAATGTGATCTATTGCACAACTGTCTATGTACCGAAACTGCAAGTACATTTCCGCTAAGTCAAACTAGAGGAGCTGAAAGACAAGGTTCCGAGAGATAATTTAATGTACATTTGAGTTGAGCCCGTAGATTATGTTTGAATCAAATAAGAAGAAGCCAATGAGTTGTTGATATCACATTGCGAATATATGCATATCAATCAATACCAAAAAAACAACAACACAACACTATACGTTAGTTCTGAAAACTGAACACAGCTAACACTGCAGATACTCTACACTTTTAACCTGGAGAAGGTATTAAATCTGAATAGGTTTTTGATAGGGTCTTGAATGAACGCCTTAGTGGATTACGTTTATAGCTTGTCAGTGAAATAGACTTTTTGTTTGTTTGTTTGTTTTTTACATTAAGATTTATAATAATCTACGGCATAGTCTTCTGAGCATTGTAAATATGGGTTGATACCTACAAGATGGCGGAATTAAACTTTGCTAGATTTGGAAACCATATTTTCCTGGCAAACTTTAATTAGTAAATTCGAAGTTGTTGACGTAGGCTGATACCTTTAATAATAATATGGCTTGTCTTTGAGTCCGAAGATGAATGAGGAATGCATCATTTAGGGTGGGGGCGTAGCCCCAGCTGTGACCTACATATTTTGCCACAACCAGCGCAGACATAACCATTGTCTTCCAGTGGTCGATTTAGATTTTCTTTCGCCGTCTACGTCTGTCCTCAGCAGATGATTTTCTTTTTGTCTCAAATGTGTATCCCGCGGCCTTTGTAAGTGATCTCCAGCGGTCTCGTTCTGAAGCCGCCTGCTACCAGGTGCTCTCTTCTATGGTGGGAAGCGTGGTCGAGAGGCCAAGTGCGCTTGAACTTGGCTTGGTTTGGCTACCTAGAAGGGGGCTCGAGGTTCGACACCCGACTCAGGCAGAGTTGTGTTTACTGAGCTGCCTAAAGGCAGCACGGAAAACCAACTCCTAGATACCCCTCCCCTCCACTAGTCCACAAATGGGATTGGGCCAAAAGCGCTCTGAGCATGCTATAAGCATGAAAGTAGCGCTTTATAAAAGCCATAAATATATATACGTTTAATACAGTAAAGTAAAACGAAACTCTCCTTTTAGACCTTGCGATCTATGTGGTAGATGATGTAAAGGTCATTCTGTTTCCACGGTTATCGAGGGTGTCATGAGGGCACCACATTGACTAACAGCATTTACTTTTCCCAAATCAATGCCAGGTACCCATTAGAGCTGGGTAGACTCACAAGCGCCCTAAAGCAGCATTCAAACCCGGGCCCCCTCGGTTTCGAAACCAAGCTTTTTACCACTCAACCACCGCGGCTTCTTGCCGCCGCGCCTCCACCTTTAATAAAGAGGAATTAATGTTTGTACAAGGTCTTTGGGGCTTGCAAAGACCTTCCTTCAGGGAACAGTACCAGGAAAAAACAAGAAGAGGCTGAAAGATGAAGCGATGGGAAGACATCATTAAAAAAAATGGACGGGCCTGCCATTGAAAGAGATTCTATCCAAGGCAAGAGACAGAGAGGATGGAGAAAGACGGTCAACATATCATGTGTGGTGCCCCAATGGTCCAACAGATTAAGGGATAGTGTCACGAGTCGAGTCTGTGACCTATTTCGACCAGTTTCTTCTAGAAGCTCAAGGTCAAACCAGTGCAAGTGTCCAGCGTAAACAAGTTAATTTTAGGTATCCAATCAAAGAAAGAGGTTAAGGGAAAAAATAGCACACGTCAGCTTCTAGAAGATCAAAGTTACTAAAATAAGTTTTCACAGGTGGAGAGACACTAATCTTGAATCGTGTTTATACGGCCCATCGTATACTTTAGTTTGAGATACTCTGAAGTAGGCCCATCAGGACAGTCCCACAGGTTGAGATACACTGGAGAATGTCATGGTTTGGGTATATCTCAACTGATAGCATGACTTCAAATGAACTGATAAACAACCAATTAGAACGATGAAAGAAATCACGTGAAGTGTTTTTCTAAGTAGGAGCTATAAATAGACACAGTCTTACATAATCTAAAGAACAGATAGAAAATAACTAACATTAAAATTGTTTACAGAAAAAAACATTAAAGGCGAAGATGTTAAACACCCAGCAACGCAACACTTTGGATGTTTTTAAGAATCGAAAATCTTAAAACACTATTTTTTTAAGTAGATTATGCTAGGACGAATTTGTACAAATGCTCCTTCTTCCCTAGTGCTATTAGAGCCTGGAATGGGTTGCGTGAGCCAGCCAGGAAAACCAGTGACTTGGCAGAATTTAAGTTATCGGTTGGACGTAATCATCTTCTTTTTTGAAGTAACGTCTGTATCTTATAAGATAAGATAAGAAAGTTAAACAATGGATGAAAACACTGTTAAACATGGAATATTAATATGTGTAAACATGAGATAAAAAAAAACATAGCTAAACTTGGAATATAAAAACACACAAACATGAGATATTAAAAATAGGGGGTAAAATTGAGATATTAAAAAACACAGTTAAACCTAGATTCCAACCACTTGCAGATATCGGGGACATTGCGGATAGGATTTCTGTGGTGATTTCCCTTTATCAGGTGATCGTATACGGACATCAAGTTCACACTTATTACTGTAAGCATTCTTATATTCTAAGCTTTTTCGCAACACTCTATCTCATATACACATTTTTCCTGACCTACTTTTTTAATAGAACAAGTGCAGAAAATAAATTGCAACTACTATTTTGGCTTCGTGGGATAAAAAATACTAGAATACAAAGAAAGATTGTGTATACATGAACTCAGAAGCTTCCGCCGTGACAGACGTACGGACAGACAGACAACACAAAACTAATAGCGGCTTTTCACGCTTCGAGTGCCGCTAGAAAGAGTTCTTTAAACCAACATAATACCCACATTTGTTTTTATAAACTGATAGATTTTAAGAAAGGAAGAAATAAACGGAAAGTTAATCATAGACATGCCAGTACAAAGAACTACAATCTCTGTAGATAACAAAACTGTTTGAAAGACTTCTGATAAGAATTTTTAAATTATTGAAGAGAAATGAAATTGAAACTGATTTATAAAGTGAGGTCTGAATAAAAGAAATAAAGAATTAAGATAGGCCAACCTATAAGTTATAACGAATAAAGATAGGCCAACCTATAAGTTATAACGAATAAAGATAGGCCAGCCTTCCAGTTATAAAGACTCCGATAGTTTCGACAAATTGTGATATAATATGTGTTTTGATTTACAGATAATGAATATATGATTATTTTGTTTTTATTAGCAATAATAACTTAGTAATTGATATTTTTCTGACGTAATTTTATTGCGCATTCAAAACGGTCAGACTTTCACCGGGTTTCTATGTGACGTCATACATGCCTATTATTTTAATCTATTGACTTACTGTATTATACGGAAAACCATTTAGTTACGTTTACATTCTCGTAAAAGAAATATATCTTCGTCTAAGCAGTTAGATCTAGATCTTGTAAGCAAATAAAAAAATGCGTATTAAAAGTAGATTTACATGCTTGACTAACCACGGCAGTGTGAATCTTCTCGCCTGACCACTCAACACACAGCAAACACCATAGCTTGGTTGTCTTGTCATGACTGACTACACGTAGTCTCGACTAGCCTTACACTGACCAGCTTGTTCGAATCAGTCAGACCTGCGATCTAATTACTTCTTGGGACAGGGAGGGGCTTGGATAAAAATGTTACTTTTTTCTCTCGAGTTGGTTGTCCTAATGTTTTTATATCTATCTATCTATATATAACTGTACCATAGCGCCTGACTAGGCCGTCACTAAGCCTTACAGCTACTGTAAGAATGAAACGATAGGACTGGTCAAATCTAGTTTGCCTTTCAGTATTGTTGAGGGAAGTGACGTATGCCTAACCTAAAAACAAAATCTCAATGAACCCCGTTTTTTTGGAGATGTCAAGAATTTACTAACTAATTTATTAAATATAAATGTTTCTAAGCATTTAAATAAAAAAAAATGGTAAAATGTTTACTATTACAACTTTTTACGCAGAATTTAAATATGTCAATAACTCAAATTTGAAAAACCATTGGAGTTCCCCTTTAAAAATTTGTTAAATTTCAAGTTTTAAAGAATAAAGATATGCCTAGGGCAGGCCTTAGATAATTGGAGGTATTGGGCGAAATGAATTTGGTAGCCTCAAATGATTTAGAAAATGTAAAAAAATAATCAAAATAAAATTAGGAGATGTAGATCTATTTACATGTCAGGTTAGTGTTCTCTGACAATAACATTGGGCACAAGTTTGTAGCTATTTCTTCTCTAAAAATAATGTTTAGAATACTGTGCGAGGCCCCTACCAATTAGAGGCCTTAGGCGGCTGACTATTTTGTCTATGATAAAGGCTGGTCCTGATAGGTCAACCCTCAAGATCCTGTTGTATTTTCTACCACAAGGCTTAAGAAAGATAACACAACTCTTATTTATAATGTTAGTAACTTATCATCACTATTGAGACACTCTGTATCAATTATTATTATTTTTTTTATTTTTTTTTGAGTGGCTGTCCATTTAAATTTTTATCTTAATGGAACTCTAACACCAAAACGAACGATGACGTGATTGATAAAACAACGAAAAAAAAAAGCTGTCACGTGATAATCATTGCTGTTTAAAATTAGACTGTAATTTGTATAGAAGAGATAGAGAAGCGCGTGACTCGATGTTATTTGTTTACGATTGTTGAATTGCATACAGTCTAAATCAATATGTCCTTTAAGTAAGGGCTAGTCGAAAGCTGCTGTCGGTTGCGATAAGAGACTTTTTTTTTTTTTAACGGAAATTCCCGATTACGTGGTCATAACTTCCTTGGTCCAATCACTAATTAAAATCAATATTAAACGGATCTAGGTCATGCCTCCATTCCACTTTCACTTTCATTGTCAGTCCTTTTTTTAATTGTAGCTAGATCTGTCTCGTGGTCTTGGGGGCCAACAGTTAAAAAAATGTCTGATGATTCAATTGCTAAATTTACTTCCTAATTATATTATCTATCATTTTTTAAAGCAAATGCCTATAATTTCGTTACTTTTAAATAGTTTCTATAATTATTTCTTAATAGAAATAGAGCGTGTTAAATGTAATTTCTTTTCCTCTAAACATCTTTTCTTATCTTATAAAATACAGACGTTACTTCAAAAAAGAAGAAGATTACGTCCTACGCATCATGCATTAAGTCATGCATGTTAACCAAAGACTTAAATTCTGCAAAGTCACTGGTTTTCCTGGCTAGCTCAGGCAACCCATTCCATGCTCTAATAGCACTAGGGAAGAAGGAGTATTTGTACAAATTTTGTTCTAGCATATGGAACAAGGAATGTGTCTTTATCACTAATACGGTGATTCCCCGCGTATTGCTCTGTTCTGCTCTGTTATGATCACGCATGCGCAGCAAGTGTCTCTGAGCTTGTACATAG
This sequence comes from Biomphalaria glabrata, assembly GCF_947242115.1. Lineage (NCBI taxonomy): Eukaryota > Metazoa > Mollusca > Gastropoda > Planorbidae > Biomphalaria > Biomphalaria glabrata. Next base: position 5,434,766 of record NC_074719.1, read on the forward strand.
TATTTACATTCAGTTTCTTTTATAATTTGATTGTTGACATTATGGAGAAAGTTGTTTCTGTATTATTATTATCAAATACAAAAAACAAACCTAATAAAATACTCAAAACGACTTAAAGATAAAGGCACATTCTTGTCATAATACTCAGTTATACTGCTCAGATCAATAACTAGTATGTGAATGTTGATAGTCGGGACTATAATTGACACGCGAATGTCGATAGCCCAGATGTATAACTGTTACGTGAATGTTGATAGCCCAGTTCCATAGCTGATACGTGCATGTTAATAGCCCAGATTTATAACTGTAACGTGAATGTTGATAGCCCAGATCCATAGCTGTTACGTGAATGTTGATAGCCCAGATCTATAACTGTAACGTGAATGTTGATAGCCCAGTTCCATAGCTGTTACGTGAATGTTGATAGCCCAGATCTATAACTGTAACTTGAATGTTGATAGCCCAGTTCCATAGCTGATACGTGAATGTTGATAGCTCAGTTCCATAGCTGTTACGTGAATGTTGATAGCTCAGATCCATAGCTGTTACGTGAATGTTGATAACCCAGTTCTATTACGGGTATGGAGGTGTTGAAAAGTTGGTATGACACTAGTATTTGAGTGCAAAAATCATTATCTGACTTAGACAATTTTTCGAGTTTTAGCACCAACTAAAAGTACTGTAAATAATGTTGTACTAGAACATCTATGTTAGGAATTTGTATTGAAAGTTACTTATGAAAGTAGATTTTGTTTTCATTGTGTTACTTTTATTTTTAGTTTTGGTGCTGCTGCTTGTGACAGTAGATGCTGTTGTATATACCTTTTAAAGGTAATCATCTCTACTCAAATCAAGCATTTCAATTTTGTATGACAAAGGGGAATTACTATAATTTTAACATTTAAACGATTTCTATTTAGATTCGATTACATTGAGGATGATTCAGATAACAGGCGCAATGCACATGGCAATGGTATGAGTTACACATGTACTCTGTCTCTCTACTTTAATAATTAATATATGCAATAGATTCTTTTTGCCTAGGATTGAAATCTTTAACCCCCACTTCTTCCCCCCCCCCCCCTCAAAACAAAAAATGTCAAAAAAAGGTTAAGTCAATGTAAATTATCAATGTTTATTAGTTCATTGAGTAATTATATATATACTTATATAGTATATCCTGAGAGTAATATATACATGTATATAATGAATACTATGTGAATAATGTCTTATTTAGTGGTTACACAGAATTGATTATCGCTCTCACAACATAGCTCACAACCATTGAAGCAAGACCACAAAAAAAAAGCCAAAAGTCAAAAGTCAAAAGTCAAAAGCCAAAAGTCAAAAGCAAAAAGTCAAAAGCTAGAAGTCAAAAGCCAAAAAAAAAAAAAAGTCAAAAGCCAAAAGTCAAAAGCCAAAAGTCAAAAGCAAAAAAAAAAAAGTCAAAAGCAAAAAGTCAAAAGCTAAAAGTCAAAAGCCAAAAAAAAAAAAAAAAAGTCAAAAGCCAAAAGTCAAAAGCCAAAAGTCAAAAGCAAAAAAAAAAAAGTCAAAAGTCAAAAGCCAAAAGTCAAAAGCCAAAAGTCAAAAGCAAAAAGTCAAAAGCCAAAAGTCAAAAGCCAAAAGTCAAAAGCCAAAAGTCAAAAGCAAAAAGTCAAAAGCCAAAAGTCAAAAGCCAAAAGCAAAAAAAAAAAAAAAAAAGTCAAAAGCCAAAAAAAAAAAAAAAAAGAGCCCACAAAAGAGACAGAAAAGAAGCCACTCGACAACTGATGGCACAAGCGAAAATTGAGGTATCCTATAAAGAAAAGTGTGTAATATGTAGATATGTACATTAAAAAGGCCTTGTTAATTGTTCATAAAAAGATCTAGCCTAATGTTGAATCAGTTTTTAATCTTAGGATGTCTCTACAAAATTAAAACACTCACCTTATTACCAAGATTGTTTCAATTTCTCATTAACTTATGTCTGGAGCTTATCAAAAAAAAATTGATAGCAAACTACGCATATCAAAAAAAAATTTTTCGCTTTTGAATTTTATTGAAATTTTATGTTTCAATCAACACAAAGCTTTTGATTTCATTTACTGAGATGTTAAATACTTCTCTCATTGTGTGTGGTACCCATGTTTATTTTTTTGTTTGTTTAAAGAAATAAACAAAAACAGAAAAAGACAACATAATATCTATGTATTGTTCATGGCCAGGGGCGGACTGTCTATATGGGCATTTGGGCAAATGCCCGGTGGGCCGGTACTCAAATGGGCCTAAAGGGCCTTATGAATGCCACTATGGCACGCATTAAATTGTTAAAGGTTTTATAATATTCTCATATATATAAGGGGTTATATGAGCGTCATGCTAGAAACATCTGTTACAGACTACAGTGTAATACTAATTAAATCTAACACATTTTCAAAAATAATGTAATAGCCTACATCCGTAGACAGTGCTATTAGTAGGCTTCATCCTTTTATGGCCTACAAACATAGCGCTTAAAAAGCAACATTAGGGCCTATATTTCTTATAAAGATATAGAGCGTGCATACAGTTATCAATACATTATAAAAAAAATAACCTAGTGATTTTGAGAACAGATAGGCCTATTATATGATATACATTTTATGGGCTGTACTGTTAGAAATGCCTGGGCCGATTTTGATATCCAGTCCACCCCTGTTCATGGCTGCCCAATGTTCTTTGCTTTGATGTTCAATCCATGGAATAGTGGTTTCTTTATTTTCTTGGCTCCTCCTTCTTCATTGACCTAGATATACCGTATGCAACTGCTCCAGCAAATAACAGTAATCCTCCAGTTACAGCTAATCCAGTCATTGCGTTTTCTGACTGTTGAAATGAGCAACTAATATATGGCAATAAAGTATTTGGGGGATATAAACTCAGAAATAAATAGACAGACAGGCAGAAAGACAGACAGATAGATAGATAGATAGATAGATAGATAGATAGATAGATAGATAGATAGATTAGATAGATAGATAGATAGATAGATAGATTGACTGGACAGATTCTTCTTCTTCTTCTTCTTAAACTGTCAGGTAGAGTTGAGCCTTCGGCTCTTGGAACTCTAGCCCAGCAAAAGTGAACAAGAGCTCCCTCTCACCGGCGGGTGGGTCAAACTCGCGGCAAGAGGCTGCGTATAGATCTGCTAAGAGCCCCGCCATTTTTCTTTCTATACCAGGCTAACCGTGCGGGACCGTGACCTCCGTGACCGAAAGCGCCGGCGGGGCACGCCATTTATTATGTAACGGCCCCTTGAGAAACAGCGCCTGGAATGTGACAAGGTTGTGGGAGCTTTTTTACAACTCCGCACAGTGCAATGAGGATGCTCTCGCACCCTTTTAAGCACCCCCACGGGAGTCTTGTTTTGCTACCCTTTAGCCTAATCGTTTCCTCCTACGATAGTTTCCACCCGGGCGCCACTATGAGGCAGGGTAGCATGCCCGTGGACAGACAGATAGATAGATAAATAAATAGATAGATAGATAGATAGATAGATAGATAGATAGATAGATAGATAGATAGATAGATAGATAGATAAATAGATAGATAGACAGACAGACAGGCAGGCAGACAGACAGACATACAGAGAGGAAGGCAGGCAGGCAGACATACAGAGAGGAAGGCAGGCAGGCAGAGAGGCAGGCAGGAAGGCAGGCAGACAGACAGACATACAGAGAGGCAGGCAGGCAGGCATACAGAGAGGCGGGCAGGAAGGCAGGCAGACAGACAGACAGACAGACAGATAGATAGATAGACAGACAGACAGACATATATATATAAATATGTATATATATATATATATATATTATATATATATATATATATATATATAGAGAGAGAGAGAGAGATAGATAGATAGATAGATAGATAGATAGATAGATAGATAGATAGATAGATAGATAGATAGATAGATAGATAGATCATGGGCGTAGCCATAAATTTTTTTTTATATATATATATATATAGCAATGGGGTCTGGGGGAGTTCGCAGCGCTCCCCCAGCGCGGGGCGAAGCCCCGCCGCCGGGCACTATTTCTGGTATATATTCTGAGGTATCTACAGTGCATTATCTTGCTATTAAAAAGTTTTATTTCAAAAACCTAATGTGCTATTCTTACTGACTTAGACCCTCTCGCGCCGTTCGGCGCATTTTCCAGCAAGCTTTTTCCGCAACTCTTATTTTGCGTAATTCATTTTGTCCCGCAAAACCTCATGCGACGCTCTGTCACAACCTTACTAAAGATTCGACTCCCAGTTCGGCATATGATTTCTTTGATTTAGACCCGATCTCTATTACTGACTCCTTAAATCTGTCTTAGCCATCTTTGTTGAGATACATTTAATGATTTTCAATTTCGGCAGAAGACTATTCACACTTTATTAATGGAGCCCAAGCCACTGGTAGACATTTGTAAACTTTCTTGACTACGCTCTTGGAATTACATGCCTGTATTTCGCTTTAGATTTTATATCGAAAAGGAAAGTTTTTTCGTCAAATCATCTGTTGAGGGGTTTTAAACTAAGAAATCTCTGGAGTTTTTTTGTTTTGTTTTTAATTCAAAACCCCATTTAGCTACGATCATAGAATTTGGTGACTATAGTTTGCTTTAAAATAATATTGAAGAGAGAGGTTTTCAACTCAAAAAGCTCTGTAGGGGAATTTTAAACTCAAAACCATCTGGAGGGGTTTTAAACTTTAAAGAAAAAGCCGTCTGGAGGAGGGGGATTTACACTCAAAACCCCTTTGGCTACGCTCATAGATTTTATAGTGTGTAATTTGCTTTTTTTATTTTGAAGATGGGGTTTATCGTAAATTTTGGAGGGGGTTTTAAAATCAAAATCTTCCTCAACTGTGCTGTTGGAATTTGAGGATTGTTGTTTGCATTTTTGTTTTTGTTTTATATAAGAGGGGGATTTAACTGCAAAAACTTCTAGTAAGGGGTTTAAAATTCAAAACCCCCTGTAGGGGGTTTTAAACTCAAAGCCCCCTGGTAGACGGATTTGTATCTCAAAACCCCCTGATAGGGGTTTTTTAAATCTCAAAACCCCCTGGTATGGGGATTTAAACTCAAAACCCCCTGGTAGAGGGTTTTTAACTCAAAACTGCCTCGGCTGTGCTGTGGTAAGTGATGATTTAGTATTAAAATCTCACCTAAAATAAACAAAATGAAAGCAAAAATCAGTCACTTAATTCCGTTCCCCCCCCCCTACATTTCGGGGGGGGGGGTTTGAACCCCAAGAACCCCCCCCCTGGCTACGCCCATGAGATAGATAGATAGATAGATAGACAGACAGACAGACAGACAGACACCTGAACGTACCTGTTCACTTTTGCTCTCTCCATACCTGCACCAGTTTGTAAAATGTTCACAGTTCGCTGTAATGACATTGTAGCCGACCTCACCAATTTTTTTCATGGCTTGTTGCACAATATCTTCTGGTGACAAGGCCCTGGAATAGTACAGGCTTACAAACATTCTACAGCTACAATGTATATGTAGTGATTTTATAATTGAACTCTTACACCAAAATAACAATGAATACAAAGGAATGAAACGGAGTACAAGTAGCATATAGAAAACAGGGCAATATACACATTCATACGTTCATTTCTTATTCTTAAAAAGTAAAAGTAAAGCTCCCTTTCAGACCTTGTGGTCGTATTCTATTATTCTCTTACTGTAAAGCACCATGATATCGATACGTCTGTCCATTAAGCTTGACATACTTAAGTTCTATTACCGGATGGGCCAATGTCTAGATAAGTCTGTGCGCAAAGTGTTCAAGTACGCCCATGTATTTCTTCTTGTTTCACCTTCTTCTTATTTAATTCTATTGTGGGAAGCGTGGTCGAGAGGCCAAGTACGCTTGAACTAAAAAAATGTTTGTAAAATGTTTGACATGTTTCGGATGTTCCTTCAGAGTTGAAGATAGTTTACTTCCTAGTCCAAACCTCCCGCAGGACGACGGGGGATGGGAGCGGGCAAGGTTTGAACCCTGGACCATCGATAAATCTGAAAGACAGTCCAGCGCGCAAACCGCACGACCAGGCAGCCATCCAACTAGGTTTAGCTATCTATGAAAGGGCGCGAGGTTCGAGCAGATTGGTGTTTACTGAGCGCCTAAAGGCAGCACGGAAAACCCCCCTCTGATCCACAAATGAGATAGGACCATAGCGCTCTAAGCAAAGCTCTAATAATAAAAATAATCATCAAATTCTTATTGAATGTATAAAAATTGTCGAGTGTTACAATTCCTTCTGTAAGCGTGATCAGAATAAATAACACTGGCCTCAAAAACGCCCCAATAGAAAGAAAACTACATGGAGAGACCCCTTGATTTGGAAACCACTGCGCAGTTCATCTTATCTTATCTTATATAATACAGACGTTACTTCAAAAAAGAAGATGATTACGTCCTACGCGTCATGCATTTAGTCATGCATATTAACCAATGACTTAAATTCTGCCAAGTCACTGGTTTTCCTGGCTAGCTCAGGCAACCCATTCCATGCTCTAATAGCACTAGGGAAGAAGGAGTATTTGTACAAATTTGTCCTAGCATATGGGACGAGGAATGTGCCTTTATCTTTGTGTCTTTCAGAGTATTTTATTAAATTTTGTTTTTGTATTTGAAGATTATGGTTCAGTGTTTTATGTATTATTGCTACTTTACTTTTGAGCCTTCTGTCCTGAAGGCTTTCTAAATTTAGTGATTTTACTAAAGGTGTTACTCTAGTCAAATGTGAATATTCGTTTGTTATGAATCGCACTGCTCTATTTTGTGTCTGTTCTAGTTTCTTAATGTTTTCTTGAGTTGAGGGGTCCCAAACAGAGGATGCATATTCTATTATTGGCCTAACCAAGGTTAAATAACATTTTAGTTTTATGTTCTTATTTGATTTATAGAAATTTCTTTTAATAAATCCTAATGCTTTGTTTGATTTTTTTGTAGTTTCATCAATATGTGGATTCCATGACAGTTTTTCATTTATTATAACACCTAAGTATTTTGCGATTTTAGTCTGTGTTACTGGTTTGCCATGAATAAGATAAGTGGAATTAATTTGTTTTAGTTTTTTTGTTACTCTTAACAACTGACATTTTTCTGGGTGGAAAGACATGCTCCAATTTGATTCCCATTTCTGTAATTCATCTAATTCTCTTTGTAAAATATCTGTGTCTTGTGTTGTTTTTATTGTTCTATATATTATGCAATCGTCTGCAAATAATCTGACTTTTGTTCCTGAAGTAATGCAATTTGGTAAATCATTTATGTAAATTAAAAATAGTAGTGGACCCAAGACTGTTCCTTGAGGTACACCTGAGTTTACTGTTATCGGTGTTGATTTAGAACCATTTATTATTACAGTTTGTTCTCTCCCTATCAGAAAGTCTTTAATCCACTGATGCAGTGGACCATTAATGCCGAAATATTTTAATTTTTTAAGCAAACTATGGTGGTGAACTTTGTCAAAAGCCTTAGAAAAATCTAGTAAGATAGCATCTATTTGTTCACTATTATCTAAACCTTTTGAAAAATCATCAATTAGTCCTATTAGTTGTGTTTCACATGATCTATATTTCCTAAAGCCATGTTGGTATGGTGTGAAGACATTATGTTTGTCTAAGTGGTTTATGATGTTGCTACATATTATGTGTTCTAGGATTTTACATGTGATGCTGGTAAGTGATACTGGTCTGTAGTTTCCTGGGTCAGATTTTTCTCCTTTTTTAAATAGGGGGGTGACATTAGCTTCTTTCCAGTCCTTTGGTACTCTGCCCTGGTTAAGTGAAGCCTGAAAGAGTATTTTGAACACTGGGGCTAGCTCATTACTTAGTTCTTTGAGTAATCTAGCTGGAATACCATCAGGTCCAGAAGCTTTATTTGGTTTAGTGTTGGCTAATAGTTTTTGAATTCCATTTTCTTGTACTACTATATCTTCTATGTTGTCTACTTGGTTCAAATTCAGTAATATGTCTTTGTCTCCTGGGGCTGAGAATGCTGATGCAAAGTATTTGTTTAGAATGTTTGCTTTAGTTTCATTATCATTATGTATTATGTTATGTTCATCTTTTAATGGCGCTACGCCTGTTGTTTCCATTTTCTTAGATTTAATGTATGACCATAGGTTTTTGTTGTTATCTTTAGATATTACATTGTTTATGTATTCACTCTGCAGCTGTCTGCTTACTTTTTGGGTTAAGTGTTTAATTTTTATATACTTTTTGTAAACTCTTTCTGCATTAGTTTCTTTAAATTTTCTATATAGGTTTTCCTTCTGTTTACAAAGCTTCTTTAGTCTATTATTAAACCAGCATTTATTTATTTTGTTTGATGTGTATTTAGTTGGTATATGATTTTCTATAATGCATCTCATGTGTTGGTCTAGTCATCTGAACACTCCAACATAACAATGAGAACGAGGAAGAAGAAGAAGAAAAGACTATCAGTGAAATTTAATTTTAAGTAGTTTATATTTTCAATAATTATAGCGGTCAAATATAAGATTACCCTGTAGTGCCAAATAGCTAGTAATTTCTTTCCTAAAGATATATATATAAACTGTATCATTTTTTAAAGAAATCGCTACAGCCGTTTTAGAAAAAAAAAAAAAAAGGTTTGTCTTCGAGTCCGAAGATGAGGAATGCAGTTTTTTTGCCGTGGCTACGCAGCCCCAGCTGTGACCTACATACTTTGCCACATCTAGGGCATGCATAACCATTAGTGGTTGTTTAAAGATTTTTTTTCGCCGTCTGCGCGTGTCCTCGGCAGCGGATTTTCTTTTGGTCTCAAATGTGTATCCCGCAGCCTTTCTGAGTGACCTCCAGGTGTCTCGTTCTGAGGCTGCATGCAACCAGGTGCTCTCTTCTATGTTTGTAAGCTAAGGCAAGTCGGTGCCTAAGCTGGTCTTTAAAGCGTTTCCGTGGGGCACCTCTGTTACGTCGACCAACTTGTAAATCACCAAAAAAGACTGCTTTATACGTTCGTCCCCTATACGGAATACTAAATAAATAGATTAGGCCTAAAAATACAGTAAGCCACACTTACCTCAATTTCTTGTCAAGACTATTGTTGATAATTGCCTTGTCTTCGCCGACTACCTTCCAGAAGTCATCGATGCGAACGAAAGCTTTTTTAAACAGTTTGCCTCCAATACTGAACAAATGAGTACTGTTGGAGTTAGCTTTCACTTCGGCGTTATCGTGAGCAGCCAAGTGAATTATCTTTCCTTGACCTGGATTCCAATTAATTTTTTGTTGAAAACATTTTTGAATTCTTTTATTGAGTTTATTATAATTTAGTACATTGTTATGAAATACTTATTATTTAATCATAAGATTAATATATTTTTTTTATAGTTATTTGAAATTATTCTGTGTCAATTTTGATTAAAAGACAGCGCAATTTAATCAACAGAAAGATGACATACCTAGGTTCCTCCCTCTACTAATGTACGTAAGCTGCCCACCAGTGACCACAAAACAGTGGCGTAGCTAGGAGTTCGCCATCATTCGGGGGCCCGAGGTGCTTAACCTCTTTGGGGGCCCCTACATTTTGTGTAATATTAATATTTAATGTAAAAAAATAAATTCGAACACTCATTTGAGGCCCCCTCAATACCAGGGAGTGCTTTAAAATTCTCTTCCCCCCCCCCACACCCACCCTAGCTACGCCACCGGCTCAAAATTAAGTTTCGCGATGGAAGTGTTTATTTGATCTTGATGGTAAAAACAAAGAAATGTCTTCGTCATGTAACTGTAAAGGGAGGTCATTAAAAACAGAAAATATACCCGCCAACTATACTAGTTTGGAAATCCATTTGCAATCATGCAAGCAATTTCTCAACTCAAATCTATCACTAAAACCTTGCAGTAATACACCTGTACAGAACACTAATGTAATTTGCAATATGCAATTTGTCAACGTCGGACGTACATTTACAGCTGTATAGAAGATCTACTGCAGTACACAGTAAAGACTCAATCTTTCATATAAATATAGGCCTACAGATTAAAAAAAATTATAAATCCCCACTTGAGACAATCATGCATATATATCTACATTAAAAATAGGAATCCCCAGACAATATTCAAGGTCTTTGACCTTGTCAGCAGAACCGGTCTGTTTAGAGAGAAACAAGTTACGGAAACTAGTGTCAGCTTTTCATGAAAATATGTACAGTTTGACAGTAAAAATATGAATTCCCAATAAAGACTCAATCATGAATAGAAATTTACAGGAAAAATATGAATCCACAGTTGAGATAAAAGCGCATATATGGATCCCTAGTGGTCATTCAGTTATAAATACAGATCTGAGATGAGCAAATACCTATGTAAATCCCCCAGTGGGAATAAACTACTCGCTTGAACTCAACACGGTCTCCAAGGCGTAGGCTGTTGTAAACTTGTTTATTGTGTGCGTAGTTCTTGCCATGACCAGACATTGTGTGTGTCTTATCGTAGTCTCAGCCTGTGGTCATCGACCAAACAACGTTCTGTAATTAAAATACTTTATCTTTTCGTTTCCTACTAAAATAATAACAATAAATAAATGAATGCAAACACAAGGGCCGCAACTTTCAATAAGTTTATTTTACTGCAGTTCGCAACAAAGGGAACACTACTAGTATCGACAAAGGTACGCAACTCTAATAATACATAAATCAACACCCTTCCTTTTCTATCCAAGAACTATGTTTACTAAAGCAGGGGGTCCAACCTGAGGAAAAATCATGAGCAGGTGACCCATAGGTAGTTCTTAGTGGCTAAGAACTGCCTGATCGTAAAACCATTGCGTGGTTCATCTCAGATATAGGATTAGGCCTACTGCTCTGAACCCTCAGACATGTAAAATAAGAACGAAGAAGAAGAAAGCCTTGTTTTAGCGAATTCAATGTACACAGCTCATGTAAATTCAAACACATGTGATAATCGGGGACCTAGGGGTAGGATTCTATGTTGGCTTTAATCCCCCAACAAACCTAACTCTACTCTAGTGAATTCTCAAAAAATTATTACGTAAAATCTCCTTCGGGGTCCAAAATTGACCCCCCCCCCCCTCCTCGGTTAGGTAACAAAGCGATTAATTATTTTGTTTGTTATCTCGAACAAGGGAAAGAAATTGTACTAGACTGAAGTCTAGTTTTTAACATCATTGAGTAATATACCATGCAGGCCGGGTCGAATTTACGAATAGGCCAGTGTTTCACAAACTTTTTCCTTAACGGAACACTTCGCACATTCTGAGTATTTAGCGGAACACTTGCTTATTTCTTAGAGAGATTAACTCACGTTGTGACCTACTAGTTAATTATTCCAGTAGCTCCTGCAACACCTATTCCGGCCTTGCGGAACACTCGGGGTCCACGAACACAGTTTGGGGAAAACTGCTGTAGGCAACGCAGGCTATAGCTCAAAACCCATCAAGAAATATTTAGCACTGACATATAATATTTAGACTTATAAGGGTCTCAAAAATAGTTTAGGCCTTTTCAAGTCTAAATAATGCATGCAGGAAACACTGAACACTCATAATAACTAAGACTAAGAGGCTTGAGAGTGAAGCTAACTTAAATCGCTCCGACTTAATGAACTTATTTACAATCGACAGAATTAAAATCTTGCCCTTCATTCACTTATTTGATTTGAAACACTGTAATCGTGGATATATTTTTTAAGCAGTCAACTTTTGGCAACTTACCAGTTTGTAACAACTAAGTTCACCGTTGAAGTATTCTCCCTGCTCAAAACAAAAATCAGTTGCGCATGTACAAACTAATAGGGCTTAGGCCAGTGTATGTTATTCAGGTATGAATTCATAAGAGTAACACCCAAAATGATTTTTTTTATTTTCTCAAGAAACGTCATGTTCTATTTTGAAGGAGATCTGGAAATCCCGATGTGATTGTGTAAGTCAGCCTTGTCATATTGTCAATAATGTGTTTTTAAACTGGAGGGGGGGGGGGGCTTGGCTTCATCTTAGCGGGATGCCATGTTGCCAGCGCAACGACCAACAACCCAACATAAATCAGGTAACCATAACAGTTGGGGGGCGGCGGGATTTGAACTCGAGACCAATCGGTTCGGAAGCAATACGTCTTAGCACTCGACCACCCCTACCCCTCCCACTAAACTAATCAAGTGCCGTTTGTCATGCGGTGAAATAAACTGACATGGGCAAATGAAAGCATTTATTGGTTTAAAAAAAAGCCCGACGTAATGTTACAGTGATGCTTCGAAATATAGGGCCTATGTTGATAACTATTTGTCATGATTATAACACACTGTAAATGATGTTAAATGGTGTAGTGTTGAAGAATGCGAATGTCGTGGAATGCTGGGTTCGTGCTTCCTGGGGCACTCTTAACACGTGACAATTATATACACTATAAACTGACTCAAGTCCGTTTCAGCAGACAAATATAAAGTTTATTTTACAACATAATAATAATACTGCACTCCTTGTTAGCGGTATCAAATGTATCCAATATATTGTAATAACTTAAGTGAGGCAACTCAACGAGGACATAGACGTTTATTTACATAGAGACATGACAAACACAAAGGGCATCTGCCTTGAGTGCAGCATCTCCATATTGGCTCTCTCCTTGGGCGGAAATCGTTAGTCTACTAATGACAACATCCGACTTGTTTAGTCACAGATAGTGCGCACCTTCTTTCTGCACTATCTTGGATGGCGGTGCGCATGGCAAAGTCATAACAATATGTTAAGAGTCTCTACATTACAAATCACGTCCGCATCTCAGCGGGTAACACTGTGCAGAAATATAGATTAGCTAATACATGTCTCAAAAGGACCACTGGCAACAACTGCCCACAAGTTACTTTCTAACTGAAATTACTACAGACTTTTCTAAGTCGCTACTGTCCGTTGCGGACTAAAATATACTAGACTGCCTCCTACGGCTACGGAGGATAACACTTTACTGACCACACGGTCCAAAGTATCCCACTTGACTTAACTGACTTGACTGAACTCAAAGTCAACTTTATTCATTCTACTTCCTGTTTTCTACATCAGGAATTCCACGTGTCTTTTAACCTCTTAACATGACATGAACATTAAATCAGGCAATGTCAACTGAGACTGTGTGACACACATCGACACGTGCAGACAACTCTTTCATTATCTATGCTCGTAACAATTGTTACATGGCCATTTCTAAATGTATAAGAAAGATCTCTGTTGGGAAAGAACTGGTCTAAGAAAAATCTTTCTTTTTTTTTTCTTTTGTAAAGAATTGGTGTAGGAAGATCTCTTTTGGGAAAAAAATCGTCTAAGAAAAATCTTTTTTTTTTTGGTAAAAGAAACGGTCTAAGAAAGATCTCTTTTGGGAAATACCTGGTTCATTTAGGTTCAACGAAGTTCTCTCTAGACAGTGTAGCCTTTTGATTAAATGTTTATTTTACTTCTTAACAATACTGAAGCTATATTAAGAAAATATATGACTTCTTTTTAGAAAAGTTATGTTTTTAGAACGGTTTAGTTAAGAAACAATCAAAGTGACATAATTGATCCTATGGGGCCTATATTTTCATGTTTGTTCAAATTAACTAGGACATATAATATTCTTAGTTGTTTCTATTGATTCAATTATTAAATGGAAACAGACCTACGAGCGCTAATCTTGGGTATTTATATTCTATTCTTTAAATAGTTTCTTTATCTTTTTTTCCCCCTGCTTGCTCCACCAAACAGCCTGCATCAATCTGTATGTAAGTATATGTCAACGTTGGCCTGGGTTGGTTAGCAAGTAACCTTTTCTAATCTTTAGAAGTGGCGGGAATTTCCGAAAATAATTTCCTATTTTACGTGGCAGATTTTTTTAATTGTACGATATCTAAATACGTATCATGATATCAAGATACTTCCCATGATATCAAAATACCTATCATGATATTAAGATACTTACCATGGTATCAAAATACTTATCATGATATTAAGATACTTACTATGATATCAAGATACTTACCATATCAAAATATTTTGCATGATTCCAATATGGAATTATATTAAAATATTTATCACGATATCAAGATATTTAGCAAGTTATCAAAATATTTATCATGATATCAAGATACTTATCATGATATTAAGATACTTAGCATATCAAGATACTTAGCATGATATCAAGATGCCTAGTGTAAGCAAATAATACTTATAAGGATCTTCATGATTAATGCTAATCGTGATAAACTCTTTTGCTTCCTAACCCAGGAATCTCGGGTTCGAATCCCAGTGAAGACTTTAAATTGTCATTCTTAGGACGCCATGGATTTCCTTAAACTCTAATGACATGAGTTGGGAAAAGTAAAAAAAGTTAGGTCGTTGTGCTGGCCAGACTACATTCTCATTAACCCTTGGCCTTAGAAACAGATGACCTTTATATCATCAGCTTTATGGATTGCAAGGTCTGAAAGGGGTACATTATTGCTTTGCACTCCTTTGAATTATAACGTTGTAGTCTATAATAACGACAATGACTCATTCCTTCATATAAGGCTCTCGAATAATAATAATAATAATCTTTATTATTCGTGAGGAAATTTGTTTTACAATTGTGCATGACAAGTAACAATAAATAATCAGAGCAAGCAATTGGTAAGATAGCACACATAATATACGGTCATACCTTAGAAATAAAAACAGGGGTTCTCAACCTTTTAGGCTCGGCGACCCCTTTTTACAATCCCCCACTCTGCCTCGACCCTCCCCCCCCGCACACCTATACAGCAATAGAAGAATGGACAAAAACAATCCATTTTTTTCGATGGTCTTAGGCGACCCCTGGCAAATCGTCAATCGACCCCCCAAAGGGGTCGCGACCCACAGGTTGAGAACGCCTGCCTTAGATACTCCTAAACATTACATGTGAAATTAACAACAGCCGTTTACTTTTGTTTAAGTTTTGTATTAGATCTAGGCCAGTGATATCCAAAACTACGGCCCGCAGGTCTGATATAATATTTGTAAAATAGTCTCAGATTTGAATATGCTTATTACGTATTAGTTTAATCAATGAGTTTTATTTTTAACTTGAAACAATTTCATTTCTATAATGCTGATGATCAAATTTCAGCATTTTTTTCTTCTTCGTTGTCGGTACTTCCCAACTGATGCAGAGCGCAAATGGCCAAGGCACCCAGCGCTATCCCTGCACTCACTGTGACGCCAGTAAACAAATTCTCTGCTTGAGGAGAGAAAAATAAACTTTACAAGAGACATGCGTTACATCATAATATCAGTTCTATGGTAGGCTACATGTTTCTCCATATCATTTTCTCTTCTTTTTCTTTCTCGATGTCTTTTATAACATAAGTGGATTTTAAAAAATGTAACGAAATTGGATATAATTGTAATTATCTAAAGTAGGAACATTCTTAATGAAAACAATTAACATAAATTTTGGGGGGAAATAGGCGGGTCGGCTAGTTATAGACAGTAATACTTCTGGGCCTTCTGGCAAGAACATTGAATGGAAATTACGTCAGGGAAGTGAATTCAAACAATCGTTTTGCTTTATTTTGTTTTTCACTTTAAAACAACTAACAACCAATTATCAATAATTCTTTTAAAATAAAACGAGATCATTTTGTAGGCCACTAAATACGATGAAACCAGATTTTCAAAACGTGACGGACGGACAGGCAAGAAACTTTTCAATATCTCTTATAGTTTTTGACATCTAAACGTGACGGACGGACAGGCAAGAAACTTTTCAATAGCTCTTATAGTTTTTGACATCTAAACGTGACGGACGGACAGGCAAGAAACTTTTCAATAGCTCTTATAGTTTTTGACATCTAAACGTGACGAACGGACAGGAAAGAAACTTTTCAATAGCTCTTATAGTTTTTGACATCTAAACGTGACGGACGGACAGGCAAGAAACTTTTCAATAGCTCTTATAGTTTTTGACATCTAAACGTGACGAACGGACAGGAAAGAAACTTTTCAATAGCTCTTATAATTTTTGACATCTAAACGTGACGGACGGACAGGCAAGAAACTTTTCAATAGCTCTTAGGTTTTTGACAGACTGCACAAAAATAATAGTACGTAGGCTGCCAAATATTACCTGTTGACTTTTTCTTTGTCCATACCTGCACCAGTTTGCAAAATGCTCACAGTTGGCGGTAATGAAATTGTAGCCGACCTCACCAAGTTTGGGCATTGCTTGGTGCACTATAGTTTCAGGACTTAAGGCTCTGAAATAGAAAACTTTGGCACACATTAAGCAGCTACAAAGTCTACAGCTAGTGTATTCGTATCAAAACAAGATTACAAAGATATCACACAAATTCAGAGGCGGCCACTGATGGATCCACCCATGAACAAGGATTGTTTAATGACAGAACTATAAATTCACGCAAAAATATATGAAATACAGAAATTTTCTGTTAGTTCCATAGAGATAATTTTTTGAAAATCAAAATAAGATCGAAATAATTCACATTTCTGAATTTAATCATCTTATGTACATTTAAATAGATTGATTACCTAGATCTTTCTAGAGGATGTATCTAAAAATTGCAAACAAGTAAATATGAGACGAATGTGCTCTTATTTTCGATTACTAGATCTAGATTTAAACATTGAATTATATGTTACATAGGTTAGGGTTGAAAAAAACTTTACTTCTTATGACTACTTTACAAAACAACGCATTGTTTTAGCTTTTTTTTTTTGAAAATTTTCACTTTTTTTTTGTAGTGTTAAAAGATCTCCTTGTCCAGTTTAGATATAATGTATATATGTCTGTGATACTGCTTACCCCGAAAACTTTTATTTTAAAAAGTGTTGTATTTTAACGAAACCAAAACTACTTAAATAATGAATTCACTGTACACTTTTAGAAGGTAAAAAGTATCATCAGAACTTTGCACAATCTAAAATAGCTTGCTTGTTATAACTTAATAACTTAATAATAGCTTTGGCGATTTAAACGTGACAGACGGACAGAGAGACTACAAGAAACTTTTTAAAAATGTAATATTTCCTTTTCAGACCTTGCGACCTATACACGAAACTATTTGCGTCCTATTCTCCTTTATGAGTGTCGCTAAACATGGTTACATGATCAATAAATAATTTTTAAAAAGAAAAGAAAAACACGTGAGCTTACTTCAGTTTCATGTCAAGACTATTATTACGGAAAGCCTTGTATTTCCCAGCAACCTTCAAGAAATCATCGGTACCTACTAGAGCCTTTTTATACATTTTGCATCCAATATTAAAATGTGTACTTTCGGAGTTAGCTTGGATTTCTGAAGCATCTTGTGGAGCCAAGTGAATTACTTTCCCTTGACCTAGATTCGAAATTATTTAAATTAGAAATCTTTTTTTTTAAAAATGAATGAATTTTGTTACTTCTACTAAATTTTTCTTATCTTATCTTATAAAATACAGACGTTAGTTAAAAAAAAAAGAGATGTTAACCCATATCTTAAATTATGCAAAGTCATTGGTTTTCCTGGCTGACTCAAGCAACACATTCCATGCTCTAGTAGCACTAGGAAGGAAGTGTCATTTGTATCAATTTGTCCTAGCATAAGACACAAGGAATATGACTTTATCTTTGTGTCGTTTCGAGTATTTTATTAGGTTTTGTTTTGGTGTTTGAAAATTATGGTCCGGTGTTTTATGTTTAATTTATTAGGATCTCGCCGATAATTATGTGCTACTACTAAGGCTACTCAATCATGCATAGAAATCCCACATAAATATTCAATGATGTGAATCTTACCGATATAAATTCCCCAGTGGGAATAAATTCCTCTGCTAAATTCTACACGGTCCCCAGGACTAAGACTTTCTAAAACTCGTTGATTGTGTTCGTCAATGTCACTTCGACCAGACATTATTGTGCCTGTAATCTCCGCCTCTGTTCATTAACCATACTATTTCTTTGCTATTGTGCTAAAAGAAAAGACGCATACAATGTTATTGAACTAATCTAAACAATGATCAATAAGATTTTAACACGAGCCCCAACGTCAATGTATCCCAACTATTCATGTCACGCAAACACACGGCCTTCAAATACATCAACACTTTAATAGAATTTTTTTTTTTCAAAAAATATACAAACAAATTAATATATATCACTTATGCTTTAAGTTAAAACCATTTCAAATGTTATAATTTTGTAGATATAACGTTGTCAAATCGTGGAATATGAAATACGATACAGTCATGGAGAGTGCGATGGCTTCTGAACCTATTATATATAAGTCTCCTTTTTCCAATTAAAATGTTTGACTTACGTATTTGAACTGTTCGTAGTCTGTCAGCTTAGAAAGTACACATCGCACATACAGGTGTAAGTCAGTGAATTCCCAACAACGCCCCGAGGGTCCTATTCGACCCGTGACTTGGTGCTATCCAGCCCAACAAAGTTATGCCCACATAATGAAGACACGGGGAATCGTTGCCAAATGGACTCGACGATTCTCGTTTTGTGGCACATGTGTCGGAAATTTACATTTCATCCAGTCCAAGAAAGTTGGACCCACCCCACAGTGACTGTCATTAAAGCGCTCACCTTCGAGCGTAATACGTAAAATAAATACAAATTTGTTTCCAAACAAAACAAAACAAAAAAAAACAAGGTGTATTCTTTTAAAGGGAATGTGGGAATCTCAGTGCAGGTCCTCTAGAATCACGATTCAAGACTTGCCTTTTTTAAACTTTCAGCACCAATGCTTAATGAGGGTAGCTGAAGATTGTATATTAAACTAGTTTACAGAGTGCTTTTAAAAATATGTGCCGCTAAATATCAAGACTGCCATGACCTATAATGTCAAGTGTGCAATGCACCGTGGCTGCCAGATTTTGAGGGGAGGTCAAAAACTGTTCCAGGCTTACCGTTAAAAAATTATTTTTTTTTAATTTTAGAGAGAAAAAAAAGATAAAATATTTATGGACAAAAAAGCTGACAAAGAATCGCTAATAGTTAGAGTATCTTGCAAGCAGAGCAGCAGGCTTATGTTATAAAATCCGAAAAAGAATTACAGCAATACAAAATATCTACGATAACAACAAAAAAATATGTTTGATTACGAGTTTTATGATGACACCTGAAACTTTTGTAAAAATCTTTTTCTATCTTATTTTTTATATAATAACAAGGTTACAAAGACAGTTTGTGTGGAAACACAAACTCAGAATCGGCCCCCGAAGTGGTCCACTCAAGCAGGTAAAATGCAGTTTTCAATATTTTCAGAAAGAATTTCAGAATGAAATTCTATCAAAGCCAAATAGATCAATCTTGTGTTCAAAGCCTCAAGAAAAAAAAACATTTCCGTAAAAACAAAAAAATTCCTATAGTCATTTCTCTTTCGGTGCATAGCAACGTGCTGCAGTTCTCGTTATAACATGGAAAACTACTTATTAACTGTTGTTTTAAATTATGTTTCAATTTTATACATATTAAATAGATTTATCTCTTTAAAAAAAAGTAAAATTTATTTGTAAATATATTAGTTAGTATGACAGAACTTACTTAACTTAGCCATACATTAATTTGTTCATTTTTTTTTTTTTAAAATCTAAACCCGTTTATATAAATGTGAAAAATTGTAGAAATAGTAATCTCCCTTACTAAAAAGCTTCTTGTGTTTATTACTATTAATAGTGAATAGTTGTAAAACGGTGTATTTAATGAAAAAAAAACTGCTTGCATAGTTGTTTCAAAAATTAAATTTTTCGCTTTCAGAAAAAAGTAGCAGTTGCATCAGAACTTTGAATGGTCTAAGATATCATAATGTCGGATTTTCAATATCTTTTCTAGTTTCGGGGGTGCTAAAAATGCATTCAATGACAGATTTGAGAACCTGGAAGAACATACAAGCTTTTAAAATGGAAGATACGAAAATTAGCAGAATTATTGTTTCATATTACGCTCGAATGCTCATAAAGAGGCTAACAAGCGTGTAAGAGCTTACCAGGCTAGAGGTCAAGCTGTGTATGTGTACAGCCATGATCAAAACATGGGTCCGACCAAAACTTAGGAAAGTCCTTGAAAAGATATCTTAGAAAATAAGTATGCATGATGTCGAGAGAAAGTTCTAAAAGGGGGGGGGGGGGGAGAGAATAACGTATCTATCTAAAGACTTATTTTTACCCGTAACTTTTCTTTTTACAAAGCTCATATCAACTCACTCTATCTGTCTGTCTGTCTGGTAAAAAGTTTGTGCGCGATCTATCTCCCACACCCAATCTCAGATTAAGCTGAAATTTTGCACAATTATTTCTTTTACCTGACAAAACAAGAATCAATTTTAAAACAAAATAACATTAGTTAATTAACTATTGGTAATTAATTATTTTGTTTGGTATCTTGAATAAGGGAAAGAAATTGTACTTTAAATGTTGAACTCAGTAGCGGCCTTAGGGGGGTGGCAAGTGGGGCAACCGCCCCAGGCGTGACCTTCGTGACCCAAGTCCCAGGCCCCGCGCCTGAGAGGAGCCCCGCGGTAGGAGATTCCCTTGTCACCGTAGAAAACAGACCAGTTCTCATAAGCTAAGACTGTCTGCTTATTACTTCCTGACATCAGGGGCGGACTGGCTATATGGGCATTTGGGCAAATGCCCGGTGGGCCGGTATTCAAATGGGCCGGTAGGACCACAGTAAGCATCTGTATTTTATAAGATAAGGGATGCACGGATGCCACTATTAAATTTTGAAATGTCTTATAGTATTTTATTTTTTCAGGGGAAGGGGCCGCTGAGCGAAGTATTGTTTACAAATCTTTTACAGACTCTAATAAAGTCTACTAATTTAATCTAATATATTTTCCGAAATAATATAAAGCCTACATCCGTACAGCTTCATCCTATTAGGGTCTATACACTTTTTCGATTAAAAAGCAACATATAGCCTTTATTTTTTATAAGGAGATAGTGTTCACTGTAAGCGCGTGTACAGCTATCGATACATTATCAATTTTAAGATAATGATTTGGAGGACAGCTAGAGTGACTGCTAGACCTAGAACTGGATGTCCTTCATAAAATATACAATTTATGGGCCGGAAGGTATAGAAATGCCCGGGCAGATTTTAATACCCAGTCCACCCCTGCCTGACATCTACATGAAACGGTGGTACAAATTACAATGTAAACTTTTAACACGACATATCTATTTGGTTTCGAAATACTGTTCAGTTTTTTTGGTAAAGACAGTTGGCCTATCTTATGGCCTGTACAATTTAAGCGGCTTACACTGCTTAACAGTTCACCTTGGCATAAAAAAAAAAGTTGCCGGAAGCAACCAATCAAAGTCGTTTATTTCGTAAATAAAGAGTCATACAGTACTGTAATGCCACATTACAGTATAAAAAATAATTGGTACGTATACAGTAAATATTCTGTTATTTTACTCCCCAGGGAACAAGACGCATAGGAAGACCAAAAAGAACATGGCGACGCAGTGTACTTGAAGAAGCAGAGAAGACCGGGAAGAGCTGGGAAACCATAAAAAAGCTAGCAAGAGACCGTGGAGAGTAGCGTGTTTTTGTCGAGGCCCTATGTTCCATGAGGAACTCAAAGGAGTGATGATGATGATGATACAGTAAATATACTGCTATTTTACTCCCCATAGAAAAAAATGGAAAGCGGGTGTGTGAGAAGGATTTATTGTTTGATACTGTGACCTAGCTCGTATTTTAGTGTGTTTTTTTAATGTTAATTTGCTATTATAGCTATACAATCAGCATCCAGAAACTTTAACAATGACGTATTGGCATTTTCCCCCAATAGGCTACTGTGTATATACATCGGGTGGAGTGGGAAAACCAGTGTTTCAGTGTTTTAAAAAAACTCGGACTTATTAGAAAGTCTGATCTGCGAAAGTCAATGGACCACTGTAGCTCCTATCGTACACTTTGTTCTTATACCAAAGACTAAAGACAGAATTTTCTTTTCCTAGTCAGTTTTATTGGCCCAACAGCTACTGGAGGCCGTTTAACAAACGAAAGCTGCTGCTACTGGAAACATTTTGGTAATAATTATTTAGGCAGTACGTGTAAATCACGTTCGAATGTTTGTTTTTAAAATTGTTTTGGGTGTTGAAGATAATCTACTTCCTAGTCTAAATCTCCCGCAGGACGACGGGGGAAGGCAGCGGGCAGGGTTTGAACCCGGGACCATCGAGACGACCGAACAACAGTCCAGCGCGCATACCGCGCGGCCAGGCAGCCATCCATACTTATAACTGCGTGGAACAACGGTCAGTTTTTAGTCTTATGTGGGAAGGCTGGACAAATTCGACCCAACCATGCAAGAACATTGTCGACGAATTAAGAACGCCGAGGCTCACAGCCAGAACCTCGGATATTGGATTCAAAACGAGCTTATAGACCTGGTGGCAAATTTTCCCGTCAACCTTGACTGCAAGCTTGATGTTAGTCACAAAGAGCTGATAACTTTTATATAGCGTTTTGATAACGTATCAGATCCAGATATTATAGTGAAGAACACTTCGAGTTTATCTAGTTAAAAGGCCAGTGGTAGTTACAGTACTTACTTAAGTTATTATGTTTTGTAACAAAAAATAAGGCCTTCAGCATTAGAGGCGGACGAGTCCGTCAGCGTGACGTGATACAATATATAGTCTGCCCTTACGGCTCAGGACCCCGCGCACTGCAAAGGCCCCCTGGTTGAACTAGTCCTCATGGGGATTCTTGAGCCCTGAGGGAACACTTTTATGTATTTAAAATAGGATCATGTAAACATTCAACAATGTACCCCCTTCTTCCCACCCTCTTTCCCAACTGGTCCAGACAAGGGATAGTAAGGAACATTGAGAAAGCAAAAAGCTAAAAAACAATTGGTAAAAATATTTCTAATCGCACAGATTTATTATGCCTAGGTCGAGCGCCTATAACACTGCAGTACTGATCCAAACTAATTGATACAATTACACTTAATACATATATTTTTTTTAAGTATTTCTATGTTTTTCTTGTTCTATATTTCTAAGATATTTTTTCCCGTCTGCTCCTCTACATTGCTTACAATCTCTCTCCCAAACTTTGTCAAGTTCTGAAGTCAACTTGACCTCGTTTTTTTTTGTGTTACATTTAGAAGTAGCGGGAATTTCCGAAGGTAATTCACAATTTTACGTGGCTGCAGTTTGTGTATTGATGTTTTGATAATGCAAGCAAATAAATCTCTTGGGAAATGTTCACGTCTGCTCTTGCCTAAGTTTTGATGTTTAAAGACCAGGTTTGGATGTAGATTCTTTACGAAATGAAACACAGTTGGATCTAAACAGAATGGCGGGTGTGGGAAGAACAAAGAAATGTGTTCAACAAGCAAAATGTAACTAGCACTTTTAAAAAAAATATCAAAGGGAAAGAACTATATCTTTCAATAATACTTAGTTTAAACAAAAAGTATTGATTTCTATTTTGTGAGTTTCCCTTTCAGAATATGCGGACTACAGGGCTTCTTCTTCTTCTTCAACTGTCAGGTAGAGTTGAGCCTTCGGCTTTTGGAACTCAAGGCCAGCAAAAGTGAACAAGAGCTCCCTCTCACCGGCCTGAATGAGAACAGTGTACACTGTTCTGTCTGACGGGTGGGTCGGACTCGCGGCAAGAGACCGCATACACTAAGACCCCCGCTACTTTTCTTTTCTATACCAGACTAACTGGGCGGGACACGCCATTTATGTAACGGCACCTTGAGGAACAACGCCTGGATTGTGACAAGGTTGTGGGAGCTTTTTTACAACTCCGCGCAGTGCAATGAGGATGCTCTCGCACCCGCTTAGGCACCCCCATGGGCAGGGGCGGACTGGCTATATGGGCATTCGGGCAAATGCCCGGTGGGCCGGTATCCAAAATGGGCCGGTAGGACCACAGTAAGTATCTTCTTTTTTTGAAATCACGTCTGTATTTTATAAGATAAGGGCCGCATGGATGCCACTATTAAATTGTTAAATTTTTCATAGTATTCCTTTTTCAGGGGAAGGGGCCTCTGAGCGAATTATTTTCTTTAAAATCTTTTGACTCTAGTAAGGCCTACTAATTTAATCTGAACACATTTTCCGAAATAATGTAATAGCCTACATCGGTAGAGCTTCATCCTTTTAGGGCCTATCACTTTACGATTAAAAAGCAACATAAAGTCTTAATTCCTTATAAGGACATAGTGTTCACTGAAAGCATGTGTACATCTATCGATACATTTTCAAATTTAACAGAATGATTTTGAGGACAGGTAGACCTAGAACTGGATGTCCATCATATAATATATAATTTATGGGCCGGATGGTTTAGAAATGCCCGGGCCGGTTTTGATACCCTGTCCACCCCTGCCCACGGGAGTCTTGTTTTGCTACCCTTTAGCCTATTCGTTTCCTCTTACGATAATTTCCACCCGGACGCCACTATCAGGCCAGGGTAGCATGCCCGTGAGACTACAGAGCAGACGACGTAAAGGTCATCTGTTTGTGAGGTTCACGGTCAATATGGGTGTCATGTGGCCAGCACAATGACCAACAGTCTTTATTTTTTCCCCAGGAAAAAAAACAAAAAAACAGCTGGGTGGACTCATAGGCCCCCGATACCCGGAACCCCAATTCAGAATCCATGCACTTTACCACTCAGCTAGTGTGCCTCCTGTTTTTGGTAGGTAAGATAAATAATTTTGTAAAGCTTCAAGTTGATCCGATAGTGGGTGTGGGAGAATATTAGTATCAGAATGACAAACAGATAGAAAGAATTAGTTGATCTAATCTTCTTTTTTTTTAATGAAAGAGGAAGATTGTGTTACTATTTTGAAATAAGTAGTTAAAATAAACATTGTCAAGGGAGTTAAATCGAGAGATCTGCTGACAACTAAATATTCTAAAAGTAAGCATTGATCTTCTTATCTACCCTGATTTATATTTAGCTGCCCATTTTGTTTCCCAATAGCCTACATTTTAGTTGCACCAGTCATAGAGAAAAAGATTTAATAAGAAATGCGATTCCGGACTAGTAAAATAAAAAAGTGTAGGCTACATAAATCATCATATACCACAGACTTATATATATTATTCTGCCTGGTCGTGCGGTTTGCGCTCTGGACTGTCGTTCGGACTTATCGAAAGGCCCGGGTTCACACCCTGCCCGCTCCCATCCCCCGTCGTCCTGCGGGAGGTTTGGACTAGGAAGTAATTATCTTCAACTCTGAAGGAACATCCGAAACATGTAAAACAAACAAACATTTTATGCTGACTTCAACCCCGGTCACTTCATTCCCGGTCATTTCATTCCCAATTAAATATTTTTTCGTAGTCATTGTGTTATGATTAGAATAACTTCAATCATGCCGCTCCTGGTGGCCATCTATCACTTTATTGTTATATGTAAATCGTTCTTTCTTGAATGTGGGCATATCATTTCAAACCCTGACATAACGTTTTATTAATTTTAACAAACCGTGAACAATATAGTATACCCAGACTGAAAAACGGAAACAAAGTCTTATCCTATAATGATCAGATCACAGACCTATATATATACTAAATATATAGATTGTTATCTACGTAACTCTCTTTACGAATCTAGGAAAACCCAAAGACATAAATAAATATAGACTGGCTGATGGAAGTAACTTCATGTAACTTGAAAACATGTATATCTATTGTATTGGGATTTCCGAATTATGAAAAATTGCATGATCTTCATTCTTAGAGATTTAACAAAACTACACTGCCTCCTTATTTACAATATATGTATAGGTGTGTGGCTGAAATAGATATCAATACTTAACTTTTATACTGCTCATAAATGCTGTATAATAAAGTACACAAAATTGCAAGTCACAAATTTTCGTTTCAGAAAACTCTTTAATCGGCCAGTCTATATTTATTTATGTCTATGGGAAAACCGAAATGGATCTTAAGTTTTCAAAGTTTAGAAATGATGCTATACCGTTTTGCGAATTTTAAATCGAATGGGCTATTGATCACAGAATTATAGATTCACGCAAATATATGAAAAAAGCCATTTCCTGTTAGTTTCCATTGAGATAATGTTTCGAAAATCCTAGATCGAAATAATTCACGTCTGTTGATTTTAATAATGGTATGTACATTTAAATAGATTGATTACCTAGATCTTTATAGATTACGTATCGAAAATTGCAAAATAAT
The DNA here is from genome assembly GCF_947242115.1 of Biomphalaria glabrata. NCBI lineage: Eukaryota > Metazoa > Mollusca > Gastropoda > Planorbidae > Biomphalaria > Biomphalaria glabrata. The sequence continues at coordinate 5,460,959 of NC_074719.1, forward strand.
AATTATGAGATGAGAGTGCTCTTTTTTTTTATTTTCGATGTTCAATTACTAGATTTAGATCTTAACATTAAATTATATGTTACATAGGTTAGGGTTGAAAAAAAAACATTGCTTCTTTTAACTACTTTACAAAAAAACGCCTTGATCCAACTTTCTAAAAAATTTTCAAGACATTTTTTTGTAGTGTTAAGCTTTTTTTAGCGGCCCCCGAAAGGGGAAAAGACGCTATTAGTTTTGTGTGAAATGTCTGTCCGTCTGTCCGTCTGACCGTCTGTCCGTCTGTCCGTCCGTCCCGTTTAGATCTCGTAAACTAGAAAAGATATTGAAAATCCGACATCACAATATTTTAGACCATTCAAAGTTCTGATGCAACGGCTACTTTTTTTTTTCAAGAAAGCGAAAAATCTAATTCTTAAAATCAGTTATGCAAGTATTTTTTTAAAGAGAAAAAGCTAATTAGTATGCATTATAAGTTAGACCTAATTTAAAACAAATAGTAATCTTATAAACGTCATTTTCCTAAATCTTATTTTATATAGCCATATTGACCTTTTTTTCTTATTTCTTTTTTTTGAGGATTTGAATAAGAGATTGAGTCTTCAAAAAATTAGATCAATTATAAGACATCAGTTAGGCCAGGGGAGACGCGGTTTAACCTTGGGTCCCGGGTTCGAATCCTGGTGAAGACTGGTATTTTTAACTTTTGGAATCTTTGGACGCCTCTGAGTCCACTCAGCTCTAATGGGTACCTGACATTAGTTGGGGAAAAGTAAAGGCGGTTGGTCGTTGTGCTGGCTACATGACACGTTCGTTAACCGTAGGCCACAAAAACAGATGAACTTTACATCATCTGCCCTATAGACCACAAGGTCTGAAAGGGGAACTAGTTAGGCCAGGTTCACATCTAACTTTACATTCTCTTTCACCTATCCTTTGATGTGGTGGACTGTTGGGGCACTACACAAGATCTGTTAACCTTCTTTCTCCATTCTTATCTCTCATTTGTCTTTGATATAATTTCATTCGGATGTTCTTTCTGAAAATATTGAAGCCTGCCTGGGTGGACCACTTCGGGGGCCGATTTTGAGTTTGTGTTTCCACACAAACTGTCTTTTGTAACCTTGTTTTGCGACATTTTTGTGTAGTGTTAGAAGAATTTCATGTCCAGTCTAGATATAATATGTATAGGTATGTGTCAAATACCTTTTACACCAGCCAGCTATTAATAGTTACTTAATTACTTAGATCTAGATCCTCCCGCGCGATACGACGCAATGTACCGAAAGATCTATCACTTCCAATGTCTGAAGCCTTTTTCCACCTGGTGTCCACTGCTCTGTGGTCCTCCATGAAGGTGTAGCGTCAAGTTATACGAGGACGCCTCTGTTTGCGCTTTCCTCGTATTGGCCTCCATGTCATCGCAACTCTTGGTATGCGTAATTCATTCTGTCGCTATAAATGAAAAAGCCCATGTGAGAACAACTTGTGAAACCTAACTATAATTTTATATTCACTTTTAATAGATTTACACATTTATAAGGATTTTGTTTAACTTTTAAGGGAGGCAACTCTAATGAAGGGAAATCAAGTTGAGCTAGATGTTTGTTTACATTGACAACAACAAACACAAAGAGTGGTTATCAAGAGTTGGACTCACGTCCTCCATGCTACGCCATATGAGTCCTTGCTACACCCTATTGGTATGTGTTCGGTTCCCTCCAAACTGACTCTTTGTTCCGTCACTGTTGAGAGAGCGTGGAAACAGTGTCGCATAGTTTGTACGAGTGTCCTCAACTCCGAGAGTTAAAGGGGGCGAGACTGGACAGTCACTGATTCAGATGTCCAAATGGTTCGAGGCAAGCACGCTCCTTTTATGAACCATGTGACCCGAGAAAGGCTTTTATCTCGGAGGCCAGGATGAGAAATTGGCTCTTCACCGATCTCTCTGTCAGGAGGCCCACGTCGACTAAGTGATCATCTATTCACACCCGTCTTGGCATGTTGCACGTTCTTCCAAACCTCTGCATGAATTCCTCCTTTCATGTGTGGCTGGAAGCTCAAGCCCCACGTGGGGGCCATCCTTATGCCTATGCTGTCCCATCGTACCCGTGGGGGGACCATCACCACACGTATGGGCCCCTTTGGGAAATGGGCTAATGGGGGATTTGGACTGGTTTAGCAAGCCTTTTTTACATTCCTACCACGTGTAATGTAACCTCGCTAGAGGATACGTGTGGTAGCCTACTTAGAGCTACGTTTGCTACCGGACTTAGCCTATCCACTTTCCCGGGCGGACATTTCCACGGAGGATCCACGCTGAGGCGACGGTAGCTGGAATATCCTCCGGGACAGTCACTCGACTCAGGGCCGGTCCTAGCGATTGCGGGGCCCTATGCAAAACTCATTGAGCGGGGCCTAGTCTGGGTGGGAATAAGGATAATAAGTGAAAATTAAGATTTTATATTAGAAAAAAAAATCGTCTTTGCATTTTATTCATTTTTTTTTCTAAGTACAAAATCGCGATCAAGTTAATTTTACTTTACCAATCTTGCAACCTATGGCATATTTATATGCTAGTGACTATAAAAGTAAATACGGTATTGCAACTTCCGGTTATGGGGAAAATTGGTCTGATTATTACATTTTATTGCATGAAAGCTGACACTGTCTTTTCTTTTTTTATCGCGCGTAGGAATGGCGTTTTCCATAATGAATGACACACACAAATGATAATTTTGTCTATTTTTTATGAGTTTTCAGGAAATTTTAATAAGTGCAGGTTATTTCCAGGAATTTTTCGTATATATTTTGCAATTAATAATTAGACATAAAATCAGCGCGGGGCCTATGAAAGCGCGGGGGCCCACTGCGACTGCATAGGTTGCAGTGGCCTAAGACCGGCCCTGGAGGCGCTACACCTGACAGCCCAGTTTGTTGCCGGAGCACTACGGGAGGACTAGTTCCTTCCTGTTCTATTCTCAATCGGAGTTCATCTCAGGGATGTGTCTAGTTTTTCCATTGTAAAGCACAACGTAAGATCATGACGTTTTCAGAATAGCTAAAAAAAAAAAATCAAAGTAATACTAATCAAGCTTGTTTTGAAATGCAGTGAGATGCTTGTGGTCTGGAAGATCTCAATAGGAAGTGAGCTCTAAGCTATTTGAGAGAAAAACGCAGCACAACTTTACATGAGCTAATGGTGCACAGGGATTACTGAGAGACACATGGAATGATAAGTCCACTAAGATACGCGGGCATCTTGTCTATATATAGGCACTGGTGACAACGTGTGGCCACCTTGCCATCGAGTCACTCATTCACATGCGAATATTTACAAGCTCGATTACTTCCACAATCTTTTCATTACACCAGGTGACGAGATCGAGATAGCCAGTGGTCAGTACTCAGACATTACATTAGAAACAAACTCACAACCATCAGGCCACAGTAACCAATGGACCTCATTCACCAACCGTAAACAAACAACATTTAGCCACGTGGTGCTTTATCTCTTCTATATAATCTACGATCTCATGTTTAATTCATGATGGTTGTCACGTGACAATTTTTTTCCCCATTGTTTTATCAATAAGATCACGTGACTAAATGTTGTTTGTTTACGATTGCTGAATGCGGTCCATTGAAGGTCTTGGATTTATGCACAATTTTCAAAGTTGAACAGGAAGTATGTAATAAAGAAAAAAACAACACATTTATATGTGGTTGTAATGTCTAAATTACCTTAGTTTTATTGTTGTATATTCTGTTGTTTATAGTTTTAAGATGAGTCTATGCTGAAATGAATACATCATTCTTAAATAATATAAACGAACTTTACATGTAGGCCTACAATGGAAAGTAAAAGGAATGTTTTTTTTCCTTCCATATAAAAGAAAAGTCTGAAACAAATCTAAAACTAATTCACTTGCCCTATGACAAAATATAATAATTTAATAAAAATCTAAATACAAATACATAATACATAATTTGTAAAATACATGTAACATTGTATGAGGTTCAATGTCTAGCTTTTAATAGTATAGACCTACAGTGGGATCTGGTTCATTGGATCAACTCGGGACACGATCATTTCGGTCCTGGTTACCAGCTGACCCGATCAACATAATAGAATCTGTTTCATTACTGTAGGTTATGGTCCAATTAAGCTGTTGGTCCAATTAACGGAATTCAATTGTATTACAATTCAAAGGTATGTACATATTTATATTTCTTTTCTTAATATGAGCACCAGATAAATATTGAAAACTAGAATCAAGTCAGAGTAGTTTACAGTTTACACTATTTTAACATCGATGAAGTATCACCTAGCTTCAACAGTTTTAAAAAGGCACAGGATATTCAAAAAATTATTGTCGCCGTGTCAATAGATTCCAAGTTTGTTTTACGTCAATGGAGATATATGACTTGCCTGTCAATGCGTAGGTCTCTGTTCCCAAAGAGAAAGTTTCAATAGGGAAACATCTTCATTGGAATTCCCGAAAAGGCGTGTGAGAAAGAGAGCTGGAGGGAGAGAAAAAAAGAGAGAGAGGAAGAAAGAGAGGAAAGATAAGCTTTCAACAAGTAGGTCTATCAGCTATAATTGTAGATCAGCAAACTTGCAACACATCGTTTTGGAGTTTAGTTTTCTATTGCATTGCATTATGAATACAACAGCACAGAACCGGGTTCACTCCAGCAATGCATTGCAATCTCCTGGGACTCAATCACATTTATTTATCCATTTTATAGTATCTATGCATCAAAAAGAGGGGGAATTAAGAATAACTATACAAGTTCTATGACGAGTCATCACTGTAACATTAAGATTAAAAACGTCTTCAAAACAATGTAAGGGACTTCACAAACATACTGCACAGGGTCTCCACTTGCTGACATCCGGCCTTGCAGAAATTGATATTATTATAAAAACTCCATTGATCAATAGTACTGCAGTGTTTTCTCTGATTTCTTGGATTTCACTTCTTTTTCTTCGGTTCCAAAGTACTTCACGAGCCCATAGATGAGACCAGCTGTTACCCCTGCAGCCACTGCTATGACCATACCTGTCACCGCATTTTCAACCTTTGGACAAATAAAAATTACTATTATATGGCGCCGCGATTTGGATGCCAGGGAGATAAGCAAGACATGGTGACAGTTGGAGAGACTCGCCAAGAACCGAGATGCCTGGAGGAAGCTGGTTGGTGGCCCTATGCTCCAGAAGGGACCACAGGCAGAGATGAGATGATGATTATTGCCCCTTGTATTCTTGTCTTATTTTATCTTATCTTATAAAATACAGGCGTTTCTTCAAAAAAAGAATACAATTTCGTCCTACGTTTTTCATGTATTAATCTTGTCCTGCATGCTAATCATTGACTTAAAATATGCTAAGTCGTTGGTTTTTCTGTCTGATTCAAGCAACCAATTCCATTCTCTAATGGCACTGGGGAAGAAAAAGCACTTGTACTACTTTCTCCTAGCATATGGAATAAGAAATGTACCAACCTTGGGCACAGGCAAACCTGGTAGCCGCCTAGGGCTTCCGATTGGTGTGTGTGGGGGGGGGGGGGACTCGGAAAGAACTCAAAGGACATTTTTAGAGAAAAAAATGCCAAACATGAATCAAATCTCAAACATAGCAGAACTCTATGGCTCTGTGTCTACTAGCCTAGCTCTAAGTCTCTACTGGGATTAAAGGTCTATTCACAAATGTTTAGATCTACTTGTTAGATTACATATGCTAGAAGACCTTTGTTTCTTACTTTTGGTGAAATGTCGAAACGATATTTCTAGTCTGGTGATCATGTATAGTCAATTTGGTACATTCATGATATCGGCACTATATGAATTTAACTTATTTGTTGATTTAGATATAGATATAGGAAATTTTTTAATCAATTGCGTTTTTTTTTTATTTTAATTTATTAGTTATACAATTTCATTTGGGAACCACACTATTCACTTTACCTAGGGCCTCCGATTACCTAAGGCCGGCCCTAGGTGGGAAGGGAATCGGCTACTAGTTCCGCATATACAGAGCCATGACACAGCTTATCTTAAGGATTAAACATGAAAAGGGAAGATACTGTGTCTTATAGACCCAGGTCTTGATCTAAGTGTAAGATAATATCTCCTTGAAGAATATTGCCACACTTGGCCATTATGTCAATAAGAGCATTTGATTTGAAAATATTTCGAATACTACTAAAAGCTTAAATTCCATGAAAAGATATATGGCTCTAACAAATTAACTGCCAGGTCTTGAATCCAATGGTGTTTACGAATTTTAATTCAAAGATTTTGATCCAGACTTTAACTGGAGCTAAAATTTATTTTTTTTAATCTCAACGTAACTCTCTCCTTAACACCCCCTTTTCCCCTTCCTCCTCTCTGAGTCTCTGACACGACAATTTAAAAGCATCTTCCTGTTTACACAAGTTTATGTTTCCACTAGCTAGAATGACGTCACCCCTTGATGACGACTTTTAGACGTGTTTCCCGCTCTTGGGGTTTTTCAGGTAATTTTACCAGGAGTCATCTTCATTTTGCTGACATGTTTGTTTTTAAAACCTGGTCTGCCTTCTTAAAGCAATAAAATATAGTAACATAGTAAGACCAGACAAATCGACGTGACGAAATGTGGTGCGTTATCACTCCAACAGATATGCAAGTGTAAAAAGGGAAGATTGATCGAGATGTTTAAAATAGGTTGACCAACTTGTCAATGTCAAGGACGCCATACTGAAAGATCAATGTCGATGATTAAATTTAAACACAATAATACTTTAAACACTTCCTTATTATTTCTCACTTTCAAATTTCGTAAGTATGTCCTGTAAATGAAGAGTGATTGTTAGTTCTGCGTTTAGTTTTGTTGTTGTTGAATATTTACCGATTGCTTTTTTAAACTTTGTTTTGTTATTACAAAACCATTTCTCCCATTAACTTCACTTCCGGCAGACTTTTAACCCTGGGTTCTTAAAAGAAGTTGTTTTTAAGTTTCCTAAAATTGTCGTCTGCTCTAAAAGTATCTTTACCTGATCACTTTTGCACTTCCCGTATCGACACCAATTGACAAAGTGTTCGCAGTTTGAATAAATGAGGTTGTATCCAACTTCACCTAGTCGCTGGGTTGCATTGCTGACCACAGTAAATGGGTCATACGCTCTGAGGGCAAAGAAAAAGCAGCTATTAAAATAGGATAAAAGATAGATAGATAGATAGATAGATAGATAGATAGATAGATAGATAGATAGATAGATAGATAGATAGATAGATAGATAGATAGATAGATAGATAGATAGATAGATAGATAGATAGATAGATAGATAGATAGATAGATAGATAGATAGATAGATAGATAGATAGATAGATAGATAGATAGATAGATAGATAGATAGATAGATAGATAGATAGATAGATAGATAGATAGATAGATAGATAGATAGATAGATAGATAGATAGATAGATAGATAGATAGATAGATAGATAGATAGATAGATAGATAGATAGATAGATAGATAGATAGATAGATAGATAGATAGATAGATAGATAGATAGATAGATAGATAGATAGATAGATAGATAGATAGATAGATAGATAGATAGATAGATAGATAGATAGATAGATAGATAGATAGATAGATAGATAGATAGATAGATAGATAGATAGATAGATAGATAGATAGATAGATAGATAGATAGATAGATAGATAGATAGATAGATAGATAGATTCTTAAAGAGAGAGGGAAAAGAGAAAATAAGAAAAAAAACTTTGTTGCAATGGTTTTATTTTGAAATTTAAAAATGTTTTAAACGGTCATTATGGAGACCATGATTCGAGCATTGATCCGATGTGATATATAAGGCTACCTGATACTGGTTTACATATCTCAAACACTGAGATAATTATTTCATAACTTTAAAGGTCACACTTTGGGTTTCTATATTTAAAGATGGAAATGGGCGTCATTCTTAGGCCTACGATTTCAACTACATCAGTGTTTCCCAAAGTGTGGTTCGCGTACCCACAGGGGTACGGGAAGACTTTGGAAATACCCATTTTTTATGTTCTGTTAATCAATTAAAGTATGGGCGGGAGTGGCCAATCGAGGGGTACTCAGCATTACAAAAATTATAAAAGGTGTACATATAAGTCAAAAGTTTGGGAAACACTGAATTGCATAAAAGATTCTCATTTAAGAAAACGGGCTAGAGGAAGCCTGATTCAAATAGCTAACATCAAAACTTCAAGCTAAATCTGATTTGCTACGCCCACGCTAAAGTAAAGTTCCCCTTTCAGACCTTGTGATCTATAGGGCAGGTGATGTAAAGGCCTTCTGTTTCTTTGGCCTACGGTTAACCAGGGTGTCATGTGGCCAGCACAACGACCAACCGCCTTTACTTTTCCCCAACTAATGTCAGGTACCCATTAATGCTGGGTGGACTCAGAGGCGTCCAAAGATCCCCCCCCCCAAAAATATATCTCACGTTAAAGTAATCAGCTTAAAATAATTTGTTGACCCCAAGCTAGTTCAGACTTGAATGATCGGGACATCTAGAAAGTCTTTTATGACGGCCAGCTACACTCTAAAAAAAAAAAGCAAAATATGAAAATACTTTTTTTTAAGTCTATCCATCTATCTATCTATCTATCTATCTATCTATCTATCTATCTATCTATCTATCTATCTATCTATATCTATATCTATATCTATATCTATATCTATATATATATATATATATATATATATATATATATATATATATATATATATATATATATATATATATATATATATATATATATATATATATATATATATATCCATCTGTCTACCAATCTATCTATCCATCTTTCTATCTATCTATCCATCTATCTATATCTATCTATCTATCTATCTATCGATCGATCTAAAGGGAAAAATCCACATTTACAACTATCTATCTCAATATTGTAGAGGTTATTTACCTTTTTTGATATCAAACAAAATCATTCATTACCAATTTTTAATTGACTTATTAGTTACTTTTTGAAAATTGATTCATGTTCTTTAGGTACAATCAATAATTGTTTTAAGTTTCAAATTTATCCGAGAATAGGTGTGAGAGAAATAACGAATTCCTATTTTTTTTACTAGACAGACAAACAGACAGACAGAGTGGGTTGATGTAAGCATTTTAATTACAACAAGACTTCAAAGATTTACTCAAGTTTTGAATCAAGACTGTTATCAATATACGCTTTGCTGTCGTCAACAACGCTCCAGAAATCCTCTATACATATCTCTGCCTTGCTAAACTGAACGCCAGCGATACTGAAGGAATAACCTATGTGTACGTTGGCGTTGATACCGTCGTTACCTCGACCTGCCAAGTGAACTATCTTACCCCGCCCTGAAGTAGAATAAACGTTATACATCATTAGAGTATATACACATCATAAGAGTTGTAGATCACAACATATACATCATTAGAGTTATAGATACAAAATACACATCATTAGAGTTATAGATTTTTAAAAATGCATATCATTAGAGTTATAGAATTAAAATACACATCATTTGAATTTTAGATCACAGTGTACACGTCATTTGAGTTGTAGATCCCAACCTAATGGTGAGACAATATTTGCTTACAAAGCTTCTATCAACTCACTCTGTCTGTCTGTCTGTCTGGTACAAAGTTTGTACACATTATTTCTCACACACTCGATCTCGGATCAAGCACACTTTTTTACCTGACAACACAAGAATCAATAATAATAAAAAAAACAATAACTTTATTGTTTTTAATTATTTTGTTTGGTATCGAACAAGGGAAAGAAATTGTACTTGTACTTGATGTGGTAGTATAGGCTAAATTAGCCCCCTTTATACTTTGCTTTAAGGTTTGAAACTAACGAGAGATAACTATAAAACCTTCTACTTTCGTAAGCACGTCTTTGGTACAGTGGTAAATGTTTTCTCTTAAGGATTCTTGAGGAGGCCAGAGCCCTCTAGTTCGAATCCAGGTCGTTAAACTTTTTTTTTTTTAAGACTTTTTTTTTGTGATTTTATTTCATATTCCGATCTTAGGCCTTATCAGTTGCTATTGTTGAGCTTATGTGCAGGGCTGAAAGAAAAATCTATATTTTCCTATAGTTTATCATAACTTTCATTACTTACGAAGGACAGCCCTGTACATTTGTTTAGTAGCCTACCTCATAACTTCATAGCGCAATATTTAAATTATATTTCTATTTCTTAGGCCGAAAAACAAATGTTTAAGAAAACTTAAGAATTGTTAAGACTATCAAACATTTAAAAAGTGCTCTAGTTTAGAACATTTATTTCTGACACCAATTATACCATCCTTAGGCTGGTTGCCTGGTCGTGCGGTATGCGCTTTATATTCATTCGGTTGTCTCGGTGGTCCCGGGTTCAAACCCTGCCTGCTGCCATCCCCCGTCGTTCAGCGGAAGGTTTGGTCTAGAAAGTTGATTATTTTTAACTCTGAAGGAACATCCGAAACAAATAAAATATTTGACAAAATCATACAAATAAAGCAAAATGATAAACCTCATAATATACTCCTTTGTAAATTACTTCCTTCTAAATTACGAACTCTGTTTATAAACAGTAAAACACAAGTCTGTTCTGTTCATTTACATGAAAACAAGAAAATAAAAAAAAACAACCTTTGTATCTCATATCTATCATAGGCCTATATATCTGTCATGTATCTCAAAGCTGCAAGATTCATCTCCCTGTTTCTAAATAAAACACAATTTATTAAATTTGATAATGTTTTTATTGATTGGTGTATTGTCATTGACAATGACTAATTGTACAAAGTTTCAGCTTGATCCGAGAATGGGAAGTGGGAGAAATAACGTGTACAAGAATCCACCAAGACACAGTGAAAAGAATGTGACTCTAAACATTAAATTATAATTATAAAGATAAAAAAAAAAACGTTTGCTTACCTATGTGTATTCCCCAGTGTGAATAAAACCCTCGATCAAACCTCACACGATCTCCAAGCTTGAGTCTTTGCAAAACTTCTAAATTGTGTTGATAGTTAGGCCTACTTTGTTGAGAACTTGCCATCTCTAAAACAGAACAACCTCCAATACAACTTGTCAGCTGCTCGCTTTTATACTTTAAATTTATGTGAGCTCAGATAAGTCTTTTACTTCTTATATGGAAATAAATGTCTATTTTTATCTTGTTACGTCACAGGGAAAGTCGATCGTTATTTTTAGAATGTTTCGTGGAGACCCGTAGGTATAATATATCTATAGGTCTATGTGTAGAACGCTTTGCCAACGTTTGTACCATCTGTGCGTAGATCTAGGCCTATACACAGTGGCGTAGCATCCATGGCGGTTCGTGCGGTTTGCTGTCGTTCAGATTTATCGACGGTCGAGATGAACCCTGCCCGCTTCCATCCCCCGTTGTCTTGCGGGAGGTTTGGACTAGGAAGTAAACTATCTTCAACTCTGAAGGAAAATATGGAGTTGAAGCTAGGTGAATTACAGAAATGGGAATCAAATTGGAGCATGTCTTTCCACCCAGAAAAATGTCAGTTGTTAAGAGTAACAAAAAAACTAAAACAAATTAATTCCACTTATCTTATTCATGGCAAACCAGTAACACAAACTAAAAACGCAAAATACCTAGGTGTTATAATAAATGAAAAACTATCATGGAATCCACATATTGATGAAACTACAAAAAAATCAAACAAAGCATTAGGATTTATTAAAAGAAATTTCTATAAATCAAATAAGAACATAAAACTAAAATGTTATTTAACCTTGGTTAGGCCAATAATAGAATATGCATCCTCCGTTTGGGACCCCTCAACTCAAGAAAACATTAAGAAACTGGAACAGACACAAAATAGAGCAGTGAGATTCATAACAAACGAATATTCACATTTGACTAGAGTAACACCTTTAGTAAAATCACTAAATTTAGAAAGCCTTTAGGACAGAAGGCTCAAAAGTAAAGTAGCAATCATACATAAAACACTGAACCATAATCTTCAAATACAAAAACAAAATTTAATAAAATACTCTGAAAGACACAAAGATAAAGGCACATTCCTCGTCCCATATGCTAGGACAAATTTGTACAAATACTCCTTCTTCCCTAGTGCTATTAGAGCATGGAATGGGTTGCCTGAGCTAGCCAGGAAAACCAGTGACTTGGCAGAATTTAAGTCATTGGTTAATATGCATGACTAAATGCATGACGCAATAATCTTTTTTTGAAGTAACGTCTGTATTATATAAGATAAGAAGGTGCTGAAACAAATGTGATACATAAATATATTAGACCTAAATGGATAGCAGCACCTGGGACCAAGTTTTTAGAGAGAGAAAGTAGTGAATTAAAATGCTACGAATGCTCCGACCGAGGCTCGAACCCGTGACTCTGGACTCGACACCACCGCCTAGCGATAACGCACCAAGCGAACTTAACCTCTAGACCATCGGAATGTCCAAAAAAGCATTCTTCTGATCCCGAGTCATTTCGCCCGTATGCAGAGTCACGGGTTCGAGCCTCGGTCGGCGCATTCCCTTATTTCCGTAGCATTTTAATTCACTACTTTCTCTCTCTACAAACTTGGTCCCTGGTGCTGCTATTCATCTGTCTAATATATGTATGTGTCAACTCTGAAGGAACATCCGAAACATGTAAAACAAACATTTTTTTTTACACTTAGTTTGGCGAGGCAACCATGATTGTGTTTGAGCAACAGGAATGACTGAGAATATTATTAGCTTCCTTATCTGACTACAGCAAAGAGACAACTTAATACGCAGAGACAACTCAAAATCTTGTGTTTTACTGGACTATCGATGTCATTGTTCTCATTGACATGTCAGATCTCATGGGCATAAAAACATTGTTATGTTTCAGCCGTTAATGCACAGTTTTCATTTCAAGTACCGATATGATGCCAACACACTTCTAGTCTCATCTGACCCATGATTTTCCCATTTTATATTGTTCAGAGATGTAGTCCTTCAAAGAAGCCTTTCATTAAAACACTTTTTAAGTCGAGATTTGGCTGTTTCTTTTTTATCAATTTTTACACAATTGTCCCAGCATGCACTTTGTTCAGCAGAGCGGTTCACGACGTTGCAATTGACGCAGTTATGACACAGAGGGGGGGGGGGCGCGGTGGCTGAGTGGTAAAGCGTTTGGCTTCTAAAACGTGGGTCCCGGGTTCGAATCCTGGTGAAAACTGGAATTTTTAATTTCAGGATCTTTGGTCGCCGAGTCCATCCAGCTCTAATCGGTACCTGACATTAGTTGGGGAAAAGTAAAAGTGGTTGGTCGTTGTGCTGACCACATGACACCCTCGTTAACTGTAGGCCACAGAAACAGTTTACCCTTAAATTATCTGCCCTATAGATCACAAGGTCTGAAAGGAAACTTTACTTTTTTTTATGACACAGAGCAGTTGGGCTTTCCATTGAGCGAGAAACAGCCAAACTCTAGTAAAAGATGCGCTGTTCTTATCTTACATATAGGCCTACAAGTTACTACAAAAAAAAAAAAAGATAATTTCGTCTTGCATGTTTAATCAATTACTTAAACTCTGCTAAGTCATTGGTTTTCCTGGCTGATTCAGGCAACCCATTCCATTCACTGTGACACTAGGGAAGTCCAGAAATATGAAAATTTAGCAAATAAATTATTATTGATTTATTTAAATGTTAAATTATTTAGGCTAAATATGAAAATTTAGCAAATAAATTATTATTGATTTATTTAAATGTTAAACAATGGATACATTATCATCCGAGCATTGTTTTTATCTTCTATAATTTGTCTGCATTCGTCCTTACACCCCCCCCCCCCCCCCCGCGTCTTCTTTTGTTTAAATCCAACCACCCATAGTTCAACGGTGGTCATAGAACTTAGATTATATTTGGTATAAATGTTTAATAGTGATACACAGAGAAGTATATTCGGAATGTATAATGTGTACTAATAAACCATTTGTTGGTTAATAATGTTAAGATGTTGTACAACATTGAGTCATTATTGCAGGGGTTCTTAACCTGTGGGTCGCGACCCCTTTGGGGGTCGATTGACGATTGGCCAGGGGTCGCCTAAGACCATCGAAAATGTGGATTGTTATTGTCTACTCTTCTATTGCTGTATGTGTGTGTGGGGGGGGGGGGTCGCGGCAGAGTGGTGGATTGTAAAAAGGGGTCGCCGAGTTTAAAAGGTTGAGAACCGCTGCATTATTGTGTTATTATTACTTGCATGGAGTCCTAACTAAATCAAGTATAATGACATTACTTATAGAAAAGTAGCCTACACTGCTTGCGTTGGAATGACTTTTTGTTAATATACAGATAGGAACAGACTACTCGATTTCTGTCACACGCCCATGGGCGTCTTCACTCATGAAAGTTCCTGATGTAGATTTAAAAAAACAACTTAAATGTGTACTGCTGGAAGGACTTTAAAAAAAATATATTTATTTGGTCTAAATCAATATTGATTATTATCAAATCAATTATTTTTGTGCTAAATACTAATTCGTAGGTGAACCAGCAACTTTCTGTACATTTAAAAATAAGTAAGTGTATTGTATCCAAATAGATTCACACAAGCCACGCGAATGCCATAATTCATAAATTAATTTTGTGTTGATCCATGTAAAAAAAAAAAAAAGTATAATATATATTATATATGCAATGTCAAAGGTTAGTACGCCGTACACGTGACGAGCAAGTGTGTATAGAACAAATATGTCTTTTGACATATCGCTTAATGATCTCCTTCATTGTATGGATCACTGTGCTCTTCATGCTTCTCTAAGGGTCTCACCAGCCACACATGGAGGAACAAATCTGCTGTGCAAAGCCCTCAGCCCTCCTCCCCTGAATGACATCGTGTTATGATGGGCGAACTATGTATCTGGCTGTGCTATTTATATTTCTCTCTGTTTCTAGAATTTCTTTTTACCTAGGAAGTATTTGGTTGACCTAGTTCCGTCATTCCCCCTCCTCCTATTTTTTTTTAACATTCGTAACACGTTCCTAGAAGTCTCACAATCTTTTTTTTTTCTTTTTTCTATAGTTATTTTTAGTTTCAGAGTCTCTCTCTCTCTCTCCAAGTTTGATTTTTTTTTTTTTCGCGTTGTCTTGTCCTGTACCTTCGCCCAGGCGCTCGCTGAGTCATGTTTGTAAAACTGTCTCAACCAAAAGTGAACAACTTCTCAGGTGTGAGGAATGAAACGGTTGCCACGGCAACGTTACAAAAACAGTCCAACACTGGTCACATAGAACATGTACTGAAACATTGAGCTCTAGAGGAAAAAAGCAAAGATGACAGAATGGACATGGACCCAGCTGGGAAAAAGAGGGGGGGGGGATACACAGAACAGTCAGATGATGAATTACTGTTGCGGCCATATGTTCCACTGGGAATCAAAAAGACAATCTAAGCATGTTTCCTAGGTATCCATTAAGACCTACTTGTTTAAAACTTTTTTAGATTAGTTTTTGATTTCTATTGTCGTGTTTGTGTTTGTAATGTTATTTCAGCGCCTTGAGCCTACATTTTGTTTGTTAACAGCGCTTTATAAATAAAATTATTATCATTATTATTATCCATAAATGCGTACTGTAAGAAAATAAGATAAAACTATTTTATTTCTTTTTATCCTACAACTTATTTCTTCTTCTTCTAGACAGATTTTTGCTGCTGAGCTGTAAGCTCTTTTGCAGACTGTGCCAAGGAAATATAGTGTGCTGTTCTATCCACAGTTCACAACATCCACAACATAATGGATCACAAAATAACACAAATAATCACTGTACAATGGATCCTTAAACAACAAATTACAACATAATGGATCACAACATAACAGAAATCATACATGACGGAAATCATAACATAATAGATCACAACATAACAGAAATGACAACGTAATGGAACACAACATAACAGAAATCACAAAGAATCACAACATAAGAGAACCGACAACCCGAACGGATCACAACATGATTACAGCAAGATGGATCACAACTTAATGGACCAAAACATAACATCAATGACAATCACAGACATATATATATATGTATATATTTATTTATTTATATAAGTATGTCTGTTATCACAATATAATGGATCCCAACATAACATGATTAGAGCTTAATGGATCAAAACAACTGGTGACAACATAATGGATCCCAACATAACATGATTAGAGCTTAATGGATCAAAACAACAGGTGACAACATAATGGATCCCAACATAACATGATTAGAGCTTAATGGATCAAAACAACAGATGACAACATAATGGATCCCAACATAACATGATTAGAGCTTAATGGATCAAAACAACAGATGACAACATAATGGATCCCAACATAACATGATTAGAGCTTAATGGATCAAAACAACAGATGACAACATAATGGATCCCAACATAACATGATTAGAGCTTAATGGATCAAAACAACTGGTGACAAAATAATGGATCCCAACATAACATGATTAGAGCTTAATGGATCAAAACAACAGGTGACAAAATAATGGATCCCAACATAACATGATTAGAGCTTAATGGATCAAAACAACAGGTGACAAAATAATGGATCCCAACATAACATGATTAGAGCTTAATGGATCAAAACAACACAAAATAATGGATCCCAACATAACATGATTAGAGCTTAATGGATCAAAACAACTGGTGACAACATAATGGATCCCAACAAAGGATGACAACATAATGAATGAAAACATGGCTGTGCTTCTTCTAAACACAAGAGACAAATTTCACAACAAAGGACACAATACTACAGGTGTTTAATTTTAGTTTAATAATAATAATAATCATAATAATTTTTTTTAAATGTTGCGTCATAGTAGGTATGAATATAAACTTAAGTGTTTAATATCAACGATTGTTAAAGTATTTTAGAATGAAATAATAATGAAAAAAAAAAATCCAAGAAAAAAACTTATTTACAAAAACAAAAAAAAAACTGTGTGGAGATATAAAATCTTTATGAAAATGTATAAAATCAAATTTATAAACAGTATAGGGCATAGATTGACATTATTTCTTATGCATTCATATGTTGATATTGAATCAACAACAAAGAGAAAGATATTCTGAATTCCTTTTAACAAATCTGTGTATCTTTAGATCTCAAGAATTTATTTCAACTTCATATGATTTTTAAATGTTTGATTTAAAAGTGGTGGAACATTATGTGTGGTGCCCCAACAGTAGAACATACTAAGGGATAGGGAAGGCATTGAAATAAGAAATAATATTAGATCTAATTATGCTTTAGTAAACAATTTTTATTAGAATAAAATTTCCTTGAAAAATAATATTTGTTTATGCATAAAGTATACAAACGAAAAAAATTATTTGATATTTTTGTGACATAATATCTAAGACTTTTAATTTTCATAGATGAATACTATAACAACACTAAAGAAAGAAAACAATGGTTTGATATGTAGATTGTATATACCGGTATTAATAAAGCTTTGAAAATATTTTAATACCATAAAGCTAGAAAGAAATTGGTTAATATACATATCACAATTAAAAATATGTTTAGTGATGATGGCCCCATCTGCACTGGGGGAAAAAAATGAGTGACGGAGTTGAAAGTTTTGGTTAAGTCTTTAGATGAAAATGAAGGTATCATCACTATAATTAAAACCTACTAGCTCCTACCATTGTATGATATTTTGTTTATGATATAGATTTAATGCGTTAGAATGTGTAATTTGCGTTGGGACGCTAGAAGCATTTTTTTAAATACTTTCCTATTAGAAGAGCTAATACTGTCTTATTCAGAAAGAGAACAAGAGCATGGTGACTATTTGTTTGGTAAAAACTAGTGTATAATTTTTTCAGTTTTCTATCTGATAATTTTTTTAAAAATAGGTGTCCATGCCCCAGTGTATAAGCCCCTACCCTGGAAAAGGAGTATTTTTCAATCTTTTTTCAATTTTACAGATATTAAAAGTATATATTTTGAAACTAGACTGTTAATTTATTTAGCATTAGATCTAATCTAAATTTTTTTTTTTGACAATTATTTCTTTGCGTAGGGTTTAAAAAGAGCTAATGGATAAATGTGGGCATGGTGGCTGAGTGGTAAAGTGCTTAGTTTCTAAACTGAGGGTTTTTGGGTTTAAATCTCGATGAAGACAGTGATTTTGAATTTCGGGATTTTTAGGATGCACCTGAGTCCACCCAAGTCCAATGGGTACTGGTTCCTGACATTGGGGAAAGTAAAAGCCGGTTGTGCTGGCCACATGATACCCCCCATTAACTGTTGGCCTTAGAAACAGATGACCTTCACATCATCTGCTCTGTAGATCACAAAATCTGAAAGGGGTACTATCATTAACAACTAGCATGTAATGGTTCAAATAAATTTCTGTAAAACCATCAGCTACTGAAAAGAAATGTATTTTTGAGATAAAGTGAGAGTTTTTAAAGAATTCTGTAATTTGAGGCTTTAGAAAGTACGGGAAAAGTTCTGAGGAAAACAGTCTATTCTAATGGACAAGCCTAAGAAAGTCAGAAAACATGGCATCACAGGGAAGTCTGAAAAATAACTGGGTTTTTTTTTAATTCAAGACATTGTCTTAACTGACAATAAAATACAATCATTTTTCTTAATAAATGTAATCAATATTCTACTTATTTTTTTTTTATGTAGAAAGGTCTAAATAATAAGACTAGTACATAGCTCCAAGCAATTCAGTTGTTATTGGCTAAACAAAAAAGAAAAATTTCTCAAAAATAATTTGAATTATGTACTTCAAATGCAGCTACAGCTTTTCACATTTTTCTTTTACATTAAAAAAAGAATATATATATATATTTATATACCATGGTACATTTAGCTGCAGTGTCATAAGGTTTCAATAGCCCATAAATGAGTAAAAAAAAAAATGGTTTGGAATTATCGTATTGGAATTGTATAAGTATTTTAAAAAACAACTGCGAAAATGTAATTGAAGCACTTGAAATTAAAATATTTTTTACAAATCTAAACATTATTTAAGTGTAGTACTTGTCTAGATTTTGTTCTCAATACGAACATTGTTGTTCTTATTCTTTACAGTGTATATAGTTTATATCACTTGTATGATTGTAAAGAAAGCACCCAAGATAAAAAAAAATGTACAAAAGATTTTAAATAAATATTAATACCGGTAATTATCAAGAATATTGCATTGTCAATTTTATCAAATATCATTATAAATAAATTAGAAAAAAAGTTAATTTTAGTTGTGTCCGCTGATATGAAAGGTTTACAGTGAATCAGGGTTGGCTAGAGCAAAAGTGTGAGATTACTTCCTCTTTCTTCTAGATATTTCACCAAAATAATAAAAAAATATTAAATCCCATAATCTCCATCACCACCAATAAAAAATTTCAAGGAGAAAAAAAAATGCAAATAATACAAATAAGAACCCCAATAACATCCAATACAAAAGAAGAAGCCTAAAAAATACAGATAGTTATAGATAATTAAGTTGTCATTTTTAAATTATTTTAGAAAACATCATTCGAGTATATCAGTTGTCCATTATTTTCAAATATTTATTGCTTTACTTATTTATTTTTTCAAAATTTTAAAATATGTATCAGCTACTGGGGGAAGTTATCTAAGCATTCCCTTTTCAGGTTTTAGAAATTAATTTCTCTCTTTTCTTAATTAATATCTTTTGATTCCTACATAACTTTATAATCTTTGAACATTCTTATCTCTGTTTTTATCTTTAAAACTTCTGGCAAGGGCATACACAAAGGCCAAGGCCAATCCTGTCGCTAAGGAAGCTGCTGCACCAGTCAAAAAGTTGTCTACCTATAAACAAAACAAAATTAATAGTGTATAATAGCTTTGAGCTATGTATCACCATCTTTGGATTTGGCATACAACTAAAATTGTTTAAAAAAAAAAAAAACAACCAACTACTGACAGATCTTATGCTATTAGATCTAAGCTTTTCCAGCATTTTCAATAAGGAACATAATGTTATAAACCTGGTGGTGGCACAGATGGGGGTAGTGGTGTAAGTGTAGTCAGCCGACGCAAATCGCCCCAGGCAAGCGCTAGACGAGCGGTCAACCGTGACGAGTTACGACGATCGGCCGTGACGAGTGTCAACAAGAGGGTTCGGGAAGAATCGCCGTCGTGAACAGAGCTCAGTAGCGTCACGAGAATTGTAGTCATCTGACCACCTAGAAACGCCGAGCGGCGTTCTGTCCGGTTCGAGAAGGCCAGTAGGGACCCTATATAAGAGCGGAGCTGACGCAGTCAAGACGGTTCAGAAAGCGGGTTCACGACAGGAGTTCAGAACACGGTCGACTACAGCACAGTTCAACGGTGTGGTTCTGTACGGAGCATTACGACGGTTCAGTGCGGAGTACTGTCAAGTACAGTTGAGACGAACGGCGTCTTGATCTTGGTCTGTGATCGAGTCCGACACAACGAGCCCAAGTGTGTGAAGTCAGTCCCGAACTGTTGAACCCAGTGCAAGCCCGGAACAGGACGGAGAGGCCAGTGCAAGACTTGATACGGCGGAACGGTGTTATCGGAGAGATATTTGTTATCGAAGAGCTATTTGTACTGTTCTACGTGCTGCCAAAAATAACAGTATTGGCTGTTATTTATTGACATTAAACCTTTACGTTATTTTGGAGCCCTGAGTTGTCAAGTTCTTTAAGTTGGTGGTGTAAGGTGCAGTTTGCAGAGAGCCTGGATAGTGAGATTCATAACAATAATTTCATTTTTCCCAACTTTACTAAGATGGCTTTACAAAATAATGTACCATTAGGGCATGACTAGGCTGGGGCTTTTTTTTGGCTTGGTTAGCATTTGATCAAGACACTGTTGTGCTTCAACATTAGTGAAGTCCACAACAGCTTGAGTAGTAAACACCAAGAATACTCTTGACATCTTTAGTAAGAAGGTTTTATTCACTCTGTCAAATGTCATTTGGTAGCACCAAATCTAAATCTTTCTCTCTTGTTTACAAACAATCCTATATTGTCACAACTCTATTGGTTCTAGATTTCGGTCTTAGCTCAAGATATCCCATGCTATTGTTATTGTGCCCTTATAGTATTTTTATACCCATTGTGTTGGGACAATCTAAAAATTGCTTCCAGCTTGCTTAAGTCTTATTCTTACCATCTATATTAAATATACAGTAAGCCATAATCCAGGATGATTAACAATTTGAAAATCAAATCCTAATACCAGACAACTACCCAGTCAGAAGCAGAACTAATATTTTTGTTCAAAAAGTTCAGTTCAACTAAAGTTGTTTCTTTTTCTTCTTTATTCTTTTACCATTAAGTTTCATATTTTATTGTGTTTTATTTCAATCAGTAGTCAACAGTGACTCAGTGAAAAAAAGCTGCAAAAACTGTATTTAAAAAAACGCAGAAAAACTTTAAATCTAATAATACCTGATCACTTTTACTCAATCCATAACGGCAAAAATTCGCAAAATGTTCACAGTTGGAACAAATCAGATTGTAACCTTCCTGGCCAATTTTCTCGAGGGCATTTTTGACAATGATATCTGGCTGTAAGGCACTGGACAAAGGAAACAAAGGAATGCAAATAATTAGTCAGAGTAAATATGTAATAGAAAATTAAATTAAACACAGTGTACTAGACAGGAAAGAAATGGGAAGCCATTAAAAAACTAGCAAGAGGCAGTGGAGTGGCGTGTTTTTACTGAGGCCCTATGCAGGGGTGTTCATTTGGGGGCCCGGGGGGCTTGACCTCTTTTTGGGACCCCTGCATTTTGTGTAATATTTAGTGTAAAAAACAATCATTTAGGGAGGCCCCCTCAAGTGGGGGCCTGGAGGAATTTTCAAATTCTCCCCCCTCCTCCCCCACCCTAGCTATGTCACTGGCCCTATGTTCCACACATACAAATACAGGATAATTGTAGATGGGCCAATAGGCAAGTCAAATTAAAGCTAATAAAGAAGGAGGCAGCATTTGCCGAAATTATTCCAGTTAATAACAAACTACACAAGAGGTACCTCCACTTCTTGTCCCTGTCGTTGTTTATAAATGCCTTGTCCTCTCCCACAACATCCCAGAAATCATCGACTACAACTCGAGCCTTGTTAAACGTTTTGCCTGAAATAGTGAACACATGTTTGGCTTGGATATTGCCATTGATGCCGTCATTGTCTTCTCCTGCCAGATGAACTATTTTCCTATCACCTGTGGAGACAGAATATATGGACAGAATGTAGTGTTGGTTACTAGGGGCTTTCTTTTAAGGTTTTTATTTTTTTCTTATTTGCTGATTTTTTTACAATAAAGATATCTCTGCAGTAAAAAAATACTGGACTAAGCAAACTATCTGGCGCTCTAAGGCATTATCTCTGCACAACAAGATACGAATCTATAATACAAACGTTAAGTCTGTCCTCCTATACGGTTCAGAAACTTGGAGAGTCACTAAAACAAATATGGAAAAGCTCCAGACTTTTGTTAACAGATGCCTACGCTGGATATTAGGAATTAGGTGGCCAGAAAAGATAACTACTATCGATTTGTGGGAGAGAACTAGACAAAAGCCCATAGCTCAAGACATCACAAAACGAAAATGGAGCTGGATAGGACACACCCTGCGAAAACCAGCTACCAATGTTGCAAGGCAGGCACTTGACTGGAACCCACAAGGAAAGAGGAAAGTGGGCAGACCCAAGCAAACCTGGAAGAGGTCAGTCATCAGTGAATCTGAGGGTACTGGAATGACATGGGAGCAGATGAAGAAAGCTGCTCAAAACCGAGTTCGGTGGAGAGGTGTGGTTGCGCCCTATGCTCCCCTGGGAGTGCACAGGATTAAGTCAAGTAAGTCAAGCAAAATAAATTTATTCTAGAAATGTTCTGATTGAAGATCCACATGAAAAGTCTTATACAAAGAGCAACAAAAACCACACACACAACCTAATCATATCTGAATGCACTTTTTCAACAAGATGTCTCAGAAAAGAGAAAAATCTTAGAAGACAACCAACACCTTTTCCTTCATACTTTATGTGAAGAGAGAGACTTCTGTTCATTAAGGCAAGAAATAAATGGTACAAATAATCCTTTGTTCCTTATTCTGTATCATTACTACTCATTTACAAGGGAACATGAACAAGATTAAAATATCTGTGTTTAGTGACTCAATGATTTTCTGTGTGTTGTGTCTGTTCACTTTTGTAGAATGTGGATGTTTTTAATTAAAAAAGAGAGTCCTTGTAATCACAACAAATTTCCAATTTGGATCAATTAAGCAAGTCTTAGGCTTACAATAAGTATTGAATATCTTTAGAATTTAAAAAGAACATCAGGATTTGAACAAAGTAATAAAACGTTATTCAAGACTTTTGTCACTTTCAGCATGTGAATGCAGGGCATATTAAATTAGTAGAGATTTGAGCGAACATTATTTTTGGTGTCATTGGTCAATTTCAAACAATAACAATTAGACAAGAAAAATGGCTTCTTCTCAGCATGCACACTTATTTATCATATAAATTAAATAACTTCTTTCAAAGAAGATGATAATTAGGCCCAAGGCGTACCTATTTACATAACACAACAATAATTTTAATACAATAAAATGTAAAGTTTACTTGTCCAAGTTCAGTAATTACAAACAGAAAATAAAAGAACAAGTTAAAAACTACTTTTATATTTTTTTTTATAAATAAATTATGCACACTTAGGAAGATATATAACTTTAAACATCATTTGCTGTAAATTCTACTCATATAATAAAATAGATGAAAATATTACAAGCATTTACAAGCTAAGTACTATACACTTTATTTTAACCCATAATCAGTTGATGTTTATAGGGTGTTTATCTTATTCCATGTGCTAAGACAAATTGTAACAAATGCTCCTTCTACCCTAGTGCCATTAGAGCAAGAAATGGATTGCCTGAATAAGCCAAGAAAACCAATGACTTAACATCCACGATTACATTGACACATGGACGTAATTAGCTGGAAGGAAAGTTTGTAATTTGTAAGATCGAGAAGATAGGATGTAAGTCATTACATGGAATTGCTCGAATGTTTGTCGGAAGTGGCTTCACAAAGAATTTCAAGTTTTTCCAAAGGCTTCAAGATTTAAAAGTCTCTATACCAACTAGCCGTTTGAGCTTAACATCATCTGCTATAAAGATCTCAAAGTCTGAAAGGGGAACTTTACTTTACTTTACCAACCAGCTATATTTGGGTATCTGATATCTATTAGGCTGACTCAGGCTGAGCTCAGATGACTCGATGATTGTGTTGGTTACAGAAGCATACTATGAACACCCAACCAACAGAACATATCAAAAGGAAAATGTTACTAATAGTCTAAAAAATTTAATTATAGCTTTTATATAGCGCTACTTTCATGCTTATAGGATGCTCAGAGCGCTATGGTCCAACCTCATTTGTGGATCCAGTGGGGGAGTTGGTATCTGGGAGAGAGTTTTCCGTGCTGCCTTTAAGCGCTCAGTAAACACAACTCTGCTCGAGCTGGGTGTCGAACCTCGAGCCCCCTTCACAGGTAGCCAGGCCAAGTTCAAGCGTATGTAGTCTCTCAACCACACTTCCCACAAGACTATAAACTTAGAGATGTGACCAGATGAATGAATCTAGAAAATAACTTATTCAACAATGCATGGCACTTTAAGTCACTTATGATCTTATCATTAATATAACTTTAAAAAAAAAAATCATGGCTAACCTATATAAACACCCCAATGAGAGTAAACTCCTCTTTTGAACTGTACTCTGTCTCCTGGTGTGAGCTGCTCTAATATTTTTAGATTATGTTCATAGTTTCGCCTTTGCCTTTGTTCTGAACAACCAGCGTGACTAGCCATTTCTCATCTAGATCTAATTGTAGACTCGAGTTGTAGAACGTCTAGATATATCTAAAGAAATAAGACAATTATAAAAAAAGTATATTCATAAGCAATATTGCTTAAACTTAATTTGTCTTATTATATGATAACTTTAATTATTATCACTTGATATTTTTATTATTATTATTATTGGATCTTATCTTATCTTATATAATAGATAAGATACTTCAATAAAGAAGATGATTACGTCCTATGCGTCATGCATTCAGTTATGCATATTAACCGATGACTTAAATTCTGCCAAGTCACTGGTTTTCCTGGCTAGCTCAAGCAACCCATTCCATGCTCTAATAGCACTAGGGAAGAAGAAGTATTTGTACAAATGTGTCCTAGCATATGGGACAAGGAATGTGCCTTTATCTTTGTGTCTTTCAGAGTATTTTATTAGATTTTGTTTTTGTATTTGAAGATTATGGTTCAGTGTTTTATGTATAATTACTACTTTACTTTTAAGTCTTCTGTCCTGAAGGCTTTCTAAATTTAGTGATTTTACTAAAGGTGTTACTTTAGTCAAGTGCGAATATTCGTTTGTTATGAATCTCATTGCTTTATTTTGTGTCTGTTCCAGTTTTGTTTTCTTGAGTTGGGGGGTCCCAAACAGAGGATGCATATTCCATTATTGGCCTAACCAAGGTTAAATAACATTTTAGTTTTATGTTCTTATTTGATTTATAGAAATTTCTTTTAATAAACCCTAATGCTTTGTTTGATTTTTTGATAGTTTCATCAATATGGGGATTCCATGACAGTTTTTCATTTATTATAACACCTAGGTATTTGCGTTTTTAGTTTGTGTTACTGGTTTACCATGAATAAGATAAGTGAAATTAATTTGTTTTAGCTTTTTGTTACTCATAATAACTGACATTTTTCTGGGTGAAAAGCATGCTCCAATTTGATTCCCACTTCTGTAATTTATCTAATTCTCTTTGTAAAATTTCTGTATCCTGTGTTGTTTTTATTGTTCTATATATTATGCAATCATCTGCCAATAATCTGACTTTTGTTCCTGAACTAATGCAATTTGGTAAATCGTTTATATTTATGTAAATTAAAATAGTAGTGGACCTAAGACTGTTCCTTGAGTCTGAATTTGTGATAGTCATAATCATAATTTTTGTTCACCTCCCTACATAATAGTCTATAATGACTCTATATTCATAATAATTATGATAATTAAATATTGGTCTATTAATTAATAAATTAAGTCTATACTAAACTAATACTCTATACTCTATAGTAACTCTATATATAGTCTATAGAGTTTAGTAAGTCTACTATTACTAGTGACTAGTCACACTAGTCTATTCTTAGTTTCTAGTTCTACTCTTAGTTACTCTAGATAATCTTAGACAATCTAGAAATAAATCTAGATCTAGTCAGTCTAGATTATTTTTAGTAATTATAGACTCTAGATTTAGTAGATTGACTAGTTGTGTAGTAGATTTAAGATTATATTAATTTTAACATAATTTTTTCTAAATATAAAAACGATCCATTATTGTTACTTGTTTTTTGTATGATTCAAATGACAGACATAGAGTAGATATCTAATTAGATTTAGATCTAGATAGATCTAAATTATTGAGAGTATTCTGAGTATTGTTGTAGATCTAGATCTAGTAGTCTACTTTTAGATTTTACTTAGCAGTGTTTGTATACAATTTCACAGGAAATACGTCACTAAAATGAAAACAAATAGATTTTAGATCACAGTAATCTGCTCTTTGTTTACATTTCTTCATTAGCAATACAGAAATGTATACTTTTTTTTTTCCAATGTGATGCAAACCATGGGTCAGGTGAAGCAATCTGTTTTATCTAGAACTAAGTCTGTCATAAACAGTAATTTACCCAGTAATTATTTCACATGGACAAAGAATGTCCTAAATGTGTTCGTAACTCGAATTTCCAGTGTATTTTATCATCAAACTAGTCAGAGTCTTACTT
Organism: Biomphalaria glabrata; assembly: GCF_947242115.1. Lineage (NCBI taxonomy): Eukaryota > Metazoa > Mollusca > Gastropoda > Planorbidae > Biomphalaria > Biomphalaria glabrata. The sequence continues at coordinate 5,487,871 of NC_074719.1, forward strand.
TTGAAATGCAACACTGTACAAGTACAACTAAAAGTAAAGGCACTAAAGCCACTAAAGGTAATCACTTTCTGGTAAGTTACGAATTTTAGTTTTATACTTCATATACTAGACTATATGATATAGATCTCTAGATCTACTTGTTATTAGACTAGACTCTAGATCTAGAGTAAGAATGACAGTTTCTAGAATCTATAGTATAGATCTATTCCATATTTCCTAATATAGGTAGAGAACAAACTGTAAAAGTCAGATTATTTGCAGAAAATTCAGACAATTGCATAATTAAAGAACAATAAAAATCACAGAAGACCACTGAAATTTTACAAAAAAGTGAAAAAGGATTAGAAGAATTGGGGAATTGGGAATCAAATCAGAGCATGTCTTTCCAATAAAAAAAATGCCAGTTATTAAGAAAAACAAAAAACAAAATTTAAAACAAATAAAACTACTTATTTTATTCATTGTGAATCTGTCACACAGACAAAAATCTCTAGGTGTGATAAATGAAAAGTTGTTATAGTTATGAATGATCATTTCTTTTCATTTTAACTTGCTGTATATTTCAAGTCCTGTTTGTCAAAATGCTTCTTCCAGTTTTGTTAAAAAATTTAAGTTTAATGGATTAAAAAAAAAGGACCCAACCAGGCTATTTAGCTGTTAGTTATGTTATTTTATATTTTAAATCTAATGTTATGAACGGCTAACCAAGACCAAGGATATTAAGACACCTTGGCCTTGCTGACATGATTCTCCCCCCTCTAAGATGTTGCAGACATTAAAAAAACATGATGCTGGCAAAAATTTTGTTGTACTTTTTGTTTATAACACAAGTAAAATGAAATCTGCGTACATTGATTGAAATGGCATTGAATGAGCTTTTACAAATTAATGAGTCGAATTACACTGCAAGGGAAATAACTGAATAATATGGTTATCCTACAGACAGAGTTATCTCTATTATTAGTGAAGTCCCATTTATGTGAGGTATCTCAGATTTTATGTCTGAGATTAAACATTTCTTTTCAAATGGTTTGGACTTGATAAGCTTATAGACATAAACATTTAGAGTAGAATTTTGTAAAATTGAAATTTAAACAAGGTTACAAAGACATGCAGTTTGTGTGGAAACATTAACTCAAAATCGGCCCCCGAAGTGGTCCACCCAGGCAGGTAAAAAGGCAAGTATCAATATTTTCAGAAAGAACATCAGAATTAAATTCTATCAAAGACAAATGACAGAGAAGAATGGAGAAAGAAGGTTGACAGATCTTGTGTGGTACCCCAGCGGCCCAGCAGACCGAAGGATAGGTGAAAGTGAATGTGAAGTTAGATGTGAACCTGTTGCACTGCAGTTTACACGATAATATGAAAACCTACTTATTAATTGTTGTTTTAAATTATGCCCAACGTATATGCATACTAAATAGATTTTTTTCTCTTAAAAAAAAAGTAAACATTATTTTTGGGTAAATGTAGTAGTTAGTAGCACAGAACTTACATAACCTAGCAATACAACTGTAAAAAAAAAAATATTTTTTAACAAAAAGTCTAATTGTGTGCATAAATGTGTTACAAATATGGTAAACGGGCATCTCCCCTACTAAAGAGCCTCCAGTGTTTGTTACTATTAATAGTGAATAGTTGTAAAAGTGGTATATTTTATGAAAAAAAACTGCTTGCATAAGTGATTTAAAAAAAATTTGATTTTTTGTCTTTAGAAAACAAAAAGACTAAGACTAAGACTAAGACTAAGACTAAGACTGCTTTATTGATCCTTACGGAAATTTGTTGTGATTACAAGGACTCGTTTCTCATATAAAGACAACACAACAGAAAAATACACATAAATACAACAGACAACATAAAGAGTTCATTCAGCGACTACACACAGGTATCTTGGTGCATTTCATGTTCCCTGATCAATGAGTGGCGGTGATAGAGTCTGACCGAGTGAGGTACGAACGAGTTTTTGTACCGCTCCGTTCTTGTTTTGATTGACAGCAGTCGCCCACTTCGCGACGACCTGGCGTAGTTCTGATGGAGCGGGTGGCCGTTGTCTTCCAAGATTTTTTCGATTTTTCTTAGGCACGTTTGTTCAAAAAGTTCCTTTAAATGTGGTAATGTTGTGAGTGTAATTTTTGATGCTTTTTTAATGATGTTTTCTAGACGTTGCAACAGTTTAGATGAGGCGTTGCCTTGCCAACAACTTATTCCGTATGTTAGCAGATTTTGTACAGTCGCGCCGTAAAATGTCTCAAGGATCTTCTTGTTTAATTTAAAACTGTTGAGTTTGTATAGAAAAAAGAGTCGCTGGGCTGTTTTCTTTGTCAGAGTTCCAAGGTGGTCTTCCCATGAAAGCTTGTTGTTGATGATAACGCCTAGATATTTATATGCCTTTACTTGTTCTATAGATATAGTGTTTATTTGCAGTTCACGTATAGTTTGTTTTTTCTTTCTAAAATCTATTATAAGTTCTTTAGTTTTTGTTACATTCAGTTCTAGAAAGTTGTCGGTGCACCAGTTTGTAAACTCTTCTATCGAGCTTCGATACTGAGTTTCGTCTCCTGAAATAAGACCGACTATGGCAGTATCATCAGCGAATTTAATGAGTTTAACTGAGTCATAGATGCTTCTTATGTCATTAGTGTAAAGAGTGTATAGTACAGGAGAAAGTACACAACCTTGTGGAGCACCCGTACATAGTACTCGAGTTGACGATTTGGTGTTGTTGACTTTAACATACTGGGGCCGTTGGGTTAAAAAGTTTAGAACCCATGCTTGCAAGTAAGGGCTTACATTTAAGTTACTCAGTTTGTTTATCATTAGATGTGGCTGTATGGTATTGAAAGCCGAGGAGAAATCTACGAAGAGGACTCGTGCATATGTTTTGGGTATATCGAGATGCTTATAAAGCTGGTCCAAAAGCAATAGAATGGCATCCTCAGTTCCTCTAGCTGCTTTGTATGCAAATTGGTGAGGGTCTAGGCTGTTATTGACTTTTGCTACAAGTTGTTTAAGGATATATTTTTCAAAACATTTCATAACAATAGGTGTTAGTGCTACTGGGCGGAAATCATTTAAGCAATCTATTTTTGGTTTCTTAGGCACTGGTATGATTTCTGAAGTTTTCCAGATGTTTGGAATTACGCACGTTTGCAATGACTGGTTAAAGATATGACAGAAGATAGAAGAAATTTGCTCCGCACATAGCTTGATCAGCTTGCCACTAATTTTGTCTGGTCCACAAGCTTTTGTTACGTCTACTCTTTTAAATAACAATGTCACTTCATCCTCCGTTACAAAATTGACGTAGGGCTCTTGTTTTCCTTTGGACAGAGTGTTGAAAAGTTCTTTGTGTAGATCAACAAAATTTTCTTTGTCAAAACGAGAATAAAAATAATTTAGTTCGTTGGCGAATTTCTCATCATCAGCCACTAAAATTTGTTTTCGTTTTGAGGCGCAGCCCGTTATTTTCTTTAATCCCTCCCAGCATTGTTTTGAGTTGTTCTTGGCAAAGAAATTCTCAATTTTTTCTTTGTATGTTTTTTTCCCTTCAATTATTGCTTTTCTCAGTTTATGTTTAGCATTTATAAACTCTTCGTTGCTAGCCTTATACTTTGTTTTCTTTTCAGTAATAAGGTGTTTGATTTTTTTGGTCATCCAGGGCTTATTGTTTCCATAGACTTGTATTGTTTTTGTTGGAATTGTTAACTCCTCGCAGAATGATAGATATGAGGTAACAGTTTCTGTTAGTTCGTTTATGTCTGGACAGTTCTCAATAAAGATTTCCCAGTTAGTTTTCTCAATGCATCCTCGTAGTTTTTCTACAGCCTCTTCAGACCACATCTTGACCGTTTTTATAACTCTCTTTGTAGTTTTAAGAGTAGGTTTGTAATTTGGTATAAGATGGAGTAATACATGGTCAGATTCTCCAAGTGGGAACAAACTTTTACATTTGTAAGCCTGCTTAATGTTTACGTAGCATTTGTCGAGCGTTCTGCCCTGCCTTGTGGGGAGGGAGACATACTGGCAATAGTTTGACAGTGTGTTGTCAATATTTAGGTTGTTGAAATCTCCAGTTACGATGCAAACAGAGTCCGGGTGTTTTGATTGTACATTGTGTAACACATCAAAAATTATTTCCGACGCAGTCGCTGTGTCAGCCGTCGGTGGTATGTACACAACAACAACACACACCTGGGTGAATTCTCTAGGCAAGTAGTAGGGCCTAAGTGCGACACACAAAAAAAAGTAGCCGTTGCTTCAGAACTTTGAATGGACTAAAATATTTTGATGTCGGATTTTCACTTTCTTTTCTAGTTTACGAGATCTAAACAGGACGGACGGACAGACATTCCACACAAAACTAATAGCGTCTTTTCCCCTTTTGGAGGCCGCTAAAAATTAAAACTCTACTCATATGTTTTAAAAAGTTGTATTTTTACTTTAGATTGTAGGCCTTGGTAACTATGGCTTTGACAAAACACGACACAGTGTTGGTATGAGAGCTGTGGAAATTCTGGCCAAGAAGCTTGATGTTAAGTGGGAACACCATCATGGGTTTATTGGCTCTATCAAGCTGGATGATATCTACCTCACTTTGTTTAAACCTAAAGCTTTAATGAACATCAATGGACGAAGTGTTGCTAAAATAGGTAATTTTTATTGTTTCATTCTTTGGTTATTGTACTAGGTATGCTAATGGGGACATGGTGGCTGAGTGGTTAAGCGCTTGGCTTCCAAACCTGGGGTCCTGGGTTCAAATCTTGGTGAAGACTGGTATTTTGCATATTGGGGTTTTTAGGGCGCCCCTGAGTCCACCCAGTTGGTCGTTGTGCTGATCACATGACACCCTGCTCATTAACTGTTGGCCAAAGAAACAGATGACCTTAACATCATCTGCCCAATAGATCGCAAGGTCTGAAAGGGAATCATTACTTAACTAGATATGTTAAGTCATATTTTTAAAATTTGATAAATTACCTTTAAGTAGAGCCAGGTTCTATTACGCCATCAAAATCATAGCTATTTAGTACTTAATCTTTAAATGTTAAAAAAAAAAATTAGTTACAAGTGCTGGTCTTAGATTATTCTAGGTACTATAATGGTTTAGGGTTACCAGACATCTGGCATATTGAGAACATGCCCTCCTTTTTTTGAATCATGTTCTCCATCTGGCAGACATTCGCCTCAATATATGTTTGTGCCATTGATGTACCACTACAAAAAGTAATATTGTCTAAGAAGTAAAATACTTCTTACAGTAGTTTTACAGCATTTGATTTACAGACATTTTGTATCGTAAGCCTAGATTTTTAAGTTTACTTTCTTTATGTCATCCTTTGTGAGATGTGCTCCTTTTTTAAGTCTTTTGGGCGTGCAGATTTCTGGTAACCTTATTAGGAAAATGGAGGAGTCTCTCATGTGCTTAGCCTTCAGTCTTGCCAAGATGGTGGAACCCAGGTGGGGCTCAAGGAGCCATACATGTCTCACTATAGGCAGATGTGATTGAATGATCGCCTAGTTGATGGGAGACCTCTGGACATACGGGTTAAAGTAAAGCAAAGTTCCCCCTTCAACCCTTGTGATCTATAGGGCTGATGATGTAAAGGTCATTTGTTTCTGTGGCCCACGGTTAACAAGGGTGTTATATGGCCAGGACAATGACCAGTCTCCTTTACTTTTCCCCAACTTATGCCAGGTACTTATTAGAGCTGGGTGGACTCAGAGGCACCCAAAAATCCTGAAATTAAAAATCACTCATCACACACAACCAAACCATTTTGGATACATTCAAGGACTCAATCTGAGTCTGTTGATGATAGTCCTGTTACAGGAATAAAAAAAAATGTTGCGTATATTGGCATACTTGGTGTTGGTAAAGTGAACTTATCATTGTCTATGCAGAATACATTTCTGATATACCAGCAATTAGTCTCACACTTTTATATTTAGTCCCAGTGGCTCAGGGCATCACTATTACAGTATAATAATTTCCCACACTTGTATCAGTATGCGACCTCAGAACGAGACAACTGGAGATCACTTACAAAGACCACTGGATACACATTTGAGACCAAAATAAAATCCACTGCTGAGGACAGACGCAGACAGCAAAAGAAAATCTTAATAGACCACCGGCGGACAATGATTATGCTTGCCCTGGATGTGGCAAAATATGTAGGATACAGCTGGGGCTGCGTAGCCACGGGAAATACTGCATTCCTCAAGCCTTAATATCAGTATTTGTAAGAGTCAGTTGCAGGTGCATAAAGATGTGCATCACTAAGTTTACACTTTTATAAGTTACCATTTCAAGTAAGATGTACAATTAAATCTTTGGTGTTAACGTATTAGATTTTAAGTGACTGGATACTTTTTTTTGTATATAATTTATATTTAAAATGCTTCAACTTTTAGCAAGACTTATTTATTTTAAAACTGTTTCAGCTCACCAACTGTCAGTAAAGTCTAATTGCATCTATCTCATCCATGATGAACTGGATCGTGTCCCTGGAAAATTTCATTTGAAAGAAGGGGGCAGTGCTGGGTAGGTACATGGGATCAATATTCGTTGTAATTATCTTTATTGTTGTTACTGCTTAGTTTAATACTTGCAACAGTATATTCGTTAGTTTATTTTGTGGCATTAAAACCCAGCAATGATTTCTGAACAAATTTGTTAGTTTATTTTGTTGCATTAAAACCCCACAATGACTTCTGAACAGATTTCACTTTGGTAATATCTCTTTTGTAATAAAAGCTGTTTATCAACTTTATATTGAAGACATTAATAGACACATTGGATGAATAATTTAAAAATACATTTTATTTACTCTTAAAAATCTTATAATAATTTTAAACATTTTATTTTTAAACAGAATCTCTAGTTTGAAGTTATAGTTTTGCTGCTAGCAACATAATTTACAACTTTATTCAAATGTTGAAGTTTACAGGCCATATGAATGTCTAATTTTTCTTGTTTATAAACATCAGCCTGTACGTTACAAACTTTTCAAACATGACCATTTAAGCTAGTGCAATGGTACTTCCGAATGTGATAAGGCTCAAAGTAGTGTTGAAAGCAAGTAGCAGCTTAGGAAGAAGCTGATTTCTTCAGCTATAGTCTATGAAGCATTACCAATTAGATATATTACTCTTAAATATTCTCAAATAAGACCATCATGCTGGGGTGTAACATAATGCAATTATATAATTCTATTGGATCATCAGGTTTTAAGTCACAAAATTATTGTCTCAATATGATCAGAATAACTGGAATCAGATTATTGCAATTACTATCTTATGCCCATGTTTTTACTGTCAACAAACACTAGTTTGTTTTTTATTTCATTTTAATCATCAGTCTATTTCTAGTTAGCTAATTAGTAAGTTCCCCTTTCAGGCATTGTGGTCTATAGGGCAGATGATATAAAGGTCATCTGTTTCTGAGTCCAGCACAATGACCAACCGCCTTTACTAGTTTCTAATGCCAGATACTCAACTAATGCCAGATACCCATTATAGCCTTCACCAGGATTCAAACCCAAAACCCCCGGTTCAAAAGCCAAGCACTTTACCACTCAGCTACCGCACCTCCAGTTAGCTAATTAGGAATTTTTTATTTCAACCATGTAATAATTATACTACTTGTTTCAGGGGACATAATGGTGTACTATCATGCATGGAAACCCTCGGATCTAAGGTACTTAATTTTGCAGCTTTTTGTTCAAAGTTTTCTGTCAGTAAATGTTGTATTAGTGCTATTGCTGTTTTGTTTTTCTTATGCATTTTACTGACCAACTTATTGCTTAGACATGCATAAAAAAATATTTTCAAGTTCAACAATTTGTGTTTTAGGACATGATGCGGTTAAGGATTGGAATAGGCAGACCTAGTAGCAAGGCCCTTGTGGTACCCCATGTTTTAGGCCAGTTTTCCAAGGAAGAATCCTCTCTTGTTGAACTCTCCATAAACCAGGGATTGCAATGTCTTTTAGATCATATCAAGAAAAGGTCGGCCTCTGTGACTCATCAGGTTGAAAGTGGCTCCCCAACAGCAGCACCAGACCCAACTGTAGCTAAAAGAGATGGTGCTAAAAATAGTTCACCATCAGAAGACACTTTACAAGCAAAAGATCCAACTCCAAGCACAAATGACTGTTTACATTCAGAGCATGATAAATCTAGTTATTGGGTTGTGGACAGACAGAAAAATATAGAAGTGGGTGAAAGTAAATGTGCTAACTCAGAAATAACTCCAGAAAGATGATATTCTTTGTTTTAGTTTGTTTGTTGTTTCTGTTTAAATATTATTAAGTACAGGTCACATGCTGTTTTCTCTCCTTAGTCTTGTAAAATGTTTTGTTTTTTTATTATTTAATTGTTGGAGACGCAGTGGCTGACTAGTAAAGCCTAGGGGTCCCAGGTTCAAATCCTGGGATTTTTCATTTTGGGATCCTGCATTAGTTAGAGAAAAGTAAAGGTAGTTGGTCTTTGTGCTGGCCACATGACACCCTCATTAACCATGGGTCACAGAAACAGATGACTTTACATCATCTGCGCTGTAGATTGCAAAATCTGAAAGGGGGAGTAAATATTTATTTAATCTTTTGGACATAAATATGCTGCAAAAGAGGGATGATTGTCTAATAAAGTCATATTACTACAGAGGGCTAAAATACTAACTAGCAGTCAAGTTACTAGATGTGAAGAAGCCAAGTGCATTTATGCATTCTACCATGCACTTATATTTATGTGTGCCAGATCATTGTCTTAAACACATGGCTGCATTTTTATATTTAAACGTTTGGAGTGAGCTTGATACAATGATTGAAGTTAAATGCCTAGATCTAGACCTACTAGATAGATCTAGATTTATATAGAGAGAATATAGAGGATTCAGCTATTTAGGCAAAAATGGCCTTCTTAGCCTGTACTTTATTATTAAATGTATTAAATGAATAAACAAAAAACAGAAACACACATCTAATCATGCAAACATACAATAAATCTAAAAGTCAGTGACCTAATTTTGGTTAAATAAGTGTGTTCATATTTTTATTTTTTTGTGTTCGTATTTATGCATAATGTGAAAACATCTTAATAATTTCATGTGAGGGGCTATGCCTAAGGATCTTAAAATTTAGTTAATGTTAATATAGAATTAAAATCTGAGTTTATTGATGTCAAAATATATAGACTGTCTGAAATAAATTATGGTGTCTGGAATCAAATTGTGTGTGTCAAATCTGTCTGAATTAAATGAAAACACATTGCCTCTTTGACCTTAAATATAATAACAAATATAGGTTAGGGTTACAAATATAAGTAGTCATCCTTATTCTCCTTAGACTAAAGAAGATTTTGATTCTTCATTTTCTTTTCTATGTCAAACCATTATCAAATAATGCACTGTCAAAATCAAACTTTAAAATTTTGGCCTATACGTGTCCAAATAGCATAAACTACTCTAGTAAGTTTTCACTTTTTTAAACTTAAGAAGTTACTATCAGTTACTATCTATTTATAACAGGCAAAACGAAAATAACTTTTTTTAAGCATTTTTAAATATTTCGATACACTAAGAGAACAAGAGAACAAATTATGTTAACAATATTTTCTACTAATTCAATCAAATAAAGAGGCCAATTATTAAATGGCCCACAAAATTTAAAGAACATTACAAAGTTATGCATTTTTTTATGCAGATATTTAAATTTCTTTTATAAATGAAAAACAAATTAATTTACTGGCAATGTTTTGCAATTTTACATAAGCTGAGGTTATGAACCATTTTATGTTTATGGCCCATTATCACATATAATGCAAGATTATTTACTGAGCAAAGAACCAAGTGTCAGTATATTAACATCAGTCGAAGAGCTAAATTTGAAAAGTCATTTAAAAACTAATTATGTATGACATAAAAAAAAATTCCAATGAGTTTATACAATTTTTGATAGAAATATTTACTAATTGAAAACTGAAGTTTTTGTGAGCCCTTTATATTATTCTTCACTTTCACCTATCCCTTAACTCTTTCTCTCCGTAATTATTTACCACATTCTAGTAGAGTCAACGTTGGTATCGTATGTTAGGAGAGAAAGCGTTAATCTGTGGGATAGCATGCGAAATTTGTCGACCATCTTTATCTATTCCTCTTTGTCTTTTGCCTTGGATAGAACCTCTTTCAATGGCAGGCCCGTCCATTCTTTTATGTTATCTTCCTGTCATTTTCTCTGTCTGCCTCTTCTTCTTCTTCCTTGCACTGTTCCCTGAAGGAATGTCTTTACAAGCCCCAAAGCCCTTGTAATATGGTTTTATTGTTATTATGGACAAAACATGTTTTAATATAAATTGCACTTTCAGAAGTTAGTTTCTAGATTACAAAAGAGCTGTAACAAGTCAAACAAACTAATAGACCAACACAACAAGCACATTTGGAACAACTTTATTTTTCGCTGCAAGTAATTAGTTTAGTCATTAATAGAATTCCTACAAAATATGAATGTATAATCTATATAGTATCAAATAAATGTATATACTGATATAAAAAAAAGAAAGAAAAAGTACTTAAATCTAGACATGGTTGGTATCTTAAATATAAGTCAGAAATTACTAAAAAACCTTTTTGGCTTGATATTGGAACCAGACTCCATGATAGGCTTCTTCATTTCCTGTTTGCTTGTGGCCTGGTGTATGCTTTCTTGTCCAAACACATGTCCAGTATACAGTAGAGACTACAGCAAGAAGAAAATTATATCCCTTAGTGTTATGTCCAATCAACAGACTAAAGCAACAAGAAAATTATATCCCTTAGTAAACAGAAGAGACTTGGACATCTATTCAAAAAAGATTCATAAAAAGCTTTAAACATAACAAAAACACCCTGGTTCACGATTTTAAAATTTTTACCATCACAAAGAAGATACAAAATACTGGACACTTAAACAGACACAAGAACTCTTTTGTTCCCTTAGCAATTAAATCATTGAATAAAATCCAATCCAACTATCTGATGTAAACTTCACAAATAATGTTAAAGTGAAACTGTGAAGGAATATTTTGTTTGCTTTTCCATAATTTACAATGTGTGCATTATACCAAACAAAACATTTTAACTTAACCAAAATATACATTCACACCAGACTCACTCGTAATTTACATGTGAAATGTTTATACCGGTATCAGACAGTTGAATTTTATTCAATAATTTGATTGCCAGGGGGACAAAAGAGTTTTTGTGTCTTTTTTTTGCTATCAGTGTTTTGTATCTCTTTTGTGATTAATAGAATCACAAAATCCTGACCCAAAGGATGATTTTTTATTTCTAAAATCTTTTTAGCTTTCTTATGAATGTTTGTCTCAAACAGCTGCCCAAATGGAGTTTGTTTTTTACCAGCAACATTTAGGATTTCATGAAGTTTATTTTTATTTTTGATATTCAGATTGCCTTACTAGGCAGTGATATTAAAACTTAAAATATTGCAGATGTGAGTGTGATAAAACATAGCCAAGGCCTTTTTGATAACATTAAATGAGGACATTTTTCTAAGTAATCGTAAGCTTTGCTGCCCTTTTTTGCTGATATAATCAGAATTTGCAGTAAAATTTAATTTATTGTCTAAGATAATACCAAGGTATTTAAAAGTTTAAACTATTTCAATGTCCTCTCCAGCTACAGAAACAATATCTTTTTCCTGCTTTTCCCTAGGAAAATCGATTATCATTTCTTTGTTGTTGTTTTTTTTGTTGTATTGTTATGTATAAAGCATAATAAAATTTTAAGACAAATTTCATCAAGGTTTATAAAGATTAAAATAATGCTTGTATAAAGTGTCTTACTTACTATAGGTGTACATTCGGTCTGGGTGCCATAGGTTTTAAGCAATATGCTGCGGTATTTGCTGTACTCTACTGATCGACTTATCTTCTTCATTTTGTCCAGTGCTGTAGGAATTTGATCAAGTGGTCCAGGTATCAGTCCTAAGTCACCTTTTAAATAATGGGGCCTGACATTTTTGCTGGTCCTAAGGAAATAGAAAAGCTTGAATTTACTCTCTTCTGTTTTTTGTTTCTTTAGGATTAAACCTGATCTTAAATATTTTCTGTTGGGCAAAGAGTCGAGCATACTACACTCCAGATGTATGAAAATAAAAGAATATAACATCAAGGAATTGATGGCTCTGTTGATTCATTTTTTGCTTGTGAGCCCCCCCCCCCCCCCCTTTGTCTGAATGAAAAAAGGCACATTTGTGCCCTCCCCTCACCATCAAGCTAAGAGTCTCAGAGAGCGCCATTAGCTTCCCCAACAGATCTGGAATGGAGTCCCAGAGCCAAATGATTTCTTGCATTTCAAGCTTCAGAAAAGCATCCTGCTAGCATCTACTGCACACACTTCATTATAGAAAAAAAAAAGCACAGGTCAAATAAGGACCAGGTGGTGAAGAGTGAGAGATGTCTGTAATGTGTTTGATTACCAAAAGATCCTAGCATTAAAAAATATTTAAAAAAACAGGTCTTTTCATGGGCTTGTTTAGGTCTGGAAAAAGATATCAACAGAACTATGGTATGACACTTTGTACTAATTCCACTATTCCAACAGGAATGAAACATTTTCAGTCAAACTTGTTGCAGGTGGTATACAAGGTCATATTTTGAAGAAGAGAAATTGTATCTTTATTTTGAAAGATATTTTCACACATTAGCCTTCATGTCCTTATTACTTCATCCACTTTCATCCATAGATGTATAACAACTATTCAATTATAACTTCACCTTTTTTATTCCTTGAAAAATAACCAGCATCACGCCCCTCTTATCACTATGTCTCACCCCACTAATTAGAAACACTGCCATAATTAGTCTACTCTACCATGGATATGTCAAGGCAGTGTATTTTTGTATCTAAAAAAAACAATAGAGAATGGTCAGTATCAATCTTGTTGACTGTTTATTAACATAAAGTGATTACTATATATATGTTGAGGTCCAATACATACTGTCACTTCGCTATAAACATGTTTTTTTCTTCTATGTCACCACTTTAGTTTATTTCAGCTGGGTCATTATAATATTGTAATATTACTATGACCTCCTTTAATCAAGAAGGGACAATAAATAGAATGAAAGCCCAGATATAAGCTTTGGTCAGAGCAATTTTACACACACACAGCAGTTCCCCCCATCTAATGAGTTGAAAGGAATGGTAGGTATCTGTTACAGTATGGGACCAGGTTGTTGCAGGTTGTGGCAGATAAAAACCCTGGGTAGTACAGATGAGGAATGACGTGAATAAGAAGTAACAAAAAGCTTTACCAGTTGTGTTTGGCTCCAGGTATAAAGGAAATAGTTTTCTTGGGAAGTGGAGTCTTGTCTTCAATCTGCTGTGTGAAAGGTCTGATACCCAAAGCAGCAGAGCTCTTTAGCAGCACCACTAGACTTTCCAACATATTTTGTTTCAATAATTTATAGTCAACCGCACGTGCACTGTAGTCTTCAGTAGAGTCTGTGTCAGAATCCATCATCTGCGGGAATAGTAGAATGTTGTGAAGATACCAATTGTCTGGCAACCAACAAAGTATTCAATCACCACCAATGTAGAGCTTTAAAAATATTCACAAACACAACAATAACAGACTCGAACACTACAACCACAGACACAAGAACTACAATTACAGACTCAAGCAAAACAACCACATACACAAGCACTACAATCACAGATTCAAGGACTACAAACTCATAACCAAATGCAGATTTATTAATAATATATTCAGTGTTTGCTGATCTAACGATACCCTATATTTTTCATTTCCCCAAGCTTCAAACCATTCCTTTCTATAACCCATAAGTGTAACTAGACCCTTTCAACAGTGTGAAAAATCAAATTAATAAATAAAATCAAATTAAGTAAAGGTCACACAGCATCTATTATTTCACAATGGATTCTTAAAAAGAAGAACATGAAACAGACATAAATTTGTAATACTTTAGAAAATAGATGAAAATCGTATTATATGTTTTGGACAATGATAAATCTACAATACCATCACAGATTCCTTGATGGCATCAACAGCATTAGCAAATAGTTGCTCCATCTCAGTTCTTGAGTCTGTGTCAACGAGACTGGAAAGCCGGAAGCGGAGATTTTGCTGTGTCAGGCCTTCATTCATCTCTGACTGTCGTTTCAGTTCTTTACTGGAGAAAAAAAAAATAAGTATTCAAAAAAACAACCTAGGAATAGTTTTGAGAACTTAAATCTGAATTTTATATGCTGGCTGTATGTTTCAAATTTATGACTTAAGTCAAATTTTTTAATTGACTTTTTCTAAACAAGCTTAAGCTCATTTAATCACATTAACTCTTTCTCTCCTAACCGACGATACAAATGTTGATTCCATCAGAATGTGGTAAATAATTACGGAGAGAAAGAGTTAAGGTAACAGAGTTTCATGGTTCAATGAGAAAGTATGCCTGTATGATATTGTTTTCCAAGCAAGTCCTAATACTATGGAGTTCCCTCCTGTTTGGGGATCAGTCAGCACCACTTTCAAGAAAAACATCTGGACCTCCTACTAGTAGTTCCACATTCCTTTCCTCAGTTCATAAATATTGTTTCCTTTTTTCTTCCAAATATTTGTATGCATTTTTGTTGTAGTAAGAGCTAAACACTATTCTAAGTGTGAGCACAATGTTATCCCCTTCACTTTTTGTCATTTTTGTTAAGCTTACAGGGGAGCGGGGTTCGAATCCTGGTGAAGATTCTGATTTTTAACTTCAGGATCTTCGGGCGCCTCTGAGTCCACCCAACTCTAATGGGTACTTAACGTTAGTTGGGGAAAAGTAAAGGCGGTTGGTCGTTGTGCTGGCCACATGACACCCTCGTTAACCATAGGCCACAGAAACAGATGACCTTTACATCATCTGCCCTATAGACCACAAAGTCTGAAAGGGGAACTTTACTTTTTTTTTTACAATATGTTCATTGATATTACATTATAAAATTATGTTAATTTTTTTTTTATTGTATTATTTCCTGTTCTATAACTAGTAAAAGCCAACCACTTGAAATTGTTGATTATTTTTGTAATCTTGGCTCCATCATCTCCGTCCATGTTCTACTGGATAAAGACGTCAACAACTGGATAGCCAAGGCAATGGGCACCATGTTCTGTAGAAAAAAGTGTGTGACAATACCATGCTGACTACAAAACCAAAGCCCTAGTCTGATGGAACTGTGTGATAACCACTCTGCTATACTGTAGTGAAACATGGTCAGCAGAAAAAAAAGCTGAATATCTTTTACCTTGTTTTAAATGTTTCAGATGTTCGATGCTTATGGTGTATTTTTAAAAGAAGATAAAATAACCAATGAATAGAGCAGAGTACCAGGCATCTGTGCTATTATCTCAGTTTGTAGAATGCAACAAGGTTGACTCCCACAAGACATTCTGTATGGTGATCTCACAAAAGGTAGAAGAGCCACTGGTAGCCCACTTGTAAGGTATACCGATGTATGCAAACACAACATGAAGCTCTTCAAAATCGACACTAACAGTTTGGAAAAAGAGACACAGAATAGAGACACATGGAGAGCAAGAATAAAGGAAGGGTCCTGGATCGCAGATGCCATACACAACAGTAGTAGAAAGAAGGGTGAAAGTACAACAGTGCCTGGTGATAACAGATGCCCAACCTATGACCGCAGCTGTTTATTAATAATTGGCCTCTTTAGTGACATGAGAAGTTACAAAGGGAAAAGATAGTCTCTCGAGATGTAAAATGCCACAGACAGATAAAAGCCACTTTTCTATGTATGAGCCCAATGCTTGCCCATTTTGTTTTTGAAAGTATTTTAAGCTTACGATTTTTTCATGAAAATAAAATTATATTTTAAGCAAAAAAAAAAAAAGTTGTTACTTTAATATGTCAATGCGTGACTTGAGCTCTTCAACGTCTGTATTCATGTCTTCGTAACTTCTGAGTTTGGCTTGCAGTGTTTCAATGAGATCTTGTTGTTCTTTACATTCATGTTTCAGGGTGTTCAATAACTTCAAGCAAAACAAAACAACATCTTGTAATGGTCATGACAACAGTGGAACAAAAGTGAGTGTCCCAAAGTGCAGCACTTTTGTCACAATTCCATTAATCCCACTAATCTCATATACATATATTTATTGTTGGGAATTAGTTTGTATAGTGATCTTTCATGCTATATCTAGGGAAGCGTGGTCAAGAGGCCAAGTGCGCTTGAACTTGGCTTGGCTTGGCTACCTAGAAGGGGGCTCGAGGTTCGACACCCGACTCGGGCAGACTTGTGTTTACTGAGCGCCTAAAGGCAGCACGGAAAACCAACTCCTAGATACCCCCTCCCCCCCACCGGTCCACAAATGAGATTGGACCAAAAGCGCTCTGAGCATGCTATAAACATGAAAGTAGAGCTATATAAAAGCTATAATAATAATAATAATAATCTAGCTCCTATCTTCTCGTGGACTTGTGAGAAGGGTGGGGTATCTGGGAGAAGGATTCTGTGCTGCCTTTAGTCACTCAGCAAACACAACTCAGTTTGTAACCAGATTTGAATCCAACCATCCATGATGCAAAGCCAAGCGGTCATACATATTTTGAGCAGCGGCTTTCTTTCAAACTAACTTAACCCTTTAGATGTGTGTGGATGGAAGTTTAGCCTATAAACACTAGAACTTATTCCATTTTGTATGCACTCTTGAAAACAAGCTCAGCACTTTAAGGGTTAAATATCTTGGGGCAGCCTTCATTCAGGGCAAGTCAACAGAAAAGATATGTGTGATAACGGTTGCAAATAAACTTATATACTTATATATTATTAAAATATTTGTAAGCATTTACTTAGTAGTTTATTATTAAAGATCAAATGTATATTTAATCTACAGAGACAGAAAGAACTGTTAGAGCATTTATGGAATTTACATCATTTTCATTTCAATTGTATTTCTGGTATTTTGTGTTCAATGTTTTGGATGCTCATTTAGATTTAAAGATTATAACATCCTAGGCCAGACCTCCAGCAGAACAGGTGGGGATGGTGCCAGGCATGGATTCTAACTTAGGACCATCCAGAAGAATTCCAGAGTGCCTATCAGGCAGCCATTATAATTTGTTAACGTTTGATGTTAAAAGAGAACGATGCATCTTTCAGTCGTCTGGTACTGATACAATACTAAAAAAGTTAAATGAGAATCAAACATAAGAGACAAGAACTAATGTGTCTAGACACAATACCTTAAGCCCCTTTTGAAATCTTTTAGTCAGCAGTTTTTCATTGGATTCCAATAAATTAATCTTCTGCTCCAGCTTGATTGTGTTGGCACTCTGTCTGTCGTTCTCTTCGATCAGTTCCACTGTTTTGTCAGACATTTTGGCCAACTGGGCCGAGACCATGACATTCTCATTCAGCGTTCGTTTGATTGTTGTGTTCAAAGTTTTCTCCGTCACTCGTCTAAACTCAGCAGCAACTTTTTTAATTCTAGCAATCATTTCTGCTTTCAGTCTGTGGGGGAGATAGTGGGCATTAACTGAACCGATCTTGACTATTACAAGCAATGAAATCAAGACAACCATTCATTTGAAAATGTTCTGAATCTACTATAATCATCTTATACTGAAAACTTTTATCTTGTCTTATAAATTATAATAATCCAGATTTAAAAAAAAACAAACAATTAAGCCTGATTTTTCTAATTTCTTTTAATTTCTTTTTAATTTCTGGACCATCAAATTAAGAATTACATGCACTTTCCTCTATCCAGGTGGATTGTTTCTTATAAATATTACAGGAAAATTCTGAAGAGGACTATAAAGGAACTTACACAAGGTTGCATTTAGTGGCAAATTTAGATGGTCTGTACGGAATCTTGGACTCTTTAACAGCAGAGCTTGTCCTAGAATCTAAAAATAGATGATTGGGCTTCTTGAGGGCCTTCTGATTATTGTAAAAAAAAAATGCAAATTCAATGAAGCGACTATAATTCCTAATTCTGCTGTTAAAGAGTCCAAGATTTGCAGAGCTATTAGAATGTAGCCATGCTGAAGGATATCATCAAACTGAACTTTGTGTGTGGGTCATATTGTGGTTGTTCTTAACTTGACTTGAGTTGTCTCAAAATGACTAGCTTAGAAGTTCATATCTAGAGCTTGAAGATGAACATTTCACAACGTTAACATTATCACTTAAGAAAACAAAGGAAGCACTTCACAAATAAGCTTGCCCTAGAATCTAAAAATAGATGATAGGGCTTCTTGAGGACCTCCTGAATATTGTAAAAAAAAAAATGCAAAATCAGAGGAAGCAACCAGTCTGAAGACCTTCCTGCAAGAAACAAAAGCAAGGAAGAGAGATAAGAAACATTAAAGAAATGTTTAGACCAAGAACTGGACATGCATAACACTGAGTAGAAACCCAAGCACAAAAACAGAAACAAAATATGTCATTTTGATTATCTACATTATATAGGCCTATAACGAAATATGTGATCACTGTAAGAACATAGACTTTATTTATCAGATGAACATTTATATGAATAGATTAACTTTTAACAAGGTCATGACTTTAACTTTTAACAAGGTCATGACTTTTAAAACTTAAAGCAAAGGTACAAGAGTGGATGAAATCAATTAGGATATAGAAAACTACATTGCATTGTATGTATTTGTGTTTTACATTATTTGACGTCAACAAGCATATTATCTAATTAACAAAGATTCAAATGCAAGGAAATTTTTTTAAATATTTAAAATCACATGTGATAATGTTAGCTTATCAATTTTAACTCTTTCTATGCGAGTGCTGTGTATTATTTATATTATTATATATTTATTACACTATTCTCTTCTTTTATTTAACGTACGTGGGAGTGATAGTTCTGTTTTATCTTAGTGCAGTTGTTCATCTTTTATGGGGTCAAAAGAGATGGAATGTGTTGAGTTTTGTGATTTTTCAATATTTATAAATTTAATGTATAACTAAAGGTTAAAATCTCTCAGTATACTGATTTTTTTATGAATTTTTTAATAAATTCCCTTTATCCGTATTTAGTTTAAACATTAACAATATTTTCTTGAAAAATTTATTTTACTTATTACACTTGTGTAACCAATTCATTTTCCTTTAATCAGTTATGTTATATTATATAATAAAATACAAAAAGTGAAGTGAGTTTTCCCTCTTGCACATTTTGTTTGTCTTGAAAACTCAGTTTTTTTTATGAAGACAGCACACACTGAAAAAATTAAATGAATATATTGTTATGATTGTGCCATGCGCACCGCCATCCAGGCTAGTGCAGAGATGTACACTTCTGGTGACCAGACTAGAAAAGGATGTTGACATTAAGAGACAAACGATTTCCGCCCAAGCTGAGAGCCTAGATAAAGATGTTGTGATCTATACAAGTTGTTCTACATGTATTTGTGATGTCCTGTAAATAAACATGTGCCTTGTTGAGTTGCCTCACTTAAGTTATTACAATATTGTTAAGACGTGGGGTTGAACTAAAGAAAATAACTCACAGATTCTCAGATCGCTGGTATCTCTTCGGTTGCAGAAGCACAATCCAACTATGATCAATCAATATCCCCGATAAAAAAGTAAAAAGAAATAATGTCACAATCTCCAAATCAAATTTACATATCCCGATTCAGTAACACAATAGAAAACAATCCTCAATCCTCAGTCAAGAAATCCAAAAATCATAACTAAAATTTCTTAACACATTAACAAACTAGTCAGGGTCATTTAAGCCCAACAGCATAAACAAAAATCACCCTACTTTGCACATGGAAAAAAATGGTTAGTCAGGGAGGAACGGGGTTACAACAATATCTAGTGTTGACTAGACCTGAAAATTAGCCAAAAGTTAATTGGATGCTCTCCCCTTGCAATCCTAACCACTCTTTACCTCTCTCTATCAAACACAAGCTTTTGTTCCATGGAGGCTATGATCTCATTATATTCCTCATTCTTGTTGGCCAGCTCTTCCTCTAATGATTCCAGTTTAGCAGTCATCTGATCTTTCTGAATTCGAAATTCTTCAAGGCTTGCTAACTTGGAGTCTTCAAAAGAAAAATATTAGAGTCAACTAAGATACATTTTAATACACTTTTATTTCATAATGGTACAATTCAACAAGTGGTAAAAGATTGGCTTTTAAACTGAGCGCTAAGACTAGGACTTTAAAATTAAGGAATTTCAGGATGTATATTAGTCTACCAATTTCAAAAGTTAGGAATTGTGAAGTAGTTAGTCAAATGACATCCTTGCTAACATCATCCATAGAATTCAGGCATTGGCCAATGTTACCCATTTGAATCAATAATTAAAATAATTGTATCATATTCAAAAAAAAGAGATCATTAATTAAGTCTTTTATTATAAAATTTATAGTTTAGGAAAAATATACATTAAAAAGACAAATATTCTTCCATTGTATGAAAATCCTGTTGTCAGTAAAGCATTATACTTCAATGAAATTAATACAAAGATATTTGCTTTATTCCTATAACAAGCTAATTAAACTTTGTATTACTGATATTTTTTGTCCCTACCCCTCCAAATAATACTATATGACTTTTTCAATTTCTTGCACCCATAATGCAATGAATGATAATTTAATTAAAATGTAGCCAAAGTTACCAATAAAATACTCTTGGAGGAATCTGCTTAAGAGGGATGGGTGAGAGCTAAGGTACACGAGAAAATTTTGTTTTCAGTTCAGTGGTGCCAAACCTCTTTCTACTCAAGTGCCAATACATTTGCTACAGATATGTTATAGGCCACGTCAATGCTCAAAATCTCTGTATCTAATGAAGCTGAGCTTTCACAGCATAATTAAGCACTGTGGGAATGAGTTTCAAGGGACCGGATAGCTACGCATCACTTGCCATACATCACAGGCCAATATGGCCAGTGGCCCATAGCTTGGGCATTACTGTTATAGTTCTTATTATGTTAGGGACATTAATCTTAATTTTAGCTTGAAAAAAAAAAGTTTTTTTTTTCCTTTTGGTCTTTCTTTTCCTAAAATGGAATTAGTACTACATTATGCAATGTATTTTTTTTTTATTAAAAATAGTGCAGCCAAATATATATATATATATACATAAATAATATATAAATATTATATATATATATATATATATATATATATATATATTGAGAGAGAGAGAGAGAGATTTATTGTTTTACAAGTTTGGGACATGTCTTTAAAAAGGAAGATTATTATGTCCAAGCCTAAATCTTCAGAAGGATAGTAGACAATGACTATGGCTTTGAACTCAAGACCATTCTGATGGCAGTTTGAAGCCCATACCACACAACCAGGTAGCCATGCCATACATGTAAATCATAATCATTGTTCTATATGTAAAACACAGCAATGATGACTGTGATCACAAATTATGATTAATATTTTATTTATAGAACAAGAGATAGGATTTCTAAAACCATTATATGGTCAAAATTTACAGTACTTGAACTAATGCAATTTGGTAAATCGTTTATGTAAATTAAAAATAGTAGTGGACCTAAGACTGTTCCTTGAGGTACACCTGAGTTTGCTGTTATTGGTGTTAATTTAGAGCCATTTATTATTACAGTTTGTTCTCTCCCTATCAGAAGTTATTATATTATTATTATGTGAATACACAACCATTATTATGTGAATAGTAAATCATGAATATAATTTCTTTTTTCTATAGACAAAAGTTTTGTTACGATCATGTGTTGAGGAAGAAATGCTCAGAAAAATGTTAATACTTAAGGACATATTCTCTGCCACAATCAAGCTCTGGGTTTCATCTGCTTCTCGTCTGATATGTGCCATTTGTTTCCGACAGTGCTCTTGCTCATTCTCCAGTATCTGTTTCAGTGTCAGGAATTTGTCATTTATATCATTGTAGGCATTTACTGAGGAAAACATAATGTCAGTGTAGGCATTTAATGTGGAAATAATTATGTCAGGGTAGGCATTTACTGAGGAAATAATTATGTCAGGGTAGGCATTTACTGTGCGAAAACATAAATGTCAGTGTAGGGATTTACAGTGGAATACAAATATGCCAGTGTAGGCATTTACTGAGGAAATAATTATGTCAGGGTAGGCATTTACTGAGGAAATAGTTATGTCAGGGTAGGCATTTACTGAGGAAATAGTTATGTCAGGGTAGGCATTTAATGTGGAAATAATTATGTCAGGGTAGGCATTTACTGAGGAAATAATTATGTCAGGGTAGGCATTTAATGTGGAAATAATTATGTCAGGGTAGGCATTTACTGTGCGAAAAACATAAATGTCAGTGTAGGGATTTACAGTGGAATACAAATATGCCAGTGTAGACATGTATGGCTCCTTTTGTCTCGAAAGGCAATGGATGCGCCCAAGTGAGTCACTGGTTTTGGCTTAATCTTGAGACGGGGCAGAATCTGGTGTGGCTAATCAAGCCAATTCTAGAACGGCAGACTTTGCCACAATTCGTACATTTGTATGCCTCTGATTTAGGGCTAGCAGACAGGGCAGCTTTCTTTTTTTCCCTCTTGATTAAAGCCGCTTCAATTCTTTTGTTCTCAGCAAGGGTTGTCCCAGCACGCACAGTCTGTCTCCATGCACTCCGGTCTTTGGCTATGTTTTCCCACATGCTTTCACTGATGCCTGAGGCTCTCATGTCTCGCTTGCAGACATCTCTATATGTTAGTCTTGGGCGGCCCTTGGGTCTGACTCCTTCCACAAGTTCAGCATATAAGATATCTTTCGGGATTCTACCATCTGGCATGCGGGTGACATGTCCGAGCCAGCGTAATCTCCTTTGTGTCAGGAGAGCATACATGCTGTTCATATTGGCCAGTCTCAAAACTTCCTGATTGGAGACATGGTCCCTCCAAGAGATGCCCATTATGCGTCTCAGGCAGCGCAAGTGGAAACTATTCAATCTGTGCTCTTGGTACATGTATGTTGACCAGCTTTCACTGCCATAAAGGAGAGTGCTCACAACACAGGCGTTGTAGACTAGGATTTTGGTCGCTGTGGTCAATTTACCATTTTCCCAGACGCGCTTGGAGAGTTTTGCCAATGCTGTGGTAGCTTTTCCTATCCTTTTTGTCAGCTCGATGTCTAAGTCTAGGTTACTGACAATTGTTGAACCCAAGTAGGTAAATTCCTGCACCACTGAAAGGGTGTGGTTCCCAATTTGTATTATAGGTATTTCTGCAACGTCTTGTGCCAGGATTTCGGTCTTAGTGTAGACATTTACTGAGGAAAACATATATGTCATTGTAGGCATTTGATGTGGAAATAATTATGTCAGGGTAGACATTTACTGTGGAAAACAAATGTGTCAGTGTAGGCATTTTATGTTGAAAACATATATGTCAGTGTAGGCATTTAATGTGGAAAACAAATGTGTCAGTGTAGTCATTTTATGTTGAAAACATATATGTCAGTGTAGGCATTTAATGTGGAAATAATTATGTCAGTGTAGGCATTTACTGAGGAAAACATATAAGTCAATGTAGGCATTTACTAAGGAAAACATGTATGTCTGTGTAGGCATTTACTGTGCAAAAACATATGTCAGTGTAGGCATTTACAGTGGAATACTAATATGCCAGTGTATGCATTTACTGTGGAAAACATATATGGCTGTGTAGGCATTTGCTGTGGAAAACAAATGTGTCAGTGTAGGCATTTAATGTGGAAATAATTATGTCAGGGTAGGCATTTACTGAGGAAAACATATATGTCAGTGTAGGTATTTACTGTGGAAAACAAATGTGTCAGTGTAGGCATTTAATGTGGAAAACACAAATGTGTCAGTGAAGGCATTTTATATTGAAAACATATATATCAGTGCAGGCATTTAATGTGGAAATAATTATGTCAGTGTAGGCATTTACTGTGGAAAACATAAATGTCAGTGTAGGGATTTACAGTGGAATACAAATATGCCAGTGTAGGCATTTACTGTGGAAAACATATGTCAGTGTAGGCATTTAACTAAGACAAACATTTCTTGTAGGTCAGCGTTTAAATCTTCAAACTTTGCATTCATAATTGAAGTCCTGAATCTTGAAGCTTTTCATATAAATGCTCAAAAAATTAAAATGATGTAGTAATATTAAATGATCTCAGTTTTTAAACTGAGATATGCATAACCTGCAAAGTTGGGTGGACTCAAAAATCTGGCTGATGCAAAGTAGTGAAAGAAGATGCAGGGAATATTTGTTTTGTAGACGAAGTATCTGACAAATTTCTTTTTAGGAATTCATGAAATAAAAAGAAAGCTGAGATGAAATCAGATCATCATGATAACACAGAATACACAGCCAGGTAACTATCTACTGTTCACTTCCAAATAATGCCTTTATACCTATAGGTCACTAAAATAAGAATAAATTGAATAAATTAAATATAAATGTCACGTAGAAGAATGGGCAAATTTATTATATTCTACCTGGATGTCTATTAACTAATCCTACCACCCCTCCAACAGTTCAGTATTGAGCATCGCCTTTCTGAGAATTCAATATCCACCACCTTAAAAGGCTATCCTAACAAAAATGAGATGAAGAACAGCAGTGAGGTCAAAGTTGAAGAGGCGGGACTTGTGTGGGACAAGAGAGCTGGGCATCAGAAGCTCGTCAGTTGGTAGATCTTAAAGAGACAAGTCGCATAATTTTCAGTTGTAGAATTAATATATTTGTTTGAATCTATTTGATAATGAGCTCAGAAGAAGATATTCAATTGATACAGTTTCATTTGTACATTTTGAAATATTGTGAATCCAAGTTCCAGAATTATTTGAATTTCTAAATATATTTAGATCTAGAGCCTATATATACTTAAGAATCTCCGGCATCACAGAAACCATACTGGGACAATAAAAAACAAATATTTTTCCTTTCTTAATAAGTGAGATTGCATAAATGCCTAGAAAGTAGTCTGTAGTTTGAAAAAAAAAATTAAATTATGTAACTTACTTTTGGCGTCTAATTGATTTTTATAAAAATTGATGATGTCATTCTTGTCTGCGATACACTGATCAAGTTTGTCCTGAAAGTTGTTACTAGCCACAATAAGCTCATCATTTTGCTTTTGATACCTGAAACAACAAATAATAAACATTTAAGATCAAATTTGCATGGTTAGTAATATTAAGTTACTTACTTAGACTGACATCCTCCGATGCCATTTGGCGCATCGGGCGGTGAGCTGTCTCCTCAAAGATCTGTCCCTGGCAATGTCTGAATCCTCTTCCCATCTGGTGTCCAGTCCTCTGGGGTCCTCCATGAAAGTGTGGCGCCAAGTTATACAAGGACATTCCTGTTTTCACTTTCCTTGTATTGGCCTCCATGTCATTGCAACTCTTGATATGCATAATTCATTGTTATGGACATTATTATTATTATATTATTATAGCTTTTATATAGCACTACTTTCATGCTTATAGCATGCTCAGAGCGCTTTTGGTCCAATCTCATTTGTGAACCAGTGGGGGGGAGGGGGTATCTAGGAGTTGGTTTTCCGTGCTGCCTTTAGGCGCTCAGTAAACGCAACTCTGCCCGAGTCGGGTGTCGAACCTCGAGCCCCCTTCTAGGTAGCCAAGACAAGCCAAGTTCAAGCGCACTTAGCCTCTCGACCATATAGTTATAATAAAAGCATTTTAATTTTTAATAAACTTTACTTCATGGTTTAAAATTTAAATCTAGACTACATAATTAGATCTTAGTCATAGTTGACGCCTTCTGTGTTGATCATATCTCTTGGCTTTATGAGATTATTTACTCCTTATCTAGATCTTAACTGGAAAAAAAAAAGATATAATGTTAGTTTGTTTTAGATGTTCCTTAAAATATGAAGATAATTGCCTCCCAATCCAAGCCTCCAGCAGGATGACAAAGGACAACCACAGGCAGAATTCAAACTTAGGACATTTGAGACCACTGAATGCCAGTGCAGAGCGCATACCACAAGGCCAGGCACGACCGGGTGTTTTCTTTCAGGATTGAAGATTATTACATCCCTGCTTAGTCGTTGGTTTCCCTGGCTGATTCTGGAACCCATACCATGCTCTAATTGCACTATGAAGAATGTATAAATACTTTTACATATTTGTCTTAGCATATGGAATAAGCAATTTTTACAATGTAACAGTTGTCTATATATAAGCTAAGCTAGACTAGATCTATAAATGTATAAACTGATAGTTGTCTGGTTTTGTGTTATGCACTCTAGACTGTTCTCTTGATGGGTTCGAACACTGCAATCTGCCATCCCCCACCATCCTGTATCAATCTTCAATTCTGAAAGAGCATCCAAAATTTTAATTTTGCACAAATAAAAGTCTAAAGATGTAGAATTTTTTTTAAGTTTTTTCTTTACCTGATAACTTTTTCCTCGAGAATGTTTATTTGCCAAACAAAAAACTGTTTTGTTGCATCGTCCACAAGGGCAGGTTGTTTAGCACTAGGTTGTTTCCCCTTTTTCCCCTGTCCCTTTCCTTTCCCACTTTTGCCTCCTTTCTTACTCATGACTCTGGATGGTCGAAGAAATTGATATCAACTACAGTAGATCTAGAGCAAAAAAAATAGAAATCTAGTATAACAAATATAACATATAGACTAGATAAGTAATATGATAATATTATGATCTATCATACAGATGTATAAATAATAATTCATAATATGGATTTCATCTCTATATAAATCTATATAAACTAGTCTATAGAGGTCTAGATCTATTCTATCATCTAGAGATAACATAGACTATAATTAGTATAGTATAGTTTTCTAAGATTACATCTAGATCTAGTATGATCTAGACTTGATCTATTATAATAATTATACTATTATTATTATGTCTATAATCATAATGAAATCTAGATAATATAGTAGATATACATTTAATAAATCATAGATTTTAATTTAGATTATTTAGTTCTTACTAGATGATCATGATAGAATCGATAGATCTATATTTATTTACTATGTAACTATATATTTCATAATATATAATAATACTAGATCTATAATCGTATCTAGACTTTTAAGTTTTAGGCTATTACTTTTATCAGTCGCGTAAAATGTTGTGAAGTCAAATTATAGAGTGTTGGCAACCATACTTTTGATCTCAAGTCAAAATTTACGGTGCCCTAGTTATGAAAAGCGTTAAAAGCAAACGTAAGGAAAACAAAAGTAGTTCAGTAATATAGTGGACCATTTCAACTGTTTTCTCAATTTCAAAATCTGTTGCTAAGCAACTTAATATTTAAAAAGTAATCTAGGTATATTTTGAATTTTAAGGACAAATTTAGAATAATGTTGCATTTGCTTGGTAACAAATAAAAATTTTTACAATTAATTTAAATTATATTTTTTTGTGATTTAGACTTAGATCCATGCTCTTAATCTAGACTTTATTTCTATCGAATTGATTTTCATTGCAACCAAAAATGATTAGTACATTTAGATCGAGTACCATTTTTACACTTGCAAATAGAAGAGCATCATAGTCATTATGCATCGTCACTGACCTATATAGCCTACAGAATCACAGTAATTAAAATGAACTTTTCATTTAACTCATTTAAATACCTAAGGTCAAACATATGGAGGATCATTAAAAGAGATTTAAAAAAATACCCTGCTTAATCTTGCCATCCGCTACCATGAGCAAACAGGAAAATCTGTAAGAGTAACATCAGTAAAATTAAAAATATTCTTTGCTAGTGGTCTCTGTACACATTACTCCTGTATAGTTGTGAAAGTTGGACACTGAACGCTGAGGCTGAAAGAAAAATTCAAGCCTTTCAGTGTAGGCCTAAGCGTTTGAGAACAATGCTAGGTACCAGTGTCAGATACCTAAAAAAGAAGACAAATGAGTTTACAGCTCTGGCTGGCAAAAAGGGAGGATCGGATACTGCGAAGAGAGCTGTGCTGGTTTGTAAGATATGACTCACTATCAAAAGTCATCCTTCAAAGTAGGCTACATTGGAGAAAAGATGGCTGGATAACATAAAAGAATGGACCAGCCTCTGATTAGAACAGCTGATGACCGGGAAAAGTAGAAGGATTTGGTTACGCGAACTGTCACAGCACCAGGGGCGGACTGGGTGTCAAAATCGGCCAAGGCATTTCTATACCATCCGGCCCACACATTGTAGGCCTATATCATATGACGGGCATCCGATTATATGTCTATCTGTCATCAAAATCATGAGGTATCTATAACTGTATGCATGCCTACAGTGAACTCCATAGCTTCGGATGCGATATAAGCCTTATGTTGCTTTTTGATAGCTAAGTGTGTAGGTCCTAAAATGAGAAAGCCTAAAAGTAGCACCGTCTACGGGTGTAGGCTATCTCATTATTTGGGAAAATGTGTTAGATTAAATTAGTAGTACACTGTAGAGTCTGTTAATTTTTCTTTAAACACAACTCTCAAAGGGTCACTTTAATCAGAAAATAGTATAAAACCTTCATAGTGGCATCCATGCGGTCCTTTCTGTGGCCCTGCCGGCCCATTGGGGTACCGGCCCCACCGGGCATTTGCCCGAATGCCCATATAGCCAGTCCGCCCCTGCACAGCACCCTTAAGACTAAAGTCAAGGGACAGATGAGATGAGACCATTGGATTTCGTAGTTCTATAGAGGGTAGAGAGTTAAAATGACTAACTTGTTGGTGTACTCTCGGGGGAGGGGGGGGGGAGAGATCTGTTTTGTTTATCTCTGAATGAGAGGGGGAACGTCAATACGTTTATAGCATTAATTAAAAACTCGACTCATTTAAGGAAACGAAATGGAATTATGAAACATTTTGTGACAGAGCGTGACCTGTGGGACTGTATCAGCGGTCAAGAAAAGAAGTTTATCTGAAACGTTTTTCCAAAACACCAGTAAAGAAGATTACGTCATCGTTTACAAAACAAATAGACACAACAGCTCCTTTGTTCCCATGGCAATAAAAGCATTTAATAGAATTGATGTCAACATTTCACATGTAATGCTTGAGTGAAACTAATGTAAACATATATTTAAAGGCCTATTGTTTCTATAGTTATAATGTATTGTTAATGCACAAAGTGTAAGGCAAATTTCTTCATAAAGATGATTACTATTATTATTCCTCTCTATCTTGTGCCAGGATTGTATAAAAGTGTCCCTCTGAATGACAGGCTTGTCTATTCTTGAATATCGTTCTCCCCTAGTTTCCTTTGCCTGCACAGCCTTCTGTCCCCTAGTAGGCCTGCGTTATGGCTGTCTGGTCGTGCAGTTTGCGCACTGGACTGGCGGTCAGTTGTCTCGATGGTCACGAGTTCATACCCCGTCGTCCTGCTCGAGGTTTGGATTAGGGAGTAGGGTAGATAATCTCTAACTCTGAAGGAACACCCGAAACATGTAAAACCTTTTACAAACAAAACCCCTGCACAAGAGTTTTTCTTGACCAGGGGCGGACTGACTATATGGGCATTTTGGGCTAATGCCCGGTGGGTCGGTAGGGTCACCTAAAAGACTTCTTGAATGCCACTATGGCACGCATTAACTCGTTCTCTCCTAACCGACGATACCAGCGTTGATTC
Source organism: Biomphalaria glabrata (assembly GCF_947242115.1). NCBI lineage: Eukaryota > Metazoa > Mollusca > Gastropoda > Planorbidae > Biomphalaria > Biomphalaria glabrata. The sequence continues at coordinate 5,517,480 of NC_074719.1, forward strand.
CACAAGAATCTGGTAAATAACTACGGAGAGAAAGAGTTAAATTGTTAAAGGTTTTAGGCCTATAATATTGTTATGACTTTGCCATGCTCACCGCCATACAAGATAGTGCAGAAAGAAGGTGCGCACTATCTGTGACTAAACAAGTCGGATGTTGACATTAGGACTAACGATTTCCTCCCAAGTGGAGAGCCAATATGGAGATGCTGTGCTCAAGGCAGATGTCCTTTGTGTTTGTCATGTCTCAGTGTAAATAAACGTCAATGTCCTCGTTGAGTTGCCTCACTTAAGTTATTACAATATTCTCATATATAAGGGGCAATCCGAGCGTCGTGTTAAAAACATCTTTTACAGACTACAGTTTAATACTAAATTAATCTAACATATTTTCAAAAATAATGTAAAAGCCTACATCCGTAGACAGTGCTATTAGTAGGCTTCATCATTTTAGGGCCTACAAACATAGTGATTAAAAAGCAACATTAGGCCTATATATTTCTTATAAAGATATAAAGCATGCATACAGTTATCAATCTGTGGCATATTACGCTCTCGAGAGACGATCTTTTCTCTTTGCAACTTCTTGTGTGACTAAAGAGGCCAATCCTTGATACACAGCTGCGATCGCTATCAATATATTATAAAAAATAACATAATGATTTTAGAACAGATAGGCCTATAATTGGAGGCCCATCATATGATATATATTTTATGGGCCGTACTGTATAGAAATGCCTGGGCCGATTTGGACATCCAGTCCACCCCAGTTCTAGACCCTCGAATTTTACCGTATGAGCGTACAGACCTATTAGAAGGATCATTCTGTCTAATTCTGCAGTCCATGATTCACAAGTTGCCATGACCGAGGAAGGCATCAGTTTTATTTAGAAATCAGTGCATTTAGGTCTAATTACAATTTGGAATATGGATAGTTATCCCTCTTTGATTGTAGACTGGTTTCTTTTATGAGTTTTGAATCACAACAGCAGTATTTAAAAATATAATACACCTTTGTTCTTTCAGCAGTTATTTTAAATAGTTAGATTCAAAATTAATAGTTCACAAGAGATAGGTTTAGGAATTTCTAATTTGAGATTAAACACACCTGAATTGCCTTAAAATTCTTGAGTATCTGTTAATAAATATTTGTTCATGATAAGACAGAAGGGAAAATACAATTAAAAGCATCAACTGCCTATTAAAAATATGACATAGAATTACCTTTGAGATCCTAAAATTTGCTAAGAAAATTCTTATTACCTGTTAGAGAGTGGTATAGCTGCAGATGTGCTAAATTGTTAGAAAATTCTTCAATGGACACAGTTAAAGGGAGACTACAATAAATAATTTTTTGTTTCCTTTAAAGAACTTCAATACTTTCAATGCCAGAGAATGACTAAGTTATTTTATATCATAACAATGTCTAAAAAATTAGAACAATAAATTCACATGTCAATTCAGTGGCGTAGCTAGGAATTTTCCATTGCTTAGGGGCACAGGGGCTTGAACTCTTGGGGGGGGGGGGCTGCATTTTGCGTAATATTTAATTTTTAATGTAAAAAAAACACGCATTTGGGGCCCCCCTCTCAAGTGGTAGCTCGGGGGATTTTCAAATTCTCCCCCTTATCCTGTCACCCTAGCTACGCCACTGTATTCATTTAACTAGTGTTGCCACTTCAAAACCAAGTTTACAGTGATTCTTTTGTCAGGTACCCATTAGAGCTGGATGGACTCAGGCGCCCTAAGTATCCCAAAATTAAAAATCCCAGTCTTCATCAGGATTCAAACCCAGGTTCAAAAGCCAGGCACTTTACAACTCAGGCACTGCACCTCAGCTGAAACAAATCACCCCAAGCTAGCACTGGACGGGCAGTCAACGGTGACAAGTGTGTCACGTGTCAACATGACAGTTCAGGAACAATCTGTGTTATGAGAAGAACTCAGGCCAGTCAGGAGAGATGTGGTCATGTAATTAACCAGAAGGGTCAAGTGACGTTCCGTCCGGTTCTAAAAGGCCATTAGGGACCATATATAAAGAGCATAGGTATCAGCCGAGTTAGTCACAACTTCCCGATCTATGATTCAGTACGTTGCGACAGAGTTCAACAAAGTACAGCGAAACCAGTAGAGTTCTTGCTACAACAGTACAGACTCGATACTGTGGTTCAGATCTCCAAGGCAGAACATTGTACAGTCAGTGTTACATGTTGGTAATTGTACAGTTTGGCTTTGATTTATTGGACATTTAAGTTTTCATGTTATTTTGGAGAACTGAGTTGTCAAGTTCTTTAAGATGGTAGTGTCGTGTGGTACAGTTGCAGAGAACCTGAATAGTGAGATTCGTTACAATATTTTCAATTAGGCCGAAAAATTGTATTTTAGTAGTTGTTTGCTTTTGTTCTAAATCATCTACCTAAATCATCTTCTAATTATCAAATAAATCAAACACATTGTATGTAACCAATTAAACAACACAAAAATGCTTCTTTAATTTTTGAATTGTAAATGTATTAAAATTTTGCCATGCACATTAATCCAATGTAATAAAACTATACAAAATAGAAGATATAAGTACCTCAAAAATAAAAAACAACAAAATATAAACAGAAATGAATCGAAGAGATTGCAATCATTTTTTACCCCGTAGATAGTGTCTTTGTACAGATAGTATAAAGCTAGATGGTACAGAGAATTCTATGAAGGAGCAAGAAAATTACTCTAACCTATCTTGACTTTTGCAATGAATAACTTTTCTCAATGTATTAGCTGAATAGTTTGTATATCAGAAATCAGCTCAATTCAATTACATACATATTCAAATTAGTTTATATCCACTTTATTCAACTAAAAGAAAAATTGTACCTAACTGAAGCTAATCCATATTTTCATGTCAACTAAAAGTTTCTCTAAACTGTGTAATGCCATATTGTTCCGCGAGGCCATATTAGGTGTTCCACAAACTTTTGGAATAATTAAAAAATAAGCTAAGTGTTCCACTAAATACCCAGAATATGCGAAGTGTTCAGATAAGGAAACATTTTGGGAAACACTGATCTAAATTATATGATTTTTTTTCATTTGTTTTAAACTCTAATGATGGAGTTGACACTGATGTGTTATTATGATGATAGAGTCGACACTGATGTGTTATTATGATGATAGAGTCGACACTGATGTGTTAATCTTTGAGCAGGAGAGCTGATTCTCCATGGGATCATTAATTGTTTCAGATTCAGATTCTACAACAAGGTGCGATATGTCCTCTTTGTCAAAGTGGATGGACTTAACAGGCTGCTGAGTTACCATGCAAACACCTTGGTCACCCATGTATTTGGCATCACTTTTAAACTCATGTAACTTTGATGTTGCCAAAGTCTGAGACAGAAAAACACAAAATTGGTTCCTGAACAATGAATAGTAGTGTGGCAGTAGCTCTAATTTTTTAACTATTAAATTTTTCCTCTTAAAACAATTATCGATTAAAATCTTGGACTCGGTGTAACAATGTAAAATACTCTCATGAGAAATGATTAAAAAAAAGGATATTGTTACATTTCTCTGGTTGATGTATTTTCGTATGATCTTACAACTCTATGATTAATGATTTTAAACCAGCAAAATACTATGAAGTATTTCACAATAATCAGTTTAAGAACAGGCAAAATAACATTGAAGTATTTAGTAAAATAATCAGTTAATCTGGTAACTGGTTATTCACAATGTCAACGTGGTTATATTTTGGTTTATTAAGAGTCTGTCTATATTTTATGTATACCTTACATAAATAGATATAGTCTATGCACCAATTTTTTTCTAAGCTATATTAAGTTCATAAAGTCATAGCAAGTTTGTACACACTTTCTTGTTTAAATTTAGAAAATACTCATCTAATAGTATAATGAATGAATGAATTCGAAATATTCTCTATTTTAGGAATGCTAGCACTGTGAGTAAGAACAAAAAATTAAATACCCCTTGTCATTTTTAGGGCAGATAAAGGTCATTTATTTCTATGGCCAGCAAGCAATGAGGGTATCATGTGGTCAGCACAACAACCAACCACTTTTACTTTCCACAAGCTAATATCAAGGTACCCATCAGAACATGAGATCAGGAGCATCCTAAAAATCCCTAAATTCAAATTCCCATTTTTCGGAGATTCTAACCCAAGAACCTCAGTTCAGAAGCGAAGTGCTTTAGCACTCAGCCCTCAAGCCCCAGATGTTAGTTAAGTACAAACAAGGGGGATAATTATCCAGATGTTTTACAAAGCTTATATCAATTCACTCTGTCTCGTAAAAAGTTTGAACATGTTTTTTCTCCTGCTTCCCATTCTCGAATCAAGTTAAAGCTTTGCACAATTATTCTTTAAACATGACAAGAATTTGTTAATTGATTGTTGGTGATTAATTATTGTGTTTGTTTTCGAAAGAAGTAGATTAAATGCTACTTAACTTAATGAGAGGTGTGGATATATATTTATATATATGGATTTAGTTCCATTTTTAGTTTTTGACACGTTTAATCTCCCACTTCCCATTCTTGGATCAAGTTGAAATTTTGCACAATTTCCTAGTCGATAACAATACAGGAATTGATCCAAAAATTAACTTATTGGTTAATCACTTAGTACTAATTAATTAATATTGAAATAGACCGGATAATTTTCAGATAAATGGCAGTACTTAGCAGTTCTTTTCCTTAGATAATCTTAGTTCTTAAGAAGGTTTCTTTTTTCAATGACTTGTTTAAAAGAATAATTTGAAACTTCAGATGTTCACTACCAAGCTTACCTCTGCTACAGTCGCAGTCTGAACAGTTTTATTACTACATCTGAGCATGTACGTGTTATCCACCTTTTGTTTCCTTGGAATGTTTCTGTTTAGAACTGGTTTTGGAATCAAGCCTAGATCTCCTGGTTTGTAATGGGCTCTGGATGGCCTAAAATAAATGTGTTAAAAAAATATCAAGTAAAAATGTAATACAATTTACTGTGGTCCAATTTTTGTGTGCCAGTATTTACGTAAAGGGCAAGGAGAATTTTTTCTCCTTTCATTTAACTAATAGCAAAGAAACGACAGGGGTTTTGTACTTGTTTTTTAAAACACAACATATTTTTTAATAAACTCCATTCACAATGTTGCATTTCACTAAAGTAGAGAACAACTCAAGTGTCATGGATTCTAAATTTTGTCAGCCAGAGTAAATAGTTTTCTTCCTTTAAATTTAATTAAGTAATTAGAGGAATGGGAAAAAAAAAATTTAACTGAACAAATTTATTGTCCATCAGTAAGCCATGCTTATAATATAAATAAACTTCAAACTTCTCTACCAGCAAAACTTCATAATGTTAAGATAAACTTCACAACAATGTTTGGAAATGTGGCATCAAATAGATACCATCAAATGATTTGATGTGTGATGGCTGAGAGGTAAAGCACTTTGCTTCCATCCAGGGGTCCCGGGTTTGAATCCTGATTAAGAATGGGATTTTTTATTTCGAGATCTTTGGGCACCTCTGAGTCCGTCCAGGGGTACCTGACACCAGTTGGGGAAAAGTAATGGCGGTTGGTTATTGTGCTGGCCACATGACACTCTCGTTAACTACGGGCCACAGATACAGAAAACCTTTACAACATCTGCCCTATAGATCACAAGGTCTAAAATGGTAACTTTAATTTACTTTGTTTGATCCCAATAAGAAATGAGTGCCAAACCTTTGGTCCCTTGTACTAATGTGGCATGCAAACATTACATTTTGAAGGAAAAAGTAGCACAAGAAGAGTTGAGTGTACGGAGCACTAGATTCTCCGAGGGAGATATAAAGTAATCAATTCACTAAGGTACAAGGGCATTTTATCAGTATAGATGCACTCATGACAGAGAGTGGCCACTTAAATTTACAATATTAATGTTACTTTCAGGATATACTCAGAAATTGGCTGATTGGTAATCCAATGAAATACTCTGCCCCATGCCAGGCCCTAACCTGTTCACATATTGTATCTCAGGAGCAGACGATTCTCCAGTAGCGTGCTGCCACAACACTTCCAGCTGCTTCTGCTGAACTCCCACACCAAGATGAGCGGCAGAGTCCAACAAAACGAGGAGGTACTCCATCATGTCTTCTTTTGTGTACAGTTGAGCATCTTTCAGACCAGACATTGAACTCTGCTTCACACTGGAGATGTCATGTGATTCCTGGTGTGATGATTGCATTAGATGTATAAAGTGAGATGTCATGTAATTCCTGGTGTGATGATTGCATTAGATCTATAAAGTGAGATGTCATGTAATTCCTGGTGTGAAGTTTGTATTAGATGTATAAAGTGAGATGTCATGTAATTCCTGGTGTGAAGTTTGTATTAGATGTATAAAGTGAGATGTCATGTAATTCCTGGTGTGAAGTTTGTATTAGATGTATAAAGTGAGATGATGTCATTTAATTCCTAGTGTGATGTTTGTATTAGTTAGATCTATAAACTTGGTTTGATAGAAGTAAGGAAGTTATAAGCTAGAAGCAATTTTTTTTTTGTTCTTGTGATTCAATTGGTTTGTTTTTTTTAGGGTGGGAAGTTACTGCCTTTGGGTCAATATCATTATGGTTAGAGGCCTAAACCTCAAGTAACAAAAATAGAATAAACCATTTATCTTAGTAAAGTATAGTATGTTTGTTTGTTGTTGTTTTTTTTGCAATGATAATTAAATTAGGCATTGTAAACCTTAAACTAGATTTAGACTAGACCCCTTTAAAAACTAAAATCAACAACAGTCATCATGAAATTGCTCTGGCTATTTATCCTAATAATTACTAAATACACACTAGCTGAACACAGAACCAGATCTACCTTAGTCAACACTAAACTTAAAAAAGAAACAACAGTCATAATCAATCATCACACTTTAGATCAAAGCAACTTAAAAAATAACCTAACATACACATCCATAACACTAAAGAAGATTACCCATCACAAATGGAAGTTCTCAATCAGACACAGCAGAAATAAATACCTATCACTGTTAATATTAATAGCAGGAGATGTAGAGTCAAATCCAGGGCCTAGATCTAAAGATAGATGCAACATCTGCAAAAAAAGTATGCACCATGAAACAGAAAGCCATTCAATGTGACACCTGCAATGAATGGTACCATGCATCATGTCTCCATATGAATACACCTGTGTATTATGCCTTAGGCAACAAAGATGCATCATGGCACTGTGTACCGTGTGGGTTACCTCAGTTTACATCAGGACTGTTTGATTCCTTTGATGTAGACACTTCTAACCCATACAACATCCTAAACACCATCCCAAACCAAACTCACCAACCACTAGCCAGATCCACTCCTGTTAAACCTAAATCTACTAAAATTAATACAACAGCCTCACTAAACAAACCTACTAAAGAAGTAACACCAAAATACCTTAAAACCTTAGTAATAAATTTTCAAAGCATTAGGAACAAAACAGCAGACTTAGAAATTTTATTAGAATGTGAGAAACCAGACATAATTGCAGGCACAGAAACTTGGCTACATCCTGAAATTTATAATGCAGAAATTTTCAATAGTAATTATGAAATTTTTAGAAAAGATAGGGCTGATAATCATGGAGGAGTTCTTTTAGCAATAAAAAACACTCTTATAGCAGAAGAAATTACCTTACCTAACTCAAAAAATATAGAATCAACATTTTGTAAAATTAATACCACCTCAACATCCCTAATAATAGGCAGCATTTACAGACCACCAAATTCTAGTTTAGAATACATGCAGGAACTATGTAATCAGATTACTACACTTAAAGAGACAAATAAAAATGCAGTTTTTTGGATTATGGGTGATTTCAACCTACCTGATATAAATTGGAAAACACTAACCATAGATAAACACCAAAACCTTAAGGACATAAATGAGCTTTTCATAGAAACTTTACACAACCTAAGTTTAGATCAAATCATTAAAAAGCCAACTAGATTAAACAACACATTAGATCTCTTCTTAACCAACAGACCTGGATTAGTAGTTGATTATGATATTATCCCTGGTCTATCAGACCATGAGATCATAAAAATACACAGATAAAAGCAGTAGCCAATACAAAACCCAAAAGAAAAATCTTACTCTGGAATAAATGTAACCTAACACAACTACACCAAGCTGCATTAAACTTTCAACAAACATTCTTATTAGAAAAAGACATTAACCAACCAGTCGATGACCTCTGGAATTTCATTAAAAACCATCTTAAAAGCATTATAGAAAATCATATACCAACTAAATACACATCAAACAAAATAAATAAATGCTGGTTTAATAATAGACTAAAGAAGCTTTGTAAACAGAAGGAAAACCTATATAGAAAATTTAAAGAAACTAATGCAGAAAGAGTTTACAAAAAGTATATAAAAATTAAACACTTAACCCAAAAAGTAAGCTGCAGAGTGAATACATAAACAATGTAATATCTAAAGACAACAACAAAATCCTATGGTCATACATTAAGTCTAAGAAAATGGAAACAACAGGCGTAGCGCCATTAAAAGATGAACATAACATAATACATAATGATAATGAAACTAAAGCAAACATTCTAAACAAATACTTTGCATCAGCATTCTCAGCCCCAGGAGACAAAGACATATTACTGAATTTGAACCAAGTAGACAACATAGAAGATATAGTAGTACAAGAAAATGGAATTCAAAAACTATTAGCCAACACCAAACCAAATAAAGCTTCTGGACCTGATGGTATTCCAGCTAGATTACTCAAAGAACTAAGTAATGAGCTAGCCCCAGTGTTCAAAATACTCTTTCAGGCTTCACTTAACCAGGGCAGAGTACCAAAGGACTGGAAAGAAGCTAATGTCTATTTAAAAAAGGAGAAAAATCTGACCCAGGAAACTACAGACCAGTATCACTTACCAGCATCACATGTAAAATCCTAGAACACATAATATGTAGCAACATCATAAACCACTTAGACAAACATAATGTCCTCACACCATACCAACATGGCTTTAGGAAATATAGATCATGTGAAACACAACTAATAGGACTAATTGATGATTTTTCAAAAGGTTTAGATAATAGTGAACAAATAGATGCTATCTTACTAGATTTTTCTAAGGCTTTTGACAAAGTTCACCACCATAGTTTGCTTAAAAATTTAAAATATTTCGGCATTAATGGTCCACTGCATCAGTGGATTAAAGACTTTCTGATAGGGAGAGAACAAACTGTAATAATAAATGGCTCTAAATCAACACCGATAACAGTAAACTCAGGTGTACCTCAAGGAACAGTCTTGGGTCCACTACTATTTTTAATTTACATAAATGATTTACCATATTGTATTACTTCAGGAACAAAAGTCAGATTATTTGCAGACGATTGCATAATATATAGAACAATAAAAACAACACAAGACACAGATATTTTACAAACAGAATTAAATGAATTACAGAAATGGGAATCAAATTGGAGCATGTCTTTCCACCCAGAAAAATGTCAGTTGTTAAGAGTAACAAAAAAACTAAAACAAATTAATTCCACTTATCTTATTCATGGCAAACCAGTAACACAGACTAAAAACGCAAAATACCTAGGTGTTATAATAAATGAAAAACTGTCATGGAATCCACATATTGATGAAACTACAAAAAAATCAAACAAAGCATTAGGATTTATTAAAAGAAATTTCTATAAATCAAATAAGAACATAAAACTAAAATGTTATTTAACCTTGGTTAGGCCAATAATAGAATATGCATCCTCTGTTTGGGACCCCTCAACTCAAGAAAACATTAAGAAACTAGAACAGACACAAAATAGAGCAGTGCGATTCATAACAAACGAATATTCACATTTGACTAGAGTAACACCTTTAGTAAAATCACTAAATTTAGAAAGCCTTCAGGACAGAAGGCTCAAAAGTAAAGTAGCAATCATACATAAAACACTAAACCATAATCTTCAAATACAAAAACAAAATTTAATAAAATACTCTGAAAGACACAAAGATAAAGGCACATTCCTCGTCCCATATGCTAGGACAAATTTGTACAAATACTCCTTCTTCCCTAGTGCTATTAGAGCTTGGAATGGGTTGCCTGAGCTAGCCAGGAAAACCAGTGACTTGGCAGAATTTAAGTCATTGGTTAATATGCATGACGCGTAGGACGTAATCATCTTCTTTTTTGAAGTAACGTCTGTATTATATAAGATAAATTATATTGGATGGCTGCCTTGGCGTGCAGCAAATAAAGATGATTAAATTCTAGCCCAAATCTTCTGCAGGACCATCATGATAAGTCTGAAGAGCATACCACATAACCGAGCTACCAGAATACGATCGCTGCCTTGTATGCGCGATGGACTGTTGCTCCGAGTTCTCAATGATCCCCCTGTTCATACCCTGTCCGCTGCCATCCTGCGGAAAGTCTGGACTAGGACGTAAACTATCTTCATCTCTGAAGGAACATTCGAAACTTTTAAAACTCTATATGGTTTGACATACTTGTGATGTTAAACTGTGATGTTTTAACCGACTACTCAAAGCATCTCGAAGTCTAGATAAATTGGCGGCAGTTTGATAATCCATATCGGATAATTTTAAGCTTCGTTTCTTGGATGTTGTTGACGAATCATGACTGGAAAACCTAAAAACAAAGCTAAAGTTAATGTTAATTTCTGTAGTGGACAGTGAACGAGGGTGCCATAACCATAATTATGTCAGGGTACCAGGCTAATAGTACAGGGATATATTTAGTCATCAGCAGTGCTTTTTTTTTTGTAAAAAAAAAAATAGGTACCGGTACTCAGTGATTAGGTGCCAGTAGGCCTACTAGGTGATTGACTGCCTAACTTTTAACTACTAATAAATTAATAATATACGTTAAAATACAGGAAAAGTAATAATTTTTTCACCACTTTTAAAAAAGTGGCTGTACTGGTGCGTACCGTCACAAAAAAAAAGCCCTGGTCATCAGTAATCTAATGTCAAATTTGTATGTTTTGGACAGAAACTGACGACATAACAGTTTTAGAGTAAAGGCTAGAGAGGGTTGTTAAAAATAATAAGAATCATAAGGAAATTTGTCGTATAGACATGAAAACCATTTGGTCCCCGACTTGGAAAGTTGTAGACCTTTCTTCAGAAAAAAAGATTATTAGGATCTGAACTCAGAACAAGCATGTCAAAGCTCAGGAGTGCACAGCAAATGTGTTAAATAAATCTTGTTATTTTTTCGACATCTTGAGTACTATTTTTTTCCCTTAGATAGTTGCTCAAACTCATTATTATAATCTAACGATATATATATATATATATATCAAAATTATAACCTTACTTCTTTTCTTTACCTAAAATTATACTGAACATCATAATTTTATTAATAAAGACTTTCAGCAGGATATACTTAAGACCCTCCTCCCAAATCACGAGCATTACTATTGTACCGTTTTCCCCACTATAAACCAGTTTCGATGTAAGAAATTTCAACTAGAAAAACTCAAATGTAATCAACAAAAGTAGCTTCTCAAAATTTTCTTTTACTATATAAAAACAACCACCAAGATTATAGATAGTCCTCTCTTAATGACTGATCCTCTTAATAATGACTTCAGGTCACAAAGGGGTTGACGGCTGACTTATTTATTTTTATTATAAACTATTTTTGATCTGGGCCATAAATATTTCTATTCTACGATACAGTTACACGACCTGACTACAGTAAGGGAGAATACTCCTGCAGACTAATAAGAAGCCCACAAAACTGATTGAACAATGAATATCATCAGAGAGGACAAAGTTGGGTTAAAGCACTAGCCATAACTACTAGCATAAGTTTATCACATTCCATTAGTAACATGGGCTTGTCTCATTCCAATAGTGATATGGCTTATCACATTTCACTAGCAGTATAGGCTTATCACATTCCACTAGTAGATGGGTTTATCCCATTCCTCTAGAATGCATGGGCTTATATAACTTCACTAGCATAGACTTGTCACATTCCACAAGTAGCGCAGGCTTATCACATTCATCTAGTAGTAATGGGGAATTCACATTCCATTAGTAACAGGGGCATATCATTCTCAACTAGTAGCAAAAACACATATTAATTACTGTTATGAATAAATTAAGAAGTTAACCCTCTTTGACCTGGCAGTTTCAGCAGTTCCTTCTGAAATAAAGATTAATATGTCCTAGCCCAAAGTCTAGCAGCAATGTAGGGGATGAAAGTGGGCAGGGCTAAGCCCTGGACTATCTAGACAACAATCTGGCAAACATACCACCTTCACCCCAAATCGATGCTATAAAATACAACTATAGCCTCTTCTGTCCTTAGCATGTCATAATAGATGAATGTTCTTTAGGGCATTAAATACAGATCAGAAATGAAACTAGATTTAGGGAAAACAATACCTTTGTTGTTCTAAATCAGGTACAAATGTCAGGGTGTGCGGCTCTTTCTCTGTTTCATCAGAATATGAGCTCAACTCAATCCCGAGGCTGGTGGCAGCATGAACCAGAATCGACAGACTTTCCAAAAGATTCGATTTTATTCTGTCTAAGTCTTCCGGCAAATCACACTTGCATACTATGACTTTTTCTGCCTGATGGGGGTTTTCTTCAGTAAAAGGATCAAAGAGATCAAGCTCTTTTTGATGGTACTTGTACAGAGAGCTAAGCCTCCTCTTTGAGAAACTAAGAGGTTGAGAATAAGTACTTGACACAGAAGGAATTCTTGTACTTGTCGCAGAAGATACTCTTGAACTTGTTACAGAAGGTATTTTTTCTTCCCTCTTTGACTTTTTCATCTCAATGGAAACTAAGGAAGAAAGGCTTGGTGACTGAAGAATGCTGGAGCGTTTGTTCTGGTCTGCCCCCCCAGTGTGTACTTCAGGCTTGTGGCTTGACTTTCTTGGTTCAGTTTTATCTAAGTTAAAGACAACCCGGGACTTTAGCCTTGGGCGCTTGACAACATTCTGGGACATGCTTATTAATGGCTCTGTTTCGTCAATGGATGATAAAAATGTTTCTGGTACTGAAGAGTCTATGGATGCTGGCTTTGTCAACCTATTGGGATGAAGCTTAATGGTGGCCTCGGCAATGGAACCGGATGAAGAGACTGTAACAGCCGTGTCTTGTATCTCCAGACATTTTTCTGAGCTTGACTTTGTGAATGATGACACCTTCTGATGCAATTTAACCTCTTTTGTTAAAGAGTGCCTCTCTGGAATTAATCTCTAAAGAAAATACAAATGATTTTTTTTTTAATTTGATTCAAATTTAAATTAAATAAAAAAATACAAAACACATTGTCATAATTAGAAAAAAAAGAACCGAAAATAGAGTTTTTTGGTCAATTTGTCATCTATTATAGAAGGGTTCAGGGGACCGGGGTTCGAATCCTGGTGAAGACTGGGATTTTTAATTTCGGGATCTACGGGCGCCTCTGAGTCCACCCAGCTCTAATGGTAACCTGAAATTAGTTAGGGAAAAGTAAAGGCGGTTGGTCGTTGTGCTGGCCACATGACACCCTTGTTAACCGTAGGCCACAGAAACAGATGACCTTTACATCATCTGCCCTATAGACCACAAGGTCTGAAAGGGGTTACTTTACTTTTTATAGAAGGGTTCAAGGTATTAGTCAAAGACTACACGACAAATGGAGAAATCAAAAACTAAATAACATCTGTGATCTTCAGACCATAAAATAAAATCAGATAAGATTGTATGGCCATGCCACAAAATCCTCATAGCTTGCAGAGACCTTACATCAGGGAACAGTACCAGGAGAAAAAAGGAGAGGCAGACAAAAGAAGCAATGGGAAGACATCAAGGAATGAATGGGCCTGTCAATCAATGAGACAAATGATGGCAAAAGACAAAAAGGAATTAAGAGAGCTATAGTCCAAAAGATTAAAGGATTGAACTGAAATGAAGCAATATTTATGTTTATTCCAAAAAAAGGAAACGTTATTTATTCTGATCTAATCAAATGAGATCACTTGCAACGCAAATTATTTTATGTTTTGTTGTCTTGTTCAGATATCAGCTCATCTCAAGTGGATGGATAAATAAAACATAAGATTCATGTCACTTTCACTCAATGGCCGTGTGGCATTTGCTAAGAACTGTTGTCCTGATAGTCCCGGGAATGAGCCCTGCCTACTGACCCTCACGTCCTGTAGGAAGGCTAATCATCAATGTCTTTGTCAGTCCAACAGCATTATAAGCATGCAGGCCCTCATATAACTTGCTGCCGACCTCAGGGCAGTGGACTACAGTTGAGAAGAGGTTGCAGGTATAGCTGGAGGATGTATAATGCGCCAGCATGAAAGGGCATCTGAGGATCTGAATCTAAGTAAGTAAATCTGATACATCCCAAACATGCAAAACAAAACAAAGGAATGACTTAAAATGCAAGCCCAGTATCCCTCCAGGATCGACATTATCAAACAGTGTTTTGGAGTGTTGGAAACTTATTTGTGAATATCAGACCACGGTTCAGACTCGCTACTGAGTATAACTGGATTATATCATAATACTTCCCAGATGAAAAACTTTCATACAAATCCAGCACAGGAGAAGGTGGGGCTTGCTGGTCAAGGACAGCACTTGCTGGTCAAGGACAGCACTTGCTGGTCAAGGACAGCCCATCTATATGCATCTTCATGAACTCAGGATCAACATTATCTCACCAGTACTCACCCACCCCATTCATACTTCTAGCTTAGCTTAATGTTAAGTAAACAACTTACAGCTGTTTCTTTTCTGATGGCAAATACAGCATTTGAAAACATTCTTTCAAGCTTCTGTCTTTTTTCATGGTCCAAAACACGGATAACGCCTTTACTCAGAGAATCTTTCCTAAGCTGCTTGTTAACTTGCAACAGTTCTTCAAGCTTTGATCTAAGAATAGAATCATAAAAGTATTTTAGTTTAAATACAAATAGGTCAATGTAAAACATAAATAGAATTTTTGCATGATGCAGTGCCAGTAAATAATAAAAAGGTTGGAAGCCAACACAGAGAAAATGGGTAAACATGATCTTATCTGCCAGGATACTAAATGCTTAGATTGGTGTCACTCATAAGTAAAATCAGCAACTGTATCACCTTGAAGCAATTTAGGAGCTAGACAGACTCAAAATGCTGGTACTGTTACATAGAGCAAGGAAGCAGCCTAATCTTATAGTATTTTCTCAGAAAAACAAATCAAAATCTTAATGCTTGAGTGTTACATAAACATGTTGGACCATGAAATTCCAGGTGGTCTTTACATCATAACTCAATAATGAGTTGGCTTCTGACCTTTGAACCACATTTATAATTTGCGCAATAAAACATGGAAGAATCAGGCGACATTTTGTACGTAGATCAGATGAATAACCAATTATTTCCTTATAACACAATTGCATGCAAAAGGATAAGGTATTTGTTACAACCAACTGAATGAATGTTTAGATACACTCAAACAGTGAGGTTAAGGATTTCAAAGCACCTGAAGTTAATGAGTAGGCATAATTTAGTTAAGACATGCAAATGTTAATATCCTAACATAATTCATAATGAACAACTTAATAGTTTTTAAAGTAATATAATTTTTCTTCTCATTGCTAATACATCTTCTGTTTGCTTGCTTTCACAACTTGTTTAAAGATAGAAAGTTGACTTTGTCATCTGGTGTCTGCTACACTTTGGAAGAATTCTTTGTTAAGTTGTTCACAAAATCAATTTATATCACTGTGTCACTTTGTAGATACAAACTAAGTCTAAGAAAGAGCAGACTTAATTATAAAAAATCCTTATAAAATGGTCATTATTTTAAATTATTTGCAAGTTGATTATAATTTGTAGGCGGGGTGAACAGTTATAAAAAGTTTACTGCATATAATTTGAGTTTCAAAAGAAACTAACAAACTACTTTACTTGGCTTCTTTACTATACAGCTATTTAACATACTTAAGTTAGGCTATGTTACTAGCCAGCTAATTAACATACTTTAGTTTGGCTATTTCACTCTCCAGTATCACATTTTCTGCCTTGATTTGGTGGTAATCCTCAATGTCTTCTTCCTGTTTGACCACTGTATTTTGCAGATCTGAACATACAGTTTTAGTATCACGCAAGACCTGAAATGTAGGTCACTAGTATTAGCAGGGGTAATAAAATGTTGACAGAGTTCAATTACAAAGATGGAGAGAGCATTAAAGAAACATGTTAGTGCTAGCTAGTTCGCTCTAAGGATGGTGGTTAAAATGACTAGCTAAGTAGACTCATATCTTTTCAAGGGAAACAATCAACAAATCAGATAATTGCAAAACTGCAATTGAGTGGTTTCATTGAGTGGTACCTACTTTTGGTTATTTGTATTAGGCACCAACATGGACATATGGGTTAAGAGTTTTAAGTATATTCAAGCTATCATTTCAGATGAAGAACCAGACCTGAAGTACTAGCAAAGATTGCTCAGAGTATGGAATGGATTATCTTAATCAGACATAAAAACCCAGGATAGAATCATTTTAAACCAAGACTAATATAGCTGACTAGATTTACAGATGGATACAAAAGATGTACATAATAAAATAAAATAGAATCCATAATTATGTTTGTTTTTTTGCTCTACATGTTTTGGATATCCCTTCAGATTTGAAGATTATTATAACTAGCCCAAAACTCCCACAGTACAATGAGTTTGGGCATTGTTCAAACTCAGGACCATTGAAGACCACATATAATATGGCCAGTCAATTTTTGATAAACAAATCAGGACACTTTCAATCAAAATTACTCCGTAAAAAAAAACTGTGCAAAAACTTACACCTAAACAGTTGTCTAATCTCTTGAACAATAAGCCCCTATCTGCCTCAGAAATATTCATTGAGTTTGTGGCTTTCGTCAGTTGTTCTTTTAAGCTGTCGTTCTCCTCCATCAGAGACACATTTTTGTCCGAGATTTTGAACAGCTTGGAATTGATCTCCATGTTTTCTTTTAAAGTTCTTTCAAATGTGGCCGGCATACTTTTCTGAGTGGCTTTGTGGAACTCTAAAGCAACATTTTTCAGCCTATCAATCGATTCTGTCTTCAACCTGCACAAGAAATCATTAGTAAACAAATTTCAGGTTTTAATTTTCCATCACAAAGAAATAATGGAGATCAATTTTACTCATGGAGGTGTTTAACTCTTGGGCATCAGTGAAAGTTACATCATCCATTAGTGTATTTGAAAATACAGTAAAGTTACATCATCCATTAGTGTATTTGAAAATACAGTGAAGTTACATCAGCCATTAGTGTATTTGAAAATACAGTCTCTTATGGGTACGTTGCTATTTTCTTATCCAGATATTGAAGAAAAAAAAAAACAAAAAAGCCACCAGAACTAAATCATTGTAGGAGAGTTAGTGTCTGGACTCACTTTTTAGTAGGAATAGAAAAGGTATGGGATATTTAAGGGGTACACTGACAGCCCCCCCCCCCCCCCCGCCAAAAAAAAAAAAAAGAGTGTGAGCATGAATGTGAGTGTGTGTGTGCATGAATGTGTGTGTGTATGTGTGTTGGGACAGAGAAGCTTTTAAAGAAGGGAGTGTTCCACTCAAAATGTTGTATTATCTTGATGATCTAGCAACTGATCTACAAAAGAAAAGTGTGTGAGTTTGGTTGTTGTAAACGTTTCAGAAAATCCTTCAGAAATGATGATCAGCAGGGAATAGAAGCGAGCAATGTTCGAACTCAGATCATCATGACGACAGTCCAAGGCGCATCCACACAACCAGGTAACCAACCAGTGATAAATAATTAAATGGTATCTTATAAATTACAGATTTTCTTTTGAAAATTAATTTTAGCATGTCCTATGGGTATCCATGTGTCTGAATAGCTGTTCGTGTTAATCAGAGACTTTAACTCTACCAAGTCATAGGTCTGCCTTGACTAATTCAGACAATCTGTTTCTTGCTCTATGGTACTTAAAAAGAAAGAATACTTAAACTATCAAACGTTTCCATTAGAGGAAACTAAGGATATCTTATTAAGGTAAAGGCCCAAGAAGTGTATGTGTGTGTGTAACAGCAAGTTTCCATGAAAGTGTGTGTGTGCATATGCATGTAATCTGTGTAGTCCTATAAGAAAGTGGGGTTCGGACATCCATCCATCCTAGTGGCACTACAGGCCATGGAAGCCCCTAGCCTGCTTTAGCACATCTCTCCATTCCAATCTTTCCTGGGCTTTACGTCTCCACGCAAAGACTCTTAGCTGTTGTAGATCTGCCTCTACGTTATCAAGCCACCATACTTGTGATCTGCCTTTGGGGTGCCTGCCTTTTGTTTTTTGTCAGTGAACAATCTTGGCTCCTTTGTTCTCTGGCTTTCTGTTAAGGTGACCTGCCCCCAAACGTAATGTTCCCTTTTACTTCCATCACTATGGAGGGGTCTTCATGTAGTTAGCATATTTCTTGGTTAGTGCAAATCCTTCATCCAGTTTCCTCGTGTATGGCACGGGGTTCGGACAATGCATGACATTTATTTGTTTCTTTATAAGGGTCCCAAAAAGTCTTAGTGTTTATAAACGAGGCAGCCAAGGAAAACAGATGTACAAACTAAGGAAATGCTATTGTACATGTCAGGAGAGAGATTGTGGGCATGGGTGCCCCTATCAGATTGCTCCATATGAGGTGACATGTGAGGATGGCTGCCTGGTTGTATGGTATGCACTCGATCTGGACTGTTATTCGATGGTTCCAGGTTAACACCCTGACATCCCCCCTCTTTTCCTACAGGAGGTCTGGACTAGGATGAAAATCTCTTCAACTCTGAAGAAACATCTGAAACATGTAAAACATTTTACAAGTAAAGATAGCTACAAATGGCAGGCCAACAGTGTGTATGTAAATGGTGAGGTACAAATTGTATCAAACTGTTTTCCTATAAAAAAAAATGCATGATCAGCCATTACAACTTTGTAAAAACTAATTGACTATTACATAAAAAAAAAATCTTGTATGTTCATGACTGTCCCTTCAGTTCACAAATGTAAAACTAGATCTAAACCATGCATACTTAATAAATTCAATCTTAATACTTTGGAACATTTGTAGATGATTTCATATAAAATGAGCAATAAATATGTACATTTCTAATTACCTTTGCTTATAGATAACATAGTCTTTTTCAAGATTGACAATATCTTCTGTATATTTGTTCCTTATATGTGATAGCTCAGACTCGGCCTCAGCCAACCTTTTTTCTAGAAAGTGTTTTTGTGCAAGAAAATCTTCTACGCTGGCCAGTTTGGAGACTAAAAAGAAACATTAAATTCAAAGTTATTTATATGTAAATGATAATATCCTTTAGTGAGTGCTTATTATTAGAGATTCGGTGTCAAATATCTTGACTATGAAGATACTCCAAAGAGTGGGACAGCAAAGCATCTGCACAATCCTGAGGCAGTCTCAATTACAAAGGTCAGAATGGACAACTGCATCTATAAAGGCTCCTTAACAAAAGGAAAGAGATCTTAAGATGGACAAAGAAAATGTTTCAGGGATGTCCTCAAAGCATCCTCTATGATAAGGACCTATAATAATAACCCGGGAGACAAGGATCAACACTGGGAGAACTGGCACAAAAATGTAGAAGACAAGATTCTTTTTGTGCTCAAGTGGACGATTGTGGCATCTTTAAAATCTTGTGGTAGTGACTCACATAAGTAAGAACAGCATATGAAGTCTTTAAATCAGAAAATGCTTCAGGGACACCCTCAAATCTTCACTGAAAGCCTTTAGCTTTGACCCTGCCACCTGGGAGACTATGCTGAGGCAGTCTGTGAGAACTGGCGCAAAGATGGAGAGGGCAAGAAAGACGAATTCAAGCCTTTGAGAGTAAATGCTACAGAAAATTGCTGGGTTTAAGCTAACAGGAAAAGAAGACGAATAAGTTTGTACTTTACAAGTCAACACTCTGGCTGACAAAAGGAAGGAACTCTTCAATACTGTGAAGAGATGAAAGCTGAGTTGCTTTGGACATATTGTAAGACAAGACTCACTGTCTAAAGTCATTCTTCAAGGTCCAGTGGAGGGAGCACAAAGGGTCATCCAAAGAAAAGCTGGCTGGACAAAGTAAAAGAATGGACCGGCCTCTCTCTTGATATCCTGCAAAGTACAGCTGCTGACCGGGAAAAGTGGAGGGTTTTTTTTTTTTTTTTAACTGTCACAGCACCCCTATAACAAAAGTCAAAGGGTAAATGAGATATATTCTATAACTTGTTTACTATAAATTTATTTCTACAGCACAAATTTGGAAAGCTGGGTTTAAAACCTATTTAGCTTCATATTCTCTCCTAAAAGTTGGGTTTAAAACCTACTTAGCTTCATATTCTCTCCTAAAAGTTGGGCTTAAAACCTACTTAGCTTCATATTCTCTCCTAAAAATTGGGTTTAAAACCTATTTAGCTTCATATTCTCTCCTAAAAGTTGGGTTTAAAACCTACTTAGCTTCATATTCTCTCCTAAAAGTTGGGCTTAAAACCTACTTAGCTTCATATTCTCTCCTAAAAGTTGGGTTTAAAACCTATTTAGCTTCATATTCTCTCCTAAAAGTTGGGTTTAAAACCTACTTAGCTTCATATTCTCTCCTAAAAGTTGGGTTTAAAACCTACTTAGCTTCATATTCTCTCCTAAAAGTTGGGCTTAAAACCTACTTAGCTTCATATTCTCTCCTAAAAGTTGGGCTTAAAACCTATTTAGCTTCATATTCTCTCCTAAAAGTTGGGTTTAAAACCTACTTAGCTTCATATTCTCTCCTAAAAGTTGGGCTTAAAACCTACTTAGCTTCATATTCTCTCCTAAAAGTTGGGCTTAAAACCTACTTAGCTTCATATTCTCTCCTAAAAGTTGGGCTTAAAACCTACTTAGCTTCATATTCTCTCCTAAAAGTTGGGCTTAAAACCTACTGAGCTTCATATTCTCTCCTAAAAGTTGGGCTTAAAACCTACTGAGCTTCATATTCTCTCCTAAAAGACTGGCTTAAAAACTACTTAGCTTCATATTCTCTCCTAAAAGTTGGGCTTAAAACCTACTTAGCTTCATATTCTCTCCTAAAAGTTGGGCTTAAAACCTACTGAGCTTCATATTCTCTCCTAAAAGTTGGGTTTAAAACCTACTGAGCTTCATATTCTCTCCTAAAAGTTGGGCTTAAAACCTACTTAGCTTCATATTCTCTCCTAAAAGTTGGGTTTAAAACCTACTTAGCTTCATATTCTCTCCTAAAAGTTGGGTTTAAAACCTATTTAGCTTCATATTCTCTCCTAAAAGTTGGGCTTAAAACCTACTTAGCTTCATATTCTCTCCTAAAAGTTGGGTTTAAAACCTACTTAGCTTCATATTCTCTCCTAAAAGTTGGGCTTAAAACCTACTTAGCTTCATATTCTCTCCTAAAAGTTGGGCTTAAAACCTACTTAGCTTCATATTCTCTCCTAAAAGTTGGGTTTAAAACCTATTTAGCTTCATATTCTCTCCTAAAAGTTGGGCTTAAAACCTACTTAGCTTCATATTCTCTCCTAAAAGTTGGGTTTAAAACCTACTTAGCTTCATATTCTCTCCTAAAAGTTGGGCTTAAAACCTACTTAGCTTCATATTCTCTCCTAAAAGTTGGGCTTAAAACCTACTTAGCTTCATATTCTCTCCTAAAAGTTGGGTTTAAAACCTACTTAGCTTCATATTCTCTCCTAAAAGTTGGGCTTAAAACCTACTTAGCTTCATATTCTCTCCTAAAAGTTGGGTTTAAAACCTACTTAGCTTCATATTCTCTCCTAAAAGTTGGGCTTAAAACCTACTTAGCTTCATATTCTCTCCTAAAAGTTGGGCTTAAAACCTACTTAGCTTCATATTCTCTCCTAAAAGTTGGGCTTAAAACCTACTTAGCTTCATATTCTCTCCTAAAAGTTGGGCTTAAAACCTACTTAGCTTCATATTCTCTCCTAAAAGTTGGGCTTAAAACCTACTTAGCTTCATATTCTCTCCTAAAAGTTGGGTTTAAAACCTACTTAGCTTCATATTCTCTCCTAAAAGTTGGGCTTAAAACCTACTTAGCTTCATATTCTCTCCTAAAAGTTGGGTTTAAAACCTATTTAGCTTCATATTCTCTCCTAAAAGTTGGGCTTAAAACCTACTTAGCTTCATATTCTCTCCTAAAAGTTGGGTTTAAAACCTACTTAGCTTCATATTCTCTCCTAAAAGTTGGGCTTAAAACCTACTTAGCTTCATATTCTCTCCTAAAAGTTGGGCTTAAAACCTACTTAGCTTCATATTCTCTCCTAAAAGTTGGGCTTAAAACCTACTTAGCTTCATATTCTCTCCTAAAAGTTGGGTTTAAAACCTACTTAGCTTCATATTCTCTCCTAAAAGTTGGGCTTAAAACCTACTTAGCTTCATATTCTCTCCTAAAAGTTGGGCTTAAAACCTACTTAGCTTCATATTCTCTCCTAAAAGTTGGGCTTAAAACCTACTTAGCTTCATATTCTCTCCTAAAAGTTGGGCTTAAAACCTACTTAGCTTCATATTCTCTCCTAAAAGTTGGGTTTAAAACCTGCTTAGCTTCATATTCTCTCCTAAAAGTTGGGCTTAAAACCTACTTAGCTTCATATTCTCTCCTAAAAGTTGGGCTTAAAACCTACTTAGCTTCATATTCTCTCCTAAAAGTTGGGCTTAAAACCTACTTAGCTTCATATTCTCTCCTAAAAGTTGGGCTTAAAACCTACTTAGCTTCATATTCTCTCCTAAAAGTTGGGCTTAAAACCTACTTAGCTTCATATTCTCTCCTAAAAGTTGGGCTTGATTATCAGTTGCTTCCCTCCTCATTTGACTAATCCTCTCCCGGTTCAAATGTTGCTCTGTATCCAGTAACTGCTGACATGTGCTATATTTGTCTTGTAGGTCATTATAGGCCTCGACTGAAGCAATAAAAAGAAACTCAATACTATATTTAAGCTTTACTTTTCTGATGTTGAAGAGAATAACTTTATTTTTTACTAACATTCGCCTCAATTTTGTATGAAGGTTTCTTTTTTTTTTTTTGCTAAATAACACAAAATACAATCAAAACCTTACCTAAAATTTCACTTTTATTGCATAAAAAAATGTTTAACAAAAAAAAAGTTATTTAAAAAATTCTTTAACAAAAATATTATATTTGAACAAGTAAAATCAATTATTATGCATTCAGTAATACAAATTAAGTCCAAACAGCAAAGCAAGCTAATAAAACTATGACATCAATGAAACCAATTATAATCACAGAAATGAAAATGATCCATTTGTATCATTTAAAGCACATTACTACACACAAATAGAATGAAAGGGATAAAAGTCATAAAACTAGAGTGGGTTCCTGTTAAACAAAAGCTCCATTAAACCAATATTCAAACTATTCCACAATGGGTCCCTGTTAAACAACAGCTCCATTAAACCAATGTTCAAACTATTCCACAATGGGTCCCTGTTAAACAAAAACTCCATTAAACCAATGTTCAAACTATTCCACAATGGGTCCCTGCACATATACAAATAGAGGGAAATAAAAAATCTGACAAACTGACCAAATGCTGGAGAATGAGCAAGCAATACCACTAATTCCAAAAAAAGGTGAGGAAAATTCTAGAAAGTAACATAACCTAAAGATGGACCAAAAAAATTGGAACTGGTAAAACAAGTGCCAGTGGAGTGTCATCAGAGAATGCTGACCACATTCTTCAGAGCTGCATACTTTATCAAGTAGCCTGAACAAGATTTATACCCCTTTACAAGACAAACTCTTTTGTAGTGCCTTATCAGGACAGTTCATGTCAGATATAAAACAGGTCTCAATGCTCTTTCATAATGAGAATGAAGAAGAAAAAGAAGAATATCCAAACAGCACTAAACAATGCAATTCCAAAATGGCTAAGTTAATTGTTTAGATACCAACTGTCATCAACATTTTCAGCATCAGCCTCTAGACATTTCACTTACCTCTTCTTTGCAACTCTTCTTTAAAGAATGTAATCAGATCATTTTTATTCGCAATACTTTGGTGGATCTTGTCATGGTTTAAAGATTCTTTGACAGCATTATCATCAAGTAGCTTCTGATAGCTTGAAACCAAAAAAAAAAATGGTTTGAGGGTCAGAATGAACTAGTAAAGGTTTATTGTAACAGTAATGACATTTTAAAATACAAAAACAATTTGGAAATATATAATTGATCTAGTAGTGAGTTATGAAGAATGAGATTATTGAAACAATAATTACATGGATATTATGCAATGTGAATGTAAATCTTTCTAAAAATAAATTAATCTGAATCTCTTTTCAAAATTTGTAATTTTCTTTGCTCCTTTTGTTTTTGTCCTGTATAAAGGATACAATCCTCAAATATTTTTACTTCAGTTTGGACTATTCAACTATTGCCACAATAGATGTTCTTTTGGAGAGCTCAAAATGATACCTTTTATAATTTTTGTTATTCAAATTTGAAATAGTTTTTAAAAGTATATTTTTAAGTATCTAACAAGTGGTCTAATTGAACATCTTAAATAAGAGTTGAATACCATAATTATTGCATTGTTTCATCCTTAAGCAAACCCATTTTTGGTGAACCAGTTGTCAATGAACCATTTTTATAGGAACAAATTATAAAGTCAACCAATTGCTGGGTAAAACATTTGTTGGATTAACCAATAGTCTGTAATGCATTGTCATTGAACTAGCTCTTGACTAGTTTCCTTTTTTTTTTTGCTCAGATGGAAACTTTAAAGTCTAGTGGTATTGACTTTTGTTCTCACTTAAGTAAGAACATCTTGTGAAGTCTTTCCATCAGACAGAAAACACTTCACTGACAATGTTTCTCTGAAAGCATTCAGCATTGACCCAGCCACCAGGGAGACAGAAGGACGCGACAGAACATCATGGCGTCACGCTGTGAAAACTGGCGTACAAATTGCAGAGGACAAGAGAACAGCACTGGCAGAAGAAAAGCTTCAGGGAAAATAAAACAAGGCCAAATTCACTAGCTCCAAGAACAACCTGCCCATTGTGCAGCCAAACATTCAGGGCTCACATAGGTCCCAACAGCCACACAAGGAGGAAAAAAAAAACTGTACAAACCTGTAGACAGATTGGTGATACTTCAAACTACAAAGCAATTGCTTTTTACATTTAAATTTGCATTCACATTTTCTAAATCCTTGACCACTACCATGAGACTGTTTTTTATTGCTTCTGGATGTAACGATTTTTCTACACAAGGGACATTTTTTACCTTTAAAAATCTCTCTTCACCAACACTGAGGTCCGATTTTGCAAACATTTGTCTTAAAATATCTTTTTCAGTACTTACAAACCACAGCTTAAATTGAACAGGCATCAGTTTTTTGTTCAGGCACTTTAATTCTTACAGTGACATCTTCATTGAAATTTAGGTGCCTTGCATTAGAAACTGCAAACAATTAGCTTGCTTTTCTAAACCTTAATTGGCCTCATCACACTGTATTTTCTGATCCATATTCTTTTTTCAGATGTTGCACAACACATTCTGATTACACAATTTCTCTATAGGATCTATTTCCCCACAAAGTACATTAACGAACATATCACACGATGTGACATCTTCATTGACATTTGGGTGCCTTGCATTAGAAACTGCAAACAATTAGCTTGCTTTATTTTCTAAACCTTAATTGGCCTCATCACACTGTATTTTCTGATCCATATTCTTTTTACAGATGTTGCACAACACATTCTGATTACACAATTTCTCTATAGGATCTATTTCCCCACAAAGTACATTAACGAACATATCACACAATGTGACATCTTCATTGACATTTGGGTGCCTTGCATTAGAAACTGCAAACAATTAGCTTGCTTTATTTTCTAAACCTTAATTGGCCTCATCACACTGTATTTTCTGATCCATATTCTTTTTACAGATGTTGCACAACACATTCTGATTACACAATTTCTCTATAGGATCTATTTCCCCACAAAGTACATTAACGAACATATCACACAATGTGACATCTTCATTGACATTTGGGTGCCTTGCATTAGAAACTGCAAACAATTAGCTTGCTTTATTTTCTAAACCTTAATTGGCCTCATCACACTGTATTTTCTGATCCATATTCTTTTTACAGATGTTGCACAACACATTCTGATTACACAATTTCTCTATAGGATCTATTTCCCCACAAAGTACATTAACGAACATATCACACGATGTGACATCTTCAATGACATTTGGGTGCCTTGCATTAGAAACTGCAAACAATTAGCTTGTTTTATTTTCTAAACCTTAATTGGCCTCATCACACTGTATTTTCTGATCCATATTCTTTTTACAGATGTTGCACAACACATTCTGATTACACAATTTCTCTATAGGATCTATTTCCCCACAAAGTACATTAACGAACATATCACACGATGAGACATCTTCATTGACATTTGGGTGCCTTGCATTAGAAACTGCAAACAATTAGCTTGCTTTATTTTCTAAACCTTAATTGGCCTCATCACACTGTATTTTCTGATCCATATTCTTTTTACAGATGTTGCACAACACATTCTGATTAAACAATTTCTCTATAGGATCTATTTCCCCACAAAGTACATTAACGAACATATCACACGATGTGACATATTCATTGACATTTGGGTGCCTTGCATTAGAAACTGCACAATTAGCTTGCTTTATTTTCTAAACCTTAATTGGCCTCATCACACTGTATTTTCTGATCCATATTCTTTTATACAGATGTTGCACAACACATTCTGGCTACACAATTTCTCTATAGGATCTATTTCCCCACAACGTACATGAACAAACATATCACACGATGTACATATGTGAGTACCTGATGCTGCTTTGGAGCAAACAACATGAGAGAGACTATGTTCTTAACCTTAACAGTGCAGAAGCCGTTTATATGCACATTACCTAGGTGAATGTGAAAAACTCTTGGTTCCCCACATTAGGGGGAGCAAATCTGTTAATTTGAAGAACAGTTAGGGAATGTGCACATTAACTGATTAGGTGCTTTAGCTTAAGAAACATATATACCAGGTATTTATCAAGATTTCTAGATAAACTCAATTCTGTTCTACTAGATATAGAATCTATTGATCTCAGACTACTATCATATCTAATAAATTGCATGCATTACTTCAAACGAGAAGATAATTATGTCCTAGTCATTTTATCTGTCAATCTAGTCATGCATGTTAATAAGTAACTCTGCTAAGTCATTGTTTTCCCTGGCTGATTCAAGCAACCCATTCCATTCTCTAATGCACTTGGGAAGAAAGAGTACTGGTTCTAATTTGTCCTAGCATACAGAATAAGAAGTATGCCTCTATCTATGTGTCTTTATGAGTATTTATTAGTTGTTGTTGTTTTTTTTTGTAAATTGTGATTCAGTGTTTTATGTATTTTTCATTACTACTTTACTGTGATTTAGTGATTCTGATTTAAAGATGTAGATAAAGAGACATTTTAGTCTTAGCTAGAAGTAGGTCTAGTAGATATAGACAGTATATCAGCGGTTCTCAACCTTTTAAGCTCGGCGACCCCTTTTTACAATGCCCCACTCTGACGCGACTCCCCCCCCCCTTGCTCACATACACGGCAATAGAAGAATAGAAAAAACAATCCATTTTTTCGATGGTCATTGGCGACCCCTGGCAAATCGTCAATCAACCCCCAAGGGGGTCACGACCCACAGGTTGAGAACCCCTGCAGTATACAGACTTATAGTTATAGACTATATATAAATCTACATCTAATCTTAAGTTGTCAAGTAGATGTAGTATTAAGTAACCTAGATTAATAGAGCTATAATGATAATGCTATATATAGATAACTATACTATAATGTTACTACATAATAAAAATAATGCATATATTTATATAAAATAGATCTAACTAAATAGCAACTAGATCTAGATCTACTTGAACTAGATTCTAGAATGCTAAGAATCTATTCTTGAGCATTATTATAATTATTATATCATTATAATGATCATAACCATGCTATATAATATATAGATAACTATACTATAATGTTACTACATAATAAAAATAATGCATATATTTATATAAAATAGATCTAACTAAATAGCAACTAGATCTAGATCTACTTGAACTAGGGTAAATGTATGTACAGTTACCTTTCAATTCGATTTTCAAGTGTCTTTATCTGCCACAAATAAAACTCTTTGGTGTTTTCATCCAGTGTTTTATTTATATTATAGTAAACAGGCCTCGCCCTCTTTTCTGATTTCAAAACTTTATTTTTCTTCTTAACTGTTGTTACATCCTTTCCTTTCTTCGCCTTTTTACTCATTATGCAGATTTAATCAAGTAAGGATTATTGATTTTATTTTTTTATGTTTATAGATCTATGTTAGATACTAAGATAGACCTAGAATTAATTATGGTAAAATATCAAATGTTTTATTCTACTATTTCTAGTTATAGATCTATGACAAATTTATTTAATTTGTGTAGTCTATTAAATGATTAAATTTAAATGTAGTCAAAATAGATTGACGATTCCTGTTAGAGATTAAATCTAAAATGTCAGTGACCCCTGTTACTGTTAGAGATCTACTGACTTAAGCTTAAACCTAGGCTTTTATAGATCTAGATCTATAGTTTATTTATTTTTTAAATCATTTTTTTCTACGTTAAACAGAATCTAGACTACAATCTAGAACTAATTTTTGTGCTAAATATTATCATTTCCACCGGAAATCATAATGATAATCATAATTTGGTTGCTGAGTTACATGCGCTAATTTGTCCAATTTTTAAAAAGTCTCCATGCTTGTTTTAACAGAACAAACTAGTTTAAATAATTGCTGTATGGAGGACATGTCTATGATGGAGGATTTTCAGACATGGCGGAAAACTTTAAATAGCTAACTTTTTGGTGTCTCAGGTGTATAGGTACAAAAATTAAAATAGAAAAAAAAAGTCTTGATACGCAAGTTTTTTTTTTAAAGGTAAGCATATTGAAGACATGCGCAGAAGAAGAAAAGAAATATTAAATAGACCTCCGGTGGACAATACATAGATATAAAATAATCTAAATCTAGTAGCCTATAGTGTATATATAGGCCTAGTTCCCTCTGTTTTGGAGGAAAATGTATGCGCCCAGATTTAATGATATCGAACTAATCTTTTGTATGTCGATGATAGTGTTTTGATAGTAGGTTATCATTTTGCGCATGTCGTAAGACTAGGCTGAATTGATTAGGCCTACTGATATAAGCCCTACTCATTAGTCTGACCCAGACTTTTCTATTTTATATTTTAATTTAAAAAATTCTGAAGATTCAAACATTGCACAGACTTTTTGACCATGAGATGTCCTAAAGTCAGATATCTGGATTCCATTTGAAACTCTTTCTGGAAAATTATTTTAAATGATAATTAGATCGACGTTCAAGTAACTTGACTCAAGCATAGTTTAACAAACTTCTCCATCACAATGAGTTTAATTACTTCTAGCGACAGGCCTATTGTTCACTCCAATTTTAACTAACGTGATTAGCTGATCTATCATCATCATCATCTTTCCTTTGCGTTCCTCGCGGAACATAGGGCCTCAGTAAAAACATGCCACTCTCCACGGCCATCTCTACTTCCTCTCCAAGATCTGCACCTCTATATTTTTCAGTACACTCATCTCCTACAGTTTGGTGTTCTCTATTTTATCGTACAGTGTATTTTTAAGATATTTCTCAGACATCTGTTGATGAAGGTCTGTCCTTTTTTTTTTTTTTTTTTTGGTTGTTGCTTCAGTTGTTCTCAGGGTTTCAGAACCATAATCGGCTCTATGAGAAGTAACAACTTTTTGCTACAGATTCTTCTAGCCTGATAGTGATAATTCTTTAGGCCTAGATAGATATTTGTCTGTTTAGTTTTCTTCTGAAATCGGTCTTGGATGCATAAGATGACCAGACGTCCTGACTTAGGCGGGCCAGTCACGCTTTAGACCGTCTATCGCGTTTTTCATAAAATGTCCGGACGGATATTCTTTCATTCAGATCTTTTCTGAGCTTTTCCTCTCCATGGGTTAATTTGTTGTAGACCTGCCCCTACATCACCAATCAGCGCCTCTTTTTTTTTTGCGGTATATTATTTTAGTTCCTTGGTTCTCTTTTTTTCGAGGTGGCCTGCCCATCTGTTATGATGTGTGTTTCCTAGGTGACATGGAAAGGGAGTATTTATTGTTAGCATAGCGAGATAGGAAGTGCTACAAAGAGCAGGGTGAAAGGAGAACCGCTCTGTTATCAGCAGCAGACGCCTTGGCTGGCTTGGCCACGTTCGTAGAATGCCAGTAGGTCGACTTCCACAGGACATCCTGTATGGCGATCTAATAGAAGGCAGGAGAGCCGCTGGTCGCCCACTTTTACGTTATACGGATGTATGCAAACGCGACATGAAGCTCTTCAAAATCGACACTGGCAACTGGGAAGAGGTGGCACTGGACAGATCCACATGGAAAGAGAGCATAAAAGAAGGGTCACGGATTGCAGATGTCATACACAACAGAAGCAGAAAGAAGGGTGAATATGCAACGGCACCTGGTGATTATATATGCCCAACCTGCGATCGCAGCTGTGCATCAATGATTGGCCTCTTTAGTCACACAAGAAGTTGCAAAGGGAAAAGATCGTCTCTCGAGACGTAAAATGCCACAGAGAGCGAGAGAGATAGAGAGCATTAATTTGATTTTAGTCCTGTTGAATGATGCAAGATGAGCGGCGCTGTGTTAAGCACGCAAGACAACCACAGTATTATAATGTCGTGTTTTGATAGCGAGTTAAACTTGTTGAGCTGTCTACCAGCAGTTTGGTGCTACAACCCAACAACCGTCAACACCACCAATGATGCCCGCTATTTTTTAAATGTCCCTCTTCCTTTTAACTGGTCTACCTTCTGGTTAGTGCGTGTCCTCCACATAGTTTCCTCTTGAGTAACACCATATTTTTTTTCTAAGAATTTTCTATTGTTTTCATGACAGGGATTCTGAAATGAGTGGTCTGGGGTTCGAATCTCGGTGAAGACTGGAATTTTGAATTTCAGGATTTTTAGGACGCTCCTGAGTCCACAAAACTTTAATGGTAGCTAACATTACTTGGATAAATTTAGGTAGTTGGTTGTTGTGCTGACCACATGAAACCCTCAAGGTACTGTTTTCCAATTAGGGGGCTGTTGTAATGCTGTGTAGTCTATATTATGAGTACACAGTATAGTCTACACGTTTAATACTCTACATGTTTATTAAGGGTGTCCCTTTCAGAACTTGTGATCTTTGATGTACATCTCACCTTAACAAGGGAGTCATGTTGCCATCACAACCACCTTTACTACACTTAAGTAAGTATCCATCAGGTTTGGATGGACTTAGGGGCATTCTATAAATCCTGAATTAAATCAGTCTTCATCAGGATTCAAAATTGAGACCCCCTTGGTTTTTAACCCACTCAGACACCACACCCACAAAAAATTTACTAAAACAAGCAAACAAACAAACAAATTTGCCAAACTAAACCAAAACTATTTTGAATCATATACAAAAGCCAATATAAAATTTAAAAAACAACAATATTTACTCAAAGAATTCTGCCAATCATTTATTAACAAAGTAACTGAAACATTAGTGTATATCATCTAGTGAGATCTTAGAACACAGATATTTCATAAATATAATCATTACAATAGATTTTCCCTGGTGAACATGCTGGTCAGTATTGAACAATAATTATTTTTCAGTTACCTGGATGTTGGACTGCAGTTATCAGCAGATGAAATGTCTTATCACCTTCTTTATTAACTCTTTCTCTCCGTAATTATTTACCGCATTCTGATGAAATCAACGTTGGTATCATCAGTTAGGAGAGAAAGAGTTAATGATGTACCTTAATTAAGTCGATGTTAGCATAAAATGGCTAAGGAGACAACACACCAACTAATCAAAGTAATCTATTATTAGCATTGAAAGCTTAAGGCATAAATCGGCGTACAGAGGACCATGTTTTCATTCAACTATTTATAAGTTTTTGAAAAGAGGATTAACTCAAAATAAGAAAAAAAATAGGCCAGCTTGTTTAGACTCCAATTCAAATGAAATATAAAGTAGTGAGCAAAAGAAAGAAAGAATTTAAAGTTGTGACAAACTAATCATAAATCTGCTTCACTGAATTCAGACTCTTATTCCCAACTTTTGTGGGTTTTTCCCCCAAAATTCCAGGTATTAAGGGAGAATATCTCGTATCTATGTTATGTTTGCAAAATCACAACCCTTAAAAAAATGACCCCAAATGTGTAACTTATTTACAGAAAGAGTATGATGACCTTATAGAGAAATATAATTCTTTCCCTTTACATCCTTTATTTCCTTTTTTTATATTTTATTCACTAAGAATTAATCTTGCATTTTATTAGTAACAAGAAAATTGCAGTGACCAATTCTAAAATGTGAACAAAGGTCTATAACTACATTATTTCTACATCACATATTTACAACTAGTCGATGGCACTGGGCAATAATCATGATGTGCTACAAAAATAATTCCAATTCTTGGACTAGGAGCTCTAGTGTTTAAACTATATTTTAAGCCAGTCGTCAATAATTTGAATTATGTATTTTGTATGTACCCATTTAGTATGAGGTTTTTGAATTAATATCCATAAAAAAAAGTAACGTACTTACATAATATATTTTACATCAACTACATGAGTGACACAGTATACAGCTTTGATATTTGCAACAGATGTCCATATCTGTTACCTTCACAGAAAATATTACATCTTAGTGAAATCAATTCAACACACACATCAACAATGCAGTTACAATTTTTGATCACATCTCTCGCAGATTTAGAGTTAAACAGAGAAAATTGAATTAGTGACTCGTTATTTTTTTAGGTATTGGAGGTGGGGCCATACCAAAAGGCTTGTGGCTAGATCTCAGAATCTCATGTTCTGGGAACTTGGATAGAATCTGGTTGGCATACAGAACAGACTGTTAAGGAAGACAAAAAAGTTTTAAACATAAAGAAATATACCATAATATTTGGGTCTATATTTTTACACTTGTTACAATGTACTAAAGGGACATATCACTCAGATTAAATTATTAATTAATGTTTGACCAGAGGTTTAAATCATAGAACCTTTCTCAAAAGCCATCAAGAGGCTTGTAGTTAATAAGCATTAGTTTCTTCTCTTGTACTTGTAGAGAATGGATGGAGATCAAAACAAAATAGAGCTTCCATTATTAACATAATTGTAAAAGTGTATTCTTTATAGATATCTCTGCTCCTGCACTGAGGCATATGGTACACAGATGAGTGTATTGTTGAAGGCGAGTGATGAACAAGATGGTTGACTGTTGATCCCAGTTTAGTATATGTAGAAACAGAACTAGAGATAGGCTAGAACCACCTGAGTTGTAGAAAGGATCATTGCCAGTGTGGTGAGCAGGTGAGAAGTTGTCTGGTCAAGAAGAAGTCTTGTGAGGAAATTGTGGAAGGGGTCATTCCTGTAAGTGGAAGACGTTCCTGGTAGTTTATTATGTAGACTATCGTTCTAGAGATAATGAGAAGATAGCAGCATGTACTGTGACCCTGTGTTAGTGGCACAATAGTGAACCCTGTAGGAATTGTAAGACAGGCTGCAACAGTGAACCTTGTATGTTAGTGGAAAGCAGTGGTGGCAAACAGTGAACCCTGCAGGCCAGAGCTAAATGAGCTCATAGCTAACTTAAACATTTATTTTTGTTTAATCGTTTCTCATCTGTTGTCAAGAAAATAAAGATCACTCATCTCTTCACCTTGATCCCTCATTGATTATTTGCCCTAGATTCATTACATTACAATAAAGAAGGACTTGTTATCATTCCCCACAACTTTTTGTTTCCAGAGTTTTTAGAAGTGGGTGGTAGATAATACCAGACAGACAGAGTGAGTTAATATAAGCTTTTTTTTAAAACAATCACCATATTCTAAAGTATACCTGTCAGTTTTGTAATTGAAATGTGTTTCTTTTGTTTTGAGCTTAAGTAAAAAAAAAAAACTGGTTAAAGAAAATGTAATTATAAACTTACATTGGCCGCATTCATTGTCTGCGTGGAGACTGATCGGGACAACACACCATGGAGAGCACCAAGTTTGGTAGTCTTCGCGCTCAGTTTGGTTTTTTCTAAACTTGTTGGAACATGTTGAGAAGGACGTGGAACAAGTCCCAGATCACCAAGACTATAATGAGGCAAGATGCCTTTCATCGAAGGAAATTCACTGAAAAAAAAAACAACAAAAAACACATTTTTTAAGCATTATGTAACCAAGCTTTCTCATTTTTAAAGCAAAAAGTTGAAATCATTTCATTAAGGTATGTAAATTACTGGGTAACAAATTGAGTTACAAGCATAAAAAGTTGAGTTCTAGCAAATTGAAATGTTACAATTTTTTACGACGAAACTGTATAGTTTGCACAAGTTTCTAATCTTACAGATGTCGTATTTTTTAGTGAATGTGGATAGCAATGGAAGCTTAGACAAATATTAAAGACTTGTAGTTTTAATCTAAATAAGTACACTAACTTGTTTTCAATACCTAAGCTAGACTTACTTTTTGATAATACCTTTCTTGGTACTTGGGCTATTGCTCAAGGTACCAACAGATGATAACTGTCTTTTGCCCAACTCATCTGGGTTTGGACCAATGCCCAAGTTGGCAGCACTGTCCATCAGAACCAGCAGTTTTTCAAGCATGTGCTCCCTGCCATACACGACATCAGTGCCGATGTTGTCACTGGTATTCGTCTCTTCACTTTCATCGACATCATCCACCATGTCAGTCTGAGTGCTATTGACACATTTAATCAGCCGATCTTTGTTATCTTCTTTTTCCTGCGGGTAGAGGAGTAGACAAAAAAAAATGTGCGAATTTGTAAATCAATGGTACATTTATAGCACTGATTTTTGTTCCTTTACAAAGTGCACAGATGACACAGCGCTGAGAGAGCTCAGACATAATTATTATTTTATTTAATTATCTCAATGGAATAAGCATCAGTGAAAAATAAGATAAATAAAATTGAAATATATTATTATGTATGTCAAATAATATGAAATGTTATTACCCCAGTACTTACAATTAAAACCTCTTTGATTGCGTCAGCAGCTTCCGCAAGCACTTGTTGAATTTTGTTTCTTAGACTCACTTCTGTGTGCACATCAGACCTGACCTTCTCAAGAGTATCTTCCAGCAGCGCATTATTCTGTGACATCATTCCCATCTCATACCTGGCAGTAGACAGATAAGTTAGATAGTAAACAACTGTTAAATACGTCTTTCTTTTCAACAAAATGGAACAGCCAGAAATGACAAGAAAAACTTTTTTTTAAAGCAAAGCTTATACTAAGTGCAGTTGCATCAATTAATTAGATCTAGACCAACAACAATGAATTTGGGTGAATATTTTTACAAATTGTTTTTTGTTTAATGCTATTTCATGCTTTTAGATTTATCAAAGATTTATCAATGCGCTATAATCCTATCACTTACCCGGACCAGTTGGGAAGATGGGAGGAAGAGGGTGGATACATTAGAAAGTATTTTTAGTAGTATAGGTATTTTTAGTAGTATAGGTTCAGCAAAGGCTTTTCTCTGTGTCTCAAATGTGAATCTTACATTTTAAGCAAGAGTTCTCTAGCTGTCACTTTCAGAAGTTACTACTAGTCACCAACTGTTTTCTTCTATGCCAGTTAGGGCAAACTGATATCTGAATGGATAATTTTCAGGTGGGTACCTCTGTAATGCTTTATCTGCTTCAGATGAGACAAAATATGCAGGTCGAAGAAGATTCTGCAGAGCCAGTTGAAATGATGCACTCTTCCTTAAATCTCAGTTTCAAAAGCAATGTCTTTTTTTTTATTAGTATTGGTGTTGAGTAAAAATATTCCTTTTATTAGTCCATTTTTCTTTGTTACAAGAATATTAAAAATATAATAATTGGCATATAATTTGAGCCCTTGCTACTCTAGCATGCTGACTGCTCTCTGGTCCAATCAATTTGAGGAAAAGGATGATTCTATGCTGCCCTCAGGTGATAAGCAAACCCTAATCAGATCCAGTTAATAGTCAAATAAAAAATGTCAATTCTAAACCAAGTTTCAAGCTTGAACCTTATTGTTTTTTGTTTCAGATGTTCCTTCAGATTTCAAGACCATCTGGGTAACGGTCCAGAGCACAAACCACATGACCAGGCAACCATCCAGTGACCAGTATGAAAACAAATATTCTTTTTTTTCTTTCATTATGTTCCTTTGTGTAGGAAATGCAGGGGAACCAGAGTCATTTATTTCATAACTAATTAGCTCAGTCTACAGCTGTCCTAAACCAGTCTGTGAGAATAGGCCTATGTATTCCCTGTCTTTCACTCACTCACTCATTATGTCTACCGTGTTTTCTTTCATTTGCCACTGTTCATTGTTTTTAAAAAACTGACCTTGTGACTATTTCTAATATTAAGACAATAATGGTGCAGAGAAAGTTGACAAATCTGTTTTTAATTCTTTTAGAGGCCTTCAAGCTTCATATCCATACCTGTTCAGATTGTGTTCTTTGACTTGAATATCTGCAATTCTGTTTTCATGACTGTTATCATCTTTGTTTTTTCATCCCTATTCTCCATTAAGAAAACTGCCAATTTTCTGTCCAATCTACTAACTCAGGGGGTGCGATGGCTGAGTGGTTAAGCAATGGGCTTCCAAACCTTGGTCTTGGGTTTGAATCTTGGTGAGGACATGAATTTCAGGATTTTTAGAGCACCCCTGAGTTCCCTCAACTTTAATGGGTACCTGACTTTAGTTGAAGAAATTAAAGGAGGTTGGACATTGTGCTGGCCGAATGATAACCTGCTCATTATTAACCGTTGGCCCAAGAAAGAGATGACCTTAACATCATCTGCCCAATAGAAGAATGCAAAGTCTGAAAGGGGAACTTTAACTTTACTACTAACTCAGTCAGGTTCTTTAAATAGTCAGCTAAATGTAGGCCAACATAAATATTCTTTTCTCATGCTCTTTTAATGTCATGGAAATGATCCCTTCAAGATTGATATTTAAGAGGAAGAACAAAATAATCAACCTTGTCACCAAATGTCTGTTATTGAAGATTACAGCTATGATTACTTGGTCAAATAAGTAATTTAAAAGAATACATGTTAAAGATCTCTTTGGTGTTGAGATGTTTTTCAGACAATATTCATCATCGTCATCAAACTCCATTTGATTGAGGGCTTGAAAGGCTCAAATCCTCTCTCGCAAAAGCCCAGGACAGAAACCCTGCTGTCTGGCGTAGTGCATACATGTCACCATACAGGTAGAGAATTTGTGGGCTTCCAGACCTGTCGAGGCGGAGATCAGCAAGTCTGGGGCAGACAAAAAGAATATCATGAGACAAGGTTTAAGATTTGATCTGTTGTAGAGTTGGTCCCTCACCTCAATGAATCATTCTGTTGTTTCAAGATGTCTATTTCAGAGTCCAGTTGCATGAGTTCATTTTCTCTCTTTTCATACTCAGCAATGACAGCTTCTTGACTCTGGCATTTATCAGTCATAAGTTTGATGACCTGAAATAAAGTACGAGATAAAAAGCATGTACGTAAAGAATCAATAGGCTTTATTTGTTCTTATTTAGATTATAAATTATTATTAGATA
This sequence comes from Biomphalaria glabrata, assembly GCF_947242115.1. Taxonomy (NCBI): domain Eukaryota; kingdom Metazoa; phylum Mollusca; class Gastropoda; family Planorbidae; genus Biomphalaria; species Biomphalaria glabrata. The sequence goes on from NC_074719.1 coordinate 5,555,265, forward strand.
CAATTTATGAACTAATTGAAATACATGTGCAATTTTACAATTTAGACAAGGATCTATATTATTATTATTATATTGTTTTCTGATCAATATTAATTTGATCATAATACAACAAACCAATATGTAAATAAATTAGGCTGGTGAGGATATGTAAGTAGTTTATATTGAGAGAAACGCTGAACATAATATTGATATAAGATAATGGACAAGTCTGTGTTTTATTTCTCTTCTCTGGGAAGTTGTGTATATTGTGTTTCCATTATTTCTATTTAAGTGATTTATCTATAGTTTGTCCATCATGGTTTGATGATGACCACTTTTGTCATCCAGGGGGTTGAGGGCTTTGCACTGGGGTTTTGTTCCTCCTCATTTGACTGGTGAGACCTATGTGAGCCCAAATTGGATCAACACCTTTTGGCACATTAATGTTTGTAAAATGTTTTACATGTTTTGGATGTTCCTTCAGAGTTGAAGATAATTTACTTCCTAGTCCAAACCTCCAACCGGACAACTGAGGATGGGAGTAGGCAAGGTTTGAACCCGGGACCATAGATAAGCAAGTCACAGTCCAGCACACAAACCGCACAAATAGGCAGCCATCCTGCATGAGAGTCCAATGTCAGAGTGACATTCTATGACACTCAAGTGACTGACTTCAGGTACTTGTTATTTTATATAGTCTCAGAATCTGTCCTATTCAAGTATTGTTAGGTCAAGGAAGCCATTTACTCTTTTTACACTTAACCTGCATGAGATTATTTATGCATACAATGAAACTGAAGGCATTTTTATTCATTGCTTTTAAAAAGGAAGATTTGAGTCTCTAAAGCCTTCACTGAAATAGTTTGATTATTTGTTGTATATTTCAAATTCAAAATAGTTTCTTCTAATGTTCTTTGCCTTGAACTTGTGTGCACCCCAAAGTAACCAAAAAAAAAAAAAACACAGTTGTAGCAGAAGGCAATCCTATTCAGTCTAAAGCTCAATCTGCAGCCATGTTGCCAATCAGCTGTTATATATTAGCACTTCGTCAACTGGTTTGTAAGTATGAGATACTGAGTACAATGATGCAGATGTGTGTACGATGACCCCAATCTCCATTCCTAAGAAACTACGATGACCCTAATCTCAATTCCTAAGAAACTACGATGACCCCAATCTCAATTCCTAAGAAACTACGATGACCCTAATCTCAATTCCTAAGAAACTACGATGACCCTAATCTCAATTCCTAAGAAACTACGATGACCCTAATCTCAATTCCTAAGAAACTACGATGACCCTAATCTCAATTCCTAAGAAACTACGATGACCCTAATCTCAATTCCTAAGAAACTACGATGACCCTAATCTCAATTCCTAAGAAACTACGATGACCTAATCTCAATTCCTAAGAAACTGAAGATGGCTATGAAGTCAGTACTGCCTGCTTTTGTTCTGAAGCTTTTTGGCTTTGGTCTGACAATTATCAAAAAGTATTTTATTTACTTGTACTGAAGCAAGGGAGGCTACAATAATAAGTCTTAACTTTATGTTTGATGGAGAGAAAAGAGCCCTGCTGATTCATCAGTCTTTCATTCCAGACTTCTGCTGGACCATATATTTGAAACAAACTAATTCAAACTAGGGCAAACCTTTAAATTGCTTTGATTTTTCTTTCCCATTTCTCTCTCATTAAACTCCAGCATCTCCACCTGCTGCTTCAACTTCTTGACCTTGTCGTGAAGCTCGTCATTCTCCTGTATCATCTCAATGGTCTTGTCGGACATTTTGGCCAGCTGAGCTGTAATGGATACATTTTCTCTAATGGTTCTCTTGGTGGTCTCTGCCATCTGCTTGTTGCTGACTTTACGAAACTCCGCTGCCACCTGGTTCACTCTCAAAATCATTTCCTTCTTCAATCTGTGGAGATAAAAATAGTCATGTAGGCAAAAGGCGCACCCAATGGCATTATAATCTATCAATGGCATAATTATTTAAAAACAAATTCATATTGACATATGCAGTAAGAACTGTATTTATAAGTGAATAAGGTATATTGGAAAAAAACAATAAGAAGAGATACTATACTGAAAGAATTCACATTTGTCCATCTAGTAAACATGGTAATCTAATTTATTTGTGTAAATAATTTATGAGTGTTATTGAGTGTGTGTGTGTTTCTATGGTGATAGTGGGATGAGGTAAATGATTGGTTGTGAAAGATGCATCATATGTGGCATTGTCGTCATTTGGTCTGAGTTAGGACAGACGGCTCTAAAACGTGAGACTGAAAGGTTGTGTTATTGTAATGAATTAGACTTCATTAAGAAATATTACTAAAATCTAGAACATTTATTTTATTTAATATCAACTTGATTTTAGTCTATGTTATAAATAAAGTTATATTTAGTAGGCCTATTGTTCACAAGGAATTTATTCAGGTTATTTGAAATTTTATTAGTTAAAATATAGTATGTGTACAACGGTTTAGTTGTCTACCAGCAGTTTGGTGATACAAGTCAACGACCGGTAATAACTTCTTCTTCGTTCTCATTGTTATGTTGGAGTGTTCAAATGAGTAGACCAATACATGAGATGAACTGTGCAGTGGTTTCCAAATCAGGGAGCTCTCCATATAGTTTCCTTTCTATTGGGGTGATTTGGGGCCAATGTCTTATACGGGCCTCTTGGTATAGAGAGCACTTTTGGAGGACGTGGTCTGCATTCTCTGGTGATACTCCACATGGGCAGATTTCACTGGTTCCAATTTTGAGCTTCCGATACATGTGTTGTCGCATTCTGTTGTGTCCTGTCCTAAGTCGAAAGATTAGACGTTGGTCTTGTCGGGATAGCTTATAGTAAGCGTCATCTTTCTTGTGATTTGGATGAGAGCTTGTCCATTTCTCATTTATTTTATTTACGATTAATTTCTTCAAACCGGTAATAACAATAAGATCTTAGTTTAAAATACAGACTAAACATTTGTTTACTTACCTGTCTTTGTCAATCACAGCTTTCTTTTCCAAGTTGTACAGGTTCTCTTTATTTTCTTCTTCCTTCCTTGCCAGCTCAGCTTCCATTAAAGCAAACTTAGCCATCAGTTCTTCTTTTTGAACTTTAAACTCTTCTAATGAGGCTAGTTTCCCGCCTAGTTGGAACACACAAAAATAGGAACATTTTTAGAATTCCGCTAATATGTGTCAGTGATGGAATGCTGCCTGGTGCAGGAGGTTAGGGGTTAGGTTGTTATAATCTTCAAATCTGAAGGAACATCAGAAACATGCAAAACAAAACAAAACTTTCATTGTGAAAAAAAAAAAAGTTTTGCCGCACTCTTTAATCTAAATGCAGAATGTACTAAGTTCAGGTAAACCCTTACCTACTAATTACAACACAGGCTTACAGTCTATAGGAAGTGTCAGAGGCAGGGTTGGAGAGATTGAATATATTGTTTATTTGTTGTAGCTTTAGTATGAAAGAGTTATATCCCTTTGTTCATGTATTCTGTCAGACACTTAGTTACTATAATTAGTTTGTATAGAGACGCACCATAGCTGATGGACTTTGAATGCAACTTTAGTGACATCACGACTTAGTTGGGTTAGAGATTACTTATGTGAATAAAGTCAGTTGGTGTTAGGATTTCTTAGGGATAATGTGATTTATAAACAGAGACTTTTGGACTTAGTTTCTCTAATGGTTCTCTTGGTGGTTTCTGCCATCTGCTTGTTGCTGACTTTACGAAACTCTGCTGGGTAGGTTTCTGTTCTTCTTCGTTGCATTGAATACACCCGCACAAGAGTAATCTGTCGAAGTCAGACTTGTATCAACAACTACAAGTAAACTCAGACATCTCCTGAGCAATCTGTCGAAGTCAGACTGGCATCAACAACTACAAGGTCAAGGTCTATCACAATGCCACGGGTAGGATTGTGAACAGTCTGCACGCGATATGAACTGAATGTTTTGATTCTGGATATGACGGGGAGAGCTTAGTCAGTTGTTATTTTGTGTTGGAATAGGACGTTAATCCAATATGATTACACGTGTGTCTGAGTTATTTGATATTAAGAGTTCCTATTTCTCTGGATGGTTGGAGTTATTGTTAAGTGTGTTTAAAAGTAATGTTTGGAGTTTTTTAGGGACGAAATCATATAGTTTTTAAATCCCCCCTTGAGGTAAGTAACAGAACATGACAACAGAAATAATAAAAATTGACAATGCTGAATATAAAAACTATAAAACTTTAACTTGTATTTTAAAAAATTTATTCTACAACCAATTTTATGAAACAACTCTCCATCTAGATTTAATGACAAAAAATGCAAAATACTAATGCAAATGTTTATGATTTTTTTTTTATTTATTAACTTTTTTAAAAATTAACAATGCAGGGATTTCCATTAATCAACAAGAAAACTATTTTTTCTTTATCAGTGTCATAAGCAACATAGTTTGAGATGAATACTATATCCAGCACCATATATTCTGACTTGTAACAATTTCTCAAAAGACACACATGACTTCATTAAAACCCTTACCTAACATCATGTTCTCAGCAGTCAGCTGGTCTTTCATTTCCTGATACTCCGAGCGCTGTTCTTGAATCTGCTTTTTAAAGGCTTCTCGCTCATTATCTCTTGCTTGCTGGAGACCAATATAACGGTCATTTAAGTCGACTATTTCATCCGCTAGAGAAAAAAGAGCAAAAAGCACTGTCATTTGTTACTTTAAAAAAAAAAGAGTTTTAATCTAGCAATAAATTACTTTATTAGAATTAAATTGCTATTGGATCTGATAACAATATAATCTAAATTTCTATTATATGTTACAATGAAAAGAAAAGAGATGGAGTTATGTAATAAAAGTTCTGATCTGGATTTGATACAAATTCTACTTCACATTGAAAGTAGATGTAATTATTTAATAATTTGTTAAGCTTATTCTCAAAATCATTGCAATTAGACATAGCTCATTGTTACTCTGTAAAAAAGTGTCAGAATAATACAATTCAACCTGTCTACAATATCTAGCTTCCGAAACAGGAAGATAGTTTTTTAGATTTACATAAAAGCTCATTCTCTCAAATGAGTGCAGCTCTTTTTCTGTTACTTTTAGCTCACTTTATTTTACTTTGGCACACTGCTATAGCTGGCTCCGAATGTTTGGCACACTGCTATAGCTGGCTCCGAATGAGAATTCAGAACATAAAGGAATTAGTTTCAAGAATACATGTGTGGAAAATCGCAGTATCTAACAGGTCAAAGTAGCTTATCAATCAAAAGTCAGAGGATCAAAGAGCACAATTAGCCAGCAAAGTTCACAGGTATCCTACCAAGCTGGGCATTCCCTTCTAATACCCTAGATGTTTTCCAAAAAAAGGAGAGGCTCATTGCAGCACTGACAAATTACATAACAAAAAAAATCCAGACTTTGTCAAGATTTGAATTCAATGTTTTAGCACTTATTCTCAGCCAACACATTAACATTTTTTAACACTGATCTACACAAAACTTAATTTTTCAGATCAATTAACTACATCTAGATCTCAAGAACTATTTTTCTTTGGCACAGTCTGCAAAAAAGCTCACAGCTCAGCAGCAAAATCTGGCTAGAAGAAGAAGAATCTCAAACTCAATAAACATTTTCAGCTTTTAACAAATAATATAAAGTTGTCTTTTGGGCTGTAAACTATAAAGTCACATATTTTTGACATTTTAACCACTTACTGAAGGTATTATAAATCTAATATTATAATAGACCATATCTTACAAAATATCCTCAGCTGGTCTCATAAATTTGAAAAAGGGGTCGACTGACTAAGATTGCAAAATCAGAAGTAGCTGGTAAGTTAACAGTTAGTAGAGAATACAGTTAATTATTTACCTTTCTGTTCCACTTGTTTCTTCCAAAAGGAAATAATCTCCTTTTTGTCCGAGGACAACTGGTCAAACTTCTCTTGAAACTGGCCATTAGCAACTTCCAGTTCATCACAGCGCTTCTGGTATCTGCAAAATGGAACAAAAAAAAAAAGATGCTTAAATTTGAATTTACAATACCACAGGTTGAAAGTAAATTTTTGTAATGCACCAAGATACCTGTGTGTAGTCGCTGAATGAACTCTTTATGTTGTGTCTGTTGTATTTATGTATTTATGTATTTATCTGTTGTGTTGTCTTTATATGAGAAAAGAGTCCTTGTAATCACAACAAACTTCCGTAAGGATCAATAAAGCAGTCTTAGTCTTAGATAAATGGGAATTTGAACTTAAGGATTTTTAGGGCGCTCCTGAGTGTAACCAACTCTAGTGGTACCTGTCATTAGTTGGGGAAAAGTAAAGGCGGTTGGTTATGCTGGCCACATGACACCCTACTTAACCATAGGCTACAGGTGGCCTTGACTTCATTTGCCATATAGATCACTATGTAAGGTATACTTTACTCAAAAGACTATCCTTGGTTCATTGAAACCATAAATGTGTTTCCTCTGTTATATAACTGCACACATACACACACCACAAAAAATCTTTAATAATCTGATCCTCAGTGCTTAAAATAATTCCTTAGTATTTGACACATTACTTGCTACTGTAATAGGGCTGCTTTATTTATGCATGGTAATGTTTTATATAGTTTTACTATAGGATTTATGAGTAGGATAAGTGAATTGTTTTTGTTGAGAATATCTTGCTGACATGCAGCATTCATAGATAGTTTATGTCAACTGTGTGATACACAATTAAACAGTGGTCTGCATTGTAGGCCTACACATTATTCAGTACAACTTTCCACCAATAAATGTTTAATGTATAATAATAGCCAAATAATGATAAAAGTTTTGAACAACCACAAAGGACATAAAACTAAAATGCTAAAAGGCCTATACTAGAATATGGATCTTTTGTCATGAATCACACTAGAGAACAATTAAGATGTTTAAAAATCCAAAATCACATTATACTGACATTCACAGCTAATGAGATAAGCACCATAAATAAGGTCACTAAAATTAGCAGCAAATTGTAGGCCTACTGAAAAACCTTTGAACTTTTGTCCCTATTGAAGATACACATCTCTATGAAAAAAAAAATTTTCAAATTTAAGAATCTCTAGATGTTGAGAGGCAAATGTTTAAATGGAGTCAAGCAAATCACTTCAAGAAGACTGGAGCCTAAGTTCCAAAACATTATTCAAAAGTATGAACAACTTACATCCTACTCTTTAATCATGATTTTTATTTTGGTCAAATCTGATCTCAAATTTCATCTTCTTAATTGCTATTATAAATGACAACCTTTTATTTACTAATTGTAAAATGTTACATGAATGGCAATGTCTAAGATTCTGAAGATTAAGGATGAGTGCAATGTTTCACATGACTACACAAACCCAGTTGTGACCTGCATATTTTTCTGCAGCTTATGCAGACAAAACCATTGTTCATGAGCGGTCTATTTAATTAAAATAGTAATAAACTGCCCTATTGTAAAAAGTGATTATTGTGTGTAATATATAGTGAATTTAAAAATAACCAGATAATAAAAAGTTATTTTTCCTCAACCATTGCAATGCAAATAGACATTTTGTAAAGAGTTATGCTATCTCCCAACACCAATATTATTTTCAAGGGGGCCCTCTATAAAAAAAATGTTTTCCATTCCAAAATTTATATTATGGAAAAGAATATCTGTAGATTCCAAAAAAGAAGATAAATGCATTTTTGAGTTTACATTATATTTACTACTAAAAGCATGGGAAAAGACAAATATGCAAAATATACAAATCTTTTTTAAATAAAAAAACAAACAAAGTGTATCTAAAGAGGAAGAGCTTCGTCCTAAAAACAATATCTACCAATAATGTAAACGTTATTCAATATCAAACAAAATAATTAATAAACAATAACTAATTGATTAATTGAGTATTTTTGTTTCATGATTAATGTTTTGTTAGGTACAAAAATAGTTAAATATTTTTTTTATGTATCAACTTGGTTGGAGAATTTATGAGGGAGAAACAGCGTTAACAATTATTTATGAGGACTAAACCCAACAAATTTAGCCATAGCTGTGAATAGTTTCCCTTGTTGTTATTAAACAAAATAATTAATTACAACTAATTAATTGTCTAATTGGTTACTTTTTTTTTTATTTGTGTCTTATCTATGTCAATGAATGATTTTGCAAAGTTTCAACTTGATACTAGAATGGGTGTGGAACAAATAACATGTACACACTTTTTATCAGACAGACAGACAGAGTGAGTTGATATAAGCTTTCTTAAAAAATTCAGAGCATTACTTAGTGGCTGAGCGGTAAAGCGCTTGGCTTCTGAACTGAAGGTCCCTGGTTCAAATCCTGGTGAAGACTGGGAATTTTAATTTCGGGATCTTTGGGCAACTCTTTGATCACCCAGCTTTATTGTGCATCTGATGTTAGTTGGGGAAAAGTAAAGGCAGTTGGTCGTTGTGCAGGCCCCCATGACACCCTCATTGTCCGTGGATCACAGAAACAGGTGACCTTTGCATCATCTGCCCATTAGATTGCTAGGTCTGAAAGGGGAACTTTACTATGCAAAAGATATTTCTAACAGGGTTAGAAATGTGCCATTATCTTTGTTTAAAAAAAAAATAGCTGTGTTTATAGCTTCGCATGCAAAGGAGGAGTTTCATATACTTATTAACTCTTTCTCTCCGTAGTTATTTACCACATTCTGGTGGAATCAACGCTGGTGTCGTCAGTTAGGAGAGAAAGAGTTAAAAGCATCATTGAAATTATCTATAACTCAACACAGTGGACATTGTATAGAAACAGCACACAATGTCAAGAACATGGCCACTCACTTATTTAACCGTCTTTCTAGATTATCAATGATAGTTAGGAAATGCTCTTTGGTCTCTATATCTAGTGGTGGTGGCCCTCGCTGTAAAGTTGCGGGAGGGACGTCTTGTTTCACTTTAGCTAGGAAAGAGTTTGTTCCTTTTCGACTCATTTAGGTTTGGTGTGCTGTCTTTATGATGAGAACTTAGCCAATCGATGACATTTCCTAATGTAAATTCAAACATATCAGAGTGTATAAGAATGTATCAACACTTGTTCGATGATATTTTTCTAATTACAATGTGGATCTCCTTGACAGCATTTTTTTTTCAGCACTTGAGGAAATTTCTGAGTTAACTGTGGGCAACAGAAACAGTTGACCTTTACATCATCTGCCCAATAGATTGCAAGGTCTGAAAGGGGAAATTTCTGAGTTGACCCATCTACATAATGTATTTAAAAACTCTGGTTGAGGTATAGGTACATAGTTATTGAATGTATTGGTAACGAATAAAATGTACATGAAACAGTACATATGTTTTGAAGACTTTATATGTGGCTTATCAGTTACTTGCTTAGCCTTAAGCATATTCTATAATCCAAAGGAGTTAATGCTATACTGAATAAAAGAATATAACAAATAAAATAAACTATTAGTATTATCTGTGAAATAAGAAGAGTAATATTAATACTATCACGCTTAAGATTAGAGCCAGGCTTTCTTTATTACTTTATGTATCATTTGTGATAATATACCTTTATTATATAGGCCTAGTCTCTAATAAAATAATATTAATAAGACTCATTAAGACGTATATTATCTAAATCTGGTTCATGATAATCCATACTCTAGATCTATAATTCTATTCTATAGGCTACCTTTTTTTGGGGGGAATATATATATATATAAGATAAGATAAGATAGCTTTTATTGATCCAATCAAATGGAAATTCAGTTTGACTACGATTGACAACCTCAGCGTAACTACTGTACAATAACAATATAGATGCACATACGAACAACATTCACACACGAAAAACACATACACATAACCAGCGCTTTATAAATAGACTTCTATGTACTTCTCGATGATGACAGAATGTTAATTTTTAATGTTGGTCATCCAGGGTCTATTATTACTGAATGTTTTAATTTTCTTCTTTTGTACAATCATGTTTTCACAGAAATGGATGTACGAATTAACAGTTGTGGTAAGTTCATCTATGTCTGGGCAGTTGTTTACAAACATGTCCCAATCTGTTTGCTCCAGACAACTTTGTAGCTGTGAAACAGCGTCGTCAGACCATGACTGGATGGACTGTACTTCGAGTTTTGTATTTTTTAAACCGGTTTGTACATGGGTGTAAGATGGATCATTGTGTGGTCTGACTCTCCTAGGGGAAATAGCAATATTGAGCTAACGAAAGATTGAAATCCCCCATAACTAGTCAGGCAGCATCAGAACTTTTTATCTAGATTATATGCACAATGTCTAGTATATATATATATATATAGCCTAATATAAAATACACAGAGAGAGAGAGCGCTACATCCCCCCACCCCGTTTTTTCAGCCCTCTTTTCTTCACTGACTGATCTACTCTAGTAATCTACTACTAGGACTATAGGCTCAGTATAGGCCTACTACTAGTACTAGTAGGCCTAATAAAGGCTAATAGAGTAATAATAACTAGTATAATAATTAATTATTAATAATAATACTAGATCACTAGGTCTATTAGATGACTATATTAAATATTATATTTATATTTAAAACAGAACGAATGTTTACTAGATCTAGATATCGCGAGAAATTCAAAGTTAATGTATTATATTAATGATATTAAGCCATGATGTTTCATCTAGTCGAAATCTAGACACGATGTAGTGTAGACTAGATTGGCTAGATAGATCTATATAGGCATTCTAGATCTAACTCTAGACTCTAATTGATTGAATCTAGCCAAGTACTTCCGTTTATTCTAGAATCACATGTTGCCATGGCCAACAGCGCACCCGCACTAATATATGAATTTATAAAACAGAATTTATCATTCTTTTACCTTTAAATTTACATATCCCTTAGTCTGTTGGACCGTTGGGGCCCCAAGCAAGATTTGTCGACCGTCTTTCTCCATTCTTCCCTGTCTTTTGCCTTGTTTAAAACCTCTATCATTCTATCTATCTTTTTAAATAGGCCTAAATATATACACAAAGATAAAGGCACATTCCTCGTCCCATATGCTAGGACAAATTTGTACAAATACTCCTTCTTCCCTAGTGCTATTAGAGCATGGAATGGGTTGCCAGAGCTAGCCAGGAAAACCAGTGACTTGGCAGAATTTAAGTCATTGGTTAATATGCATGACTAAATACATGACGCGTAGGACGTAATCATCTTCTTTTTTGAAGTAACGTCTGTATTATATAAGATAAGATAAGTAGGCCTACCAGGTGACAGCAGAGCCTCGCTCGTTTGAATAGTTTGTTTATTTAGATCAGTGGTTCCAAAACTTTTTTGTCTCGTAGACCCCTTGCCATTTTTTCTGGCTTTCGGTAGACCCTCCTACTTAACTTGTATTGAATTTTTGCAAATTCATCAAAACATTTTTAAAACTAATTTCTAACTGTAGTCAGTTAAAGGGTGAAAAACTAATTTAAAGCTATAAACAGCGTTATAGAGATCTTTTTTTATTGATAAAATTCTAATTTAAACTAATTAAAATAACAATTTATATTTATTACTGGAATCACCAAAAACACTGAAATTTATTTATTTTTTTTGCACCTCTATTATCCGTTGCTAAGGATATTATGTTTCATGTAGGAATTTTTTTGTTCTATGAAGTAGTTCTCAAACATTAAATAGTAATCAATCAATTAATTAATTAGGCTTATGTATCATTTTAAAAGTTTTCGCAAAGAGCAGTTTCTTATGTATTTTTTGATCTTTCACGTCTGGCTCAATTATTGGGTGCGCAGAACTGTTTTCACTAACAAGAGAAGGTGTGAAGGTACCTAGTGAGTACCTAAACCAGCAAGCTTTCGGCAGGAAGGGCTCATTAGACTTGGCTTGCAGCCCACCTAGCAGAAGGAAAACTGAATTCAAACTGTGCTGCCTTGCAGCTATACCCGAACATGGGAAAGGTTTCGTGGGTCAACCCTGTTAAAAATAAGGAGCTGGCGACCTTTAGGCAGTTTGCAGCACACAGCGCTACACCCTGTCAGAGCCTACGACGCCTCTGATCCCAAACTGTATATATGTCGTTTGGAAAGATTTACAAAAGAAGCTTTTAATTTTATAACTCATGCCACAGACGTGACCCTGAACTGTTGCTTAAAGAAATTCGTTTTATAATATGAAATAGATTTATAGATTTGTGTAAAACAGTTATTGAATACAACGGTGGGTACAATCAATGTTTTACCTTTACTAGAGTGTTTTCCGTATTTTGCTATACATGTATTTAAAGAGATTTTGTAAGACGCTCACAAACTATTATCTTCTCTATATGATGTCGAAGAGAGATTTTGTGGGTCTATTCTGATCTGATACGAACGTTTTTCATATCATTATCTATTTTGTCAGGTTGCAGGCATTGTCTCAAATGATCCTCCAGCATAATTGATTTCATATCGGTATAAAAATGCACTTAGGCAACCGCTAGTATGACAAGGAAGGAGTAATTACCAATTTTCCATAATCAACGCTGTACAGTCTACATTCTTTTTGTTAAACATTGGTTGCATGTAGAAATTGAAATTAGATACAACAATTTTTCGTTTGAATGGCAGGATAAATATTTAAAGGATTAACTCGGGTACAAATCATATATTAGTCTATGAAAGAATTGCTTTAATTTGATGTTAAAATTAATGTCACGACTTTAATTTAAATGATATCTATTATCGTAGAACCCCGTGGACATCTCATAGACCCCCAATTTATGTTTTCCCTTTCGTAGACCCCTTGGAAGTCTTCGTAGACCCCTGGGGGTCTATATAGACCACTTTGAGAATCACTGATCTACAGCTCATCAGTGGGGCCGACGCCAAAAGTGTTTTTTCTTTCATTCTTTACTGCTGAAACGCATTCTCCTGACGTCTACAGCTCATTACTCATCCTATTGAAAAATAGCATTTTCAATAATGTTTTACTTAAAAAAAATATTCTAATATGAATTAGATAGGCCCTTACTACACTGGAAATAAAACGATTTGAAGCTACCCCACATGTTTAGATTAAGGCTTTGAAGATCACCGCCGAAAAAAGGTTTTGAATTTTTTTTATTTTTTTTGAAAAAAGCTCATTTGCAATTGATAGATTTTGTTCAATAGGCATGTTTGTAACTTTTTTTGTTACGTAACTATAATTCAAAGCTCTAAACAAACATGGTTACAAAAGACAGTTTGTTGGAAACAAACAAACTCAAAATCGGCCCCCGAAGTGGTCCACCCAGGCAGGCTTCAATATTTTCAGAAAGAACATCGGGGTTAGGGTTAGGATGTTCAGAAAGAACATCCGAATGAAATTATATCAAAGACAAATGAGAGATAAGAATGGAGAAAGAAGGTTAACAGATCTTGTGTAGTGCCCCAACTTTCCCGCAGATTAAAGGATAGATGAAAGTGAATTTAAAGTTAGATGTGAACCTGGCCTAACTAGTTCCTCTTTCAGACCTTGTGGTCTATAGGACAGATGATGTAAAGTCATGTATTCGCTTCATAATCTTAAGGCATAGCACAAGTACCGAGACACTCGCTGCTTGGAGTGGCGAGTACTGAGACACTTGCTGCTTGGAGTGACAAGTACCGGGACACTCGCTGCTTGGAGTGACAAGTACCGGGACACTCGCTGCTTGGAGTGACAAGTACCGGGACACTCGCTGCTTAGAGTGAAAAGTACCGGGACACTCGCTGCTTGGAGTGACAAGTACCGGGACACTCGCTGCTTGGAGTGACAAGTACCGGGACACTCGCTGCTTGGAGTGACAAGTACCGGGACACTCGCTACTTGGAGTGACAAGTACCGAGACACTCGCTGCTTGGAGTGACAAGTACCGGGACACTCGCTGCTTGGAGTGACAAGTACCGGACACTCGCTGCTTGGAGTGACAAGTACCGGGACACTCGCTGCTTGGAGTGATAAGTACCGGACACTCGCTGCTTGGAGTGACAAGTACCGGGACACTCGCTGCTTGGAGTGACAAGTACCGGGACACTCGCTGCTTGGAGTGACAAGTACCACACTCGCTGCTTGGAGTGACAAGTACCGGACACTCGCTGCTTGGAGTGACAAGTACCGAGACACTCGCTGCTTGGAGTGACAAGTACCGGGACACTCGCTGCTTGGAGTGACAAGTACCGGGACACTCGCTGCTTGGAGTGACAAGTACCGGGACACTCGCTGCTTGGAGTGACAAGTACCGGGACACTCGCTGCTTGGAGTGACAAGTACCGGGACACTCGCTGCTTGGAGTGACAAGTACCGGACACTCGCTGCTTGGAGTGACAAGTACCGGACACTCGCTGCTTGGAGTGACAAGTACCGGACACTCGCTGCTTGGAGTGACAAGTACCGGGACACTCGCTATTTGGAGTGACAAGTACCGGGACACTCGCTGCTTGGAGTGATAAGTACCGGGACACTCGCTGCTTGGAGTGACAAGTACCGGGACACTCGCTGCTTGGAGTGACAAGTACCGGGACACTCGCTACTTGGAGTGACAAGTACCGAGACACTCGCTGCTTGGAGTGACAAGTACCGGGACACTCGCTGCTTGGAGTGACAAGTACCGGGACACTCGCTGCTTGGAGTGACAAGTACCGGACACTCGCTGCTTGGAGTGACAAGTACCGGACACTCGCTGCTTGGAGTGACAAGTACAGGACACTCGCTGCTTGGAGTGACAAGTACCGGACACTCGCTGCTTGGAGTGACAAGTACCGGGACACTCGCTGCTTGGAGTGACAAGTACCGGACACTCGCTGCTTGGAGTGACAAGTATCGGACACTCGCTGCTTGGAGTGACAAGTACCGGACACTCGCTGCTTGGAGTGACAAGTACAGGACACTCGCTGCTTGGAGTGACAAGTACCGGACACTCGCTGCTTGGAGTGACAAGTACCGGACACTCGCTGCTTGGAGTGACAAGTACCGGACACTCGCTGCTTGGAGTGACAAGTACCGGACACTCGCTGCTTGGAGTGACAAGTACCGGACACTCGCTGCTTGGAGTGACAAGTACCGGACACTCGCTGCTTGGAGTGACAAGTACCGGACACTCGCTGCTTGGAGTGACAAGTACCGGGACACTCGCTGCTTGGAGTGACAAGTACCGGGACACTCGCTGCTTGGAGTGACAAGTACCGGACACTCGCTGCTTGGAGTGGCAAGTACCGGACACTCGCTGCTTGGAGTGACAAGTACCGGACACTCGCTGCTTGGAGTGACAAGTACCGGACACTCGCTGCTTGGAGTGACAAGTACCGGGACACGCGCTGTTTTGAGTGACAAGCACCGGGACACGCGCTGCTTTGAGTGACAAGTACCGGGACACTCCTTACACTTGCAAACATCTACGCACCAGCAAAGAGCGCGGAAAAACAGGGTTTTTATGAAAATCTAATCGATATACTAAACAATAATTATAGAGAGGATACGCTAATCATAGGGGGGGGGGGGATTTCAACAACATAACTTCTGCATTAGATAAACAGACTACTTTGGCAAAAAAAGATGAAAAATCTCTTGAAAACCTTAGTTCAGTAACTAGTTAGATTTGAATGAGGGAAGATATGAGAAATCTCTTGAAACTCTTATGGAATAACTAGTTAGATTTAAATGAGGGAAAATTTATAGTTCTATTTAAGAAAGTTCCACCATAAATTATATTATTTTTCTATATTTTATTTTAAGTAATTCTCTTCTACGGCGTAAAGCCCCTATTTCTCAATGTATGCAAGCATTGATATTTTTTTTTTTTTTTTTTTTTTAAGAGGGAAGACATATTAGGAACTCCATTTATTACGTATTAAGTGAATATTACGTGCATATATTGTATTTGTACGAAGTGACGGTGGTTGCATATGGATGTCTTCAAAACCTTTTATTTTCAGCTTTCCATTTTTACATCTCAACATAATTTTTTTTTTTCTTTTATTTATTTATTTATTTTTTTTTTTTTAAAGGAAACCTCAGAATTTGCGCTATTCAGTTTTAGCTTTATCATCATAGGAATCCTTGGGCTTTATGCCTCTTTTCTTTGCCTCTTTTTTGGGCTTTATATGCCTCTTTTATGGGCCATCTTGCCTCTTTTGTGGGCTTTTTTTTTTTTTTTTTTTTTTTTTTTTTTTTTTTTTTTTTATTAATATATTTTTATTTGTAAGTTACCATAATTCACAAGTATTAAATCATAAACAATTGAAAAGTGATTAACCTAAAAATATAATAACAGTAATAGAAATATTATTTAATATCAAAGACATACTTCCTAGCCAATGAACCCCCTAAAGACAGAAAAATGATACAAGTATACTCTACTCCAGAACAATCAACACAATATCAGATATCCCTGACCCCCAACACCCTATTTCTGAAAAACTACATGAGCATTATACAGGTATATGAAAATCAAACTAGATAATTCTCTACCCTAAAGTCCATTATTTTTCTAAACGTTAATTCCAAGTGATTAGGATCAAACACCTTATTATTATGTAGACATTTGAGCCAGGTAGCCCAAACAAGATTCCTGTATTCGGAAACAATAATCAAGTTAAAGTTATGTATCATTTTATTTTTTAGTTTTGGCAGCTTGTTTAAAATAATAGACAAGTTAACATTTACATAATTGCCACAGTTTGCTTCCAATAGGTCCATTACAGTACTTCTAACTTGAAGGAATAATGGACATTCCAAATACATGTGTTTTTCGTTATCAGCATTTTCAAGGTGGCATAATATACATTCACGGTCATTTGCCCGTCTTCTAACCATAGGGGTCATCCCAAAGATAAGTCTATAACTAATCTCTCTAGCTTTTGGTGGGATATGTTTACTGTGTAGGTTTATGAATGTGTCCTTGAATTCTGTCACCCCAAGAACTCTCCCCCACTTAATCCTATTCACTAGGCTTTCCTGTAACAGCTTTTTAAGTGTTATGTATGATTCTTTGGGTTTTTTTCTAACCCACCCACACAGACGTAGCAGTAAGGCACTTCAAATAAATAGGGCCTACTGGATCGGACTTCAAAGAAAACATCTTTTATTTTTGAATCTAAATATGCTATTTTACAGTCTACAATACACAATTAACATTAATTGCATTTCTGGGGCAAAATTTATTAAAACTTTATGGTGGGTCAGTATGGACATGTGCTACATATAAGAAAAAAAAGAAATACGCTATTTTTAATATTCTTTTCATGGGCGTAGCCAGGATTTTTTTTTGGGAGGGGGGGGGAGTTGGGGGGATTTTTTCGCTCCCCCCTTGAAAAAAATATACATCTATGTATGTATGCATGCATATATATATGTATGTATGTATGTATGTATGTACATAATTAATCTTTATTACATTCTGACCATTTAGGCCCCTATTCCTTCGGAAGACGCTTATTGTGCCCTAGAATATGTTCAACCTGTAGTTAGTGGGAAAAATTGTAGACTCCCTGTCACATTATTGTTTGTGACATGAGTTAGTGGCAATCACGAAGTATATAACTTTTTGTTATGTTTCACGTGAAAGTGAAACCTAATCGAGCATTATGGGCAGGAAATCTCGTTCTGAGAGTTAACCCCATGGTTAGAAATCAGTAGACACCATTTTCTTAAAGTCATAAGTAGTTACCATGATTTTGAAAAGAGAGGATGCATAAATATTTAATGTAAGAAGTATAAACAGATATGTGCTTATTGTGCTTTTGCCAGTATGTTTATATTTTATGTCAAAATAAAAAAATTGTGAATTCGTGTCTATTCAGACACATATTCACAGAGTAATATATATAGAAAGATATATATATATCTTAGAATAGTATATATTAACATGTCACTCATAGGAGGATAGACTACATTTGCGGTGTATTAAAGTTTTTTCCACTACAAATGCGTTTAACATTGTTTCAGTTGCCTAGGAAACACTCCAAGAAACAATGGTTGTACTAGAAAAAATAAAGAGCTCAGAGATTGAGTTCTATAGTGCACAAAGAGTATTATATTGTAGTTGCTCTTTACCGAAATTTATGGTATAGGTGAGCAAACACTAGCGGATCCAGAACGTTGGAGTGGGGGGGGGCGATTTTTTTTCCAAACCCTAACCCTAACGCCCAGTAAACCTTAACCCTATACATAAACGTGCGTACAGTATATATATATTCTCTTGATACCTTGGGGGTCTGGGGGAGCGCTGTGAGCCTCGTCAGTGGGGTTCGAGGCAAAGCCCCGACGCCAAAAGCGTTTTCCTGCATTCTTCACTGTAGAAACGAATTCATCTACACTTTTTAGATCTACTTGTTTTGGATCGGCTAAAGACTTCCAATTCGAAAAGTTGCTTTCGTGTTCTTTTAGTTCTAAATGTCAATGTAGGCCTACACGGCGATTAGAAAAGAAAGTCTCGTAAGCCCCCATACAGGCGTAGGACGTAATCATCATCTTTTTTTTTAAAGTAGGCTAACGTCTGTAGGCTATTTCATAAGATAGACTACAGTCAAGAAAACCGCAGCTCACGTCGAGTCGTTTACATTGACTAAAAGTATTGAGCTATTATTGGCTTGGACGAAAGTCTTTGCAGTGTAACCTCTCAAATGAGTACGTTCAGACATTAAATATTGCTATTCATTAAGTCTTTAGTACGAAACATCAAGTGACGCAAAATTTCAACGTTATAGGTTAAAACATGCACTGTGTAACAAATTAAAATGGCGCATTTTTTTCAAAGAGACTTTAAAACATTGCGTTAGTATTCTAAAGAGGCGTTTCCGTTACGCCGACCAGCCTTCAGCTCACTATAAAATATTGCCTTAAGCATATGTTCGCCCCCCATACGGGATACGTGCCCTGCCCAGCGTAACTGTGGACTCTAAAAAGCTCTCGGTATTAAGGTCTGCCTCTTCATCTGCTATCGTTCCCTTTTTACTACTCGCACTGCCTGTCTGTTTAGTAAAAAGTGTGTAGCCTACACGCTATTTCTCCCACACCCATTCTCAAATCAAGCTGAAACTTCGCACAATTATTCATGGATATAGACAAGACATGAAAAAAAAATTAACCAGTTAGACAATTAATTACCGTACTGGTAATTCATTATTTTGTCTAACAACAACAATGGAAACTAATCCTTCAGTATTCACGGATATCACTAAATTTTTAGGGTTTAGTTCCCTTAAATAATCGTTAACGCTATTTCTCCATCACGCATTCTCCCATCAATATGATACTTTAAACAATTATTAACAAAAACATGAATCAATAAACAAAAATATTCAATTAGTCATATATTTATAGGCCTAGGTGATTGATTATTTTGTTTGATATCGAATAAAGGAAATAACTAGTACATTATTAGTAGATATAGCTTTAAGGACGGAGTTCTTTCCCTTTAAATAAGCTTTTTTTAAATGATTTTATATTTTGCTTATTAAATATATGCATCGTTTCTTTTTTAAAAAATAGCATCTGTTACATAAGTGTAAACACACTTTGCGAGCCCTGACCTCACAAAGACCTTCCTTCAGGGAAGAGTACCAGGAAAAAGATGGGAAGGCAACAAAAAACATTGGACGGGCCTGTCATTGAAAGATATTCTATCCAAGGCAAAAGACAGAAAGGAAAGGAGACAGACGGTCAACAGATCTTGTGTGGTTACCAACGAGATCCAACATGCCATAAAAATTAAGAATAGCATCATTTCAGCCTTGTATTTTTGATTATTCGTACAGTGTCGTGCATTCATGCAATTAAACAAACACGCACTGATATGAGGGTCTATATTGTGTGTAGATGTGTAAGAACTAGCGTGGAATTAGCTGACAGAAAAAAAAAGAGCCTTGGCAGAAGGAAATGGCCTAAAAAAAAAGTCTTCTTATCTTATAAATTACAAGCGTTCCTTCAGCATTATGAGGCACCAAAACGGTGATCCAAACCCTTGACTCTCTAGATAACAAAAGTGCTCATCAGCGATATCAATGCATGAACATATTAGTAGATGTGTAATCAGGGGCGACAGCAGGATTTTTTTACAAGGGAGGGGATGTAAGGTATACTGTAAATGCTTGTTTCATGAAATGGAAAAAATACAGCTGACCAAGTGAACAAGCTATTTACTATACACTTTGTTAAGTTTATCCATGTGGCCCGTGCCTCACTTTGGTCGATCAAATAAAAACTGCATACTTCGACTGTGGCTGCCGAAACTGTGAATATCTTTACTGATAAATCGCTTCTCGTCGCGGTGGACAAGTTGGCGATAAACGCTTATCATGCACAGTGCTAAAAGTATTGATGGACAAGTTGGTGATAAACGCTTATTATGCACAGTGCTAAAAGTATTGATGGACAAGTTGGCGATAAACGCTTATCATGCAAAGTGCTAAAAGTATTGATGGACAAGTTGGTGATAAACGCTTATCATGCACAGTGCTTAAAGTATTGATGGACAAGTTGGCGATAAACGCTTATCATGCACAGTGCTAAAATTATTGATGGACAAGTTGGTGATAAACGCTTATTACGCACAGTGCTAAAAGTCTTGATGGACAAGCTGGCGACAAATGCCTATCATGCACAGTGCTAAAAGTCTTGATGGACAAGCTGGCGACAAATGCCTATCATGCACAGTGCTAAAAGTCTTGATGGACAAGCTGGCGTTGTTGACCGTAACCAGGTTTTGATTTGTCGTTTGTACTGAAAGATCGTAGTGGCCAATAAAGTTAGCCCGATCAAAATCGCTTCTTTAACAGCCGAAAAAAATCTCAGTGTTTCAGTCAACAGTCTCTAACGTGGCAACGCCTGCAACCTGTGATTGTGAATACCAGTAATTGAACCGGTTCATCGTCTTGCATTCGAAATTGTCGATACCGGTACTGTGGTGACGTATAAGATACCGGTACTGAGGTGACATATACGATATCGGTACTGTGGGGACAGATACAATACCGGATCTGTGGGGACAGATACGATACCGGTATCGTGGGGACAGATACGATACCGGAACTGTGGGGACAGATACGATACCGGTACTGTGGGGACAGATACAATACCGGTACTGTGGGGACAGATGCGATACCGGTACTGTGGGGACAGATACAATACCGGTACTGTGGTAACAGATACAATACTGTGCATTTCTGACAGCAAGCAGACTTCTGAATTCTTCAAGTTTCAGCTCTTACATCTTTTTAGGATGCAGACAAAACAGATTGAACTGAACATTATTATTGCTAGAAAACGAGACGTTAATGAAGAAAATAACAAACCAAGACACGAAATGTTTTCTGTAATAGCTCTCAAAACCCAAGCGTGTGGCGTTTTCTTGGAGTGTTCTTTGCTGCTAATCTTCGGCAGCGCCATCTCTATACCAAATTTCTCTGCCAGCGGTCTCGCCTTACTCATGATGTCCTCTCTGAAGTGTTCCTCAGTATGGTCATATTTTTTTTTATCATTTCAATGAGACTGCTGATGTGCTGTTGAGCGGCCACTATGTTAAAAAAAAATGGACAGACTGCAACATCTGGGCAACTGGTTTAAGAACGTAAAGAGTAAATGGCAACAATGAAAAGACAAATCAGAAACAAGTGAGAAGCAGGTACTGTGTAACAGGTGTGTAATTCGTTTGGTTAGACCTGCAGAAATTATTTCAAGATTCGCCAAACAGTCAAAGATCATCTCAAAGTTGTGACTGAAAACGCGAATGGATTTGTACTTCTCAGCCCATCGTGTCTCATTCAAAAGAAATAAATTTGGTACCAACACTCGTCGCTTGGGACGGTCATGGAAAAAAAAAATCTTCTCGATGACACAGACATGATTACGTATATCAGAAATGTTATTCAGGTAATTGACAACAAAATTAAGTTCTGTCTGTTTTAATGTAAAGGTCCTAAATCAGCTTTTCGGTATGCAGTTTCTCGATGCTCCAAAGTTGCAGTAGTAAATGGGGTACCAACAGACCCAGTAAATGCAGTTTATTCATGATGATGATGCTAGAATTTTGGTGCTGTGTTGATCCAAATCGCTGGTTTGACTCGGAAGATGGCCTGTGAAGATCTTTCTTATATCCTCTGTCATTAGCCTCTTATATTAATAACTTATCCTTACAACTGTACTTCAGTTGAAACACTGCTTAATTATTTGCAACTTAGAAGGGTTTAATTGATTTGGTGGTGCAAAAATTTGCTAGAATTCGGCTACTTAGAATCCAAGGGTGCATGAATACCCCCTTGCACCCCGTCCCCTTAGGCGTCCATGTGTGTAACTGTAGTTCTATTTCTGCCACACACACATATTCAAAAAGGAAATTGACTTAATGAAAGATTTCATCTACTTAAACAAGGTGTAATGAAAGATTTCATCTACTTAAACAAGGTGTATACAATAGTTGAAACTTTAACAATCCTGATTGCTGACTGGATTAGTCTCTGACACACTCGTATTTATTTATATTTAAAATCAATTTTTGTTAAATTTTCTATATGCTGTGCTTGTTTTTTTTTTTTTTAACCAATCAGATTGTTTGTACTTGGACCTTGTAATTAGCATAGCTTGATGAAAGATGTTTGACACACTCATACATGTAATGTAATGTATACTGTAATTTATAGAGCACACACCAGATTTACCACATACACCAAATGGATGTCAGCACAAGACAAGAGAATCACATACAAGTACATGGTAGTCATTGTAAGGTGTTTTTATTGTCTGAACTCTGGTTTCCTTTTCTTTTTAATTAAAGTCAAAGGGCTATGTAAAATTTTAAAATTTAAGCAAGTCGATTGATAGTAAAATAAAAATGAGTACTCCCTGAAACGCCAGCATTGAGAAGGAGGCTGTAATGTAAGTAATAAGGAAATTGTGAATATATGACAGAAAATAATGGCATGAACATCGACTAGCATTTGAAAGTGATAATATTGAACAAGTCATACTGGAAGAATATCGAATTTTTATCATCAATGGATACTAAAT
Source organism: Biomphalaria glabrata (assembly GCF_947242115.1). Classification (NCBI taxonomy): domain Eukaryota; kingdom Metazoa; phylum Mollusca; class Gastropoda; family Planorbidae; genus Biomphalaria; species Biomphalaria glabrata. The sequence continues at coordinate 5,578,250 of NC_074719.1, forward strand.
AATAATTATAGATTATGTCAATGCTATAAAAGTATATTTATAACATTACAATCATTAAAGACTAAAACTTTTGGGTTAAAAATAAATCCTTAAAAATTGTCTCCCTTATTTTGATAACGTAAGCAAGAAAGAAATCAAGGTCAGCAAGAAGAACACACACTGTGGCCTCACAACAAAAAAACAACAACAGTATATTGAAGCTATCTGGATAGGATGGTATAGAACAGAGATTTTCTGCTAAAAAAAAACATTTTGTATTTCTCTGAAACTTATGTAGGCTACCCCATAGAAGGCATATATTTTTTTAAGGCTCTTTAAAATTAAATCTAAAAATGAATGCTCATTAACTAAAAAAAACAACATCTGAAAACATTAAAAGATTAAAAAAAAAACATTTAATACCTTTTCTTTCCTTGTCAATGAAGAACCACAAAGTGAGCAATCAAAATTAACATATAGGGCCTACATACAAGCTTACATACTATTATAATCTCAAATCATCCTTGAGGACTGATAAAATATGTATACTATATAATGAATATTATTAGGACGGCTAATATAAATTTGATAAATTAACGATCTTACTTTCCTAATTAAATTTAGAATCAAATGTATATTAATTATTACTTAATGTGAATATATATAATATATAGGGTTAGGGTTAGGATATATATATATCATGGCATGACACACTTTATTCCAATTTGTTATCTAGATTAATGCCCCTTACAATTAGAAACATCCCTTTGTAAAGCTTAAGCATTATATTTCATTATATGAGCTATGAGAAATAAAATGATAAGTATAGTTTTAAAAAAGCAATAAAAATTATAAATTATACTAATACTATTAATAATGGCTGCCTGGCCGTGCAGTAATACTGCAGCAGTAGCCCATGCATGCTCTATGGTCTTGGGTTCATACCCTGCCCCTCCCATCCCCTGCTGGAGGTAGGCTACATATTGGACTAGGAAATAGATTATCTTCAACTCTGAAAGAACATCCAAAATATGTAATACATTTTTACAAACAAACATTTTATAAACAAATATTTTTACAAACACATATAAATCTAGATCTATAATAGTCAAATCTAGAGAAATATATTAATTATATGATAACTGAATAAATGATATAACAATTTAATAAACGTCTGTGCTCCATATGTTGAGAAGTACCTATCAAAAAAAGATCATTCACTTTGTTAGCAGTATAATATAGCTAGATATTGTTCTACAACTTACCTTGAAAGTCTATTTTCTAAATCTTTAATCTGAACAAGAAAAAACTCTTTGGTTTCTTCTTCAACTTTAGGTACTGTTTTGGGGGGCACCTGCTTTTTGCCACTTCCCTTTTTCTTTCCTTTTTTGCCGCTACTTTTCTTTTTAGGAGGCATATTATTAATATCTTAAAAATTTCTTAAATACGATTTAATGAAAATAAAAGAATACAACACAGTAATTTTTTATCTTAAAAATTTAGACCCAGTTTTTTAAAGAGGCGATTTCAAAATATTTAGTTCGCCATCTTGCTTACAGGTCTTGTATCCTGGCAACGTTAAAATATAAAACTTAAAAGCTGATCTGACTTTTCAAGTGTTTCTGTGAAATAGATCTACGGCATAGTCTATAGATCTAAACAAATACTTAAAATTCTAGTGTGATTTAGACTAGATTTATTTGATCGATTTTTTTTCTTCTGCAAACTAAATCTATAGGTCTAGATCTAATCTTGAGATCTAGATCTAGATGATCTAATAAGTCATATAGTTTATAGTTCATATTTTTAAACGCAGCAGTACTCCGTTTCCTGTTTCGCTTCCTATGATTCCATTATTTACTTGCCTAATGGACAATTTAACTGATTCAGAAGCTAAAAAAATTGACAGTCCAGACAGCAAAACGTAATTTTATTCAGCACTACATCTAGAATCTAGTTATGTTAGATCTAGAACTCTTAATGAGGCTACTAATTATCTAGATCTAATATAGATTCTTGACCTGTTTAAATAATCTAGAAAATGAAAATTATCCAAAATTAAAATACTTTAAAATAGACTCTAAAATAGATTATTTGAAAAAACTAAATACTAAAATAGACTTTTATAGATAGTCATTACTAGAGTCTAGATCTAGACTCTAGATTCTACAGTAGTCAAGAGTAACTCATCATTGAACACTTAGTCTTAAATCTATTCTATACACTATACTGAATCACAGTGATTTCAGTGAATCAGTCTCTTCTGACTTCTGGGATTAAAAATTAATAATCTATGTCTATTCTAATCTAGATTAAAAAATAATTAAATTCTAGATCTATATCTAGAATGTCTAGATTCTAGAAAAGATAGATGACTAAGTGGAAGACTCTAATTACTCTAAACTCTAAGAAAAGTAAGATACTTCTAAAGTAATCTAAATTTTAAGATATCTATAGTCTAAGACAAGATGATATTCTCTACACTAGTACTAATAGTGTAGATTCTAGACCTAGTAAATATAGTACTTAAGTACTAAGTAGTAAATCTAGTAATACTAGATTCTAGTATTACAAACTTCTTAAAAGTAAAGTAGCAATTATACATAAAACACTGAACCATAATCTTCAAATGCAAAAACAAAATTTAATAAAATACTCAGAAAGACACAAAGATAAAGGCACATTCCTCATTCCATATGCTAGGACAAATCCTTCAAAAGCTCCTTCTTCCCTAGCGCTATTAGAGCATGGAATGAGTTGGCTGAGCTAGCCAGGAAAACCAGTGACTTGGCGGAGTTTCCCCCCCCCCCCCTTTCAATATAATTTATATTAAGGACGCTCTCCCCTGCCATTGCTAAATCTATTTATGGCATTGACTTTGCCTAAATTTTGAACTATCACTGTGGCACGTGTATGGCAATTAGAATCTAGTCTTTTCTTTGAAAATGTGTCAACTCTCTTTTATATATATTTATATGTATATATTTATTAGGAGGCTTTGATGAAACTCCAATCTGCACAGTTTTTCCAAATGAACCACATACCACCTTACCAAGACTCAACGTATGCTGTCCATCAGCGCTATGAAGACACTTCTTACATTATATTTCATCAAATACAAAAAAACAAACCAAAAGGCAGGCCCCAGGGCAGTTTAAATGGATCACTTGCTGGCTCGCAGTTGAGATCACAACAAGGGGGCATCGTAGCTGTTCGAAGTGACCGCAGTGCAGTAAGGTCACCTGAGCACAAAACGCCTACAAGCAAGGTCTGCGTGATAACTTAGAAAAAAAAATATACCAGGTTAAAACAAGATGTGGCTGCTTAAATTTTTGTTTCATCCTAGTATTTTGAAATATTAAATATTAATTTTACCCAAGCTTAGTTTCTATAGCTGTAGATAAAATTTTCACATTTACTCAATATAATTTTTTTTTATTCATTTGCAAAAAAAAAAAAGATGATTAATATTTACAATTTTAAGAGTTAAATAATGTATTTGTTCGATTTTCACCTTTTTTTTAAGCAATACGCATCAAAGTTTGATTGTTTTTAAATAGACTTTAAGCAAATGATATTTTGTGTCATTGCTAAAGTTTATGATTTGATCCAATTCTATTTATTAAGTCAAGCAATTAAGTGTGTGATAGTCAAAGCTTGTTAACCTGGTCTTGCATGTTTAGTTCTAGCTTCATTATGTTTATATTTGTGATAATGGCTTTAGAGTGCTACTGAAGTATTTAATTTGGTAAAAAAAGTCTAAAATCTTCATGATGAGCTACAATGTCACTCGTGTGAAATTGGAAATGTTTCTAGAATAATTGGAATTTTAAAAAAGTACCTTGCTATAATTATCTTTTTTTGCATATATGCTTTAATTTTGTAATGTTGAATCGATAAGTAATATTTACAATAAAATAAATACCACATTGGCCAGCCAAAGTACAGTATTTACAGTACAGCTAAAAATCACATTTGTTAAACTTCTGTACAATTCTAAGGCCATTATTCCAATTTTTTTAAAGATTTATTTTCTTCTCACTCAATGCTAGTTTGTCATTTATTCTGTATATATTGTTTATTATTGAGTTTCTTCATATACTTAGTAGTTTTTTTACAAAGTATTATTTGTTTATATATATATGTTACCGGCAAATTGCGAAATGCAGGCATTCTATAGAATGCCTAGGCATTCGGCCTGGCATTTTTTGGCAAAGTATGAAATGATCATTTCTTATTTTGCCTAGGCACTAGGAATAAATATTATTCCAGGAAATTTATCTAAATTTCACACATTGCCTGAAGCATTTCTAGTCATTCTATAGAGTGCTTAGGCTCAGGAACCCTATACATTTCCTAGGCAAAGTAGGAAATATAGAAATCATTTCTCACTTTACCTGGAATTTTTAGGCATTTTATAGAATGCTGGTAACATAAATACATTTCTCCTTTGTTGTTTTAAATGTTTGCATAGCTAGAGATTGTCTGCATCTTTACTTCTGCTTTACATATATACAGTAAGAGTCCTGAAAACTTGGCTCTAGATAACCTTTGAGTCTGGATAAAAAAACTTAGCCCTGGCAAGGCAGGAAAAACCCAGCACACAGACTCGTTCAAGTTTTTAATTAGTCTCCAAAAACATTCTGATATCCTTTTTTGTTTTTCATTCCTACTATTAGCTCACATTTTTCATGGACGGATGGTGGAATGTGGAAGTTGGTAAAAAAAAATGTGAATCGATTATTTTAAGCTAAAATTCTGCACAATTTCAGTTGGTAGAGTGTTACTAATAATGCAGATGTCATTGGTTCAATTCCCATACTGGTCTATTTTTTTTTTCTCAAGCAATTAAGTGTGTGATAGTCAAAGCTTGTTAACCTGGTCTTGCATGTTTAGTTCTAGCTTCATTATGTTTTTATTTGTGATAATGGCTTTAGAGTGGTACTGAAGTATTTAATTTGGTAAAAAAAGTCTAAAATCTTCATGATGAGCTACAATGTCACTCGTGTGAAATTGGAAATGTTTCTAGAATAATTGGAATTTAAAAAAAGTACCTTGCTATAATTATCTTTTTTTGCATATATGCTTTAATTTTGTAATGTTGAATCGATAAGTAATATTTACAATAAAATAAATACCACATTGGCCAGCCAAAGTACAGTATTTACAGTACAGCTAAAAATCACATTTGTTAAACTTCTGTACAATTCTAAGGCCATTATGAGTCTGGATAAAAAAACTTAGCCCTGGCAAGGCAGGAAAAACCCAGCACACAGACTCGTTCAAGTTTTTAATTAGTCTCCAAAAACATTCTGATATCCTTTTTTGTTTTTCATTCCTACTATTAGCTCACATTTTTCATGGACGGATGGTGGAATGTGGAAGTTGGTAAAAAAAAATGTGAATTGATTATTTTAAGCTAAAATTCTGCACAATTTCAGTTGGTAGAGTGTTACTAATAATGCAGATGTCATTGGTTCAATTCCCATACTGGTCTATTTTTTTTTTCTCCATTTTTATTTTTCAACAATGATGTTCAAGGTCTCACCCAGATCGCAAAGAAAATAAACTTTGGTCAGTTTTGAGGGTCTGTAAAGTAATTAAGACTAGTCACTTGCTTGTTCCTGAAAAAACTCTTTGATCACAAGAAAAATTAATTTTTGTAACATGATGATGCAGAAATATGTCAACTTACTCGACTTTCTGAAAAGAGCGGATGTGCTAAAGCAGAGATGAAATGGTGCCCTTAAACACCTTGGAGCTATTGTCTCAGATGAGGGAACGAAACCTGAACTACTGGCCCGAATAGCACAGTCCACAGCAGCACTTTAAAAAATTAAAATAATATGGAAAGACAAAGGACCATATGCTATTTATACAAATATACATAGTCTATTTTTGGCAGTTAAAAACAATTTTTCGTATCAGGTGAATTATTGCACACTCTGTACTGTATTAGTTAATTTTTATTAAGTAAAGGCTCTATGCTTTCAAAAAGCACATACTTTCTTTTGTGTAAAAGTAATCAGGCAGTTTATTCTCTCTCTTAAACAATACGTGCAATCCCAGATTTTTCTTTTTTATCTCGATTCCTGATAACTTTTCATTTTCCCAAACTCATCCACCCTTCTGCACAAATTAGTCAGCTTTCAGGACTCTACTGAATAGAGATAGATAGATATTGTAAAGATTGTATAATATATATATTTTACTTCAGCTAATTTAAGCCTATTAAAAAAATTTTTTTTCTTTTTTCAGAAAAAACTCTTGTGAAAGACTGTATATTTCAAAGCATTCCTTCTTTTTATTAAATCATTTCTCTTGTTGACTATTGCGATGGAGCTTCATCCCTTTTTAGACAGTAATGTTCGACCAGCCCCATATTGGTGGTACATATTACTGATGACTGGAGAGACTCCTTCAATGAGAGTTGGTCATTCTGCTACATTTGTTCCTGCTGTACACACCAATGAAAGTGATAGGGTTTTTGTCATTGGAGGCGCCAACCCTAGCCAGATTTTTAGTGAAGTCAATGTTCTCGATTTAAAGACTAAATCTTGGGATACTTTGGAAGCGCCTGGTTTTCGTGGGAGATATGAGCACTCTGCTTTCTGTGTGGACAACCTTCCTGGCCAGTTGTTTGTTTTTGGTGGTGCCACGCAGTCTGGAAGTTTGAATGACGTCCAGAAACTGGATCTGGCTACAGGAGCTTGGACAGATGTGAAAGTGGCTGGGACAGCCCCTTCTCCGCGGACTCATCGTAGCTCAGTTGTGATTGGCGCCAAAGTATATTTTTACAGTGGGGGACACAGTGGACAAGACCCTGTTGGTGATCGCAGAGTACACTGTTTGGACACCGTTTCAATGACCTGGTCTACTCTTGCCCCACAGGGTGAGTCTCCGAAGCCTCGCCACGGTCACATCATGGTGGCCATCAAAAACAAAATTTACCTGCATGGTGGGATGGCTGGCTCCACTTTCTATGATGACCTTTATGTTCTAGATCTAGAGCGCTGCTTGTGGTCTTGTGTGAAGAAGAAGAAAACATTCCCACCTGCTCGAGCTGCTCATGAAGCCATTCTGTTTGGGGATGAGATCATTATATTTGGCGGAATGAACAAAGCAGGAGCACTTAATGACTGCTACAAGTTAAATACTGGTAAGTTTATTTCATTCTTTCATTTTTATACCTATAATAGGAACATTTTCTTACATTAGAGCGTAATGTGCTTTTAAGTTTAAAAAGATATGACGATTAGATAGATCTCTCGAGTTTGATTACTTAAGGAGACTAAAAGGATTTTTTAAATTTGAAATTTAGCTTGAGCAGAGCATTTGTTGATGCTCAAATAGGAAAAAAAACAAATAAACTCCCTGATGTCCACAAAAAACAAATTGACCTAGCAACACAGATATTGCTATAGTAATATTGGGAAATGAGATAATAAACTTATAAGAGTAATTATGGTCTTCAATCAAAATTTCCTTAAAGTTACAATAATTTCATTTTTGAAGAAAATTTCTAAAAAATATATTTTATTAATAAAACAAGTTAATTTTAAATCTTAAACATATTACAAAACATTTTTTTTTTTAAATTAAATTTTTCTTACAAAATTTTATTAGATAGACATTGAATTAATCTTTAACATCTCTGAGCAGATAACCTTTTTTTTTTAAACTTCATATTGTCTGCCACATCAGTGAGGTCTTACAAAAGTATGTGCTGGTGCCTCCTATGATTTCATAACTTTTTTTACAATTTGTACTTAAGAACAACCAATGTTATTAATGTAAGATTTGAATTTGTCTGTTATGTTCAACCCTAAAGGTACTCATCAGAATTTTAAAAAAAATATAATATCTGTTATTTAATGCACATCTTAGTTTATTGCAACTGGATTTTTAAATTGTGTTGGTTTTTTTACATGTTAATTGTAGAGAAAAACACTTGGACTAAGCTAGACTATGAAAGTCCTGCACCACCGAATCGTTTAGATTTTGCAATGTGTCTCATCAAACTGAAAGTTCCACTTCATAGCTGCCAGACCGAATCAGACACTCCAGCAGAACTTTCAAAGACCAGTGTCCAGGCCAAGCAAATACTGGAGAGAGAACTTAAACCTGGCAGTGCAAGTTCTCGAGATTCTTTATCAGACACTAGTACTGGTAAATTTTGAATTTTTTATTATACTAGCTGCATAGTTTGGCTCTGTGAAAGTTCTTCAGATTCTTTATCAGACACCAGTACTGGTAAATTTTGAATTTTTATTATACTAGCTGCATAGTTTGGCTCTGTGAAAGTTCTCCAGATTCTTTATCAGACACTAGTACTGGTAAATGTTTGTTGGGGTAGTGCAAGTTATTGAGATTCTTTATAAAGCTGACTTTTAATATGAAGAAATGCTCAATATTAGTCAGCTAAGTTTTGTCCTATTTTGTTCAACTTCACAAGTGTGAAGTTGACTCTTCATGTGACAAGTGACTCTGCATGTGACAAGTGACTCTGCATGTGACTACTGACTCTGCTTGTGAACACTGACTCTGCACACTCTTTTTTTTTTCTATCCTACTCTCTAAACCAGCTGATCAGAGATTTATGTCATTTCTGCTCCTCATAGTTGTCCACCTTGCCCAATCTCTGTCTACTTTCACTCTCTCTAAATTGTTTTTGGGTTAAATAAATACATATTCATGAGGCCTCTTCTCTCATTCAGCTAGTTTGGAGCACACAATTAGTGCAAGTCACTTTTCAACACTTTGCAACAGTTAGCACCTTTAAAAAAAAAGTATCTCTTTCAGACGTTGTGATCTATAGGGCAGATGATGTAAAGGTCATCTGTTTCTATGGTGATGGTTTCATTTGGCCAGCACTATGACCAATAAGTTTGGTGGACTGAGGGGCGTCCCTAAAATCCACAAGTTCAAAATTCCTTCCTTGGCCAAGATGTGAACCTAAGACTCCAGGACGTTTAAAACTTAATATTTGTTAAGTTTGAGCAGTAAAGCCCTTGGCTTCGTTCGAATCCTGGTGAAGACTGGGATTTTTAATTTCAGGATCATTAGGTGCCTCAGAGTCCACTCAGCTCTAATGGTTACCTGACATTAGTTGGGGAAAAGTAAAGGCGGTTGTTATTTGTGCTGGCTGGCCACATGACATCCTTGTGACCTTTACATCATCTGCCCTATAGACCACAAGGTCTCAAAGGGGAACTTTAATTTACTTTTTATTTGATAACATTTTTTTTTCAGCTGATGAACCTCTTTATGCGCTAGAAGCAGACGTAACCCATGGGGCACAACCCAGTGCTTTGGTGAATGACTCTGACAGAGGAGACAGTACAACTAGCTCTCAGGAGACAGTCGAGATCTCTCTCGTAATGATCAACGGTGGAATGGATACAGAAGGGGAGATATTCGATGATACTCTGGTTCTGTGTTTGACTTGAAGACACTTTGTTATTTTTACTTCTTATTTTTCGGGAAAATATCTTTAACATTTTTTTTTCAAATATTTATTTTTTGTTTGCTAATTACAAACCTTTTTTTTTTTTTATTTCATTTACCTTGTTAGTTGTTGCTTAAAAACAGTAATTTGTCTCCAGAAATTCCATAGATCTCAGTGATTATTAATTTAATACATGGCATCCTCTGTACATATAAAGAGTTCTGTGATTTTTTTTTTTTTAAAGTTCAGCTTATGGTGGCTGTTAGGATGTTATTTTTAAGCAATTTGAGTTTTACTTCTGGCCTGGCTAATGGTTCTTGTGCTAGCCATACAGAGTTAAGATTTACCATTAGTTGTAGAAAAAAAAAGAAGGTTTAGCTCTGCTGATTTATGGACTGCATTGATGAATATTGGGAACTAATTGAATTTTTTTTTTTTGTATTGCTGGCACAAATTAACAGTTCATTACTTGCCAAGATCAATAAAGTTAAAAGTTTTTTTGTTTTTTTTTTATGTGAAAAAAACATACATTTTTTGTCAGGCTTAATAAATATTAGTCACAATACTAATACATTTTGTAATACCTTAGTTTTATATTATGTTAAATAAATAAATATTAGTCACAATACTAATACATTTTGTAATACCTTAGTTTTATATTATGTTAGACGCTTCACATCAATCTTTTTATTATTCAAGCTGTATTTTATTATATATTTTATTATTAATAATTTTGATTGGCTTGTGTTCCCAGATTCACTACATTATTTAACCTAGACTGCTCCTTTGAGAAATCTAAGTGTACATGGTCTAGTAAGTTAGAAAAATTGTTTTGAAATTTGAAAAGCGCTTTTTTTAATCATTTTTAACATTGACAGTGAAATATTTCTGATTGTGAGATCAATATTGCTAAAAGTAGAGATGGTGTGTAAACTAAATCTTGTATTCAAACAACTTTGGTATATCATCACCACTGAGCTCTTGTGTTATAATATTGCAATCCACTTAACTAAGGTTCTTCGTTCCTTTCAGAAGCCATCTTATTGAAAGTGTTGATGTACAACTCAGACATTATATGTCTCAAGCTGTATCCAAATTTTCTTAGCTTATGTCATTAGACAGTAGTGAAGAGCAGCTCTTGTCTACTTACTAAATCAAAGAAAAAAAAACTTATTTGAGTTGTTCTCCTGGTTTTGCAATCGTAGCATTTTTCTGTAGCATTTACTCTGAAATTGGGAAGCGTGGTCGAGAGGCTAAGTATGCTTGAACTTGGCTTGGCTACCTATGAAGGGGGCTCAAGATTCGATACCCAACTCTAGCAGAGTTGTGTTTACATACTGAAAAGCTGATCTTATTCTGAATTCTCCATAGCTTGCCCAGGATAGAACAGTTAAGTCTGAGATATTTCTTTTAGGGACTCTTTGATATTAATGTACACTTCTACAACAGCTGTTTCAGTGTGTTATCACTCTGATATGTTAGTTTTTCAAATAGGAAATTGAGAACAATATTTTTACCTTGTTTGCAACCGAATAAAGTCAAATGTTATCACCCATGTATGTATATCTATCTTGTATACAATAGAATCAAAAATGTAATTTTGTATGAATTTTTTCTATTTATTTAATTAAAAAAAAACTTTTAAAGACTTGTTTAAAAAATGGCTTTTTTTTTTTAAATACATGTATTTTTAGTTTTGTATACCGGTATTAGGTTATTAGTCTATCATTTTAACTGATTATTGAAATTTTATTTCTTATGTATTTTAAAGGGGAAGAAAATTTGTGAAGGAATATGTTCATGCAATTGAAGCTTCAGAATTGGTTTTGGAGTGAGTTTGGTTCGGCTAAAAATCCTATTTTATGTGTGCTGTTGTTGCTGATTGTAATTTTTTTTTCTTCTTAAACAGTTTAATATGAAGTTGAGTTGAGAAAGTAAACAAAAAGAAATATGTTTGATCTCTTTGCATCCCAGTAGCCTTCACTATGCAAACATTTTGTGTATATTTTTGTTTTCACAATATTTGTCTGAACAGCATGCATATTTAATATTTTCTATCAGAACGTTGGCTTAGCTATCAAACCACTAGTTTTGTAGTAGCCAAATATATTTGCTACGCCTTTTCTATGACCTGAATTTAATTCAATGCTTCACCTCTTACTCATTTTTGGATTGAGCCTTTTGTTCTCCTTTCATGATGATCGTTATTTGTGGCATACCATTTGTGTTTATTTAATTATTAAAACTTAATTATAGATTCTTAAGGAGAAACAAGAGATTTTTTAATCTAGAATTTTTTTTAAATGTCTTTAGAATTCATTATTAATCAATGCTGATTGTTACTGTTGCATTGTTTGTTTAAATAAGCTCATGATGAGTCTTGCCAGTTGTGTTAACTAAGCTGTTATATTCTATCTCCTGATTAGGCTTGTCATTTAAGTAGATATGTTTTCAATTAAACTTTCAGTTTACTTTATAAGCCAGTATATGCAGAGCTAACCCTTAACTCTTTCTCTCCGTAATTATTTACCAGATTCTGGTGGAATCAACGCTAGTATCGTCAGTTAGGAGAGAAAGAGTTAAGTCTTAGTGAAATCTAGGAAGTAGCTAAGCAAACAAATGTTGCCTAAATTTTGTCTACAAACATAGATTGTAAGCAGTGTGAGGTAAGCAGTGTGAGACGTGCTGGGCAAACTGGTGATCTATTTTGTTTGTTGACAGAAAATTCACTTTAATGTGTGGCTGGATAGCCAAAACTGCTTGACTACCTAACAATAACAAGGGGGCTCGAGTTCAAATCCAGACTCAAGGAGAGTTGTTTGTACTGAGTGCCTAAAGGCAGCACGGATACCTTCTCCAACTGATCCACGAAAAGGATTGGCACCGCACTAAGCAGTATGCTGTACGCATGAAAGATGTGCTAGATAAAAGCAATAACAAACACACAAAAAACTTCACTGTCAAAAAAAAAAAAAAGATTACAAAGTTCCACAAGTCTATGCCTTTGAATGTTTGTTGTTAATTGAAGTGTTAATAACATATTGTGATATAGCCTACAGTTTGCCTGTTTCGTGTGGTATTGAAGTAGCTTTCATCTGTGTACCAGTACTTGATAATATATACATATCTCATTGTCAGTGTTTGTGCTCTAAAACAAATAGAGAATGATTAAGTATTGTGTGCATTACATACAGTGTGCATCAAGAATCTTAGGTCAAGAGTGCATTGATGAGTATTTAGTATTTTATTGAAAACAAAGCCCAGCAATGATGTATCTTTAAAACATCTCTAAATCTAAGCCAGTGTTGTTTTTTTTTGTTGTTGTTTTTTACAAAGCTTATATGAATCCACTCTGTCTGTTTGGTTATTTCTCCCACACCCAATCTTGGATCAAGCTGAAATTTTTTCACTTTTATATTTCTTTTACCTGAGTATACAAGAATCAATTTTTAAAAAAAGTTAATTAACTATTGGTAATTATTATTTTGTTTGGTATTGAACAAGGGAAAAAATTTGTTCTTGACTGATGTGGTGGTATAAGTTGAAATAGGCCCTTAATAGTTTGCTTTAAAGTTTGAAAATAACAATACATAACTATAAAACTTTCTATTTTCATAAGCACTTCTCTAGTACAGTGGTTTGTGTGTTGGATTGAAGAGGCTAGAGCCCTTGAGTTTGAATCCAGGTCATTCAAATTTAAAAATTATTCTAATTGCACTTATTTATTATTGTTAGTCAAGATCTATTACAAATTTAATTACATGACTGATCCATAATAATTGATACAACTATGCTTAATATAAGCTTTGGTTTTTAAAGTATTTTAAAAATATTTTCTTGTTTTAATAATTTATTTACCAGTAATTTTTTTTCTGCATGTATAAGAAAAATATTTAGGATTATTGGGGAAAATAATGTTTATTTGTTATCTCAAATTTTATTATTTCAACAGTTTTAGTCTTGACACTTTTTGTTTGTGAGAAACATATATCATTTATATAGGCTACCATTGCTACTTTCATCAATGTAACATTCATTTATTGACGAGAAGCTGTGCAAAATAAAACAAGTCTCTAACAGTAATGATTGTCAGTGCTCTAAATATTTACCGTACCACATTTTCCCTTTTTTAAATAAAATAAAATGGTTATATTTATCACATAATAATGTTAAAAAAAAAAAAATCCTGTGAAAATTATGTTTGTTTAAACCTGTCATGTAATGCAATGCATTTAAAGCTGGGAAACTTAGAATTAAATGATTAAAAATCTTTTCTTCTAGATTACCAAACTGGTTCTCTTAAAACATTTTACATGTTAAGTAGATAATTATTTTTAAATGGAAGCATATAGGATTCAATGTTTAAATTTAAATATGTTTGCGCTTCACGCATTGCAATATATAACTTATAGTTTTGAATTCATTGCTACTATGTTATGTTATTTAGAGCAAACTAAATCTTGCAATGTTCTCTTGTTGTTGGATTGATACATATTCAGCTCAAGTATATTCAGTGCACAAATTATTTTAAAGTTTCCAACTGATATATACATTACACTTAGAGCTTATGAACAATAAATTTCAAGAACACAATTCGCTTTGTTGTTATTTCTATGTTATAAATTATTATTGATACACACCAGTTTTTCCCCTAATGCTTTTGCTGTATTGTAATACTGTCCTAATGACATATAGTACTGACTATGTATAGTACAGGAATCATTTTTCCCTTTGAACAAATTTTTAATAATATACAGAGGCTGGCAAAAGATTGAATTATTTTATTTTAATTTCAATACTGAAAATAGTTTAGCCATAGAAATAAATTTTGATGACATAGTGAGAGCTACAGTACTGTCTTTGGTGGCACTAACCATAGGTACTACACCCAGCATGTGAGAATAAAAAAATATAGACCACCACTTTATTTGTGGTATACAATAATCTTGAGGGTTTTACAAAACTAAATATACAGTGTACATGGTAGGATCCTGATTGTAGATATAAAGAAGAAAAGACATTTAGAGCATACATTAACCTTCATGTTAAATTTATCTACAAAAAATTAATTGTTGTAACTTTAAAGTTCAACACAGCCATAAAATCACAAGAGATAATATAAATGATTTTCATTAACAAGCTTTTTTTTAAAATAATTTATTATTTTCAAAGTTGACAAATAAATATTGTTAGGGAAACATTCCTGGCATAACGTAGGATGGCTTTATGTCTCTATGTCATGTAAATCTGAAGTTTGGGTTAGTTTAGAGGTTTAGAATAGCCTTATATCTCTGTAAATCATCCTAGAAACTGTAAAATGGCATTATGTCTCCTTGTCATGTAAATCTGAGCTTAGTTTGTTCAGAAACTGTGAAATGGCCTTCACCTTGCCCATGATCTTAGTCACATGATCAGGATGCATATAGTCCTTGAATTTCTGGGTAAATTTATCTGGATGCCAACGTACTTGCTGAGAGCGAAGATATTTACGATAGTCAGGGCCTTGTTTGTCTTCAAAGTCACTGAAGAGAATGTCACCAAGAAGAGTCAGGTCTAAACACGGCCAAGGTATACAGCCAAAAGTCAATGTTTTTCCCGCCAAATGGCCAAGAAGGTAGCTGAACTTTCTTTCATAATTCTCCTTCTGTGATTTATATCTGTTCAGCTTGACCTCAACACCGGGTTTGAAATTCTTCTTCATTTGTTCCCTGGCAGCCTTTAATTTCTCGTCCTCGCTCTCTTTGTGAGGCTTCTTTGTTTTTTCACTTGAGTCATCACTCTCCAGCTTTCTCTTTCTGTCTCTCCAAAATATATGCTGCCGGTCCCTCGTTGCTTTAGCTGCATGTTCATTTCTGATTCTTTCAGTAAATTGATCAAATGTTTCTTTTGTTGATGTATCTTCATATTCTGGGAAATAAAAAAATAAAAAAAATTACCTAGCAGCAATACAAATGTGAGCCTTTGACTCGATGTCACATTAGTTGGTAAATTCATTTTTAAACATATGAAAACTGTCCCTTTTTTTTTTAGCAATTATAAATATATAAAAGTCATAGGATTGTCTGGGGCAACACGAGCAAAGTGCAAACAGGGACGTCCTGATAAAACTTGGCGCCACACTTTACGGAGGAGCTCATAGCAGTTGACACGAGGTGGAAAATAGCTTCAGACATTGCCAGTGGCAGATCTTAATGGAGACAGCTTACCACATAATGCACCAAAAGGCAAGGGGTGTTTAAGTCTAAATAAGTAAAGGATTTTTCCCCTAATGCTTTTGCTGCATTGTAATACTGTCCTAATGAAATATAGTACTGAATAAGTATAGTACAGAAATCATTTTTCACTTTGAACAAATCTTTAATAATATATGGAGGCTGGCAAAAGATTGAATTATTTTATTTTATCTTAATTTCAATACTGAAAATAGTTTAGCCATAGAAATACATTTTGATGACAGTGATTTACATTTTTATAAAACAAAATATGAAAAAAAAAGTAAAGTTTTTTTTTAAATCTTTCCTAGATTGTTCATTAACAAGTTAGAAAAATGGAAACCAAACAATTCCTACGATAAGAGGAAAAGAGAATGAGGGCTACTGTGGTGACATTTTAATGTGCATACCATTACAATTAAATTTGTTTTTTACTATCCTTTTTCTCAACTCATTTTATTAAACTATTACATTTTCTTATTCAATGCTGAATGCAATCTGATTCGGATTTGTTTGCAAAATGAATGTGGGGTGTTTGCCGAGTGGTGAAAGGGCTTGGCGGCTAGCTGACAAGTTGAGAACAAATTCTATTTTGAGAGATTTTTACTCCACCTTTGTGTTTACTGAATGCCTTTCGAAAGCAGAAAAAGTTTGTTTTATAGAATGAACAGATGGCACTTAGCATGCTACTGGAACATGTACAATGCGCTTTACAAAAGCAATACTACTACTAATAACTCACCCTCTCCACAGTCATAACGAGGTAACTGTTCTTCATATTCAAATTCTGCTTCCTCTGCGAGCTTCTTTCTCCACTTCTCATCCTCGCCGTCTTCACTATCGGGAGTCTCATTCACAGTCTGTTAGAAAAATTGAACGAACATTAATTAGGTTTCGTTTTATAAACAAGATACAGTCAAATCTGTTTCATCAGACCACAGTTTAAGATGATCATTCAGAACTAATCCTATTGAACAATCAAATCCAGTTAATCAGAGGAGCTAGTTATTAGGATCAAAACAATCACATCCCAATGTGGTCCAATACGACTATTTAATCTAATAAACAGAACACATATACAACTAACATAACCAGCCTAGCAACTGTATTCAACACGGCTTTATGTTTGATGAAAACAAAAAAATAGAAAGGAGTAAAAGTTAAACAGACCAAACCAAGATAAAACAAAAACTCTGTCAGGCACATCTTTTTCTCTCAAAGGGTCAACTGATATCCTGGTCATGGGATTCATGTTCAATAATATTTACAAAAGTCTTTGTAGACATCATAATACACTGAACCATAATCTTCAAATACAAAACAAAAACTAATAAAATACTCAGAATGACACAAAGAAAAAGGCTCATTCCTTGTTCCATATGCTTGGACAAATTTGTACAAATGTTCCTTCTTCCCTAGTGCTATTAGAGCATGGAATGGGTTGTCTGAGCCAGCCAGGAAAACCAGTGACTTGGCAGAATTTAAGTCATTGGTTAATATGAATGACTAAATGCATGACACGTAGGACATAATCATCCTCTTTTTTGAAGTAATGTCTGTATTATATAAGATAAGCTAGTTTAAACTGTATGAAATTATAGTGATATAAGAATTTAAAACTGCTTTTGTCTTTGACATTTAATAAAGATAAAGCCACAAATCGTTATTTGATTTAAATTTTTATAAAATAAAATCTGAAAAAAATAAAAAAAAAGAATTGCCATTTGTTATTTAGAACTGAAGGGATTTCTTTTATAATTAAAACAAAGCTTAAAACGGTGTAATATTTATTCATTTATCACACAACTATTGTTTTGCAACCAAGAATGTTTTGAATGTATAACAAATAAAAACAGTTTCAAAGCGTTATCTACATTTAGTGAATTACCTTTTTAGTTTGGGCATCGGCAGATTTAATCTTTTTCTTTAGTTTCTGTAACAAATCATAGCCAGTTTCACCATATTTATTTTCCACATCCTGTCCCAAGCTGTAGGCTTGTAAAAGTGGTGTCACAATGTCCAATAATGCTGAAAAATAAAATCAGAAAGCAAAGAGGTCATCAATGGATGAGAGCACAACGTGATGCTTTGAACTATTTATATGAAGTTTTAGCTCAAAATAAATATTTAAAAAAAAAGCATTCAATTTCTATTAAAATAATGCTTTAGATTTAGGGAAGAGATAGTCTCTATTCTTGTACCATATGCTAGGACAAATTAGTAAAAATGCTACTTTTTCCATAGTGCTATTTGAGCAAGGGACCTTGCGATTTATAGGGCAGATGATGTAAAGGTCATCTTTTCTTTGGCCCACGTTAACAAGACTGTGAATGAGACTCCAAATAGTGAAGACATTGAGGATGAGGGCAGAGTTTAAGTCAATGATTAACATGTATGATTAGATTGACCTAGCTAGGGACATGCATAGGACTAGGAAGAAGATTATCTTCAACTCTGAAGGAATATCCAAAACATCCGCTACTCAGATTTTATTAACTGCTATCAAACTACCACTAATTAGTCTTAGAACCCATATTTTACTGTTTGCTTTGCAAACTACTGATAACTTACAATACAAAAACAACCTGAAAAAATTCTCAGAAAGATACAAAGATGAAGGTACATTTAATAAATTCCATTGTACACTGTGGCCAATTTGTACCAGTTCTCTCTCTTTCCTAATACCATCAGATAATGGAACAGGTTGTCAGGAAAACCAATGACTTGGAAGAGTTTAAGTCTCTTAATTAACATGCATGACTAGATTAACACAAGTATACATGTAAGGCATTTAATTATCTTCTCTTATAAAGAAACGCTTGTAATTTATAAGATAAGATAGTGTGCAAAGCTCAACACAAATAATATTATGAGTACACATACTTTCTCTTGCTACCAAAACATCTTCTTGTAAACCTCTGTACAAAGCCAGATGTAGAGGAAGATTACCATCTTTGTCTTGGATGTTTACTTTATGGCAAAGTTTCAGAATGACTCTGTTGACAGAGAAAACAACTTGGAACTCAATCAAGGCTTATTAAGATATTTAATGACTTCAAATATGTTTGATATAAAATTAATAGCAAAAATATTTGTAAAACTTTTTCATGTTTTGGATGTTCCTTCAGAGTTGAAGATAATCTTCTTCCTAGTCCGAACCTCCCGCTGGAAGATGGGGGATGGCAGAAACCAAACTAATGCACATACTGCACAACCAGGCAGTCATCAGTCTTAGCTAGTGAGCATTCCACTGGCACATAGAAGAACGTATGTACCACTTAACATTTTGTAAGTGACAGTCTGAACGTTTAGTTGAAATTTCATACAGTTACGGTATTATTAATTCTTTATATTTGTTTATTTTTTTTTTGCTTTGATAAAAAAAAATCCACTTTGGTGCCACCACTGATGGATGCCAGCAAGTGTATTCTCTATCCCTAAAATGTCCTCTAGAGAGTCTAGAGTGTCTAGTAGTAATTCAGGCCACATGTACATCCATCCCAGTGGCGCTAAAGTCCTCCATTCAGATCTCTCCTGGGCCTTTCGACTCCAAGCCTGAAGCCCAAGCTGTTGTAGATCTGCCTCCACACCACCAATCCATTGCATTCGGGTCTGCCTTTGGTTTTTGCCTGTATTGTTTACAATTTTCGCTCCTCTGTTCTCTGACATTCTTTCAAGGCCCAACATAGTCTTTTCTTAATTTTATTTCTGTAACTATCGTGGGTCTTCATATAGTGATAAATTGGTTTAATATTAATAGTGCCATTTCATTTATTTACATTTAATACTCAGACACAATTATAGAGGCACATAATTTTTATTCCATATTATGCTAGGAAAAATTTGTACAAAAGCTCCTTCTTCCCTACTGCAACTAGAGAATAGAAAGGGTTGCCTGAATCAGTCAGGTAAGCCAACGACTTCTAAAGCAGAGTTTAAGTCGTTATGTCTAAGTCAATGATTAACACGCATGACTAGATTGACACATCAAATGCAAAGGACATTTTATAACTATAATATTAAATTGAAGCAACATCTGTAATTTATAATTTATAAGAAGACACTGTAGTGTATGTCATATGTCTGGGTAAGTAAAATCACAGCTGTCAAATAGTAATTGTATTTAATTTACAATCCTATACTTTATAAGTATAAGAACCTACTAGCCATGTATTAAATCTAGATTTTTAGAATTAAGAGTAGATCTAAATAGAGACAGCCGACCTTAACATTTCTGGTGATCCTTTCTCTGAACAATAATGCACTATATTCCTTTGTCGACTGAACTTGACTTTAGTCAACTTCACGTCATGAGATGATACATAATTTTGCAATGTAACAGGCCTGTCATCTTTAATGAATGACTTCAATTTTGTTCGAACACCCATGATGGATCTTAAAATGAGGGCTTTTCTTTTTTAACTTAATTTTAAGATTAAAATGAAATCTAATCTAGATCTAGATGATGGAGTAGAGTCTAGATCTTTTTATTTTTATAAGAGCCCCTCCTAGCCCTAGTCTAGAGTCAAGTAGAGTACTAGAGTGCCCTAGCCTAGCGATGATAGTAATAGATACTATTCTATAGACTAGATCTATAATATTAGTAATTAGTATAATATAGTCAATGATGAATATAGACCTCTTAACCTCTAGAGACACTCAGACAGTACTAGACTAGAATCTAGAGTAGTAGAGAGTTAGAGTAGTTTAGTTAGGATTAGTAGTAAATAGTAGAGTAGAGACAGAAAGTAGAGTGAAGACGAAGAGTCTCAAGACACTCAAGAAGTAGAGACTAGTCTGACTAGAGAGTCTGCACTTTGACTCAAAATTGAAAGATTACGGGAATTATGGTATAGATCTAGATTAAATATTAGTAGTGTCAGTGTCATTAGATTTCATTAGATCTAGAGTGAGTAGAGAGAGCTCTAGCGTATTTTGCGATTTATTCATTAGATCTATTTTATAAAAAGTTTAAAAGAGAGTTAACTCTAAAAAAAATAATAAAATCTTATATTTCACTTCCGGTATATTTCGCATTATACATAGATACCGGTATAGGCGTATATATCTAGATTTATATCATATTATTTAATACAAAAGTGAACTGTCTAGATCTAGTAACATTTCAATCCTAGATCTATAATTGGTATATACTGAGTAAAAAAGGTCACCAAATAGCTCGTCTAGATCTATATCAACGTTTAAAATGTTGCTTCTCTTAAAATGTTTGCCCAAGACCAAAAGTGATATTTTTGCATTCTGTTTTTTGTTGGGAGCTATCCACAGCATCGGTTTCTTTGAACTGTTAGTTGTTTTACCCTCCATCTACTCCACCCCTGCACATCATGGCGATGGTAAAAACTTTACATTCTACTATTTCCATGTCTTCATTGGAATTTACCTCTACTGCAATGTGATGCACAATTTATACAAAGTAATGACCACCCCTACAAACATCAGCTCAAGCGGTAAAATACTGCCTTCAGTTTTGAAACCAGGGTGGCATTTTTGCTCAGTCTGCGAGTGCAATGCCCCACCAAGATCATTTCACTGCTTTATTTGTAAAAGCTGCATTCTCAAGCGTGATCACCACTGTACATTTACAGGGAATTGTATTGGATTGTACAATCATCGTTACTATATTGGCTTAGTTTTTCATATGTTCCTCGCGGCAGCATACTCTTGTTTTCTCAATTGGGACTTTATGTACCATCTGTTGGGTAGTATGTCTCTGAAGTCTATCATCGTGATACTACTTCCGATGGTTTCGTGGATATTTTTTCAGTCTGACTCTATGACTACATTCCAGACATTGATGACATCACTTTGCGTTGTGGGACTTTGCCTCTGTGGAGGTTTAGTAGTTTATCATCTGATCAATGCTATCAACGGTCAAATAGTTCATGAAAGAGTTTATAAGGTTAGGACCTATGATTTGGGGTGGAAAGAAAACTTGGCACTTTTGCTTGGTACTAACTGGAAAGTGGCTTGGTTGTGTCCTATGATTAAGTCACCTATACCATGTGATGGACTGGACTTTGTTACAAGAGATCAGTACGAATCACTCAAATCTATGTAAACTAACTAATACTAACTTTAATGTATTGTAAATTGCTTCTGTATTGATAATTGATAATATTCTTTTGTTGAATTTTTTTGTGATTTTTAAATATAAATACCTTTAAGTAAATAAATAATTATTTTTTTTAAAGTTAGTAGTACAATAACTTTATTGTTTTGGCATAATATTCCTTCAGTTTGATTTTTACAAAGTTTTTATGTTTTGTAATTGTTTTTTTAAAGTTACATTAAATTTTATTTATAAATCTAATTATTGTAACTGTATACATGTATTAATATACATGTATTAAATAACCACATGACCAGGAAGCCATCATTAAATTATGAAATCGGTATATTCACATAAATGTCAGTGCAGTATAACCCTTAATTAACATTAATACTCATGAGTAGGCCATACATAAGACAAATCACTAGTATTTACTGGCAAAGAATGAAATCCAGTAGTCTTATAATTATAGCTGTTAAGAGAAGTTAAATTAACCATTTAATTTTATTATTATTTTAATAGATATTTCTATTTAAGAGTTATTGCTTACATGGATTCTTTTAGATATTGAAAACAATTTTACTTCAAATGTCAATTGTTTTATAGCGATTCTATTGGTTAAAGCTTAAAGAAAATTTATTAAATTATATAGGCCTTAATTGTTTGTTTGTTTGTTGTTTTAACATAAAAAGATGTTTTTCAATATTTTTTTTTAATTATCACAAATTTTTTTTTAGATTTAAAAAAAATAATAATAGTAATTTGATATAGTTATTGTATTAATATTCCTACAGGGCATTTTTAAGAAATTAAAGAATTTGAATAATAAAAGTTACTTATTGATGATTTTATCATAAATAAATAAATATTAAGGAACACATTTGATTGATGATGTTACTAATATTTTTTTTAGAGAAAAGAAATGATTTTTAGAAGAAAATAAAATAAATAAAAATGTTTTAAATTAGACATTTAAAAAATAAAGTAACAACAATATAAACAAATAATAATTAAAAAGAATAACATTAAAAAATTAACTCCAAATACAAAAACATAAATGTATGAAAATACTTGGAAAGAAACAAAGATAAAAGAAATTGGCTTATTATTTTTGCTTGGACTAATTTATCTAAGATTTCTTCCTAAGTGTTATTAGAACAAGAAACAGCAGAGGATCAAATGGTATGTCCTATGTGGCAACTAATGAATTAAATCTCTTATTAATAAAAAAAAATTACCACATTGAATGAATTGAGGCATATTGTAATGATTTTTTACTTTTAAATAATGTCTGAAAAAAAAAAAAAAAAAGTGAAGCAAATATCTCATACCTTTGGAAACTACAAAGGATAATAAGTTGTTTTTTTCTTCTTTACATGTGAATAATTCTAACTGTAGCAGGGACCTCCTTGCATTGTAGTGGCCACATAAGACAATCATAATTGTTGGTCCAAGCTTAACACTGCCTATGGCTAGGATGATGAACCATTACAATTAGGCATATTGTGCTAATATGTTTATATTATGTCATTGTTTGTTGTGAATGTTTTGTGAGAAAGTAATTAACTGGAAGTGAGGCAATAAGAAAAGAGAGTCTTCTATGTCTACTTGTATAAACACAAAGTCTCTGTTATTATTATTGTTATTATTGATTAATGTCTACAGTATGTTATATATTTATCTGTGACAACAGAACACATATATATATCCTTTTAAAATCAAAATATAGTTTGGAAATTTTAGAAAGTTATTCAACTTACTTGTTTTGAGTTCAGCCATAAGACACAGACTTCAAAGCCTCTTTTCAGATATGCATATTTTGTAAACGAAAGAAAAAAAAAGTACTTTTAATTTGTAGTTAATATTTTTTTTTTTAAATCAGGAAAAAAACTGTAAAAAAAATAATAATTTAGTATTGTATATGAAATTTACACAAGAATATTTCATGGAAGAAAGTAAAAATTGGTAAACTGTATAAATATATATATGTAAAATGTTGTTATTTTCAAACAGTATCTTTCAAATGACAGAAAGTAATGTAGGTAATATGGATTATTGGTTTAGTTGATCATTTTGAGAAAGGTGATTGTTTGGTACATATTAGCATAATGGTCATAACTCTTCATGGTTATTATTTCTGTTGACAAAATGTGATATGAAGAGCAGTTGATTATATATTTAATCTTGCTGATATTGCTCAACAAAATGTGTTAAGTCCATAGTAATTGAATACAATACCAAGCATTGTTGAACTACTGTTGTCCTTGCATATATTAATTTTATGTTTTCCAAAAATGTTTTTTTTTTTTTACAAATTTTATAAATACTGGTATATATTATTTGTTTAATAAGTTCTAAACATTTTTTTTTAGGTACGGTTTGTTATATATTAATTTGAAATACAAATTTTTACTGTTGTATTTGAGTTTTTGTTTTTTAAATGCTTATCAGCTAACAAAGTAAAAAAAAAAAAAGGAAAGCTCCCTTTTCAGACCTTGCTATCTATAGTGCAGATGATGTTAAGGTCATCTGTTTCTGTGGCCCAAAGTGAAACACAACTAATAGGACTAATTGGTGATTTTTCAAAATGTTTAAATAATAGGGAGCAAGTAGATGTTATCTTACTATTATTTTATTGTTCTATATATTATGCAATCGTCTGCAAATAATCTGACTTTTGTTCCTGAACTAATGCAATTTGGTTAATCATTTATATAAATGAAAATAGTAGTGGACCTAAGACTGTTCCTTGAGGTACAGCTGAGTATTTGCATTGTACGTTGGCTTTTAAATCCTAAGGTGCTGGGTTCTGATTCTCAGAGAGCATATTCTTTTCATAAAAATTAAAAATTAAAACAAAAAATAGGCCAATAATAACTTGTGTTTACCCTAAAATAACCACACAACCACAGCTGTAGCAAAAGGCAATCTTATTCACAGTCTAAAGCTCAGTCTGCAGCCATGTTGCCAAGCAGCTGTTATATATTAGTACTTCATCAACTGGTTTATAAGTATGAGATACTGAGTGCACTGAAGAAGATGTACTCTTGGAAAAAGTCATTGATGAGAACATAAAACTAAAATGTTATTTAACCTTGGTTAGGCCAATAATAGAATATGCATCCTCCGTTTGGGACCCCTCAACTCAAGAAAACATTAAGAAACTGAAACAATAGAGCAGTGAAACTCATAACAAACGAATAATTGACTAGAGAAACAGCTTTAGTGAAATCACTAAATTTAAAAAGCCTTCAGGATAGAAGACTCAAATACAAAATCTAATAAAATACTCAAAAAGACTTAAAGATAAAGGCACATTCCTTGTTTCATATGCTAGGACAAATATGTACAAATGCTCCTTCCCTAGTGCTATTAGAGCATGGAATGGGTTGCCTGAGCTAGCCAGGAAAACCAGTGACTTGGCAGAGTTTAAGTCATTGGTTAATATGCATGACACGTAGGACGTAATCGTCTTCTTTTTTGAAGTAACGTCTGTATTATATAAGATAAAAAGATAGGATTTAGTACCGATTATATGCAGAATGCTTTTGTTGGTAAATGCCTGCATATAGTCTGCATTGCTGTTTGGTACCTGTACTGTCTAGATCTCAGACCGCGTGGTCTTGGGCGGTTGCCGTCCGTCTTGTGCCGTGTCTACCTGGCATTGTTTCTCAGTGTTTCCCAAACTGTTTTCAGAGGAACCCTAGTGCTTCGCGAGGCGTGAATAGGTATTCCACGAACTAATGGGAAAATTAACAAGTAGGCCACCACGTGAATGAATCTCTCTAAAATAATAAGCAAAAGTCATCCGTTAAATACTCAGAATCTGCAAAGTGTCCAGTTAAGGAAAAAGTTCGGCAAACACTGGTCTGTCTAGTTCCACTTCTAGGCGTTTCCAAGGAGGCGCCACGCTGAAGATACGGGAAGTTGATACCTCCTAGGAATGAAGAGCTCCCGATTTGCTAGATAAAAGCAATTCCAGAGATCATCGGGATGAATCTACTTGACATATTGAAGGTGCCTGTAGTATGCAGGGATAAACTAATGTAATATTTATGTCATACTTCCGTTACAAATAACTCTATAAATCGCGCCTCAGGCAGCATTCTTATTAGGCGGCGTCGTAGTCTTAATATATTTATTTATAAAAGGTAGACAACTTAAAATTACACTAAAGCTACTTTTTATAAAGTTACCTCCCTCAATTTTTTTTTTTTTTTTTTTCATGATCTAGCCAACAAATAATTTTTAGTTGCACATTCATTTTCTTATGGTCCGTAAACGTTCCACACTAGCGAGCATTGTGTAGGGCGTTGTCTTCTATTTAGCAGGGGCGGCTTAATGAAACTGGCGAAAGGGGTAACCGCCCCAGGACCCCCGCACACTGGTAAGGCCGCCTCTGGATTCAGAAGATGAAAGGATGAGTGCAGTACTTCACATGACTACCCAATTCCAGTTGCGACCCGCGTATGACTTTACGAAACAAGAGTCTTTATATCAGGAGCGGACTGTTTGTCAAAATCGTCCCCGGCATTTCCATACAAGCCGGCGCATAAATTGTGTATCACGTGATGGACTTTCAAGTTCCTCAAAATCAGTATGTTAAGTTTGATAATATGAACATAACTGTATGCATGCTCTATATCCTTATAAGGATATAAGCCTTATGTTTAATTGGTATGTGGGTAGGCCTTAAAAGGATGAAGCCTAGTGGTAGTCTACAGATGTAGGCTATTACATTATTTCGGAAAATGTGTTACATTAAATTAGTATTGCACTGTAGAGTCTGTAAAAGATTTATTTTAAACACGAAGTTTAGAGGGCCCCTTTTATAAAAGAACTAGTCGACCCACGGCGTAGCATACGCCGTTATTTTTCAGGGCCGGCCTTAGGCCAATGCAACCTATGCGACCGCAGTGGGCCCCTCACTTTCAAAGGACCCGCGCTAATTCTAGGTGTAAATTATTAAATTAAACCATTTTATAACTTATAGCAGAATTCCAGCAGCCTCCCGATTTATCAGGAGCTCCTTGAAATCTCCTGAAATTGCAAAATATACGAAAAAGTCATGGAAATCTCCGGAAATTATTACAATATTTTGAAAACTCAACAACAACAAAATTTCCTGAAATATATAGACAAAAAATTGTCATTTTAGTGTCATTCAGAATGAATGTCCATATGCTAGGACACATTTGTACAAATACTCCTTCTTCCCTAGTGCTATTAGAGCATGCAATGGGTTGCCTGAGCTAGCCAGAAAAACCAGTGATTTGGCAGAATTTAAGTCATTGGTTAATATGCATGACTGAATGCATGACTCGTAATCATCTTCTTTTTTGAAGTAACGGCTGTATTATATAAGATTAGATAAGAAAACGCCAATCCTACGCGCGAAAAAAAAACGGCATTATGCAATACCCGTAATTGTGGAATCTGGTGAAAGAAGCTTCTCGGGCCTCAAACTAATGAATAATTACTTGAGGTCAATAATTCTCGAAGATAGATTGAAACATTTGGTAATTCTTGCTATTGAGCGTGATCTATGTAGGAGACAAAATTTTTATGATATACTGTATGACTTATTATCCGTATCCCTACCCTAACTTGGCCCCGCCAAATCCATTTCGCATAGGGCCCCACAACGGTTGAGTCCAGCCCTGCTATTTAGTGACGGGTGAATACAGAGTAGATTACTTGTTCTCCTCCCCCCCCCCCCATTTCAGATACCAATATCATATTTTGAAAATTGTTCTTTGTTTACACTGGCCAGTTCGTGTGGTCAGTAGGCCTAATGGTATCGTTCATCGGCGTAATAAAACTCGGGATGTGGTCAGTGCAAAGGCTGGAGGAAGGGGCGAGCAGTTAATCTGATTGTGGTGTTTCTCAAGTCCCTCAACTCTACTTGCGGGAACATAAGCCAGTCATTGTCTCCCGGCTAGGGCATAGAGAGTAGCGTCCCCTGGCGTGGGTCTTATTTCCCGACTGGTACTATGAAGTCAATTATTATTTTCACCAAGATGGAGCGGAGTTTATAAATAGCGCTAGAGTTCTATGTTGTTCTATGACATGTGTTCAGTCACTGAGGAGACTGCTAACTTTAGTGGCTGTATTGTGATAGCAGACGCCATTTTAAATGTGGCTTTTAGGTGTATGCCCTAATTGTGAATGATATTAAGATAGGCAGAATTATTGCTCCTGTAAGATTATAGGATATGCTCTAAAAAGTCAAAATAGTTTCAAAGTGTCAAAAATTAAAAATGAAACTATAACAATCAAATTATATTTTTTAAATCCTTTTTAAAAAAGCAAAGGCTATATATGTGAAAGAACTGCACATTTACAGTCATTAATTAATTCTGTAAGATTTATTTCCCCTTTCTCTATCAAAATTAGTTAATTAATTACCGCTGATTGCGTGATTATTTTTTTTTTGATTAATTTATGTTTTGTTAAGGACAATGGATTACTGTGTAAGGATTCAACTTGATCCAAGAATGGGAAGTGGGAGAAATAACGTGTACAAAATGTGTACCAGGCAGACAGAGGGAGTTGATAGAAGCTTTGTAAAAAAGTGAGATGCAAACCTTTAATTACATTTTATTAAATCAAATGGTGCAAAAAAACGGTGTGAGTGGTTAAATGAATGCGACACACAAAGAAAGAGAAATGACGTCAGAGAGAGGGTGGAAACAAGATGACGTCAGAAAATGAAATTCCGCCAAAGACAGGACATCAGACTTCATCAGAAAGACAAAAATGACATAAGAGAGAAAAATGATGTCAGAGATAAAAAATAAGATGAGAGAGAGGAAGAGAGAGGGAGAGAGAGAGAAGGAGAGAGAGGGAGAAAGAGAGAAGAATAGAGAGAGAGAGGAAGAGAGAGAGAGACGGAAAGGGAGAGAGATGGGTAGATAGAGAGAAGGAGAGAGAGAAGGAGAGGGCGAGAGAGAATGAGAGAGAGAGGAAGAGAGAGAGGGGGAGATATAGAGGGAGGTTGAGAGAGGGAGAGAGAGAGTAAGAGAGAGAAGGGAAAAAATACGGCCAGCAGGTCACATCCGGCCCGCGACACACTCCTATCCGACGCGATGAAACTTCTGTGCAAAGAGGAGAAAGTCGGTTCTAAAAATAAACTTCAAAATATAACTTATGATCATATGGTTATGATATGAGTTGAACCGCAGAATATTCATGGACTTTATTACCTAAATTTTCTACTCTGCAGGTAAAATATACATTTATTCAAATTTTAAATGCTGTCAAAGGGTCAAAACAATTATACGTATATCTCTAATGCCCCATTTTAGTGATACCTCCACCAATGCCACCAACTATAGCTCTCGCCCCCCCCCCCCAAATGCCCCTTACTATCTCTCTCCACCCTCCCATAATGCCCCCAACTATTGTTCCCCTTTACTTATGCCCTTCACTGTTTCTCCCTCACCCATGGAAGCCATATATTACTCTTCCCCTCCCCATATGCCCCCTAATATTGCTCTCCCCCCTGTGCACAAAGCCCCCTACTATTGCTCTCTTCACTTATGTACTCTACTGTTGCCACCCCCCCCCCCAATACCACTGCTCACCACTGCCTCAGTCTGCTCCTACCCCAGCCTCCGATCGATATCAAAACAAAATAATCTCAAATTTTTATTTTCATTCTATCAAAACAAACAGAAAGTCTCTCTCTCACACACAAAATATGATTGGCTGAGCCAAATTGTTGACAATGTTTTTTTATGAAGACAGAAATCCAATTTCCTTGCATATTCTGAAGTTTAGTTTTGTCTTGTCCGCTTGTCAGACAAGAGGCGAGATGGTTTATTTCAAGGCTAACAAGGGGAGAAAACTATGGATCCTTCCCGAGTCGAATCTTCGACGAAATCCCGGAGAGTGACATCCCTTGGGTGACGCCCTCGCGCTGCCCGGCGGGAATTTCTCGTCTCGGCTTAATGGAGATTGTTGCAACAGTTTCTCGGTCTCTGTGGAATTAAAGGGGGCTCTGACTGACTGGACTCAGATGAGCATCGGGGATACGCACGCTGCCCAAACGATTCCTTATTTAAAAAAAACGTTTTCTTGTATTCTCTCTCTCTCTTTCTTTCCTCTCTCTCTGTCTCTATTCTCACTTTATTCTCACTTTTTATTAGTCTCTTTTTCTCTATTTATCTCAATCTCGATTTCTCTCTCACTCTCTCTATATCTCTCTTTTTCTTTTTCTATATCTAACTTTCTCTCACTTTCTTCTCTCTCCCTCTCTCTCATTACCTATATATCTGTCTATCCTTCTTTCTATCTCTTGGTAATATATTACAATTTATGCTAAATACGTCAGCTATTGAAATCATTATCTGAAGTGAGAATTCTATTAATTGAAGTCGAATCTCAATTTCCTTTTCGCGTGTCTATGTCACAGACCTTGACGCGAATATTTTATATACCACAATAGCCGCTAGATTCAACGTGGGGAGAGCTTTCTCCATCCCTAAATGTTAGTGTGTCATATTGCTTCGTTGGAATATTAATTCAGGTTATGAGTTTCCTTTTAAGTTCGACTCTTAAGCAAAGGGATGTAACTCTGATATAATTTACAACACTTAGGCAGACGAGTAGGTAATAAGTAGATTTTTAAGGACTTGAAAGTGTTCCAGCAGCGGGTCCCGGGCCGGCCTTAGGTAATTGGAAGCCCTTGGCCAAGTGAATTATGTTTCCCGAATGTAATATTAAAATAAAGCATTAAGACCGAAAAATAAGCAAGGATTAAAAAACCTTCATGTATCTATATATAAATCAATCAAATAAATTAGGTTCATATATTTCCGTAGAGATTTTTTTCAGCTTAATCCAAGGGCCGATAACACGAATGTAATTCGTGTACGATTCATGACCACCAGACTAGAAATAACGTCGCGACATTTCACCAAAAGGAAGAAACCATAGACACAAATAAATATAGACTGGCCGATTAAAGAGTTTTTGAAACAAAAATCTGTGACTTGCAATTTTGTGTACTTTATTATACAGCATTTATGAGCAGTATAAAAGTTAAGTATTCATATCTATTTCAGCCACACACCTATATAAGTATTACACATAGACATAAATAAATATTGACTGGCCGATTAAAGAGTTTTATGAAATGAAAATTTGTGAATTGCAATTTTGTGTACTTTATTATACAGCATTTATGAGCAGTATAAAAGTTAAGTATTCAGATCTATTTCAGACATAACCCATATAAGTATTACAATATTTTCACTAGTGATTTTTTTAAATCTCTCAGCGTGAAGATCATGCAATTTTTCATAATTCGGAAATCCGAATACAATAGATATACATGTTTTCAAGTTACACGAAGTTACTTCCTTCGGCCAGTCTATATTTATTTATATTATATATATTATTATTATTATATTATATTTAACTGCCCACAGGTTGTGACGTTGCCGGTCAGTGTTCAGGTCTTCTACAGTGATTGGTCTCTGTTCTGCGCGCATACCGCACGACCAGGCAGCTAAGTCAGAAAAAAAAAAACGGATTTGGTCCGTTATATTATTATAAGTAAAAGAAAAATGGGAGAGTTCCATGGCCAAAAATAAATAAATAAATAAATATTATAAACAGTATATAGCTGAGAACAAATAAAGGGTGAAGCCTTTAGATATTGTTAGTGTCTATATATCTACTAAAATCTATATTATTGGAGCAAAAAGTAGGTATTGATTTTTTCAAGAACATATTGCGAGTTTGTTTTTTTTAAGCAACATTCAAGTTGTCAGGTTGGGTAAGAAAGGATGCTTGCTAGGATTGATTCATATTTTGACAGATTTGGTTCACGTTAAAAAAAAATCCTGGCCATGACGTTGGTATCACGAGCTCATTTGAAAGTATGTGATTGGACAAGCTACATGATGACGTATGTCGTTTGGTCTTAGATCAGGACAATCAAACCTTGACACCGGTCTATCAATCTTGTCTGGTATTCTTTATCATTTGTCTTCTTTCTTTGTTGCCATTAAAACAAGGAGAAACAAAAAAAAAAAAAAAATAGTGACTCTTTTCTCGTAAACATTTGATTCAACTTTTTAAGATTTCTCATAGCAGAAGTATCGCGCAGATTTTTATTTGACAATAATATTTCTTTTATTTATTTATCCAGAAGCAATTTGTTGTATAAGTGTTCGTCTTAGACATACTGTAAATAAGACAGAACAAAACTTCAATGATATGTTAATATATTTACAAATGACTTGTCATTTTTACAAAATTATGTATTTATTTGTAATGGCGTCTATGTGGCGATCATAGACATAAATAAATATAGACTGGCCGAAGGAAGTAACGTCATGTAACTTGAAAACATGTATATCTATTGTATTCGGATTTCCGAATTATGAAAAATTGCATGATCTTCATTCTTAGAGATTTAAAAAAAAACACTAGTGAAAATAATACTTATACAGGTTATGGCTGAAATAGATATAAATACTTAACTTTTATACTGCTCATAAATGCTGTATAATAAAGTACACAAATTTGCAAGTTACAAATTTTCGTTTCATAAAACTCTTTCATCGGCCAGTCTATATTTATTTATGTCTATGGTGGCGATAACTTTTGGCGACATCTTTATAATGACGTGTATCTCATAACGACATTATGATAACGTCTTTGTAATGACGTTTCTGTGATAATGTTTGGAAGTTTTTTTTCTGGTGGTGTCTTTGCTGTGTTAAAAAGATCAAATGGACCTTAAACAGGATTTTAATTATTTAAAATATCTTAATTTTTGTATGCATGTTTGGACATTAAACACATAGGCCTAATTAAGTATTAAAATACAAAGTGTGAACACTCTAACTATTATAGTTTCAGAAAAAAAAAGATTTATAGCAAGCTCTTAATTTACACCCCCCCCAAAAAAAAAAATCACTAGGGACAATTTAGCAAATAATTTTTTTTCTTCTAAACATGCCGACGTAGACTTCTAGTAATACTTAAAGCACACTTTTATTGTAAGAATATGAGAAATAAAAAAGGTCTAGTAGGTAAATGACCCCCTTAATAGGATGGGGTATCTGGAATATGGTTACTATGTTTCCTTTTAGGCGCTCAGCCAACTTAACTCGAGTCGGGATTCGAGCTCATCTCATCTCTGCCTGTGGTCCTTTCTGGGGCATAGGCCACCAGCCAGCTTCCTTCAGGCATCTCTGTTCTAGGCGAGTCTCTCCAAACGTCAGTTGAAGAATTAAGGAGTACTATTTAATCAACAACAATTTTACTGATACAAAAGAGATCTTTCCTAAATGGTTTCTATAGCGGACTATCGACTGTTTTGGTGTACGGTCTTCATTTCGTGTTGTGATTTGTGGCGCGGCCGCATTCTCGTCTTCTCACTGTGACGTCGTAGAAGAGTCTGTCTGTCCTTTGATTGAACGGTTGACAGGAGGGAAAGGGAAAAGGGGGGGGGGGGGTCCATCCAGGTGAGGGGAAATAACAAAGTTCGGGAGGACAGCAGTCAAGGGCAGACAATTCATCACTTCTAAGGTCGAGCGTGACTTTGGCCAAAAGAGAACAGAGTTCGACCACCATATTTTCCTTTTTATCTCCCTTGTCTTGGTTTTCTTTCTTGACTTTGATTTAATACTTTTGTAAATCCTTCATCTAGAAAAAAAAAAAAAAGAGCAAATTTACTCCACTTTTTTTTTTATTTATCTTTCCCTCCACAAACATCAGTCATTCAAAGATTTACGATGGGTCGATCGGTACTAAATCTACACCCCTAAAGGGAAACAAAAACAACCATCCATTCTTTTTACGCCTATCTCTCTCTTTTTTTTTCTCCCTTCACCTCCTGTCTCTCTATAAGTCTCTCTCTCTCTCTTTCTCTCTGGTCCACTTTACTGCGGTCATCCTAATTTTCTCTAATAACTAAATGATAAAGCAGAGAGAAAAAAAATCACCTGAGTTTGGCTCGTAACTTTTCTATGCATTCACACTTTTCAACAAAATCTGGCAACACGTGCTTCCGTTCCACGAAGGCAAGTAGGGAAGGGAATAAAATAAAGCCCGCATGTTGCTTCACTCCCTTTTCTCCATCTTTTGTATTCATCCAGATAATGTCCCCTTGATATTTGCATACGTTTCAAGAGGCTTAATAAAGAATTTATCAAAATTAAACGCGAAATTAAAGCCGACCCCCATCTGTATAATCTTGGAAATGGAGATTCTTCTCTGAGCGGCGAAGATTTTTTTTTTTTTTGGTTAGCGTTTCGATTTCACACAAATTATTCGGGGTACTAGATCTATCTACCAAATTGGCAATACATTTGTGTGCTTGACGCGTGCCAGGTTTTCGGAAGCGTGAGCGACCAAAGAAAAAAAAGATGAAAGGATTACAGAATCATTTGGTCTAGAGTTCTCGGTTTTAGTTTGATATATCCGAGGCAAGTGCAGATAACTGGTATAAAGTCTTCTAGGTGGCGTTCGTGTGAGAGAAAAATTAAACATGGGATTCTGGTTTTTAATTTGTAACATTTTATAACAAAAGGAGACATCAGATAAAGAATGAAAATCGGATTTTATTTTCAAAATTCGCTATTTTTTTGTAACATTTTTTTTTTGGATAGCTCATATCGAATAGGTCTGTCTCGTAAAAAGTTTCTACACGATATTTCCACCACAACATATCCCAGATCAAGTTGAAATTCTGTACAATTTATTCATTGTACCAAACAAAAGAAGAATATTAAAAAAAAAAAAGCAATCAATTAGTTAATTAACTATTGGCAATTAATTATTTTTTTTTGGTATCGAACAAGGGAAAGAAATTGTAATTGACAGATGTAGCAGTTATGACTTGAATTAGTCTCCTTTATAATTTATGTAGAGAATTAGGTCGTCTTTTTATTCTTCTATTTTTATAAGTACTATGCTGGCACAATGGTTAGTGTATTGGCATGAGGAGGTTTGAGCATTCGAGTGATAGGATCAAAGCGTATTAAGAATGTTAAAAGCTTGAAATCTCGCAACTGGTAAAAATATTTCTAATCGCACATATTTATTATAGTTAGACTAAATCTATTACAGATTTAATTACACGATAGATCCAAACTTATTTAACACAATTACGCTTAACATAAGCTGTTTTTAAAGCATATTTTTTTTTATTTCTTGTTTTTCAAGTTGTGCATGAGTGGAAATGGCAGCGTTTAATGCTGCGCTAAGCTTGTGTCTTCTATAGTGTTCACATTTTCTGTATTATGACATAGGGACGTCCTTAGGTGTTGAGACGAAAAGCACCTGCAACTTCACAAACTGTGGGCAGTTTAGAGCAATAGCTCATTGCCAAGTCGTACAGACCTACGTACACCAGTTGAACATAAATATATGGATTTAGATCTAAATTTAGAAGCTAGATTGTAGCTGTAGCAGTGGAGTTCCGAGGTTGCAAGGCGCCAGGAGCAGCTAGACCTGCTCCCCCAACTTCCAATAGTGTACGTAACACATCTTTGCATAAAAACAATCACCAGTAAATAAATACGAAATCTTTAGCGACAGATGCATTTTTTAGAGAAGCAACGTGTCGTGAATGTGTTTATTTGATAGTCACCCCTAGTGTATGTTTACATTTGTAAGACTGTGTACTGACCATATTTCGTCTTCCTGGTCGTTCGGTACGCGCGCTGGACTGTCGTTCGGCAGTCTCGTGATCTTTACTATGCGTGTAGTTGTTTGTCATTCTGTTTAATAAAGTTTTAGACGTAACATGTTTTTTTATGTTGTTGTTATGTTAAAGTACGACACAATGTTTGTTATTTGGCACTTTCCAAGTTGTCGATGAGATCATCAAAGTGGGTTGTTCCCAGCAGCTCCTTCTCTATGCCTTGCAATGCCAAGTCAGACACGCCAACATCCTTTCCAACTGTAGCCCTCAAATAGATTCAAACGAGTTTATTTAATATTTATGTAGAGTTTTGATACCGATGTAG
The DNA here is from genome assembly GCF_947242115.1 of Biomphalaria glabrata. NCBI lineage: Eukaryota > Metazoa > Mollusca > Gastropoda > Planorbidae > Biomphalaria > Biomphalaria glabrata. Next base: position 5,613,950 of record NC_074719.1, read on the forward strand.
GCAGCTATCCTCCAGCCGCCATCTCAATACGCCACTAAGCTATAGAGAGCTCCAGACAGCTAGTTCAACTTTCCCTTAAAGGCGTGTAACTCAAACCTTGAATACAAATCTTCATTGAAACTTCAAAACTCTGTAAATTGTCTGTGTAACTCTTTTAACAAAGCTTATATTAACTCAGTCAGTCCGTCTGTATGTCTGCGTTATTCCTCCCATATGAATTGTCTGATAAAGTTGAAACTTGTAAGCTGTTTGTTCAGGTTTAGTCTAAGTCCAGGGTACTATCACATAGTATAGCGATGCCTTGGTGAGCACTTGGTGCACTCACTATCAACCCTAACGTGAGTTGACATTACTTGTGGTGTCTATTTAAACAGAACTCTTGAAATATGGTGGAGGGGGGGGGGGAGTAGTGAAGCAGACACACGTAGCACAATCAGATGTGACCCATTCGATAAGATGGAGACCAGGGAGGTCACTAACATACATAGCAAAGCACATCGATACAATTAAAAGAAATAGAGGGGGGAACAGTGGCGTAGCTAGGAATTCGCCATCATTTAGGGGCCGGGGGGGGGGGGTTGACCTCTTTGGGGCCCCTACTTTTTGCGTAATATTTAATAGTTAATGTAACAAATCAATTTTGAACACTGATTTGGCCCCTCTCAAGTGGGGCCACGGAGGATTTTCAAAATCTCTCCCCCCCCCCCTTTCCTCCCCTCCCCTAGCTACGCCACTGGGTAAAAAAAGTCTAATGGATCTAACTCACTGAATTAGTGAGGAGACTCAACTTATATTTTATTTACAAAGCTTATATCAGTTAACTCCGTCTGTCTGTCTGTCTGTCTGTCTGTCTGCTACACATTTTGTTCACGTTATTTTTTTCCCACTTTCCATTCTCAGATCAAGTGGAAATTTTGCACAATTATTCACTGCCCCTTATAAAACATGAATCACTTTAAAAAAAAAGGGTAATCAATTAATTTTGTTTCATATTGAAAAAGAGAAATAAATATTACAATATTAAGATATAAGGCTTTAGATATGCAGTTCTTTTCTTTATATAAGCTTCGTCTTTTGGACAGTATTTTTTTTATTTCGCTTCTTAATATTAAAAGCACATATTTTTTAAAATAACTTTTGACTTAAGAGCAAAGTCTAGAAAGAAACGAATCAATAATGTATAACTATATTCTTGCCCTTTTTCTTTCACAACAACACCACGTGATTCTAAAATTAGTCCTCCTGCTCTGTTTGTAGCTTGCTTCAAGAAGTTATGATTTACTATTTTAGCGAAAATACGCACTGCTCGTCTGCTAGAAATGACCTCTGGCCTTTTAAAACAGTCGTTGTCATATCTCACCTGCAGACCTTTCTCCTTACGTTCGACTGACTCATTAAAACTTTCCGGCGGTCACGTGGTACTCATTACCATAAGAACATTGTCGAGCCCAAGAGAACCTAGCTTTTACAGCTCTAGTGTTAGCAGAGGCTTCTTTCTTCTTCTTCTTCTTCTACTTCTTCTTTTACTTCTACTTCTTCTTCTTCTTCTTCTTCTTCTTTTACTTCTTCTTCTTCTTTTACTTCTACTTCTTATTATTCTTTCTTCTTTTACTTCTTCTTTTACTTCTACTTCTTATTATTCTTTCTTCTTCTTCTTCTTCTTCTTCTTCTTTTACTTCTACTTCTTCTTCTTCTTCTTCTTTTACTTCTTCTTCTTCTTCTTCTTCTTCTTCTTTTACTTCTACTTCTTATTATTCTTTCTTCTTTTACTTCTTCTTTTACTTCTACTTCTTATTATTCTTTCTTCTTCTTCTTCTTCTTTTACTTCTACTTCTTATTATTCTTTCTTCTTCTTCTTCTTCTTTTACTTCTACTTCTTATTATTCTTTCTTCTTCTTCTTCTTCTTTTACTTCTACTTCTTATTATTCTTTCTTCTTCTTCTTCTTCTTTTACTTCTACTTCTTATTATTCTTTCTTCTTTTACTTCTTCTTTTACTTCTACTTCTTATTATTCTTTCTTCTTCTTCTTCTTCTTTTACTTCTACTTCTTATTATTCTTTCTTCTTTTACTTCTTCTTTTACTTCTACTTCTTATTATTCTTTCTTCTTCTTCTTCTTCTTTTACTTCTACTTCTTATTATTCTTTCTTCTTTTACTTCTTCTTTTACTTCTACTTCTTATTATTCTTTCTTCTTCTTCTTCTTCTTTTACTTCTACTTCTTATTATTCTTTCTTCTTTTACTTCTTCTTTTAGCCTACTTCTTTGTTGGTGAAAGTGACTTCTTTAGTCCTAGTGACTGCTCAATCTGTCAGAATAAAGACAAGTACACTAGTACATTAAACAAAATCGGATATATTATAAACTCTACTGATACAGCAAACAATTAAAGATTGTGTCTGACCCCATAGCCTCCTTAGAGCTTCAACAAAAAACAAAAAAAAAAAAAAAAACAATGCAAGAACAAACTTCAACTAATAAAGATATTAGGTCCTTATGGGGAAGAAATACAGCATTGAGTTTGACAACACTTGTTCGATGTTGTGATTGTAGTCTTATTTGAAGTTTTCCATGTCTATGGTATAAGGTCTGTTTTCAGAACAGCTCTTTCAGATCTCATAAGATTCAGTTTGCTAAGAAAATAGTTCGTTTCAATCTTTCTCTGCTCACTTCTGACACCATTTATTAAACTATTGCCCAGAAATCTGCCCATTAAAAATATTTTTTTTTTCAACATTTAAAAATCATTTAACCCTATCAACACATTTTCATCCGAACGAATTAATGTGATTTTCGATCAGGATTCATCCCCCCCCCCCTCCTTTTTTTTCCCCCAAGTGTTGGTCGTATCACATCTCTACAGGTAGTGTCATCACACAGACTGCAGACGACAACAGGTTGTCTTTCCCTGACTCGCTTGTTTATTTTTGTTCTTTTCGCTGCTTGCCAAGCAGTTACCTCCCTCAACGTTACACCTATCAATCAATGCTCGGAAGCCACAGATTCACCAGGAGAAATCTTAACCACGCCTACTCGCGCGGCTAATGTCCTGAGAGGGCGGTACTACGCAAAAAAATCTCGCGCCGTGTGTCAGGCGAGAGAGGAATAGAACAAATCTTGTCGGATTTTTTTTTTTAAGGACGAAGTTGGTACGGGGGGGGGGGGGGGAATAGAGATAGGTTTCATACTTGTTTAGAAAGGGAGGGGAGCTGATTTCAGCCACACGGCAGTTGAAAAAGCTGTTATTTTGAGCGCAATACAGGGACACCGGTAGAAAGATAAACTTACTACTCTGAAGAGTAACCATGCTTTGAGTAGTTTGAGCTAGACTGAGAGTGTTGTAATTAGTGATTGATCTGGTGGGATTTCTTGTTCCGAGTGACAATTTCTTTTATTCAGGAACTTTAACCAATTTGTATTTCATTTCAAAATCTCAATTTTCAAGTGTTTCCCGACAGTGATTATTTCAAAAACAAAAAAAAGTTCGTTCTTTAAGTGTAATAAGCTTTAGTTATTGAATGATGTAATATAAAACATTATCTTATACATTGGTTAAACAGTCAACAATGTGAAATAAATAGTCTTTTATTATTATGCCCCTTTTTCATAATTTACGTTTTTGATTTGGTATTGATCAGTCTGATTAAAAGAATCAGCACAGTTAGTTATATTGTAATTTGGAAGTAATTTCTTCTTTTTTTTTAAATTATCACCCTTTTTGATAATATATTTTGTTAAATTGGTATTGATAAGTATGCATTTTTTTTTACTTAATTGAAAAGATGCAAAAGTAAATGAATACAACGGCTCTTCAGTAAGACATTTGCGCTACTTTTATAGGTTTACGGACGTAGTCCTTGGGTGGTAAAGCGCTTGGTCCTTGGTTTCTGAACCAAGTGTCTCGGGTGCGAATCTCGTTGAGGACTGGGAATTCGAGCAGGAATCTTGAGGACGCTCCTGAGTCCACCCAATTCTGAGTATCTGACATTAAGTGACATTCGCTGGGGAAAGCAAAAAGTGGTTGGTCGTTGTGCTGACCACATGGCACCCTCGCTAATTGTCGGTCATAGACACAGATGGCATTTACACCATTTGCCCTAGAGGTCTGAAAAAATGGAATATTATTTTTTTTTGTACTAGAGTTGTTAAAGAAAAAAAAGAACACGCGTCTCTAGGTATCAAAGTAAGGGCAGTTAGAACTGTTAGAGTGTTTTTTTGTAGAGAAAGTCAACCTAAAATAAAGGTTTTATTTACGAAACCAGAGACATCTCGGCTTGGAAGCCAAGCGCTTTACTACTCCGCCACCGCTCCTCTCCTCTGTGGTCGAGAGGCCAAGTGCGGTTGAACTTGGCTTGTCTTGGATACCTAGAAGGGGGCTCGAGGTTCGACACCCGACTCGGGCAGAGTTGCGTTTACTGAGCGCCTAAAGGCAGCACGGAAAACCAACTCCTAGATACCTCCCTCCCCCCACTGGTCCACAAATGAGATTGGACCTAAGCGATCTGAGCATGCTATAATGCTGAAAGTAGCGCTATATAAAAGCTATAATAATAATAATAATCTTTGTTACCGGAATTGTAAAAATTCTGAAAATTTGTCTCAAGAATCGGTCGACTTTTTTTTTTTCAACATTAAACTGGAAAAGAAATTAATATATAAGATAAAATCAAATCATTTTAAACAAGACTTTCACTGAGAGAGAAAATGATCGATAATTGATTCATTATTTATTTATAGGTCAAAATCAATTAATTATCAAATAAATCAAATAATGGCTGTCTGTTGGTCAGAAATGCGCCACGCATAATCCATATTTGTAATGGCTTGCTAGTTGCTATCCTGAACAAGTTTGTTTCTGGGTTAGAAAGTATTCATCTTCATTTGTTTGTTTGTAAACATGTTTTACATGTTTCGGATGTTCCTTCAGTAAAGTTCCTCATTCAGACCTAGTGGTCTATAGGGCAGATAATGTTCCGTCAAAGTTGAAGATTATCTACTTCCTAGTCTAAACCTCCCGCAGGACGACGGAGGAAGGCAGCGGGCAGGGTTTGAGCCTGGGACCATCGAGACAACCAAACGACAGTCCAGCGCGCGTCCAGGTAGACATACATAGTAGCTTTCTTACTCTGAAACAAACAATATTCCGCGCAATTACAATAACTCCCCCCCTCCTCTCGCGATGGCTCAGCGGTATAGCGCTTAGCTACCGAACCGAGGTCCCGGGTTCGAATCCTGCTGAAGATGGTATGTATAATTTAGGGATCTTTGGGTGCCTCTGAGTCCATCCAGCTGGACCTGATTTTAGTTGGGGAAATTAAAGGCGGTTGGTCGTTGTGCTGGCCACATGACACCCTCATAAACCTTGGGGTCACAGAAACAGATGACCTTTACATCATCTGCCCTATAGATCGCAAGGTCTAAAAGGGGAACTTTACATAATTTACTCTCACTTCCCTCCTCTTAAAACACGATCACATAGGCTACCAAAGGGCACTATAATCCCCCCCCCCCCCCCAATCAAATCCGACACTAGGTTTTATAAGCACCTATTGATGTGGTGTTGTTAATCTCAACTTTTCAGTAGGATTATATTTGGACTTGTGTTTAATTTATTTAATATCCACACCCCACGTTTCACAGATATATCTTGTGCGAGTTAAAATGTTCATAGACCTACAGTCCTGTGGGTTCTATTCACGTTATCAATGTAACTCAAGAAGTAAGCAATAATAATGGCACAATTATGCTATTCCACTGAATACGTTATATTTATTCCTAAATTAGATTACCTATTTTAGATTTGTTCCATTCCACTCTATATTAGACTTTCATGCACAATTTTTAATGCTATATAAATGCTTACATGTAGCAAGGGAAAAAAATGTTGATTAAGTATCACATTAGTATCGACTTCTTACTAATTAGCTTACACTTGGCAGCAGTCAGTCAATCAGTCAGTATTTAGCTTAAACACATTTCCATGTCTTTAAAAGGTGAACTACAAACCGAAGTGATAATATTCTGTTTTTGACGCTAAACTTTTCAATTCGACACTTAGAGTTTCAAGACTCCATCCACCGATTAACTCGTTCACTTCACAACATTTATTGCTATCTTTGGTTCTCTGCAAAACCCAGATTCTAGAGTAGACATGTGTAATGTGCAGTGACATTTTTCTATGAGGTGAAAAACTAAGTCAACTGGTTTGGATATAAACCAATACTTGGTGGGAAAAAACCCAGCTCGTGAAGACTTAGAGAAATAAAACTGGATCAACTGGACATGCCTCGGTCATTCATGATCAAGAAGGCCAACAAAAGATACTGTCGGCCCTGGGAGAACGACAACGATGACGTCACTCCCGCGCCTGATGATGATGATGATGATGCCACAGATCACCAGGAAGATGACCAGTCTCCCAATTGTCCATCAGATGATGGGTGTAGCCACAGTGGACCAGGCCATCTGGGTAAGTTACACAACATTTTTTTTTTACAAAGCTTTTATCAACTCACTCCGTCTGTCTGTCTGTCTGGTACACATTTTGTTCACGTTTCTTCTCCCACAGTTGTCATTCTCGGATCAAGTTGAAACTTTGCACAATTATTGAGTGTCCCTTACAAAACATGAATCATGTAAAAAAAAAAAAAAAAAATATTTAATTAATTAATTAATAGTGTTTGATATAGAACAAGGGGAATTAATCGTACAGTATTAAGAGATGTGGATGTAAATTTGCAATTCTCTCCCTTAAATAAGCGTTGTTTTTTTTTTTTAAAGAACATTATTTATTTTTTGCTTGTTTGTCATTGAGAGAATAAACATTTCCTCCAACACGTGTTCTATCAAGGACTGAATTATATAAAAATGAATCAAGTGGAACCAAGGCATAATTAAGTATTATGAGCATAAGTGTCCAGTGGGCAGTGTGGGTCTGTAGCTTTGACTTCCTACATGTAGTGCACGCCGGAAGCTTATTTTTTCTCTTTGACTTTAACCGCAGTTTTCCTGTTCTGAAAGCGGTGATAATAAAGAGGAATATTTAACCGACATTTCCTCCTTATTTCTCACACGACAAAATTAACATTTAGCCTCCGCAGGGTTCAGGTTCCTTTAGGGACGGACGTAAGCAAGGTTTTTCTAACTTCTAAATCACAGGTCTGCACGACGTGGCAACGAGCTATTGGTCTAAACTGCCCACAAGTTATGACGTTGCAGGTCAGTGTTCAGGCCTTCTATAAGAATAGTCTCAGATCGTGATATGATTATTTGAAACATCGACACACTTAACTCTTTCTCTCCTAACTGACGATACCAGCGTTGATTCCACCAGAATGTGGTAAATGATGACGGAGAGAAAGAGTTAAGGCCATGCCACCTAGGTTCATGATAGTTGTAATTATGACAAACGAAAATACTACTACATATAACAATTTTTATTTTTTTTTTGTTAGCGGTTCCAGAAAGAGGAAAAGCCGCTTTTAGTTTTGTGGTCTGCCTGTTTATATGCCAAAACACTAGAACTCCAATATCAGCATACTTTCGATTTTTACAAATTTCTATACAACGGCTACTTTTTTTTTTTTCTGAAAGCGCAAAGTTTAATTTTTAAAATTCACTTTGTAAGTAGCTTTTGCAAAAAAATATGCCATTTTTACAATTCTTCACTATTGATAGTAAAAAAGGAAACTATTGACAAGGGAGATAACTTTAAATGAATTTTAAACACATTTATTCAAAGTTTTTTTTTTTCTAAAATAATGTTATACAAATATGTAAATAAGAAATTAAGTATTTCTGTCACAACAGCTACTCACATTTTAAATAAAATTGTTTACTTTGATTTTAAAAGAGAACGAATCCATTTACTTTGTATATTAGTCAAATTAACAATTAAATAGGAGGATTTCTTATTATACAATAGAGACTCAGGATATATATTGCAAATGGTAGCTAAAGACAAACGTATGTATATTAAAACCATGAATGAGACATTGGCCCTTTGCGAAACAACTACATAAATTAGATAATCATAAAATAACATCAGTTAGTAACTATCATTACATGAATATTTACAATGTAATAACACATTAATAAATCTCCGTATCGCTTGGTATCATGTCTTCAGTTGGACTAACAATGCAATAGAATCGGCAACACCTTCAACATGCACTTACGGATTGTCTATTGTATCGACGGATATAGGGCTATAGTTGTTGATAGCTTCTGATACTTATGCATAAAACAATGAAACTTGTTTTTTACCTGATTGAGTGGACCACTTTGGGGGGGGGGGGGTCGACATTGAGTTTGTGTTTTGTTTTACTGTTTAGGATGTTCAGAATTTAAAATTTTTCAAGAGCCCAAACCTCATATAGGGCGGCGTGGGATGGAGGCGGGCTGGGTTCAAAAGCTGGACCTTCGAGACTGTAGTCCAGAGTTCATACCACACTACCAGGCAGCAGCCATTCATCCATATTTTTGAATTCACGTGTCATAAAAAAACAAAACTCTCCGAAACAACAGCTATTAACTATAGTGGATTCTCATCTGGTCTTTGATTACGTTTTTGAAATTTTTTAGATCGGGTTTACGTTGGTTGTACAATAAATTAAAGTAATAGAGAAAAAAAAAAGAGAAATCGATTTGAAGATATAAAAGAACCTAAAAAAAAACATAGGGTGTGGTTAAGCTCTTGAATCTGGAGTCCTGGGTTCGAATCTCGGTGAAGACTGGGATTATGAATTTCGGGATTTTTAGGGTGCCGCTGAGTCCACCTAACTGTAATGAGTACCTGACTTTAGTAGGGGAAAGTAAAGGCGGTTGGTCGTTGTGCTGACCACACGAAACCCTGCTCGTTAACGATGGGCATAGAAATAGATGACCTTAACATTATCTGCCCCTAAAGATCGCAAAGTCTGAAAGGGAAACGTTACTTACCTCCCTTTAACTCTTTCTCTCCTAACTGACGATACCAACGTTGATTGCATCAGAACGTGTTAAATAATAACGGAAAGAGTTAAAATCAAAATAGAGTCTGAAAAGTTTTTCTACTTGCTTGTTTTCAGCTCAACCATAAGACACAGACTTTAAAGCCTCTTATCAGATGTGCATATTTCGTAAAGAAAAGAAAAAAAAAGTTTAAAAAATAAAAAATAAGTAGAAAGAATATTGGAACTGATTTTGGAATAAACAAAAACACACTCAAACTCAAAGTTGGCCCCTCGAAGTGGTCCACTCAGGCAGGTAAAAAAAACAACAACACGTTTCATTTTTTTAAGCATAAGTATCAGAACCTATCAACAATTTAGAGGACGCCATGTTAAAGGTGTAGTCAGCTAATAATACGATTTTCTTTTCGCTATAAACAAACAAACACATTTTTTTTTCATACAGTAGTAGAATGTTTGTCAAATGTTTTACATGTTCCGGATGTTCCTTCAGAGTTGAAGATAGTTTACTTCCTAGTCCAAACCTCCCGCAGGACGACGGGGGATGGGAGCGGGCAGGGTTTGAACCCGGGACTATCGATAAGTCCCAACGACAGTCCAGCGCGCAAACCGCACGACCAGGCAGCAAATGTGTATTCGCTTCTTAGAATGTATAGCGCAACTACACTTCCGTATTGTCATTTCTTTACACCAGATACACCATGATAATTCCACCTAGAATTGAGTTTAAAAAAAAAAGAGTTATGTTTTTTTCTATAACTAATATATAAGCAAATTTATAAAATTAACAATTAAATCAGGTATATGTTTTACTATTCAGCTAATGGTTGTTTCACTTTGTAAAATAATGTAGGCAGAGACCATATGGTGAATGCTACTAGGAGAAACTAATTAGATCTATCTTTCATTCACTTTGCAACGTGGTACATCGGTTGATGGCTCTTGCCTGAAGTGGAGCATACCATGCAGGGTCACCCCCCGGGCCATTAATTCGGACTTTGTGTTGAAATCAAACCCGCATAGATATAAAGTTTTATTTTTTCCCCTCATGGAAGCTAACGGGCAAGTCCTGTAACTCTTCAGTGTCCCCTGGTGATGCTAAGAGGGAGATAACTCTCACATCTACGTTTGAATAAATTCATTTTTAAAAACTGTATGGGCGCCCAGTCTAATGTCTCTAATGCCTGAGATGTGGGCGAGCACTTCACACTCTCACAAGACTTTAAAAATGCGTCGAACACGGCCAAATATCATCTTTAATCAAGCCATGCTCAGCTTGTAACCATTAAGTTAAAAGTATAACATGATCGCTTTGGTACTAATAGCCAGCTGGTCTGATGAAACGGATTAAGACCTATTGAACATAGATCTATTTCGATATTTGAGGATTCGGATTCTAACAAGAAGCTGATTCGATTAACCGGATTCGACTATTTAAGTCAATACAAGCTACACAAGTGACCTACTAACCTATCGAGTTATATCAAGACAGAATCAAGACAGTTCCAATGTTGAGGAATTTGTGCGTTTATGGAATGATGAAATAGTTTGTAACCTCTAGGGGCGGAGCTTGCTGATATGAATCACGTGACTGAATATTTAAAACATAAAAAGGAATTGCTTGAGACTGATGAAGAAAGTAAAAAAATTTTTTTTTACTGCTATTAAATATTTCCCACAAATCCAGGATTCCATCCTATCACAAGGTCTCAATACCTACACAAACTCATACATAAATAGCAGAATGTTACTAAATTCCTTGACTATTTCCTTCCAGAACATTCCTATAGTTAGAGCTTTTAAAAAAAAATGCTATCCGTCCTTCTTAAAAGCTGCGATTGCTTCAATGACATTCTTATTACAAATGCTAGGACTAATTCGTACAAGTGCTCCTTCTTCCCTAGTACCATTAGAGCATGGAATGGGTGGCCGGAATCAACCTGGAAAACAAACTTCTTCTTCTTCGTTCTCATTGTTATGTTGGAGTGTTCAGATGACTAGACCAATACATGAGATGAACTGCGCAGTGGTTTCCAAATCAGGGAGCTCTCCATATAGTTTTCTTTCTATTGGGGTGATTTGGGGCCAATGTCTTATACGGGCCTCTTGGTAAAGAGAGCAGTTTTGGAGGACGTGGTCGTCATTCTCTGGTGATACTCCACATGGGCAGATTTCACTGGCTCTTCACATGGCTAGATTGACACATGAAATTCGTTGGACGTAATTATCTTCTCTTTTGAAGTAACGTCTGTAGTCTATAAGATAAGCTAATGCTAAAGTTGAGAGAATTATTGTGATAGATCAACGCACAAGGGGATAACAGATAGAAATAGGCGCTACGATAACTCACTTAGAAATAAGCTCTATGTTAACTCACTTAGAAATAAGCTCTACGATAACTCACTTATCTTATCTTATCTTATATAATACAGACGTTGCTTCAAAAAAGAAGATGATTACGACCTACGCGTCATGCATTTAGGTCAATATAGACTCTACGATAATTAACTTAGAAATAGGCTCTCGATAATTCACTTAGAAATATACTCTATGATAATTCATTTAGAAATCTATGAAAAATCACTTAGAAATTTATGATAACTCACTTAGAAATATACTCTATGATAATTCATATAGAAATCTATGAAAAATCACTTAGAAATTTATGATAACTCACTTAGAAATATACTCTATGATAATTCATTTAGAAATCTATGAAAAATCACTTAGAAATTTATGATAACTCACTTAGAAATATACTCGTTGACAACTTAATTAGAAATAGACTCGATGAAAATTCATTTAGAAATCTATGATAATTCACTTAGAAATCTAGGATAACTCACTTAGAAATCTATGATAACTAATTTAGAAATCTATGGTAACTCACTTAGAAATAGACTCGATGATAACTCACTTAGAAATAGGCTCTAAGGCAACTCACTGAGTGGCATTAAAAAAATGGTGGATGAAGCATTATACAAATGTTTAGTAAACATAATTTGTTTCAAGTTGTACAGTTAGTTTATAGACACTCCCATTGGATGTTAATGCCCTGGTCCGCTGCACAGTTTAAAATAAATTGCATTCATACAATGCGATCTAGATGATCAGGGCCGGTCCTACAGGTTGCGGGGCCCTATGCGAAACTGTTTGCGCGGGGCCTAATTTGGGTTGTAATAATAAGTGAAAGTTAAGATTTTGTATTAGAAAATAAATTCGTCTTTGCATTTTATTCATACTTTACTAAGTTAAAAATCACTGTCAAATTAACTTTACGAGCCATCTACAGTAGAATTTAAGTCATTGGTTAATACGTATGACTAAATGCATGACGCAAAGGACGTAATCATCTTCTTTTATGAAGTAACGTCTGTATTATATAAGATAAGATAAGATAAGATAGTAGTTTTCCATCAAAAAGTCTATAAACATTCAGATCTGCCTTTTAGATTTACTATCGACTCGCAAAATATCGCTTTTGTTGTTTTTTTTTTATATAAGAGGTCGAGATAGATTTAGATCTATATTTGTATGCTAATGACTATTGAAGTAAATTAAGTGTTTGAAGTTCTTGTTTTGGTTAAAATTCAGCTTATTTTTACATTTTTATTGAATGAAGGCTGACAATGCCTTTTTTTTTTTTTTAATCGCGAGTAGGATTGGCGTTTTCCATATTGAATGACACATCAAAATGACAATTTTGTCTGTTTTAAGATTTGCATCAGTTTTCAGAAGATTTTAATAATCTCATGACATTTTCATGACTTTTTCTTATATTTTATACTTTCAGGAGAATTCCAGGAACCCTTTAATAATAAGTTAAAATGGTTTAATTTAATAATTTACAACTAGAATTCGCATCGCCTATGAAAGTGCGGGGCCCACTGCAGCAGCCGCATAGGTTGCAGTGGCCTAAGACCGGCCCTGTAGATGATGTACCGGTCAACTGTGTCTATGATCGACGGTTAACGTGAGTGTCATGTGGCCTGCGCAAAGGCCAACAGTTTTACTTTCCCCAACTAATGTCAGGTACATTAGAGTTGGGTGGACTCATGGGAACCCTTACAATCCCCAAATTTAAATACCCAGTTTTCACCGAGATTCGAAATCGGGACCCTTCGGTTCGGAAGCTAAGCGCTTCACCACTCAGCCACCACACCTCCTGGCTGCACAGTTTACATAGGCGTATCCATTCCTGGACAGTGCAATACAGAAATATCTACATCAAAAAAAATTCTCCTCCCTCCCTCCATGTCTCCAACTCCTCTACTCACTCGCCTCTTCCTTTCTACCCTCCATGTTAATTAATCCATTTAGTTTGTACATTTTGTGTTTCCATGTGGTATGCGTAGCAGCCTACATCATTCTATGTTGATCACTCGCTCTTCATCTACGTCAGTGGTAACTGAAGTCGTAAATGTTGCTACCTAATTAAGATGTCGTTACAGCCAGCGGGCTACCCACATTGCTAACGGCGACTTGAGTTCGGTGTTGCAGTGGTAACTACACCGTGGTTGTCTATGACCGTAACTCTCTCTTTGAATGTGACGCACAAAGGATGGTTGGTATGTCTGTCTTTGTAATGTATGTGTGTGTGTGTGTTTGTGTGTCGAAGTGCGGGTGGATGTTTGGCCCATTGGCGTTGCAATGCTAAAGGACTAGAAGACAAAACAGACAATTTTTTACTTTTAAACTATCAAATACAAATTATGCAAATGACTTATCCCCTTTGCACTTTTGTGTGTGTACCGGTATGTGTGTGTGCGTGTGTGTGTGTGTGTGAGAGAGAGAGAGAGAGAGAGATAGAGAGAGAGAGAGAGAGAGAGAGAGTAGGCTATTCATTTATTCTGTATTACTTCCTTTTCGAAATGAAATCTAGTTGTTGAGTGTATTGAGTATGAAAAGTCGGAGCTGTAGAGGCTAGTGAGTGAAATTCAGTAGAAAAGAGAAGAATGAAGATAGAGAGAGGGATAGATAGCAGGGCCGGCCTTAGGCATAAGCAAACAAGGCAGCCGCCTAGGGCATCTGATAGGCGGAGGCATGAAACAAGACTTTTAAAGAATTTTTTTTTTTTAAGAGAAGAAATTGCGAAACTTGTCCACAAAGTTCTTTTTGGAGTACACTAGGTTTTTAACAAATTGCGTGATTTTATTTTGTTTTTCTATTTCATTTGGGGGCCACCATATTCACTTCGCCTCGGGCCTCCAATAATCTAAGGAGCGAAGAAGAGTGGGTTTGACAAAGTTGCTGCGTCTTTATGTTCGTTGGTATTATTTGTATACTGTTTACATTTGTCTATTTGGCACACTTGTTCTTTGTGGCAAAACAAAACTTGTTCAATTGCTAGAACAGTACTTAGTTTTTCCTCTTCCAGGTTAGTAATAACGACAGACTCAATGCATAAAAACAAAAACCTCGAACCATATGAAGTCATGTATAGTGAGTTTTTTTTTTTTCTTAACTGATAATTATAAATTGTATCATTATGGGGCATCGGAATCTGGAAAAATCTGTCTTAATTGAAACAAGATTACAAAGAGAGTTTGTGTTCAACATCAACTCAGGTGCGGCCCCCGAAAGTCCACCTATGGTATAATAATATTTATTCTTCATAACACTTTTTATTCATTTGATAAAATAACATGCAAGAATGTTATAAAACTATTTATTATTTAATTTGCAGAATTTTAATTTGTCCTCCGCCTATTTTAAAATGTTAACAGCAAATATTTTTAAAAGGGTGTAACTTTATGACATATTCTATTTTAAAAAGATCCCTATCAAAAGGAAGAAAAAATAGTAGCCGTTGCAACAGAAGTTTTAAAGTTGCAAAATATCATGAAATTGAATTTTCAATATCTTTTCTAGTGTTTGAGATCAAAGCTTGTCAGACGGACGGACGAAAGTACAGACAGACCACCCAAAGTATTATTGGCTTTTGCCATTTTTTCGGGGCCGTTAAAAATGTGTCACATTTCTATGTTTTTGTGTTTGCGTTAAGTTGCACGTGAATTTTGGAGTTTGCCGAATTCATTTCTGAATTATCTATAGGTAACATCAATTCTAGCTTAGTGTTCCCACTTGCCTGCTTCCCCCCCGCCCCCCCCCCCCAAATTTTTCTAGGGATAATTGCAAACTTACAATCAATTTGTACATTATGTTGATTACAAATAGCTTAGGGCCTTATCAAATCTAAATCCGGTCCTGGGTGTTTGCACATGACCAAGTAAAAATGTTGAGCACCCAAATTCATGAAATAAAGCCATTTCCTGTTAGTTTCCATTACAAAAAAATCAGTGATGCACAAACTATGGCTCGCGGTCTATATCCGATCCGTTACGCGATGCTATTTGCTCGCTCTAGACTCCAAATTTCAGTACAAAATGAAGCCTAAGAAAATTAGTTCCAAAGCTCTTAACTTTTTTTCAGTGAATCGCCCTGTTACATTGGTGTCAGAATTTGTCTCCCCCCCCCCCCCTTTCTAGGTTCTAAAGGATTGAGCATCACTGACCTAAATTGAGAGCGATAAAATCGCCCCTCTCTCCTATCGTTCTCTTTAACATATCTCTTCTGACTTTACCGATCTCCACGTAATAACGCCCTATTGTATAAAAATAAAAGTGTATCTCTATGACAACCTGTCTAATGGACCGTGAAGTCTTATAATGGAACACATACATTTGTTCCATCTTCCTCTAGAAATTATTGAAATGATTCTACACAAAAATCCGACGAAACGAATCCCTCGGTCTGAATTATCTTAACAATTTGTTAGGAGGCCGAAAAGAGACAAAGAGAATACATGATTTCTTAAGAGAAGATGTAATTGAAATGCTATTTCCCCGACTTAACTTTTGGATCAATAATGATAGGAAGAGCTTGATGCAAAGAAAAATTACGTGTGAATAGCAGACGAGAGGCAGAAATAAACACGGTTACATTTGAATAGACATCTCAGCCTCATTGTGAATTTAAAAAGGAAAAAAATAAAAGAAGAGAAGGGTAGAGAAAGGAAGCAGTGTTTTGAATCAGGGAGAGACCAGTGATTGGACACTTCTGCTTACAAATCGACCATTGTCTACGGGAACAGAGCATAACGTGACATTTCCTACAACATTTACTTTCCAATAGAGAGATCTAGGTCTCAGCAGCCAGCAGACGTCTACGGAGCACTTCCCGCCAAGTCCTTGCACGGACGGTGTAATAAAACAAACTATCAAAATTTCATGAAAATCTTTCTAAAAAATTGATGCTCGCCGGAAAATATTGACGAAACGAAAAAAAAAATACTGACAATAAAAAGACTAAATATTTTTTTCCCCTTTTCTTGTTAAGATTTTTTTAGTAGAATTTTTTTGTTAGCTATCGACTCAAAGAAATAAATAAAAGGGTTTGGGGAAAGAGGGGGATTCTTTGAGTGAAAAATCGAATGTTCGATCTGAGATTGGTCTGGAGTTATGGTTCCTTGCCGTGCTTGGCTAAGCCGAACAGATTTCAAAGTGTTGAATAATAGATGACTGCACTTCTGAACACAACCTTTTTTTGAATTGTTTCGCTCCCAAAACAGGCCATTAGTTTTTAGAAAACAAAAGCAAGGCTAAAAGGTTGGGTTGACTTGAGGGAAGACACACACACACACAAATAGAAGGGAGAGAATCAAGTTTTAAAAAATGTGATTGCGTGGAGACGTAAATTAATGAAGTTAAAACAATCGCAATGTCTGGAGGATAGAGGATTTTCATAATGGCTTATCCGGATCCGGATGCATTGAGAAGCTACGTTATTGTAAAAGCATATAATCACAGACCTATATATATTATATCTAGACTGGACATGGAAATCTTTTAACACTACAAAAAATGTCGTGAAAAACTTTTTAAAAAGGCGTTGTTTTGTAAGGTAGCCATAAGGAGTAAAGTTGTTCTTTTCAACACTAACCTATGTAACATATAATTTAATGTTTAGATCTAGATCTTGTCATTAAACATCAAATATAAGAGCGCTATCGTCTCATAATTATTATTTTGCAATTTTTTGATACATGAAAACAAAATCAATCTATTTAAATATACATAAGATGACTAAAATCAATAGACGTGAATTATTTCGATCTAGGATCTGTGTGTGTTATCGTAATGGAAACTAACAGGAAATGGCTTTATGTCATGAATTTGCGTGAAAATATAGGTCTGTGATTAATACATAACAATATATATATATATATATATATATATATATATATATATATATATATATATATATATATATATATATATATTCCTTTTCGCTTGTATAAATGAACAATTTTGGCATCTTTAAAGTCTTGTGGTATTGACTCTTTTTCCCACATAATTAAAAAGAGCTTATGAAGTCTTTCAATCAAGGCTAATCCACCTTTTTTGTAGACCTCTGCGGGAATGGAGTCAGCTCCTGGGGCTTTTCCGCTTGCGAGCTGTTGAATGGCAAGATCGGTTTCCTTTAGCGTAGGTGGGTCATCCATTTTTTCATTTATTGGTACTTGCTGTAGCCTGTCTATGGCCGCTTCATTTATGATGGAAGGTGTATTGAGAACCTTTTCGAAGTGCTCTGCCCAGCGTTTTAGGATTTCTTCCTTATCTGTCAATAGGATTGTCCCATCAGCATTTAATAGAGGGGATGAGCCTGACTGAGCGATGGGCAGGTCACGTCTACAGAATGGAAGACCACCGCATCCCAAAACGACTCTTGTATGGCCAACTAAGCGAAGGAAAGCGCTCGCAAGGTGGGCAAAGAAAGCGCTTCAGGGACACCCTCAAAGCTTCTCTGAAGGCGTTCAGCATAGACCCTGGCACCTGGGAGACAGAGGCACACGACAGAGCATCATGGCGTCACGCTGTGAAAACTGGCGCACATGTTGCTGAGGAAAAAAGAACAACGCAGGCAGAAGAAAAACGCCAGAAAAGAAAAGCAAGACAAACGACACTAGCTCCAGCTGGAATAACCTGCCCAGTGTGCAGCCGAACATTCCGGGCTCACATAGGTCTCACCAGCCACATGAGGAGGCATAAAACCCCAGTGCAAAGCCCTCAGCCCCCTGGATGACAAAGTGGTCATCATCGAACCACGATGGACGAACTATATATATATATATATATATATATATATATATATATATATATATATATATATATATATATATATATATATATATATATATATATATAGGTCAGTGAGTTGATCACTCGCGGATAAGAATTTGTTTCCGTTGTCCAGTCTAGATATAATATATATAGGTCTGTGCATATAATACAATGGTGTGCACTATGTAGTACCTGCAGAAACAAATTTATTTTATTTTCTTGAAGAATATTTAAAATTATTTCGTAGGCCCGTTTAAGACACTGGCCCCAAAACACCCCAATAGAAAGAAAACTATATGGAGAGCTCCCTGATTTGGAAACCACTGCGCAGTTCATCTCATGTATTGGTCTAGTCATCTGAACGCTCCAACATAACAATGAGAATGAAGAAGATTATTATTTCCTAGGCAACAGTAAACACAAAGTAGAGCGTTCTCCGTTTATTTTTACCTCTTCCACTTTTTCATTTTCTTTCGTTTTCTTTAGTTACCATTATATCTCCACCACATTTCTCAAATCGCTTCTTCTTCTTCTTCTATTATTTTTTTTTTTTTGTTTTGTTTTGCTTGAAAGAGCAGATAACTGTGATGAATTAACATAAGCCTGAAAACCCTTTTTTTTATATTTACGCGGTCGGATTGACTGCATTGAAATAGTTTTGTAAATGCCAAAAGACAAACTTGTAACAGCTTATATCCACTCACTCTGTTTGTCTGGTAAAAAATGTTTTTACACAAGCATTCTCGTAATAAGTTGAAACTTAGCACAAATATTTATTGGCATAGTTGAGACATGAATCAGTCATTAAAAAAAATTGTCAATTAACTACTGGTAATTAATTATTTTGTTTCATACCGACAAGGAAAGTTAAGCCTTCATCATTCAAAGATATGCCTAAATATGTAGGGTTTGGTCCCTTAGATAATCGTTCCCGTTATTTTGCAACACACCTTTTCGGATCAAGTTAAAACTTTCCACAATTATTATTATTATGATTATTTTTTTGTAGCCTACAAAATATAAATCAATTTAAAAATTAATCAATTAGTCAATAAATTATTGGTAATATTGTTATAAATGAAATTATATATTGAAAAAAGGAATACATTCTACACTATTGAGAGATATACAAAAACTGTGTTTTCCCTCTTAGATAAGACTTGTTTTATTTTATTTTAAGAATTTTTTTTACAATTTTGCTTGTTGACACAACTTAAGTCATTATTATTTATCAGACCAAGGCTCTAGTTTTGCACTAGACTACTTACTGAGCCTCCATTTGCAGCTGGCACTAGAACTCAACAAACCAAAGACGTATCGTGACCAAATGTAAACCACTGTGACAGCCTAGGTTAACAGAGAAATTATAATTCGCCTTTTTAATTTAATGCGAAAAAAAAAAAGCATGAATGGAAGTTATTAAACTAAGTGTCAACCATCAAGAATGTATTTTTTTAAGTAAGACATATGATTGACCTAAGTTGTGATTGTATCAGTGGCGTAGCTAGGGTGGGGGAGAGGGGTGGGTCCAGTTAAAAAATCTCCCCGGGCCCCCACTTAAGCCCCCCAAAAGAGAGTCCGAAATGTGTTATGACATTAAATATTACGCCATTATCTCATGTTATGATGTCGAATGTCAAAGTGCAGACATGGATGTCAAGTGCCAGGGCCACTAAATCTTTGCACACGCCACTGGATTTTGGTAAAACCACCTGACCATGCATTAAAAATACAGTTACTTCCCTTCCTTTCATTTTTAATTTCTGCCAACACATTCGCGAACACCAGATACACACGCACACACACACCAGAAAGACTCAGAAACACATTTGCATACACGTTAGTGGGCAGACGATCCACGCGTCAACCTGTTGCACTGCTCACCTTTGCACAACACACAAAAACCAACAACAACACATCTGTATTAGTGTGAAGTATTGAACAAAGCGGGGGTGTAGATGGTATGCATCATTGGGAGAGGAGGAGAAGAAGAGCGAAAGAGAGAGAGAGAGAAAGTAAAAGACGGACAAAAAAAGAGAGAGTAAAAGAGAAACAAAGAATGTAAAGAGATTGAGAGAGAGAGATGAATTGGAACATCATGAGGTGGCCTTTTTTTATTTGCTGATCGTAAAAAGATTGAGGGAAAGGGGGAGTTGTGGCGCCATTTTCAGAAGCCGCTATAAGGCGCTTAAGCTCATAGGGGCAATAATGAGTGATCAAAGAGACATAGGGGCTCCAGTCGAGAAACAATTGGCCTGTTATTGAATAAATGTCAACACGGGTCAGTGCGTTGAGGTGGATAACTACACTTTTCAACATTACAGTTATTTCCCTTAGATCTCCAAGCAAATGCACATTTTGAATATTGTGTAATACACAGAATACATAGAGCAAAAAAAAAATGACGCCAGTATTTACTTACTTACTTAGGTTCTTCCCGCGCTGTTCGGTGCATTGGGTGTCAAGCTGTCTCCACAAAGATCTGTCACTGATATTGTCTGAAGCGTCTTGCCACTTGGTGTCCACTGCTCTGAGGTCCTCCACTGCTCTGAGGTCCTCCACTGCTCTGAGGTCCTCCATAAAAGGACGTCCCTGTTTCCGCGTGGCATGCGTAGTTTATTCATAGGAGGACATGTCCCCCAAACCTCATGCGCCGCTCGGTCACAACCTCATGAAGTGCTCGACTCCCAGTTCAACATAGGATTTCTTTGTTTGAGACCCGATCTCTTTAACTGACTCCGAATTATATAATCCAAATGGCTAAGACGGATTTTAGGAGTCACAGACGCCAGTACAATATTATGCAAACTGCCATTCACCCTTTTAACTTTACGATAACCAATGTTCATTAGTTTGGGGATACATTCAATAGAGAGGACCATCGCAAGCAATGTAATGTTCGAGTGGTTTAGAACTAAGTCTCCAATCCGAAGGAAACGGGATCCAGTCCCGCTTTTTTGAACAAAGTCTGAGATCGCCCAGTTCCAAAATGGGTTCAAATTCAAAGCACATGATATGGATAATGCTGCCTAATTAATATTAGATATGGAAATAGTTTATCTTAGAAGCAACGCTAAATATTATTTTAAAAAAATCATTTTAACGTTATAGATGCGACGAAGAAAATAAAGAAATGAAGCTTAATTATTCAAGTGATAAATACGATGGTCACTTTCAGATTAGGTAACGGGTTGGCCGGGGTTGGTCAAGCGGTTGAAAACTTGGTTTAAGATTCGAATTGCAAGTTAGAATTCTGACGGAGGCACATTGATTCATATTCATGATTAGGGGCTTTAGTTCTTCAAGCGGATGGCTTCAAATGTTGAGAGTAAAAAGGCTTTTGTTTGATTGTTCCGCTGGCCGCACTATTCTATTTCACGGCCTCCTACAGTCACGAAGCAACTATGGATCATCTCATAGAAATAAGACGAATGCCTGGGCAATAGATTTGGTAGGGACGGTGTTGCCCATACAGCAGTTCGCCCCTCTTTACGCACCTGATGTATCCAAGGTAACGGCAAGTGCAGATACGATTTGTGGTCAAGGGCGTCGCAGGCTGTGCCAGGATCGCCGACACTGATTTAGAGTTGACCCCCGTAACCTTTCCGATGTTTTGGGCATAGCTGCATGACAGCAGAGGTTTGAATTCAGAGTTTTTCCTTCTCCCCTAGGTGGATAGCTAGCTAAAGCTAACGAGCCCCTCCTGCCCGAAGCTTACAGGTTTAGGCCACATTATAATGATAAGGCTTGTCTTCGAGTCCGAAGATGAGTGAGGAATGCAGTATTTCCCGTGGCTGCGCAGCCCCAGCCGTGACCTACATATTTTGCCACATCCAGGGCAAGCATAACCATTGTCCGCTGGTGGTCGATTTAGATTTTCTTTTCGCCTTCTGTGTTTTTTTCTCGTCAGCGGATTTTCTTTTGGTCTCAGATGTGTATCCCGCGGCCTTTGAGAGTGACTTCTAGCTGTCTCGTTTTGAGGCCGCATGCAACCAGGTGATCTCTTCTATGTCAGCTAAGGAAAGTTGACGCGTAAGCTGGTTTTTTGAATCGCTTCCGTGGGGCGCTTCTGTTACGTCGACCACCCTTTAGCTCACCAAAAAAGACTGCCTTTGGCTTACGTTCGTCCCCCATACGAGATACGTGCCCTGCCCAGCTCAACTGTCACATTACACAGTCATTAACCCAGCGGACAATAACTCATTTAAATCTAAACCCAAATCCAGTTGTACTAATGACTTTATAAAGGCGTGCTCTAGTTGACATCATCATCATCCCGTGACTATGTCCCACGTGCCAGCGGTGGCTTTAACAGTACGTTGGATCCAGGGCGAGTGTCCGTTAACCACAAGCGTAGGCTATATATACCGTACCACATTACACTGACGGGCTCGTCCGCCTCTAACGGTGTAGATCTTATTATTATAACAAAACAGAGCGCCTTACGTAGGTACTGTACTATTGGCCGTTTAGCTACACAACGTACTGCATTGTAATTGTTCCTCCGGTATGATTTTGTCCCCGGCACTGTAAAATTGATTTAATCTCTTTTAATCAACGTAACTAAAGATTTAGAAACATTCTGTATGAAAAATCAACAAACAAGATAACAATTACTTCTGTTATCGCGGGGCCCCCTTAGGCTCAGAGCCTGGGGCGTCTGCCCCACTCGCCGCCCCCCCCCCCAGGTCGCTTCTGCACGTGCCCACCTGACTTTACGACGATTGTCTTTGTCATTTGTTCCGCTTCTTAAGGCTCACTAAACATTTCGTAGAAAATGCCAGGTTTTTAATATATTGAATAATGTGATGCTTATTTTGATTAGCTTCATATAGTAATGCAAAATTTCTTAAGGGTCCCGGGGGGTGGGGGGGAGATGATATTTGCAACAGATCATCTGGGCGCTGATGCGGGACAAGATCTTTGATCATTCTCAGGTTGGGATCACGTGGTCTCTGGAGCATGGAGGCGGGAGGGGCGTTAAGTTGATACATACATTCTGTGTTTTCCGAGGAATTAAATCGGGATTAGTTTTCGAACCACGGGGGTGTGGGCGCCCTGAATGTTAGCGCCTTTATCTGGCGATAGAAAGTTCGCGAGCTTTGCAGATGGGTGGTGTGGAAAGATGGAATGAAGATTGAGAGATCTTGGCAGAATGGATAAGTGGGGCTGGCGGATAGGGAGAACAAGGGTAAAAGGGGGGGGGGGGGCTCACATTATCTTTTATCTGATGTTACTGACACGTGTTACAACTTTGTGCTAAGGTTCGGTCACTCTTGACAATGCTTATTCTAATGTAAGGGAAGCAATCTAACCAAATTTTGAAAATATGATAATGCAAATACAATATCGTTCGTTTCCCCCCCCCCCCTCGGTTGAATAAAGTAATTTTAGGCGCATGGTGGCGGGGTCGGATTGGGGGCGCCTCTGGGTCCACCCCACTCTAATGGGTACCTGACATTAGTTGGGAAAAGTAAAGGCGGTTTGTCGTTTTGCTGACCACGTGACACCCTTGTTTACCCTCAGCCATAGAAACAGATTGCAGATTACTTTTACATTATACGCTCTTTAGATCGCAAAATCAGAAAGAGGTAATTCATTTTTAAATGATTCGGCATTGTCACTAGGCCTCTTAGGAAGCGAGATTCTGTGACATATCTATTTACACTGTGTTGTAAAAATGGTGGCTGCACTTATCATTTAGAATTTAGATGAAAACCCGATTCAAAACCAATAAAACTCCATTTCATCTGCTGTAGGCTTGAGCTATTGGAGATATCCTTACATAGAAAAAAAAAACTATATAAATAGCTAGACTTCTGGTTATCCGGGTACAAAAAGCTTGTTTTCGAGTTCAAAGATTAAAAAACAATGCAGTATTTTACTTGACTATTTAAGTTCAATTGTAACCTACATAATTTGTCACACATCACGCAGACAAACCCGATTCAAGTTCTTTTTTTTTTTTTTTAGTGCAATGCAATTGTCTTCAGTGGAAGCTCTTCCTTTGTGTCTTGTGTAAGATAAGCTCTAACTCAAATAACAAATTTTCACAGGCGAATGCAGAAAATACTCGTTGTTGATGACCAACATGGAATAATACATTAAAAATATATTTAATACGCAACGAAGGGAACTATCGTATGTTGTCCGTATGTTGTTCAGCTTCTCAAATATCAGAGAACTAAAACCTGCCTCGTACTGAAGTCACCAAAAATATTCTGTGTTTACTTTCGTTACAACCCAAATTCTAGTTCTTGTTTTTCAATTGATACGTCATTGTCGTCAAGCCAAAATCTTAACCTTTTAATGAAACAAACAATTTTTCGCGCCATAAATCGTGACCTAACAGTAGGTGTGAGGTTTTCATGATATTAGAACTGGGGTAAGTTTTTGTTAATCCTGAATGCTTCCGGAAGCTAGTTCTATGGTGGAATGGAATACTTTTATTGACAAGCAATATTGTATGTTTACATTTGATATAACAATTGTTTTAATTGGATTGTATTTAAAGAAAATCTTTAGAACATTTAGAATGATACGGTCGACCCTCATACATGCTATCTGACTTTTTCAAATGTAATTTAAAAATTTTCTGGCGACTATTTTTTTTTTTAAACATTGATCTATAGCAGTGATGACCCATCTCTTTAATTTTTTTTTGCCTTGGGGCCATGTAAATATCCTACTGTCTGAAGAACCACTTTACCGAGGGAAAAAATTAAGATAGTAGATTCCAATTGTTCCTCCACTCAGAGACACATAGTATGTTTACAATGTTGTATGATGACATGGGGATGTATGAAGACATGGTCTGGTATGATGACATGGTCTAGTCTGATGCCATGGTCTAGTATGATCACATGGTCTAGTAAGAAGAAGTGGTCTAGTATGATGACATGGTCTAGTATGATGACATGGTCTAGTATGATGATCTGGTCCCGAAGTTTCCTAAACTTAACCATTTTCTTATGATTTCAGAAACTTTTGATATTCTGAAAGTTCCCAGCGGGTTCAGAGGTCACGCTGACGTCATGGGGCGACTCACACCCCCACAAGAGATGGACACGATCCCAAGTTTACCTGTTAGTTTTAAAGGTTGGTAGTTTGTTTGACGTCATCTAATACCATCGTTCATTTATCCATCTCTTTCTCCTTCTGTATTCCATTGTATTTTCATATCGTCTCTCTAGTCCATTGTTTTCAACATTATTTCTCTTTTATTCTTGTATATCTTTTTTTTCTTCATATTTTCTCTTATTTTCGACTAGTTCTTTCTTATCTTAGTTCATTTCGTGTCCTCTTATAATTATCTGAATTTTTTATTATATTTTGATAAATCTTTCATTATAGTATTTATTAACATATGGGTTGTCGATATTGTTGATATTGGTGTCAATCTAATAATTCAAGTGGACTACTTAAAGAGAATTTTGGATGGCTTCCTGATCCTGCGGTAAGCGCGCTGGACTGTCGTATCGATGGTCCCGGGTTTATAACCTTTCAACTGCCATCTCCTGTCGTCCTGCGGGAGGATTGGACTAGGATGTAGATTATCTTTAACTCTGAAGGAAGATATGAAACTTGCAAAACATTTGACCAAACAATTTAACAAAATAGATTAAGTATGTTTGTTTCCAGGGTTAGTTTCAGCAGTCTTGAACAGTAGGACAAATATTTCTATAAATAGCTTTATAATGCAAACAGTTTTTAAGCGGCCCCTGAAAGGGGAAAATCCCGCTATTAGTTTTGTATGGACTGTCTGTCCGTCTGTCACGTTGAAATCTCAATAAACTGCAAACGATATTGAAAATCCGATTGCATTAAATTTTGCAGCTTGCAAAGTTCTGTAGCAGTGGGTAGTTATCTTCTGAAATCGAACAGTTGTTGTTTTTTTTAAATAAGTAAGGCGGGTTTTTTGTTGTTGTTTTATTTTGTATTTTTACAAAACTTATAGATCAACTTTGTCTATGTGGAATATTGTACACGTTATTTCTCCAACTTCCCATTCTCGGATCAAGTTGAAACTTTGCACAATTATTCATTGTCGATGACAACACACGAATCCATCCAGATAAAAAAAATATTTAATCAATGAATCGTAATTGATTAGATTTAATTAAAAAAATGGACAAAGCTAAATTTAGGGAAGTTGTGCAGAGCTAAAAATTTAAAACTAAAAATAGATAACTACAAAACCTTCTATTTTTATAAGTGCTTGAATGGCTCAGTGACTAGCGCGTCAGCCTTCCATCATGGAGGCTACAGTCCTCAAGGAACTTTTCTTTTTAAAATAGATTTTTGAAAAAGGAGCAGGGAAATCTTATCGCAGATACCCCCCTCGCCCCCAAATAGTCTACAAAAGTGAATGGAGCATAGCGCACTGGGCATGCTATTAGCATGAAACTTTATGTTAAACAAAAACAATTAATGAAACTATTTCCAAACTCACAAATGTATTACTATTAGTATCTATCAGTGATGCCCAACCTGTGGGCCATTTTAATTTCTAACACTAGTGTCGCGGGCCACATGATCGAAAAGAAACAAAACTTAATGAAATTGACCTGAAACTATTTTATTAGAGACCCCGGGATCTACTCACATTAATTATGGGGATATTTGAATTTTCTTTAAACGCGTTAGAGAATTGTGTAAGATGTTAATGTTAAGCTGTTGTTGTTGTTTTTTTAAACTGCCACACTTTCTTTATAAAGCAAACAATTTGGCTAACCTGTTATCATGTCTAACTAAAAAAAGTAAAGATCCATTCACTTTTCCTGGTTGATTCTATATTGAGTCCTACATTATAGACGCACAAATGTTAAATGCCTTGGTAACAATCATTAGGAAAAAACGAGGACCCTAACTTAGGTAAAGATCCATTTTCAACATTTAAAAAAAAAGGGGGGGGGGATTTTCTATATTTTGTGCTGATGTTTCGGCGGGCCGGATGGAATAACGTCATTGGCCGGATCTGGCCCGCGGGCCGCATTTAGGGTATTACCGGTCTATATCTATTTAAAACTTATTACTCGGTTAATTCAAAATTTTAATTGATGCTGTTTCACTTGATATAAGTTTTTTTTTTTAAACATGGTTTTTGAAAGTATTTTTAAAAATAGATATTTCACTTGGTTTTATTAGAATAGGCCATTTTAAAAACTGTTTACAATTAATAGTATTCTTTTGCTTGGTATCTCAAACAATAGTATGTAACCCTACCCTCACTAGACTAAAGTGGTGGTATAAGCTGAATTAGTCCCCTTTAAAGGTCGTCGTCAGAGTCTTAGTGAACACAATATGAAAAATAAGACAAGACTATAGAAACAATACATAACTATCCAAACTTCCGTATTTATAGGCTCGCCACTAGCAGAGTGGTTACCGTGTAGACTTAAGAAGCCCAAGAAGTCTTGAGCCATATGTTCCAATTCAGTGCTAGATATTTATATGCTTTGCATATAGGTAAATAGGGCCCTGGGGCTATGCATTTTTGTTTCTTTTGTCGAAAAAAAAATTTGTTGAAATTTAAAAGGAATTTAATGATCGTCTGCTGATTTCATAGGCCATAATAACATCAAGCTGAGGACAGCGAGATTCGGATTAAGTCACGTGGGCTAACTGGACAGTCTAGGGACGTCTATGAACTTAGCGCCAGGGATAGAGATTTGACTTCACAAGTGGGGGGGGGGGGGGGAGATGGTCTTTTGCGTGATTCATAGATTTTTCATGTATCCCCCACCTCTCTCTCCCTCCCCCTCTTTCCAGCCTTCTGTTTCAGTTATCACATCGCCAATTCAACTTCATCTCAAACAGAAAGAAGAGTAAAAGAAAATGCAGGAGAAGGAGGGTAGACTGACGAGATGATGAGGGTGGAGTAAAAAGGGCGCCAGTCTTTTAAACCGGACCCACTTTTCACAGAATCGCTCTTCTCCTAAGGGGATTCCCCCCCGAAAAACATTGGAAAATAATATTTATTCCGTGGCTCCGGGGAATCCCCCAGCGGCTCGAGATTATTTAATATTCAAAGTTTGGGGGAGAAAGCGGTCCGCGCGCTTCATCAATCAGAGGGTGAGGTCCTGGGAAAACTTTCGCTCACTCCCTCAAGTCGTTTCCAGAGTTATAAAACAAAATAAGGGCTGCGGTGGTCTAGTGGAGCTGGTTGGAGTTGAGACGGGGCGTTGCCAGAATTAAAATGTCCGAAAAAAAAAAAAAAGAGTTAGCTTGTAAAAAAAAATGAGTTATAACAAGATGGGGGAAATGTGAGGGGGTAGGGGGGTGAGAGATTGAGAAGAAAAGGGGGGGGGGGAGAGAACGATAGGAACAATCCCCGTAGACCTGTATCAATCTGAGAAATGGTATTTTCAAGAGGTTTAAATCATGATTTAAATACGCATAATGGAAGGGGGAAATGTGTTCATTAACCACGCTAGTGATTGAACAACATTTTGGCGGTCTCGAAAGCGGAATGTTCATTGATTAGATTTGAACCATCTAATTGAATTCACTTCCGCATTCATTGAACATCATTTGGTTTTTACGACCAGATTTTTTTTTTATAGCTCTAGTTGCGGCGTCAGTGCTAAGAATGAATGACTTTATCTTGAAGTAATTTGATATAGGGAGAGAACAAGAGAAGACAAATATTGGGAGAGTTTAAAGAGGAGTATGACAATTACGTCCCTTTTTGCTTTGACTAAAATTGGTTGTATTTTATCAGTCAAGAAGTAGAGTATGAAACTTAGACTGGACTTTCTGAAATGAAGGATTGACAAGTTTAGTTTTTGATTGGACACGTCACAAATAACTGTGACATAGATCTATTTGACGAGAGAATAATTATCTCTATCTATCTATCTATCTATCTATCTATCTATCTATCTATCTATCTATCTATCTATCTATCTATCTAATCTATCTATCTATCTATCTATCTATCTATCTATCTATCTATCTATCTATCTATCTATCTATCTATTTATATCATATATCTCTGCGTTGCGCCGCTTTGCTTTAGCTAACAGTCCTATTGGGACTGACGTACTTGACTTATTCCTGTGTTTCCCCAGGTGAACAAAGGACCCCAACCACACCTCTCCACCAAACTCGGTTCTGCTCCCATGTCATTCCAGTATCCCCAGCTTCTCTGATGACAGACATTTTCCTCTTTCCCTGAGGATTCCAATCAAGTGCCTGCCTTGCAATTTGCAACCTGAGTAGTTGGTTCTCGCAAGGTGTGTGTCCTATCCACCTCCACTTTCGCTATTTAATGTCTCTATGGGTTTCTGCTTGGTTCTCTCCCTCTATGTGTTTCTGCTTGGTTCTCTCCCTCTATGGGTTTCTGCTTGGTTCTCTCCCTCTATGGGTTTCTGCTTGGTTTTCTCCCTCTATGTGTTTCTGCTTGGTTCTCTCCCTCTATGTGTTTCTGCTTGGTTCTCTCCCTCTATGGGTTTCTGCTTGGTTTTCTCCCTCTATGTGTTTCTGCTTGGTTCTCTCCCTCTATGGGTTTCTGCTTGGTTTTCTCCCTCTATGTGTTTCTGCTTGGTTTTCTCCCTCTATGGGTTTCTGCTTGGTTCTCTCCCTCTATGTGTTTCTGCTTGGTTCTCTCCCTCTATGTGTTTCTGCTTGGTTCTCTCCCTCTATGTGTTTCTGCTTGGTTCTCTCCCTCTATGTGTTTCTGCTTGGTTCTCTCCCTCTATGTGTTTCTGCTTGGTTCTCTCCCTCTATGTGTTTCTGCTTGGTTCTCTCCCTCTATGTGTTTCTGCTTGGTTCTCTCCCTCTATGGGTTTCTGCTTGGTTCTCTTCCTCTATGAGTTTCTGCTTGGTACTCTCCCTCTATGGGTTTCTGCTTGGTTCTCTCCCTCTATGGGTTTCTGCTTGGTTCTCTCCCTCTATGGGTTTCTGCTTGGTTCTCTCCCTCTATGAGTTTCTGCTTGGTTCTCTCCCTCTATGAGTTTCTGCTTGGTTCTCTCCCTCTATGTGTTTCTGCTTGGTTCTCTCCCTCTATGAGTTTCTGCTTGGTTCTCTCCCTCTATGGGTTTCTGCTTGGTTCTCTCCCTCTATGGGTTTCTGCTTGGTTCTCTCCCTCTATGTGTTTCTGCTTGGTTCTCTCCCTCTATGTGTTTCTGCTTGGTTTTCTCCCTCTATGGGTTTCTGCTTGGTTCTCTCCCTCTATGTGTTTCTGCTTGGTTCTCTCCCTCTATGTGTTTCTGCTTGGTTCTCTCCCTCTATGTGTTTCTGCTTGGTTTTCTCCCTCTATGGGTTTCTGCTTGGTTCTCTCCCTCTATGTGTTTCTGCTTGGTTCTCTCCCTCTATGTGTTTCTGCTTGGTTCTCTCCCTCTATGTGTTTCTGCTTGGTTCTCTCCCTCTAAGTGTTTCTGCTTGGTTCTCTCCCTCTATGTGTTTCTGCTTGGTTCTCTCCCTCTATGTGTTTCTGCTTGGTTCTCTCCCTCTATGTGTTTCTGCTTGGTTCTCTCCCTCTATGTGTTTCTGCTTGGTTCTCTCCCTCTATGTGTTTCTGCTTGGTTCTCTCCCTCTATGTGTTTCTGCTTGGTTCTCTCCCTCTATGTGTTTCTGCTTGGTTCTCTCCCTCTATGTGTTTCTGCTTGGTTCTCTCCCTCTAAGTGTTTCTGCTTGGTTCTCTCCCTCTATGTGTTTCTGCTTGGTTCTCTCCCTCTATGTGTTTCTGCTTGGTTCTCTCCCTCTATGTGTTTCTGCTTGGTTCTCTCCCTCTATGGGTTTCTGCTTGGTTCTCTCCCTCTATGGGTTTCTGCTTGGTTCTCTCCCTCTATGAGTTTCTGCTTGGTTCTCTCCCTCTATGAGTTTCTGCTTGGTTCTCTCCCTCTATGTGTTTCTGCTTGGTTCTCTCCCTCTATGAGTTTCTGCTTGGTTCTCTCCCTCTATGGGTTTCTGCTTGGTTCTCTCCCTCTATGGGTTTCTGCTTGGTTCTCTTCCTCTATGAGTTTCTGCTTGGTACTCTCCCTCTATGGGTTTCTGCTTGGTTCTCTCCCTCTATGGGTTTCTGCTTGGTTCTCTCCCTCTATGGGTTTCTGCTTGGTTCTCTCCCTCTATGAGTTTCTGCTTGGTTCTCTCCCTCTATGTGTTTCTGCTTGGTTCTCTCCCTCTATGTGTTTCTGCTTGGTTCTCTCCCTCTAAGTGTTTCTGCTTGGTTCTCTCCCTCTATGTGTTTCTGCTTGGTTCTCTCCCTCTATGTGTTTCTGCTTGGTTCTCTCCCTCTATGTGTTTCTGCTTGGTTCTCTCCCTCTATGTGTTTCTGCTTGGTTCTCTCCCTCTATGTGTTTCTGCTTGGTTCTCTCCCTCTATGTGTTTCTGCTTGGTTCTCTCCCTCTATGTGTTTCTGCTTGGTTCTCTCCCTCTATGTGTTTCTGCTTGGTTCTCTCCCTCTAAGTGTTTCTGCTTGGTTCTCTCCCTCTATGTGTTTCTGCTTGGTTCTCTCCCTCTATGTGTTTCTGCTTGGTTCTCTCCCTCTATGTGTTTCTGCTTGGTTCTCTCCCTCTATGGGTTTCTGCTTGGTTCTCTCCCTCTATGGGTTTCTGCTTGGTTCTCTTCCTCTATGAGTTTCTGCTTGGTACTCTCCCTCTATGGGTTTCTGCTTGGTTCTCTCCCTCTATGGGTTTCTGCTTGGTTCTCTCCCTCTATGGGTTTCTGCTTGGTTCTCTCCCTCTATGAGTTTCTGCTTGGTTCTCTCCCTCTATGAGTTTCTGCTTGGTTCTCTCCCTCTATGTGTTTCTGCTTGGTTCTCTCCCTCTATGAGTTTCTGCTTGGTTCTCTCCCTCTATGTGTTTCTGCTTGGTTCTCTCCCTCTATGGGTTTCTGCTTGGTTCTCTCCCTCTATGTGTTTCTGCTTGGTTCTCTCCCTCTATGTGTTTCTGCTTGGTTTTCTCCCTCTATGGGTTTCTGCTTGGTTCTCTCCCTCTATGTGTTTCTGCTTGGTTCTCTCCCTCTATGTGTTTCTGCTTGGTTCTCTCCCTCTATGTGTTTCTGCTTGGTTCTCTCCCTCTAAGTGTTTCTGCTTGGTTCTCTCCCTCTATGTGTTTCTGCTTGGTTCTCTCCCTCTATGTGTTTCTGCTTGGTTCTCTCCCTCTATGTGTTTCTGCTTGGTTCTCTCCCTCTATGTGTTTCTGCTTGGTTCTCTCCCTCTATGTGTTTCTGCTTGGTTCTCTCCCTCTATGTGTTTCTGCTTGGTTCTCTCCCTCTATGTGTTTCTGCTTGGTTCTCTCCCTCTATGTGTTTCTGCTTGGTTCTCTCCCTCTATGTGTTTCTGCTTGGTTCTCTCCCTCTATGTGTTTCTGCTTGGTTCTCTCCCTCTATGTGTTTCTGCTTGGTTCTCTCCCTCTATGTGTTTCTGCTTGGTTCTCTCCCTCTATGTGTTTCTGCTTGGTTCTCTCCCTCTATGGGTTTCTGCTTGGTTCTCTTCCTCTATGAGTTTCTGCTTGGTACTCTCCCTCTATGGGTTTCTGCTTGGTTCTCTCCCTCTATGGGTTTCTGCTTGGTTCTCTCCCTCTATGGGTTTCTGCTTGGTTCTCTCCCTCTATGAGTTTCTGCTTGGTTCTCTCCCTCTATGAGTTTCTGCTTGGTTCTCTCCCTCTATGTGTTTCTGCTTGGTTCTCTCCCTCTATGAGTTTCTGCTTGGTTCTCTCCCTCTATGGGTTTCTGCTTGGTTCTCTCCCTCTATGGGTTTCTGCTTGGTTCTCTCCCTCTATGTGTTTCTGCTTGGTTCTCTCCCTCTATGTGTTTCTGCTTGGTTTTCTCCCTCTATGGGTTTCTGCTTGGTTCTCTCCCTCTATGTGTTTCTGCTTGGTTCTCTCCCTCTATGTGTTTCTGCTTGGTTCTCTCCCTCTATGTGTTTCTGCTTGGTTCTCTCCCTCTAAGTGTTTCTGCTTGGTTCTCTCCCTCTATGTGTTTCTGCTTGGTTCTCTCCCTCTATGTGTTTCTGCTTGGTTCTCTCCCTCTATGTGTTTCTGCTTGGTTCTCTCCCTCTATGTGTTTC
Organism: Biomphalaria glabrata; assembly: GCF_947242115.1. Taxonomy (NCBI): domain Eukaryota; kingdom Metazoa; phylum Mollusca; class Gastropoda; family Planorbidae; genus Biomphalaria; species Biomphalaria glabrata. The sequence goes on from NC_074719.1 coordinate 5,647,035, forward strand.
TGCTTGGTTCTCTCCCTCTATGTGTTTCTGCTTGGTTCTCTCCCTCTATGTGTTTCTGCTTGGTTCTCTCCCTCTATGTGTTTCTGCTTGGTTCTCTCCCTCTATGTGTTTCTGCTTGGTTCTCTCCCTCTAAGTGTTTCTGCTTGGTTCTCTCCCTCTATGTGTTTCTGCTTGGTTCTCTCCCTCTATGTGTTTCTGCTTGGTTCTCTCCCTCTATGTGTTTCTGCTTGGTTCTCTCCCTCTATGTGTTTCTGCTTGGTTCTCTCCCTCTATGGGTTTCTGCTTGGTTCTCTCCCTCTATGGGTTTCTGCTTGGTTCTCTTCCTCTATGAGTTTCTGCTTGGTACTCTCCCTCTATGGGTTTCTGCTTGGTTCTCTCCCTCTATGGGTTTCTGCTTGGTTCTCTCCCTCTATGGGTTTCTGCTTGGTTCTCTCCCTCTATGAGTTTCTGCTTGGTTCTCTCCCTCTATGAGTTTCTGCTTGGTTCTCTCCCTCTATGTGTTTCTGCTTGGTTCTCTCCCTCTATGAGTTTCTGCTTGGTTCTCTCCCTCTATGTGTTTCTGCTTGGTTCTCTCCCTCTATGGGTTTCTGCTTGGTTCTCTCCCTCTATGGGTTTCTGCTTGGTACTCTCCCTCTATGGGTTTCTGCTTGGTTCTCTCCCTCTATGGGTTTCTGCTTGGTTCTCTCCCTCTATGGGTTTCTGCTTGGTTCTCTCCCTCTATGAGTTTCTGCTTGGTTCTCTCCCTCTATGAGTTTCTGCTTGGTTCTCTCCCTCTATGTGTTTCTGCTTGGTTCTCTCCCTCTATGAGTTTCTGCTTGGTTCTCTCCCTCTATGGGTTTCTGCTTGGTTCTCTCCCTCTATGGGTTTCTGCTTGGTTCTCTCCCTCTATGGGTGGATAGAAGATATCTTTTCGGGTTACCTCATTCCCAGTATCCAGCGTAGACAACTGTTGGCAAAGTTATGGAGTTTTTCCTTAGATAAGATAAGATGAGATAATTTGTATTGATCCAATCAAATGGAAATTCAGTTTGACTACAATTGACAACCTCAGCGTAACTACTGTAACAATAACAATATAGATGCAAATACGAACAACATTCACACACGAAACTTTAGTCCTAATGGAAAGGAGACGACCACTTCTTTCAGATCTTATGTAACAGTGGTTTAATGGGTGCAGGTTGTCTTTAAAAATAGTGAGTGTTTTGGAATGGCATCTTTCATGAAAAAGCTCTCCAAGAGATGGTAGTTGTATTTGGGTGACGTACGATGCTTTTTTTTAATTAGTCTATTAAGTCTATGTCTTTGTGCCAGTGAAGTGTTACCATACCAGCAGGTGATGGCAAAGTTAATTAGACTGCTGATGGTTGCTGTATAAAAAAGTTTATTGATTGTTTTTTTCGATGTTAAATTTCCATAGCTTTCTAAGATAGAAAAGTTATGGAGTGTTTATGTGTTTCTATGGTGACGTTGAGAAGAAGATAAAGACTGGTTTGTGAAAATGCAGTGTGAATGATGCAAGATAGGCGGCGTTGTCGTAAGCTGCCTTGGGTACGCCAGACGACTTCAGGATGCCAAAGTGAAAAGACGTGCTTTTGTAGTAAGTTAGATTTTGTTCCAAAAAATGCTATTTTATATTATTACTAGAGTCTACTACATTTATTTCATTTCATCTCAAGTTGAATTTGCCTTTCCCATGATTGGGTATAGCTTCAAGGCAACAGAGGTTTGAATTCAGAGTTTTCCTTCTCCTAGGTGGGTAGCCAGCCATGGCTAACGAGCCCCTCCTGCCCGAAGCTTATTGGTTGAGGCGCCAGTTACTCGCCTTTGACCCATCTCCTGTTAGTAAGAACAGTTCCGCCGGACTCAATATCTGAGACACGCGTAAAGGCCAGGATGGACTGGTTGTCAGAGGCTATTTGAGACACAAGCCATAAGGAAGCATTTTATAGGTAATGGAGTGCTTACATCCATTACCACTTCCGGCTATGACAACCTTATCTTATCTTATATAATACAGACGTTACTTCAAAAAAGAAGATGATTACGTCCTACGCGTCATGCATTTAGTCATGCATATTAACCAATGACTTAAATTCTGCCAAGTCACTGGTTTTCCTGGCTAGCTCAGGCAACCCATTCCATGCTCTAATAGCACTAGGGAAGAAGGAGTATTTGTACAAATTTGTCCTAGCATATGGGACGAGGAATGTGCCTTTATCTTTGTGTCTTTCAGAGTATTTTATTAGATTTTGTTTTTGTATTTGAAGATTATGGTTCAGTGTTTTATGTATTATTGCTACTTTACTTTTGAGCCTTCTGTCCTGAAGGCTTTCTAAATTTAGTGATTTTACTAAAGGTGTTACTCTAGTCAAATGTGAACATTCGTTGAGTAACCAATTGAGTGTGTAAGTATTAAGACATATAACTCCTTCTCTCATGCTACAAGCTCGTAGCGGACTAATTGGCTGTGACATGTTTGTTATTCAGACACAGAAGGAGACTATTTTAATAAAGTATACCCCAAGTATACTCAACTCTATAGTTATCTTAATGTTTATTGAGCATTTTAGTCTAAACGTTACTAAAAAACCAAATCTGCTAATGACGAATTCTGAAATTTTACCCATTAGGGAATGAACTAGTATAAGCTACAGCCATTTTGCAAATGTGTCGTTACTATTCCTCGCTGTTATCATAAACACCTTGGATGCTTTCAGATAGCGCCATTTTGCCGCTGATTCAGTTAGTGAATTGAAATTGCCCCCCCCCCCTTTTTTTGTTTTTTTGCATTAAGAGCGCCCCCATGTATCATCCTGGTGACCAGATTTCTCCAAAGATTGATCATATTCACAAATTAGGCGCGCACACCCGCCGCCACTGTGACCTCGTTTTACATAATGGACTTGACTTCTAGCCCAGACAATTGGACTCGCCCAAGGGAGGGAGAGATCTTTTGATTGGTGGACTTTTTCACTTGATCAAGCATAATACGCTCGCGCAGCAATCCCAGAGTTCTAGAGAGGCGTTCGCCGGAAATCAATTGGCTGGGGGAAAAAAAATGACAAGAGGAATAGGTCCTAAAATGAGAGTTAATTTAAAATTTAAACAGTCATAACTACGGAGTACAGTTACAGAACTAAAAGAGGCTTAATTAATTAGATATTTCTTTAACAAGAATTGAATGCACACCCAACGATGTAAAATAATGACACAATTTTATTCAGTAAAAAAATAATAATTTACAAAAAAAATAATTGTATTAAGCGTAGGCCTACTTGTATCATATCTTTTGGATCAGTCATGTAATTAAATCTGTAATATATCTTGACCAACAATAAAAAAAAAACATGTATAAAAATTAAAAAAAAAAGGACTTGAGTTCGAACTGATTGCTCAAGCCTTCTCAAGCCAACACACTAACCACTCTGCTAGTGGAGAGCTAATGAACATGGAAGAATGTATAGATGGTAACAAATGGATACCACTGATAAACACAAGCTAAAGAAATAAGTAACAATCGAAACGTTATCTAGTCGCAGTGGCGTACCGAGGAAGCCAGGCACCGGGGGTCACAGTGGCGTGTCCGCCCTTCCTCCATTATCCAAAAGTGTGGATAATTCCTATTTACGTAAGAGCAATTCCTTGTATGCAGTACATGACTTGTATCCAGATATGCGTAAAAAGGAAATGAAGTTCACGAACTTAGCGACAGAAATATAGGATACGAGCCGACCCGCGGCGTAGCATACCCCGCTATTTAGTGACGGGTGAAAGTCGGCGGGCGGGCGGGCGTGATGTCCCGCATAGTTGGGCGACGCAGAGAATTGTATATATATATAGAGAGATTTTATGTGGTGTTTGAATTCCCATTTCGGTGAACCCTACGCCACAATGCTTGGGGCGGTTGCCCCACCCGCCCTCCGCTAGATAGGTCATGGCCTACTTGTCCTACGTTAAAATCTTAATAAATTTAAAATACTATTTGGAAAAGTTTGTTCCCCCCTCCCTCCACCTCGCCTATCGGGTCCTCGCTCTGGGAGTACTGTTGTCATTATCAGGTCCGGAAGAAAACGCTTGTTGGCTGTCAATCATCTCCCAAATGAAATTCAATTCTCACATTTCATTAGGATTTAAACTTGAAACCTCTTGATTTCAAAGAATAAATGTTTAACTTTCGACCACCAACGCCTGCTTATCATGATATTATGTATTTAGAAAAGCAGCAAAGTATCTACATACTACACCTCTTCTTTTTGCCTGTATAATCTTAATTATCTTCTAGCCTCGTATATTTCTATATTCTCACTAAGTATCTTCACTTAGAAGCTTCAATAAGTAGCTTAATTAGGTATTCTCTATTAAGCATCTTCACTAAGTATCTTCACTAATTATCTTCATTAAGTATCTTTATCATCACTAATCATATTCACTAAGTATTTATAATAATAATAATAATAATAATAATCTTTATTATCCGTAAGGAAATTTGTCTTACAATTTGTGCATTACACCAAACAAAAAACATTATAACTATAAGAAACCAAAATGTACATTCACACCAGACTCACTCATAATTTACATGTGACAAAGTTTATACCAGATTGTTCTTATTTAAAGATTTGATTGCCAGGGGAACAAAAGAGTGTTTGTGTCTGTTTTTGCTATCGGTGTCTTGTATCTCTTTTGTGATGGTAAAATCACAAAATCCTGACACAAAGGGTGATTCTTTATTTCGAGGATCTTGTTAGCTTTTTTATAGATGTTTGTCTCAAACAACTGCCCAAATGGGGTTGTTTTTTGCCAATGATTTTGTCAGCAGCATTTAGGATTCTATGAAGTTTATTTTTATTTTTAATGCTCAGATTGCCATACCAGGCAGTGATATTGAAACTTAAATTTTATATTATATTAAATATCTTCACTAAGAAGCTCCCTTGAGTAGTTACACTAAGTGTTTTCAATATATCCTCACTAAGTAGCTTCACTAAGTGTTTTCAATATATCCTCACTAAGTAGCTTCACTAAGTGTTTTCAATATATCCTCACTAAGTAGCTTCACTAAGTGTTTTCAATATATCCTCACTAAGTAGCTTCACTAAGTGTTTTCAATATATCCTCACTAAGTAGCTTCACTAAGTGTTTTCAATATATCCTCACTAAGTAGCTTCACTAAGTGTTTTCAATATATCCTCACTAAGTAGCTTCACTAAGTGTTTTCAATATATCCTCACTAAGTAGCTTCACTAAGTGTTTTCAATATATCCTCACTAAGTAGCTTCACTAAGTGTTTTCAATATATCCTCACTAAGTAGCTTCACTAATTATTTTCAATATATCCTCACTAAGTAGCTTCACTAAGTGTTTTCAATATATCCTCACTAAGTAGCTTCACTAAGTGTTTTCAATATATCCTCACTAAGTAGCTTCACTAAGTGTTTTCAATATATCCTCACTAAGTAGCTTCACTAAGTGTTTTCAATATATCCTCACTAAGTAGCTTCACTAAGTGTTTTCAATATATCCTCACTAAGTAGCTTCACTAAGTGTTTTCAATATATCCTCACTAAGTAGCTTCACTAAGTGTTTTCAATATATCCTCACTAAGTAGCTTCACTAAGTGTTTTCAATATATCCTCACTAAGTAGCTTCACTAAGTGTTTTCAATATATCCTCACTAAGTAGCTTCACTAAGTGTTTTCAATATATCCTCACTAAGTAGCTTCACTAAGTGTTTTCAATATATCCTCACTAAGTAGCTTCACTAAGTATTTTCAATATATCCTCACTAAGTAGCTTCACTAAGTGTTTTCAATATATCCTCACTAAGTAGCTTCACTAATTATTTTCAATATATCCTCACTAAGTAGCTTCACTAAGTGTTTTCAATATATCCTCACTAAGTAGCTTCACTAAGTGTTTTCAATATATCCTCACTAAGTAGCTTCACTAAGTGTTTTCAATATATCCTCACTAAGTAGCTTCACTAAGTGTTTTCAATATATCCTCACTAAGTAGCTTCACTAAGTGTTTTCAATATATCCTCACTAAGTAGCTTCACTAAGTGTTTTCAATATATCCTCACTAAGTAGCTTCACTAAGTGTTTTCAATATATCCTCACTAAGTAGCTTCACTAAGTGTTTTCAATATATCCTCACTAAGTAGCTTCACTAAGTGTTTTCAATATATCCTCACTAAGTAGCTTCACTAAGTGTTTTCAATATATCCTCACTAAGTAGCTTCACTAAGTGTTTTCAATATATCCTCACTAAGTAGCTTCACTAAGTGTTTTCAATATATCCTCACTAAGTAGCTTCACTAAGTGTTTTCAATATATCCTCACTAAGTAGCTTCACTAAGTGTTTTCAATATATCCTCACTAAGTAGCTTCACTAAGTGTTTTCAATATATCCTCACTAAGTAGCTTCACTAAGTGTTTTCAATATATCCTCACTAAGTAGCTTCACTAAGTGTTTTCAATATATCCTCACTAAGTAGCTTCACTAAGTGTTTTCAATATATCCTCACTAAGTAGCTTCACTAAGTGTTTTCAATATATCCTCACTAAGTAGCTTCACTAAGTGTTTTCAATATATCCTCACTAAGTAGCTTCACTAAGTGTTTTCAATATATCCTCACTAAGTAGCTTCACTAAGTGTTTTCAATATATCCTCACTAAGTAGCTTCACTAAGTGTTTTCAATATATCCTCACTAAGTAGCTTCACTAAGTGTTTTCAATATATCCTCACTAAGTAGCTTCACTAAGTGTTTTCAATATATCCTCACTAAGTAGCTTCACTAAGTGTTTTCAATATATCCTCACTAAGTAGCTTCACTAAGTGTTTTCAATATATCCTCACTAAGTAGCTTCACTAAGTGTTTTCAATATATCCTCACTAAGTAGCTTCACTAAGTGTTTTCAATATATCCTCACTAAGTAGCTTCACTAAGTGTTTTCAATATATCCTCACTAAGTAGCTTCACTAAGTGTTTTCAATATATCCTCACTAAGTAGCTTCACTAAGTGTTTTCAATATATCCTCACTAAGTAGCTTCACTAAGTGTTTTCAATATATCCTCACTAAGTAGCTTCACTAAGTGTTTTCAATATATCCTCACTAAGTAGCTTCACTAAGTAGCTCATTACATAAGTCATCGCTACGTTATTGAGTTTACTCTCAGTTTAATTGACTACAACAGCTGGATGTCTACTTGAGAGGTGAAGGGGAGAATGGGGTCTATCAAAGGTCAGATATATATATGTTCTGGAGGCCAATTAAAACGTATAGTGGAGATATTACAAGAATATATGACAGAAATTAAGACACGCGACTTGTTTTTTTAATTGTCCCAAATGAACCAATCTGGGCAACTGTGTTTAGAACACAGATTCTATCAAGATAACAAGGAATGTACATTAGCTGTTTCATTTTCTGAGCTCTTCATTTGGAGAAGTTCAAATACAATCAAAATAATTGGCTATTAAATACGAGATTGCTAACAGCCTTTTGCGTGGGCAAGATGATGGGCTGGCTGGGGGGGGGGGGGGAGGGGTGCTGAAGATGGAATGGCGGAGGTGGTAATAGCTGTGTTCGGGGGGCGTGGAGTTGTCATGCTTTTGTTTTTTTTAGTTTTTGCTTTGTATTGAAAACATTTTGACATTTAATTGCAATTGGATTCAGTGATGTAGCTAAAGATTTGGCGTCGGGGATGGGGGGGGGGGCTTGACCTCTTTAAGGGTCCTTGCATTTTGACATCCGACATCATGACATGAGATAATGGCGTAATATTTAATGTAAAAAACAAATTTCGGACACTCATTTGGGGGATTTTCAAATTTAGCCCCCCCCTCCCTTACTCAAACCTGGCTACGCCACTGGTTTGAATAGACCTAGATTGTAGTTGCTTTTGTCTTTGTAGCTTGAATACAACCATTCCTTTTTCCTTTTTTTTTTTGTTACTTGGCTTTAAGGTAATGGCGGAGACATTTTATTTTATTAAAGTTTAATTAGCTCATAAGACATTGACATTGATTTTTTGTTTTTATTCATATATTTTTATTCATATTATTCATATATTTATTTATTCACGGCAAAAAGGGACACATACAGTTATAGCTCTGTACTCAAGAATGTAGGAAGACAGTTATGAAGACGCGCAATGTTAATACATAACAGTTTATTTCATAGTTTTATAACCAATGATAAGGCTGGTCTTCGAGCCAGAAGATTAATGAGGTGAGCGGTATTTCCCAATGGGTACGCAGCCCCTGCTGTGACCTACATATTTTGTCTCGTTCAGGGATATAATAACCATTGTTCGCCTGTGGTTTGAACACATAATAAGTAAATTAAACATTTAAATTCTGAATTAGTATTAACATCTGACAATTAATTCTCTTATCTTTAGACAAATTTTTTTTTTTTTAAAGGAAACCTCAGATTTGCGCTATTCAGTTTTAGCTTTATCATCATAGGAATCCTTAGGCCTCTTTTCTTTGCCTCTTTTTTGGGCTTTATGTGCCTCTTTTATGGGCCATCTTGCCTCTTTTGTGGGCTTTTTTTTTTTTTTTTTTTTTATATATATATGTTTTTATTTGTAAGTTATCATAATTCACAAGTATTAAATCATAAACAATTGAAAAGTGAATAACCTAAAAATATAATAATAGTAATCATGGGCGTAGCCAGGATTTTTTTTCGGGGAGGGTTTTGGGGGGGGGGTGAATCCCCCCCGACTCCCCCCCCCCCCCGCGAAAAACAAATTTTATGTGTGTGTGTGTGTACATAATCTTTATTACATTCAGACCCTTCATTCTTTCGGAAGACGTTTATTGTGCCCTAGAATAGGTTCTTCCATGAGTTAGTGAAAAAATTGTAGATTCCCCGACATTACTAACAAAGTGGGTCTGGGGAAGCGCTAGGAGCTCCCCCAGCGCGGGGCGAAGCCCCGCCGCCAAGCACTATTTCTGATATTGAAAACCAACAAAATGCATATTCTGAGGTATCTACAGTGCATTTTCCTGCTATTAAAAAGTTCTATTTCAAAAACCTAATGTGCTATTCTTACTGACTTAGACCCTCCATCGTCGTTCGGCGCATCTGCCATCAAGCTGTTTCCATAAAATTGTGGACTCCCCGCCATTAATAGCAAGGGGGTCTGGGGGAGCGCCAGGAGCTCCCCATCGCGGGGCGAAGCCCCGCCGCCAAGCACTATTTCTGGCATTGAAAGCCAACAAAATGCATATTCTAAGGTATCTACAGTCCATTTTAATGCTATTAAAAAGTTTTATTTCAAAAACCTAATTTGCTATTCTTACTGACTTAGACCCTCCCACGCCGTTCGGAGCATTTGACGTCAAGCTGTTTCCATAAAAATCTGTCACTGGTAATGTCTGAAGCCTCTTTCCACCTACCATGAGGACCTCCATGAATGAGTGGCGTCAAGTTGTACTAGGATATCATTGCAACTATTCTTATGCGTAATTCATTTTGTCGGAGAACATGTGCCGCAAACCTCATGCGTCGTAATCTTACTAAGGGGTCGACTCCCAGTTCGGCATAGGATTTCCTTGATTTAGATCCGATCTCTATAACTGACTCCTGAAATCTGTCTTAGCCATCTTTGTTGAGCTATATTTAATGTTTTTCGATTTCGGTAGATGACTATTCACTGCAGTTTATTAATGGAGCCCTGCCACTGGTAAAAATGTGTAACCTCTCTTGAATACGCTCTTGGAATTAAGTGACTGTAGTTTGCTTTAGATTTTATATCGAAAAGAGAAGATTTATCGTCAAAATCTTCTGTTGGGGGTTTTCCACCTCAAAAATGCTCTGTAGGGGGATCTTAGACTTAAAACCATCTGGAGGGGTTTTAAACTTTAAAAAAAAAGCCATCTGTAGAAGAAACTCAAAACCCCCGATTGGCTTGGCTACGCTAAAATAATTTTAGTGTGTAATTTGCTTTTTTTTTATATTGAAGATGTATTTTTAGCACCAAACCCCTCTGAATGGGGGTTTAAACTCAAAACTCCTTTCGGCAACGCTCATAGCATTTTGAGTGCGTAATTTGCTTTTTTTCTTACACTGAAGATGGCGGGGGGTTTAAACTCAAAACCCCTTTGACTACGCTCATAGATTTTAGAGTGAGTAATTTTCTTTTATTTATATTGAAGAGGTACTTTTTAGCTTCAAACTCCACTGGAGGGGAGTTTAAACTCAAAACCCCATAGACTACACTCATAACATTTTTAGTGTATAATTTCCTTTTTTTTATTATTAAAAAGAGGTATTTTTTACCTTCAAACCCCACTGAAGTGGGGTTTAAACTCAAAACTGAGTCAAAACCCATTTAGCTACGCTCATAACATTTTGAGTGCGTAATTAGCTCTTTTTATATTAAAGAGGGGGTTTATCGTAAATTTTAGACGGGGTTTTAAAATCAAAATCTCCCTTAACTGTGCTCTTGGAATTAGGGGATTTTCGTTTGCATTTTTTTTTTTGTTTTGTTTTATAGAAGAGGGGGAGTTAACTGCAAAAACCCCAGGTAGGGGGTTTAAAACTCAAAACCCCTAGTAGGGGTTTTTAAACTCGAACCGCTCTGGTAGGGGTTTTAAACTCGAACCCCCCTGGTAGAGGTTTTTAAACTCGAACCCCCCTGGTAGGGGTTTTTAAACTCAAAACCCCTTTGGTTGTGCTAGGGCAAGTGATGGTTTAGTATTAAAATCTCACCTAAAATAAACAAAATCAAAGCAAAAAATCAGTCACTTAATTCCGACTCCCCCCCCCCCCGGGGGGGGGGGATTTCATTTCGGGGGGGGGGTTTGAACCCCAAGAACCCCCCCCCCTGGCTACGCCCATGATAGTAATAGAAATATTATTTAATATCAAAGACATACTACCTAACCAATGAACCCCCTAAAGACAGAGAAATGATACAAGTATACTCTACTCAAGAACTGTGGCATTTTACGTCTCGAGAGACGATCTTTTCCCTTTGCAACTTCTTGTGTGACTAAAGAGGCCAATCCTTGATACACAGCTGCGATCGCAGGTTGGGCATATATAATCACCAGGCGCCGTTGCATTTTCACCCTTCTTTCTGCTTCTGTTGTGTATGACATCTGCAATCTGTGACCCTTCCTTTATGCTCTCTCTCCATGTGGATCTGTCCAGTGCCACCTCTTCCCAGTTGCCAGTGTCGATTTTGAAGAGCTTCATGTCGCGTTTACATACATCCGTATAACGTAAAAGTGGGCGACCAGCGGCTCTCCTGCCTTCTATTAGATCGCCATACAGGATGTCCTGTGAAAGTCGACCTACTGGCATTCTACGAACGTGGCCAAGCCAGCCAAGGCGTCTGCTGCTGATAACTCCAGAACAATCAACACAATAACAGATATCCCTGACCCCCAAAACCCTATTTCTGAAAAACTACATGAGCATTGTACAGGTATATGAAAATCAAACTAGATAATTCTCTACCCTAAAGTCCATTATTTTTCTAAATGTTAATTCCAAGTGATTAGGATCAAACACCTTATTATTATGTAGACATTTGAGCCAGCTAGCCCAAACAAGATTCCTGTATTCGGAAACAATAATCAAGTTAAAGTTATGTATCATTTTATTTTTTAGTTTTGGCAGCTTGTTTAAAATAATAGACAAGTTAACATTTACATAATTGCCACAGTTTGCTTCCAATAGGTCCATTACAGTACTTCTAACTTGAATGAATAATGGACATTCCAAATACATATGTTTCTCATTATCAGCATTTTCAAGGTGGCATAATATACATTCACGGTCATTTGCCCGTCTTCTAACCATAGGGGTCATCCCAAAGATAAGTCTATAACTAATCTCTCTAGCTTTTGGTGGGATATGTTTACTGTGTAGGTTTATGAATGTGTCCTTGAATTCTGTCACCCCAAGAACTCTCCCCCACTTAATCCTATTCACTAGGCTTTCCTGTAACAGCTTTTTAAGTGTTGTGTATGATTCTTTGGTTTGTTGTGTATTAAATGTTCATTACCAGGTAAAATTCTTGAAATAGATCTGTAAAATGGATGAGTGACTGTACCAAAATAGTGAGGAGTATCATTGTGTATTGGAAGAAGACTACTTAATCTTAAACCATAATAGTAAATTGTCAAGGGAAAGTTTGTTGGGTTCCTAACCACTTGACCTACAAATTTTAGCCTTAGCGAATGTATTTTTGTTTTAACATCTTGCAAGTTTATCCCCCCATCCTCTTTGTTTTGAATGAGTGTAGTGTGCTTAATGCTCCTAATAGTGTTTTTAAATATAAAGCTTCTAATTAACTTGTTCAGCTTGTTTATGAATTTAGGAGGTGGCTCTGTAATGTTAGCTAAATAGACAATCTTTGGAATGACCAAACTATTTATCAATACAGCTCTACCAAATATTGTAGAACCTGTGTGCTGATAAAGTTTAATTAAGTTTGAGGCTTTGACAAAAATATTCTCCCACTGGTCTTTACAATAGAACAAAGGATTACAGGTATAGACAATACCACAAATCTTGATTTTATCAACAATTCTGAAAGCGCAATTCTCTTTGAATTTCCATTTCCCTAGTCACATTACAGAGGATTTATTTATATTTATTTTTGAACTACTAGCTTCTCCAAAAAGTGTAAATTTCTTTAGTATATTCTCAATATCTTGCTCTGAAGATGGAAAAAAGGTTGTATCATCCGCATAGGCTTTGACTTTGATGGTTGAGAAGGAACGACCCGGTATGTTTATCCCAATAATAGAGGGGTCAGATCTTACAGATTCCAAGAAGGGTTCCAAGCAAAGGATATACAAGAAGGGGGATAAGGGACAGCCCTGTCTGACAGACCTTTGTATGAGGATACTCCTACTGAGAGAATGATTAATTATCAATCTACTTGTTGCATTGGTATAGATAAACTTTATATATCTGATTAACAGGGAACTTATTTTACATTTCTCAAGCACCTTGAACAAGAAGCTATGGCTTACTCGGTCAAAGGCTTTTTCTTGATCTACAGATAAAAGAGACACATTGAGGTTTTTATCCTTACTGTACATGATAAAATCCCGTAAAAAATGCGTCATGCCGTCTATATTTCTGTCCGTGATACAACAGTACTGGTCATGTCCGATAAGTTGGTTTATGAGTGGTTTCATTCTTAGGAAAATCATTTTTGTGAGAAGTTTATAGTCCGTGTTGAGAAGTGAAATGGGCCTATAGTCGCTAGGTGAAGTGTTATTTTCAGGTTACTTAGGTAAAAGTGTGATGTATGCTTCGTTAAAATTTGGAGGAAATTGTCCCAGTTTAATGGCGTTGCTATATAGTCGCAGTAAGAGAGGACCAAGCAGGGGGAAGAAGGTTTTATAGAGTTCAAATGTTAAGCCATCTGGACCGGGTGATTTATTGTTCTTAGTCGAGACCAGAGCAGTCCTGAGTTCGTCTAGCGTAAATGCACTCCCTAAAAGATCTTCATCTGTCTTGTCCAGCTGATTGCAAAATTTTAGAAAATTATCTTGAGCATCAGTATATACTGGCTCTTCACTGTATATAGTAGTGAAGTGTTTTGTAAAAATATTTTTAATATCTTCATAATCATCTACTTTATTCCCCTCACTATTTATGATGTTGCTTATTATTTTACTTGATTGTACATTCTGTTCAAACGATAGGAATAGTTTACTAGGACCTTCATTACTTAAGTAATTTTTACACCTAATCTCAGCACCCCTATAAGTATACTTGTTAAATTCTTCTAGTTTTAAAAGAGTTTCTGTTTTAACGATTTCATCATCCGTGTGTAATAATGTGTATTTGAGTTGTTCATATTCTTGCCTCCTACGTCCCTGAGCTAATGTAGATATTAACTGGCTTTGCTGCTTGATAGAACTTTTTAGGAGTGGCCATGTCTGTGTTAAATCGAAATGTGGATCTTGTATATCTTGTAAGTAAGAATTTAGATTAGTAGAAACTAACTCCACGAAAAGGGGAATTTCAAACAGAGAATTGTTAAATTTCCAGTGGGATGACTTTCTTTTAATTTCTTTGTTTTTTATGTCCAAAGTAACTAACACCGCTTTGTGGTCTGTGTATTCTAGTGTTTCTTCCAGATGTGACACCCGACTTATATAGAAATGATTAGGAGCATACACTCTATCTAAGCGTGTCGAGACGGGGTATGACCTATGCACCATGGTGGTGTCACGACCCATAGGTTCTAGTGTCCTGTAAGCATCAACTAAATTAAAATTCCTCTCTATCTCCTCTAAGAAATTAAGATTCGGAAAGGTTTTACGAGAGGTAGGGCCCACTGCCAAAGTAGTCTGTTTATCTAATGCAGAAGTTATGTAATTGAAATCCCCCCCCTATGATAAGCGTATCCTCTCTATAATTATTGTTTAGTATATCAATTAAATTTTCATAAAAATCCTGTTTTTCCGCGCTCTTTGCTGGTGCGTAGATGTTTGCAAGTGTAAATGTTTGATTTCCTGATTACTATTCTTCCCCTGGTGTCATTAAATGCATGCACTACTTTAAACCTATCTGAGACTAGAAAAATAGCTACCCCACTACACTCGTTACCTAGGCTAAACCAGCCCTCTTTCAGCCCTATGTCGGATGTGTATTTGCGTGATTTATAATGTGTGTCTATATTTGTTTCTTGAATGAAAATGAAGTCTTGCCTGTATTTTCTGGATAGGTGAACAATGTATTTTTGCTTATTTCCAAGACTACATTCTCTTGCAATTTAACAACAATTTGTTTTAGGGTAATGATAAATAATAAATAATTGCTTTAAACTAGGTCGAGGAATTATTATTAAAGGGCGGTAATTGTAGTTCGTCTTAAGCTCAAGCCTTGTTTAAAAAGCGCGTGTCGTCCAACCGATCGCTGCTGACATATTCAGAATACGAAGGTTTGGTTGTGATAGGACAAAGAAATTGTGAATATTTTACAACAGATTTGTATTAAATTAACAAATTTTTACTATTTCTAACCATCTGAGCTGGGAATGGACCTTGTTTTAAATTATTTAATTTAACTGTAAAAAAATTAGTTTTTCAATTACGAAAGGGGAACCACCCTTGTGGGACTAGGGGCACGGCATGGCCTTAATTGTGCCAAAGTGCCAAAAACCCAAAATATCAAATATCATAACTTTAAAGAAGTCACTTTACTCCTGTATGGTTGTGAAAGTTGGACACTGAACGCTGAGGCTGAAAGAAGACTTCAAACCTTTGAGAGTTAATGCTACAGAAAATGCTGGATATCATCAATATTGACCTCCTTCAGTGGTAGAACGACTATGGTTCATCTCGAACACTTTTTCATGTGGTTGTGGAGCCCTATTTTGGGAGGGACACTCCCGTCCACATATATTGCAGATCAAGGTGGCTTTCACTTTGATGGTAAAGGAGCCGGCCATTTTCCGTGTGGCACGCTTTTCTTCAAGAGCTGAAGCCCATGCTTTTTCGCTGTCCATAGCTTTCTTGGTCACCGTCTCTCTCCAACTAGTGCGGACTAAGGCTATGTCTTCCCAATGGTCAGTCTCAATGTCCACTGATTTGAAATCACGTTTTTTCACATCTACGTAACGGAGGTGGGGGGCGACCAGTTTTTATTTTAGAGTCAAACGCGAGTAGCCCGTAGAGAATGATTTTTGGGATGCGATTGTTCTCTATCCGGCGAACATGTAAGACCCAGCGCAGGCGGCCTTGCCTGAGGACTGTAAAGATGCCGAGAAGGCCCGTTCGCTGGAGGATTTCAGTATTGCAAACTCTTTTTTTCCTTCGGAGGGAGCGCAAGTGGAATGATGTATGGTTGTGAAAGTTGGTCACTGAACGCCAAGGCTGAAAGAAGACTTCAAGCCTTTGAGAGTAAATGCTACACAATGATGCTGGGTCTCAGATACCAGGAAAAGAAGACAAATGAGTGTGAAATGTTACAAGTCAAGACTCATTCTGGCAAATGTGACAATACTGTCATGAGACGAAAGCTGAACTGGTTCGGTTATAGTGTAAGACATGACTCACTATCAAAAGTCATTCTTCAAGGTCCAGTAGAGGGAGCACGAAGAGATGGTCATTCAAAGAAAAGATGGCCGGATAATGTAAAAGAATGGACCGACCTCTCTCTTGATATCTGATAAAAACAGCTGCTGACCGGGAACAGTGGAGGGATTCTACGCGAAGTGTCACATGACCCTATGACGAAAGTCAGATGATGATAATGATGATGAGATGACTATACTGCGATAAAATGTCAAAGATTTTTCAAAGGAATAAAAAAGTAAAAAATAAAAACATATAGGGCTACACTTCAGCTCTAGCAGTAGACCTAATACGTTGGAAGAGATTGTCTGAAGCTAAGCAAGACGTCGGAAGTGGAGTCCAGCCATGTTCTTTCTTACTTAACAAAATGGATTTTAGAATGTCCAGGATTGCCCTGACACATAGAACTTATATACCAACACTTAAGTACCTTGATCACCTAGTTATATGCTGAGTCGCCTGAATACCTGTCTACATTGTAAGCAGCAAAGAAAGTATATCCTATTAGGAGATAATGCCGGACTTCAGTAAGTTGAGGCTTCCATATAAGTGCTCTTGATAACATTAATACATCTATATATATGTCAAATCTGTGAGGACAGAAATAAGAGTATTAGTAGATTCAATCTCAATTCCATTATTGTCTTATATATCCTATGTGTGCCTTGCTGCAAAATTTAATATCCTTAAAATGAGGAGGCCCCCCCCCCATTTTTTTTTAAAGGTAATGTTCTAGGGGGAAGCAGTCCTAAATCCGGCCCTGCCTATCACAAAACGACACCATCACTTTCTTGTACCTTAATGACCTAGTTTCCACTATGTCGTCTGCGACGTTTCCCGCCACTGTCAATGCTATTACATCACGTCAGCACCAGTTATCTTTGCTTATATCTTCGCCAGAACTGCATTGTAAATCTACCAATAGCGCCTTTCTTCCCCCTCCGCCAGGCCGTTGTAACCAGGTCACTGGACAGGGCGATAAAAAGACCAAAGCTCTGGAACACTTTATAGTCTGTGCAGCATTGTGACTAGATCATTAACATAAGTTGAAGCACGTTCTAAGGGGGCCTTACATTTTTAATGATTCCTTCTGCATATGAATCGCTTTTAGAACTCATGGCTTCTCCCCCCTTCCCCTTTTCATGGTATCATGTTTCTTTTCGCTTGTAGATTTTAGGGATTGTTTCAGACTTGAGTTTGACTTTAGACCTTTGTGTGTGTGTGTGTGTGTGTGTTTGAGTGTGTATGTGATAATAGATGATTTAGATTAGCGCATTCATTATTAAACTGCTGTTGCGCGCGTGCGTGGTGGTTTGATTGTAAGAAGAATTTATATGTGTGTCCTTCACCTACCGTTGGGGCACCACACAAGATCTGTTGACCCTCCTTCTCCATTCCTCTCAGTCTTATGCCTTGGACAGAATCTCCCTAAATGGCAGGCCCATCCATTTATGTTGTCATCTCATTGCTTTCACTGTCTGCCTCTTCTTATTTTTTCCTGGTAATGTTCTCTGAAGGAAAGTCTCTGCTAGTCCTGACGACCTTGTAATATGGCAGTAGTTAGTAGGTCATCGTGGTGTCCAATCTCTGTACTAGTCTCTTCGTTAGGTGATCGGTTTATATTCAAATGAGAGAGAGAGAGGAGAGAGGGAAAGAGGGAGGAAGATAGAAAGAAATGATATAGAGAGACAAAGAAAGAGGATGGTAAGAAAATAGATAGATAAAAAAAATATCATAAAATACTCTGAAAGACACAAAGATAAAGGCACATTCCTCGTCCCATATGCTATACAAATTTGTACAAATGTTCCTTTCTTCTCTAGTGCTATTAGAGCATGGAATGGGTTGCCTTAGCTAGCCAGGAAAACCAGTGACTTGGCTGAATTTAAGTCATTGGTGAATATGCATGACAGAAGAGACTTAGTGAAAAGAAGAGACTTAGTGAAAAGAAAAGACATAGTGAAAAGAAGAGACTTAGTGAAAAGAAAAGACATAGTAAAAAGAAGAGACTTAGTGAAAAGAAAAGACATAGTGAAAAGAAGAGACTTAGTCAAAAGAAAAGACATAGTGAAAAGAAGAGACTTAGTGAAAAGAAGAGACGTAGTGAAAAGAAAAGACATAGTGAAAAGAAGAGACTTAGTGAAAAGAAAAGACATAGTGAAAAGAAGAGACTTAGTGAAAAGAAAAGACATAGTGAAAAGAAGAGACTTAGTGAAAAGAAAAGACATAGTGAAAAGAAGAGACTTAGTGAAAAGAAGAGACGTAGTGAAAAGAAAAGACATAGTGAAAAGAAGAGACTTAGTGAAAAGAAGAGACTTAGTGAAAAGAAAAAGACATAGTGAAAAGAAGAGACTTAGTGAAAAGAAGAGACTTAGTGAAAAGAAGAGACGTAGTGAAAAGAAGAGACCACCTGAAGTGAAAATATAGACAAGAAAAAGAAAGACAGTGAAAGAGAGAGCGAAATAAAAAAAAATTGACATAAAAATAAAACTTGATGCAGCCTGAGTTGTTCCTTCTTCAGGAAGCTAAACATCATAAAGATATATTCTGAAATCTCTGAAGGAGATGGAATATATTATACTATCGAAAATCTCTGAGTTTTTTTTTTTTAAATAAGTATATCTTCATTTCTGATTTTACATAGGTCCCCTCCCACCTTCTCTCTGTCTCTCGCCCCCTCTCCACCCCACAATAATCTCTTCTCTCTACAGTCTAGTGTCATTAATGGCCAAGAATGAATTAGGGCCGTGAATTAAAACAAAAATAAAAAGCTGGGGGGCTGGGGAGGCTTGCAAGCCTCTAACTTACAAGATAAAACAATGACCTCAACTCTGAAGTTAAATAATATCTGAGCCCGCACGCTTGAATGGTCTCCCTTGATGTCAGCCTCGCGCTAGCATTCGCTGCAGGAAGGCGGGAACTGTGACGCCCGTTGTGTCCGAAGGCCTGCCAACTGGAGTAATTCTTGCATAACAAAGAAAGTCTTGTCGGCCTTTTGTTGTAGTTTCTTTACCTCTCCGCTAATGTCATTTCGCTGCCAACTATGGAGATCTCATTGTCTCTGCAGACGTTAGGCTGGTGAATGTTTGATCATGGGCTACATTATTCATGGGTCTTGATTGTAGTCATAGTGTGATTGAGAGAAATAGTCTATGATTTAGTGATTGCTGCGTGAATTTAGTCATAGTGTGATTGAGAGAAATAGTCTATGATTTAGTGATTTCTGCGTGAATGTAGTCATAGTGTGATTGAGAGAAATAGTCTATGATTTAGTGATTGCTGCGTGAATGTAGTCATAGTGTGATTGAGAGAAATAGTCTATGATTTAGTGATTGTTGCGTGAATGTAGTCATAGTGTGATTGAGAGAAATAGTCTATGATTTAGTGATTGCTGCGTGAATGTAGTCATAGTGTGATTGAGAGAAATAGTCTATGATTTAGTGATTGTTGCGTGAATGTAGTCATAGTGTGATTGAGAGAAATAGTCTATGATTTAGTGATTGGTGCGTGAATGTAGTCATATTGTGATTGAGAGAAATAGTCTATGATTTAGTGATTGCTGCGTGAATGTAGTCATAGTGTGATTGAGAGAAATAGTCTATGATTTAGTGATTGCTGCGTGAATGTAGTCATAGTGTGATTGAGAGACATAGTCTATGATTTAGTGATTGGTGCGTGAATGTAGTCATATTGTGATTGAGAGAAATAGTCTATGATTTAGTGATTGCTGCGTGAATGTAGTCATAGTGTGATTGAGAGAAATAGTCTATGATTTAGTGATTGTTGCGTGAATGTAGTCATATTGTGATTGAGAGACATAGTCTATGATTTAGTGATTGCTGCGTGAATGTAGTCATAGTGTGATTGAGAGAAATAGTCTATGATTTAGTGATTGCTGCGTGAATGTAGTCATAGTGTGATTGAGAGACATAGTCTATGATTTAGTGATTGCTGCGTGAATGTAGTCATAGTGTGATTGAGAGAAATAGTCTATGATTTAGTGATTGCTGCGTGAATGTAGTCATAGTGTGATTGAAAGAAATAGTCTATGATTTAGTGATTGGTGCGAGAATTTAGTCATAGTGTGATTGAGAGAAATAGTCTATGATTTAGTGATTGGTGCGAGAATGATTTTTTGTTGTTGTAGATGTTCTGTTGAAGGCTTGGTAATAGTTGTTGCAATCAGAGGCGTACACAGGGACGGACTGGGTGTCAAAATCGGCCCGGGCATTTTTATACCATTCGGCCCATAACTTGTATATCATATGATGGGCTTCCAGTTCTAGGTCTACCTGTCCTAAATATCATTTTGTTAAGTTTGATAATGTATCGGTAACTTTACTCATGCATACAGTCAACTCTGATATCTTTATAAAAAAATAGATGCTTTAAGCTTATGTGTGTAGCCCCTTAAAGGATGAAGCCTTCTAGTAGCACTGTCTACGGGTGTAGGCTATTAACGGAAAATGTGATAGATTAAATTAGCGTTACACTGTAGAGTCTGTTAAAGGTTGTTTTGTTTTTTTAACTCGACGCTCAGAGGGCAACTTTTACAACAGAATACTATATAACCCTGAACATGAATTGATTAAAATCTTGAATGAATGTGGAAATATCGGAAAATATCGTTCAAGATTAATATTTTCTCGTTTCCAGGCCAAATTTAATTTTTTAAATATTTTTTTTTACTTTGATAAATTATCATTCGTTCTTGAGTATGGAATAAGAAATATGCCTTTATCTTTGTGTCTTTCTGAGTATTCCTTCTTCCCTAGTGCTATTAGAGCATGGAATGGGTTGCCTGAGCTAGCTAGTTTTTCAGTTTGTAAATTATAGTTCAGATTTTTTTTGTATTATAGCTACTCTACTTTTTATTCTATTGTACGAAAGTGTCTTTATGTTTAGTGATTTTACCAAAGAAATGCTTTTTATTTTAGTTCTCGTTTAGAATGTTTGATTCTGTTGCAGCATTGAGTCTACTCTAATTTATAACTGAAATAAATGCACCAATTTTCCTTACATATTTCTAGGTGTCACTGTCAACAAATCTTTGATAGACTTTTTGATTGAACTCTTAATGTTGGAAGTCCACGGTATATGGAGATAAATTCTTTCCCCCTCTCTGCCTAAATTTGATGAGTTCCCATTGGATAGTGACTTAACTCTTTCTCTCCTAACTGACGATACCAACGTTGATTCCACCAGAATGTGGTAAATAATTACGGAGAGAAAGAGTTAAAGAGGTTGACCAACAGGAGAATTGTAATCAGACGTAAAGTCCAAGCACCCAGTTGTTCTCTTAATCTGTTTGGACACAGGTCTAAGTGAGAGATGCCGGCAGGAGAGAACATCGCAGAAGTCCTCCGGTCAGCTCAAGTGATCCAACAATAAGTCTCATCCTTGCAAGGAACCAAACACAATGGCAACCGCGCGCTCGCGCTAACCCCCCACCCCCACCCCCCACCACTTCTTTTTGCAATTGCCTTCAATTATCTTTGAGATATTATTCTATTAGCCCGGGCCCACCTCATGGGGCCCCGCAACTCTTTAATGGCGCCCGCAGAGGGACCCCGAGACATGAGGACTTCTGACCGCAGGAAGAAATTAGCCGAGGAGTAGGGATGCGGCTGAGACAAGCAATTATTGAATAACGACGGACGTTTTGCTTCTGAGTCGGACAATATTAACCTTATAGTTAGCGTGTGTGTGTGGGGGAAAGTTTGAAGACAGTTTGTGTGGGTGTGTCTGTGTGGGTGTGTCTGTGTGTGGGTGTGTCTGTGTGGGTGTGGGAAAGTATATTACTATATGAATGTGCGGTAGGTTAAAGCAAGATAGAAGTAATTGCATTATTTCGTTTTTACTTGTTCTTAAACAAATAAGACAGACATGAAGACTATTAACAGACTTCTCTCTCTCTCTCTCTCTTTAATTGACACTTTTCTCTCAATCAATTCATTCTTGCTTATTTTCCCCTTTCCCCACCCCCTCTCTATTATTTTCTTTCTTTCTCTCTCTCTCTTTCTCTCTCTCTCTTTCTCTCTCTCTCTCTCTCTCTCTCTCTCTAATCGACACTTTTCTCTCAATCAATTCATTCTTGCTTATTTTCCCCTTTCCCCACCCCTCTCTATTATTTTCTTTCTTTCTCTCTCTCTCTTTCTCTCTCTCTCTCTTTCTCTCTCTCTCTCTCTAATCGACACTTTTCTCTCAATCAATTCATTCTTGCTTATTTTCCCCTTTCCCCACCCCCTCTCTATTATTTTCTTTCTTTCTCTCTCTCTCTCTCTCTAATCGACACTTTTCTCTCTATCAATTCATTCTTGCTTATTTTCCCCTTTCCCCACCCCCTCTCTATTATTTTCTTTCTTTCTCTCTCTCTCTTTCTCTCTCTCTCTCTCTCTCTCTCTCTCTAATCGACACTTTTCTCTCAATCAATTCATTCTTGCTTATTTTCCCCTTTTCCCACCCCCTCTCTATTATTTTCTTTCTTTCTCTCTCTCTCTTTCTCTCTCTCTCTCTCTCTCTCTCTCTAATCGACACTTTTCTCTCAATCAATTCATTCTTGCTTATTTTCCCCTTTCCCCACCCCCTCTCTATTATTTTCTTTCTTTCTCTCTCTCTCTCTCTTTCTCTCTCTCTCTCTCTCTCTCTCTAATCGACACTTTTCTCTCTATCAATTCATTCTTGCTTATTTTCCCCTTTCCCCACCCCCTCTCTATTATTCTCTTTCTCTCTCTTTCTCTCTCTCTCTCTCTCTCTCTCTCTCAGATTGCATCTTTGTCTTTGTACTGGGTCGGCCTTACATAATTGGAGGCCCTAGGCGAAGTGACGTTGGTGGCCCGCAAACAAAATAGACAAATAAAAAATATCAGCGTAAAAATGAGACGCAATTTATTTAAAATCTAATGTACGTCAACAATACCGTTACGCACAAGTTTCGCTGTTTCTTCTCATTAATCGTAGGCCCTGGGGCGGCTGCCTAGTTTGACTATGCCTAAGGCCTGCTTTGTCTCTACCGTCAAATGACGCTCCGTGATTGTCTTTTTTTCTCTTTCGTACTTATTCTCTCAGTTTCTCACTCTCTCTCTCTCTCTTTCTCCCTGATTGTAAATGTGTTAATGCAAGTATCGCCATCAGAATCAGTACATCACTGTTCTTTATTTGTTTCGCTAACTATCACAACGAGTGATCCTACAACTTTTTGAAAAAACCGGCCCATCTCGATATCATCAGGAGTTCTCACTGTACGACTTCAGGCGGAACCCTCATCGTTGTTCTGTTCACTATTTATTAACTTGATTTTAGACTAATTTAAAGTGGTTTAAAGACAGTACAGTAAAGGCCAGAATATTCTTCTTATCTTATCTTATATAATACAGACGTTACTTCAAAAAAGAAGATGATTACGTCCTACGCGTTATGCATTCAGTCATGCATATTAACCAATGTCTTAAATTCTGCCAAGTCACTGGTTTCCTGGCTAGCTCAGGCAACCCATTCCATGCTCTAATAACGCTAGGGAAGAAGGAGTATTTGTACAAATTTGTCCTAGCATATGGGACGAGGAATGTGCCTTTCTTTATCTTTGTGTCTTTCTGAGTATTTTATTAAATTTTGTTTTTGTATTTGAAGATTATGGTTCAGTGTTTTATTTATAATTGTTACTTTACTTTTAAGTCTTCTATCCTGAAGGCTTTCTAAATTTAGTGATTTTACTAAAGGGGTTACTCTAGTCAAATGTGAATATTCGTTTGTTATGAATCTCACTGCTCTATTTTGTATCTGTTCCAGTTTCTTAATGTTTTCTTGAGTTGACGGGTCCCAAACAGAGGATGCATATTCTATTATTGGCCTAACCAAGGTTAGGTTATTCTGTTGTGATTCATTGTATACAAAGTGAAGTTCCCCTTTTCAGACATCGTGGTCAATAAGGCAGGTGATGTAAAGGTCATCTGTTTTTGTAGCTTACGGTTGACAAGGGTGTCATGTGGCCAGCACAACGACCAACCTTTTTTCTTTTTCCCCAACATTAGAGCTGGGTGGACTCAGAGGCGCCCGAGGATTCCGAAATTAAAAAAAATCAAAGACTTAACCAGGATTCGAACCCCGGACCTATCTCTTTGGTTAGCACATCACTTGCCCCTAGCTTTAGCCAATTCACACATATCTATTTAGGCCCGATGCTGATATGTACACACTTGTGCCTATGTATAACCCGCATAGGCCATCTGGGATGTCATTAGAATTTCAAGCTTGGTTCATGTCATTATCCTACCTTTTGATAAAGAGATGACGCTAATCTCTACCTGGGCTCAACACAGGATGTCGGGGTGAAGTGGGGCTGCAGGGTGGGGGGGGGGGGGTAACGGTTGGGGCGACGAACAGATGTCAAGTGTGAAACCCAGTGGTATGGGTAAGGTCGAAGACATGATATTAGAGGAGCTGATAGCTGTGTCTTGTTTTGTTGTCAAATGTTGCAATCTTTAGACACATCGCGTTGATAGAGATGTCGATAAATCCGTTGCAAAGTAAAGCTTCCCTTTTTAGACCTTGCGATCTAAAAGGCGGACGGTCTGTTTATTTGGCCGAGGGTTAACGAAATTTCAAAATCCCAGTCATCACCAAGACTTGAACATGAGAATCCTCGGTCCGGAAGCCAAGCGCTCTAACCACTCAACCACCACGATCCTCTGCCAAATCTTTTGAATCAACCGGAAGTGAGTTTGGGCTCAGACCATGTTGGATGAGTGTAGATCATAGCCAATGATGATAGGTTGTTTTGGAACATGATAAAACAAGCAATAGAAAAAAGGATACTTTTTTTAAAACGAAGTTTTTTTCTGAGGAAAAGAACCGCTAATTAGTGTCCTGTACATTGCAGGATTTAGCTCCATTTCTGCTATATAAAACACAATTAATTAATTAGTACTAATTTATCACCTAATTGGTTACGTTTTGGATTGATTCGTGTATTGCCATCGACTATGAATAATTATGCGAAATTTCAACTTGATCCGAGAAAAGGAAATGGGAGAAAAAAACCCACGTTAAAACGTTTTTACCAGACAGACAGACAGACAGACACTGTGAGTTGATATAAGCTTTGTAATAAAACCATTAACAAAACATTAATAATAACCCTAATCCTAATTTTAACCTTCTGTACTTCAGTTGACAACGTGAAATCTCAGTCGTACATCAATAGCTTTGAACCCCTTTTGCTAGAAAAATTGCTTGAAAAATGTATATGTATTAATAACACGTATTGTCATTGTATCAAAGAAGACTATCCGCGTTGAAGCAATGACAATGGTATACTAGCAGGGCGATTTAGAATGCAGTTGTAGCTCAAGTAATTCCATTTGTTGTGTTTCAGGTTTTTCACCGGCGGCGTCAAGTTTAGCACCGCACCAGTTGAAACACTCCCAATACCTCCGAGACTTTCT
Source organism: Biomphalaria glabrata (assembly GCF_947242115.1). Lineage (NCBI taxonomy): Eukaryota > Metazoa > Mollusca > Gastropoda > Planorbidae > Biomphalaria > Biomphalaria glabrata. The sequence continues at coordinate 5,672,549 of NC_074719.1, forward strand.
TGGCGACTTCCTGTCTTGGCTGACTCTTGATCACGACATGTCTGCGCAGGCGCATGCGTACTCTGTGATGAAATCAAGCTTCTTTCCTAATCTAATTCAGGTCAGTTGGGGAGCAATGAAATGTAAGGGGCTTCTGCAAGGTCTACCCAACCTATGGATTGCGCATTTACTCAAGGGAGTAGCTAGGAATTTTCCATCGTCTGAGGGCCCAGGGAGCTTGACCTCTTTGGGGGCCCCTGCATTTTTCGTAATATTTAATTTGTATGTAAAAAACGTTCATTTGGGGGGGGGGGGTTTCAAATTCTCCTCCTTCCTCCCCAGCTTAGCTAAACCTCTGGCATTACTTGGGGGTTCTTGGTCAACATGTTTCACTGAATGTGCATTACTAAATAAATTGCAAATTAGGCCTAATGAAAACAATCTAGTTATTCTTATTTGCATAATTTAGTCGTAGCTTTTATTCGAGGACAAATTCGAGGTCCTGGGTTCAAATCTCGGTGAAAACTGGGATTTTGAATTTTGGGATTTTAGGGCGCCCAAGAGTCCAGCCAACTGTAATGGGTGCCTGTCATTAGTTGGGGAATGTAAAGGCGGTTGGTCGTTGTGCTGGCCACATGTCACCCTCGTTAAACGTGGGCCATAGATGAACTTGACATCATCTGCCCTAAGGTTTGAAATGGAAACTTTCAATGTTGTCATGAATATTAAGTTCTGATCTGCGTTTTTTTTTTCAGATTTAATGAATACTAGAGTACAGCTAACATAATATTTCTAAATCTAAAATACATTAAATTTAAAGCTTGTTAATATCTTTGAAAAAAATCACGTCAATGTCAATAGTGAGTACATAACACACAATATACTGATTGGAGGCCCTATATATACTTAAGAAGAATATTAACAAGACCGTAGGTGGACAAAATGTAGTAGTCAGATAGTAGGAAGGAGAAAAAAGTGAAAGAGAAGGAAAGAGTGAAAGAAAAAGAGAGAGAAATAAAGATAAAACAGAGGGAGAGAGAACCAAAATGAGAGAAATAGAGATAGAAAGAGAGAGAAAAAGAGAGATGGAAATAGAGAGAGAGAAAGAGAGAGAGAAAGAAAGAGAAACAAAGAGAGAGAGAGAGAAAGAGAGATAAAGAGAGAAGAGAAAGAAAGAGAGAGAAAGAGAGAGAGAAAAAGAGAGAAAGAGAGAGAGAAAGAGAGAAACAAAGAGAGAGAGAAAGAGAGATAAAGAGAGAGAGAGAAAGAGAGAGAGAGAAAAAAGAGAAAGAAAAAAAGAGAGAAAGAGATAAAGAGAGAAGAGATTTGAATGCAGCAATGTTGGAAAATAGCTTAATTGTGTATAAGGTCAGTCATTCTAGTGTAGAGAGCAAAACATCAGAGCAGTTTATGTATTAAAACTGGTGTGACATCTTTCTGAATGATGTTGTTCTCAATTTTACAAAGCAACTCACTCTGTCTGTTAAAATGTTTGTACACGTCATTTCACCCACATTCATTCTTGGGTCAATTTTACATTTGCACAATTATTCATTAGAAATCAATTATTTAGTTTGATACCAACAAGGGAAATTAATCCTCAGTATTCACAGATACGGCTAAATATATAGGGTTAGGTCCCCTGAAATAATTCAAAACGTTATTTCTCCCACACCCATTCTCGGATGTAATTGAAACTTTGAAATTTTTTTTTCATAGTAACTAACAAAACAGGAGTTTATTTTTAAAATTAATCAATAAGTCAATTAATTCTTGGGGAAATTAATCTTTTTTTAAAAGAAATCGAATGAGGGATATAACTTCTACATTATTGAGCTTTATAATGTCAATGCGGAGGTGTGTTTTTTTTTTACCCTTAGATAATATTTGTTTCTTAAAAAAAGGGATTAAAAAAAATATTTCGCTTGTTTGTTTTCAGTCGCATCCGTTTTACTTCAACACAAGGTTTGACCGGAAAGAGGATTTCTTCCCTTGCCAATGTTCCAAATGTCTCAGCAGAGCTCTGGCCTTCACCAGGGGCTCACTACCAGACATCGCCCCGACAGCTTTGAGAGCGTTGTCTCTGCCGCTGACGCCCCCGTCCCCCACAGAGCCTCTGTCCAGCCCGATAGCCTCGCTGGCCAGCATGACGTCATTCCCGATGACCCACGTCAGCCCGACCCAGATGACATTCGTGAGCCCCTCGTCGTTGACGCCCATGGGCCACGTCAGCCTCCCGCGCCCGACTGGGTCGCCAGAGGCTCGCAGGCTGACCTCTCCGCTAAACGCCAAGCCGGACATGCACGTGCCGAGTGCCCCTGTGTCCAGCAGTGGCAGTAGTGACACGTCAGACAATGTTCCCCTCAACCTGTCAGCCAGTGCCAGCAACGGCAGTGACAACAGTGGCATAAAAGAGAGAACATTCCAGGTAATAAATGCATTCAAAGTATTCCATACAAAATATCTACTATAAAATTATTAATTGTTATCGCCATTTCTCCCTCACAATTATTAATTGTAGCTATCAAAAAATGAATCAATAAAAAAACAACCAATTAGTCATAAATTATTGGTAATTGATTATTTTGTTTGATATCAAATAAGGGAAATAACTTGTACGTATAAGATTAAGGGAGGAGTTCATCCCCTCTAGATAAGCTTTTTAAAAGGATTGTTTTATATTTTGCTTGATTTACAATGTAATTATCTATATTGTATTTTCCCCCTTCTAGTGCAGGGTTTGTGGGAAGCGGTTCAAAAGGTCATCCACACTCTCCACGCACATGTTGATCCACAGCGACACCAGACCTTATCCATGCCCATACTGTGGGAAACGTTTCCATCAGAAGTCGGACATGAAGAAACACACATACATCCATACAGGTTGGTTCTCCGGACAGCCTCGCTCTCAGCTATACTTTTTAAACGGAAGTGGTACACGCAAGGCCGGATCTAAAGTAGCCAACGCCCTTTAGAAGGAAATTTGATCTTAAATTTCAAACTACAATAGTGCAAAAAGACAATCGAAAAAAGGTTTAAAGTTTTTATAAAGCGTATATCAACTCCCTCTGTCCGATTATCTTGTACACATTTTGGGATTTGTTATTTCTTCATTCTCGGTTGAAATTTCGCAAAATTATTCATTGTCCCAAACAAAACATATATGAATACAAAACAAAACAAAACAAAACAAAACAAAAAATAAAAAATAAGCCAATTAATTAATTAGTGAGAATAAATTAGTTTTGATTTTAAAAAAAAAGGAAAACATCTTACAGTATTGAGATATAAGGATGTAAATGTGCAGTTCTTTTCAAGTTTATAAAAAAAAAATTATTCTTGTTTCAAAATACCACAGAATGTGATAATTGATTAGAAACCTGCGTTCATTTACTTTTGTGAATACGGCAATGTGTGTAAGGTGGCTTACCTTTTATTTGTGGGTTATTGTGCGTACGCTAACATCTAGAACGTTGTGAATTATAATTTATGGCTTAAAAGAAGGTGAAAGAAATTTACATGAAAATATGTCAGCCCTACATTATCTCAGACATTTTCTAGAGCCAACAGAGTGCAGTTTCTATTTATCTTCTAGAGCCAACTGACTGTTGTTTCTATCTTCTAGAGCCAAATGAGTGTAGTTTCTATTTATTTTCTAGAGCCAACTATTTATCTTCTTTCCTTGCACTCTTGTGCCTGCTATCACGTTTTGGGAACCTTCTGGAGCCAACTGATTGAAAATGTATCACAATTAAGCCCCCCTTATTTTTGAAACCTCAGATGTAAAATTGATTGGACGGCGAGCCTCGATCTGGCTGCCCAGCAGACGTCTCACCTTTTAAGATGCCGGCAGCTTTCTTTCACACCCTCGCCCCAGCGCTGTGTTCATTATTGATCAGAAAACTTTAAGTGTCTTCTTTTTCTTCTCCCTGCTTTTCTGAGACTCGTTTTATTTCCCCAAATCTCGATTTCACCCGCCCCCTTAGTTTTAGAAATGGGAGCATCACGTGGTACACCGTAGAAAGGATAACGTGATGAAATGAAAATGAGGCTAAGCTAAATTAGGTCTTGCGGGATTCCCCGATGTTGTATAATATGGGAATCGTATTAATGACTTATGGTGCCACGAATGCACTGAGCATACAAGTGTGTTAATTAGTTTTATAGAGATAATTAAGAAGATTCGGTAGGCCGAAATTAAATTTAAATTGAGGACATACAATTGAAACGATTGTTGGAACTATAGTAGACTGATCTATATATGAATGAACTACAGTAGGCTCAACTATATAGTAGACAACACTACAGCCTACTAAATTATACTATATTATATTAGGCCTAATTTTATTAGACTTAATTTTGATAGCAAAAATTAACCTAAGTAACCTAAACTGCAGTAAACGTAGCTTAAAGCACCTCAATTATAAATGCTCTGTCACGGATGAATGTGTATACGTGTTGTTGATGCTCTGTTTTGTTGATAATTATAGATTCTAGATGTCGATAAAATGTAATAATTGGGCGAATTTTCACCTTTATCGGAAGTTCCAATACCTTATTTACTTTTATAGTCACTGGCATATAAATATGCCATAGGTTGCAAGATTCGTAAAGTAAAGTTAACTTGATCGCAATTTTGTACTTAAAAAAGAATGAACAAAATGCAAAGCCGAATTTATTTTTTAAAACAAAATCTTAATTTTCACTTATTATCCTTATTCCCACCGAGACTAGGCCCCGCGCAATCAGTTTCGCATAGGGACCCGCAATTGCTATTTTTCCACCTTGCGATCTATAGGGCAGAGGATGTAAAAGGTTGTCTGTTTCTGTGGCCGACGGTTAACGTGTGTCATGTGGCCAACATAATGACCAAAGGCCTTTACTAATGTCAGGTACCCAATAGAGCTAGGGGAACTCAGGTGGGGAACTCAGGTGGGGAACTCAGGTGGGGAACTCAGGTGGGTCCTAAAGATCACGAAATTAAAAATTCCCAGTCCTCACCAGTATTCGAACCCGGGACTCCCGGTTCGGAAGCTAAGCGCTTTACCGCTCAGCCAATGCGCATACATGACTAGGTATAATCTGGAACAAATTCTTTTAATACACACTTTCTTTTATATTTGACATTTTAAATAGCAAACATGTATATGTTTTAATAGAAGGAACTATTATCACAACATATTTAACTAGAGTTCACACCAATAGTAAAATCTCAAAACACTTCCGCACAGAAGGCTACAAAAGTAAAATAGCAATAATACTTAACAACATGAAGCAATGATTTACAACTAACACTTCCGCACAGAAGGCTACAAAAGTAAAGTAGCAATAATACTTAACAACATGAAGTAATGAGTTACAACTAGACCTACAAAAAAGCACAGCCTAATAGAATACCCAGAATGGCACAAAGAAAGGCAGATATTTATTCCATATTATAGGACGAATTTGTACAAGTGCTATTTTATTACGAGTGTCTTTATTGGGAGTTTTTCATACATGGCGGAAAAAAAAAACTATAAATAGCAAGCTTTTTGGTCTATCCGTTGTGCAAAATAAAGGAAGTGCTGATAAACTAGGTTTTTAAGTGGTTAAACGAAGATGAAATAGCACAATTTAGCAGTACTTTTAGTTGTAACTTTTATTTAGTTGGCAACTTTGAAATTCAGTTTAGTGTCCTTGACATTGTTTAGTTCATCGTGAAAATCTAGAATAGCGCAAAATAGTGTAATGCCATGGACCAGTAAATGGAGGCGCGGTGGCTGAGCGGTAAGGCGCGGGTTCGAATCCCGGTGGAGACTGGGATTTTCATTTCGGGATCTTTGGGCGCTTCTGAGTCCACCCAGCTCTAAATGGGTACCTGACGTTAGTTGGGGTAAGGTAAAGGCGGTTGGTCGTTGTGCTGGCCACATGGCACCCTCGTTAACCGTAGGCCACAGAAACAGATGACCAATACATCATCTGCCCTATAGACCACAAGGTCCGAGATTTACATTGTAGTACTGCCCAGCAAAACAAATCTGTGTTTGAGTTTAAGTCTCTAGCAAACGTACACGACTAGGTTTAGCGTAAATGAATAATTTCTTTTTTTTTTTCTAAATAAAATCCCAATTATGATCCCGAAATGATCTCTGATCGACATGAGTTTTTAGCTAATTAAGTTACAAATTTATGAACTAGTTAAGAACCGAGTAGACCCAAACAGTTGAACACAGATCTATTTCTAGAACTTTCTGTACCCCAAAATACCCAAAATAAGGCATCATCATTTATTTACATGCTGTACTCGGACCTTAGGTCATTGAGGATCTGCGACTACTTGAAAGATTGTTTTCATGTTCTAAAAATAGCTTCCAGGCGTTTTAAGTCAAAGTAGAACGAAACAGATCATCATTAAGTAATGAACTACTCAACTCTATTAATAGAAACATTAATTAGGCTTCCTGTTTTTACCTTCAGTAGGTACATCAGTTTCGCACACCCCCACATCTATCTATCTATCTATCTATCTATCTATCTATCTATCTATCTATCTATCTATCTATCTGTCTGTCTGTCTGTCTGTCTGTGTCTGTCTGTGTCTGTCTGTCTGTCTGTCTGTCTATGTATGTATGTATGTATGTATGTATGTATGTATGTATGTATGTATGTATCTATCTATCTATCTATCTATCTATCTATCTATCTATCTATCTATCTATCTATCTATCTATCTGTCTGTCTGTCTGTCTGTCTGTCTGTCTGTCTATCTATATATCTATGTATCTATCTATCTATCTATCTACCTATCTATCTATCTATCTATCTATCTATCTATCTATCTATCTATCTATCTATATTACACTGAAAAAATATTATAAAAATTATAACTGTCAAACTAGAGTTTTCCCCGTGTGACTAGTCATTCTTTTCTCAGCATACACCAACAGTTACATTTCTATGAAAATCTGTCTGTCTGTCTGTCTATCTATCTATCTGTCTGTCTGTCTGTCTGTCCGTCTGTCTGTCTGTCTGTCTGTCTGTCTGTCTGTCTATCTATCTATCTATCTATATAAATTATAACTGTCAAACTAGAGTTTTCCCCGTGTGGCTAGTCATTCTTTTCTCAGCATACATCAACAGTTACATTTCTAGGAAAATCGTTAGATCTTTTTATGCAAAAACTCAAACTTAAACTCAGATCTTCTTATGAGATCAGCTTCCATGCAGAATACAGGTCCTTGGACACCGACGCTTAAATAGAAGTATTGTAAAAAAAAATGAAAATAAAAAGCCGATTTGTAAGAGATATATGATGTTGAATAGAATGGAAAGAAATGAATACTTTGAGAACCTTCTTTTAATCAGTGTTAGGTCACCAGGGTTGTAAAGCCAAGGAGATGGTAGCAGTCTACGCAGAGGGTAGCATGGGGTAGATGTAGCACCGGGCGCCTCGAGAGGCTCTTAATTAGCAGCACCGGAAGTGAGGAATCTCCGCCATTATGTATGCCCGCTGAAATCAGGTTTTCACTGCCGCCTAGCTGACCCATCAACACCTAGCCACTTCTCCGTGCCGCCCCCAGCCTCTTGAGCACGCGCGTACGCTGGTCACGCATCAGGGGCTTCCTGAAATCCGTCACGCGACACTGGGTGCGTCGGGTACGCTGACTCACGGTGTTATAGCCTCAAAGACTCAGAGATCCTGCACCGTCGCAGCTCACACCTTCACTCGGCTTCAAGAGGTGGGGAGAGGGAACAGGGCGGACCAGACACGTCCTACCAAATACAAACATTTGCTCTATCCCATAATCCTTATTGGGGGCAGAAAGCAGAAGTATTTTCTTTTGACTCTTTCACTGCAAGAGATGTTTATGCAGGTCAATGAGTAATCACCTTACTGAGGGGGGTGGGTGGGCAGTCAATAGTTAAAACGTGTCTTTTTTCAAGAGAATATCTATAAGTCAATCCACCAATCAATCAATCAATCAAGCAATCAATCTATGTATGTATGTAAGTATGCATGTATGTATGTATGTATGTATGTATGTATGTATGTATGTATGTATGTATGTATGTATGTATGTATGTATGTATGTGTATGTATGTATGTGTATGTATGTATGTATGTATGTATGTATGCGTATGTATGTATGTATGTATGTATGTATGTATGTATGTATGTATGTATGTATGTATGTATGTGTATGTATGTATGTGTATGTATGTATGTATGTATGTATGTACGTACCTACCTACCTACCTATCTATCTATCTATCTATCTATCTATCTATCTATCTATCTATCTATCTATCTATCTATCTATCTATCTATCTATCTATCTACCTTTCTATCTATCTATCTACCTTTCTATCTATCTATCTATCTATCTATCTATCTATCTATCTATCTATCGATTTCTGTGGCGGCTCTGCATCGATTCGTACTATTTTCTTACAGATTAATTAACTAAAGTCCTTCGTAAGTTTCCCTACTGATTAAAAAGATTAGTGAATTAGTGAATTAGTGTGAAAAGTGAGTAGCTCTATTGTCTTGTCTTCGCATCATTCAATAAATCAGTTGGCACACTTGGACACACACATTTCGCCTTAAACATGACCTTGTACCATGACCTTGGTAAGCATCTTAGAATCGAACCCAGCGCTCTGTGACGACACTCTCATTACCCGTAAAACATAATTAGTAGCCTACCCGAAGCTCAGTTTCTCTGTTACAATTCTGACAATGAAGAGTAAGGCCAACCAAATGGTGTATTCTTTAGTTACAGACCTGGTCACATAGTCATTTATTTACAACCTTCCTGGCACTTGGTCATTGACTTCCCAGATAGTAAAGATTTACCAGAATCGGCAAGTTGATCCGGTACAATTAGCAATCATGTGTCCAGCGAAGCGTTCAAAACCTGGGCCTATTAAGGACTTGCTTGATAAATAAATGATTTGCCCGGTGTAAGTGACTTGACAGGGTATTGTCATAAGACTGTTCGAGTTAATGGTGGTGATATACCGTAAGTGTTTTATTATGGGAAGAGTTATGGATTTTTTGTTAAAATGTCTAAAAGAAAAGAGACAGAACGGGAGAGACAGAGAGAAAGTAAAAAGTGTAGAAATAGAGAAAGTGGAAAGGAAAGAAAGAGAGATGTTGAAATGGAAAATAAGAGAGAAAGTGAAAAGAACAAGAAATATAGAGGAAATATAAGAGATTGAAATGATAGAGAAAGAGACAGAGAAAGAGAAAGAGACAGAGAAAGAGAAAGAGAAAGAGACAGAGAAAGAGACAGAGAAAGAGACAGAGAAAGAGACAGAGAAAGAGGCAGAGAAAGAGGCAGAGAAAGAGGCAGAGAGACAGAGAAAGAGACAGAGAGACAGAGAAAGAGACAGAGAAAGAGATAGAGAAAGAGATAGAGAGACATATAAAGAAAAAGAGAGAGAGAAAGAGACAGAGAAAGAGACAGAGAAAGAGACAGAGAAAGAGACAGAGAGACAGAGAAAGAGACAGAGAGACAGAGAAAGAGACAGAGAAAGAGACAGAGAGAAAGAGACAGAGAGACAGAGAAAGAGACAGAGAGACAGAGAGAAAGAGACAGAGAGACAGAGACAGAGAGACAGAGAGAAAGAGACAGAGAGACAGAGAAAGAGACAGAGAGAAAGAGACAGAGAGACAGAGAAAGAGACAGAGAGAAAGAGACAGAGAGACAGAGAAAGAGACAGAGAGAAAGAGACAGAGAGACAGAGAAAGAGACAGAGAGACAGAGAGAAAGAGACAGAAGAAGAAAAGAGACAAAACAATTACAGAGAGATAGTTGTAACATAAATACAAAGGGCCATTGAGATTATTCAATCTTTAGAGCGCCACCTGGTGTCCTCCTGATCTCAAATGCACGCCAACCCAGTATTGCGTTAATGCATCATTTCATAGCTCTGTTCACTTCGTACGCATACAAACATTTGTACATAGGATTAGGGAGAAGTAATTAATGCTAAGTTAGTCCAAGACAAGTTGATCTCAATTATTCATTTCTCTTTCTTCTCTCCCCTCCCCCACCCCTTTACCACGTGACAGGAGAGAAGCCTCACAAGTGCAGTATATGTGGCAAAGCCTTCAGCCAGTCCTCGAATCTCATCACGCACAGTAGAAAACACACCGGGTATAAGCCCTTCTCATGCAACAAGTGCGGCAAGGCTTTCCAGAGGAAGGTCGACCTCAGGCGGCACGCGGAGTTGGCCAACCACTACTAAGGATTTAAGGTTCAACTGAAAAAAAAAAAAAAGAAACGCTGGAGAGACAGATCAGAGTCTTTTACGATTAGTGACGGATTTACGATAGTTTGCGGTGTGCAGCCGACCAGTGCTTCATCCTCAACGGTAGACCTCCGCTAATTGAAATTCAAAAAAACTTTTGAAAATATGCATACTAAATACGGTATGATAACTAAAGAAGGAAAATGAGATGAAATAATCAAAATTCTCATTGCCTTTGCATTAAATTAGTTCCTTTAGTTATTAAAGGGGGGGGGGGGGTTAGAAACTTTCACTTGCTAGAATCCGGTGCCGTTTACGACATTGAAACAAAGATTGAGTGTTTTCTTTTAATGGCCGCATGTCCAACGCACCAGCGGTGCATCAGACAATGTCGTAAATAAAAAGTTTGTGTCCGAGCAACCAAGCGAACAGCCTGAAAGTAAACGAAGCGAGATGAGGCTTTGTTTACACCACAGCTGTGACATAACAACGAGGATAACACCCCCCCCCCCCCGTACCTAAACTCACCCACAATACTGGCTTACATACTAAATGCATGGATCATAGGCTGTAGCTTATATTCATACACAGCGAAACCTTCTACAAGTCATACAACAAAACTGGATGTCAGGGACTGTGTTAAAAAGGAGACATAAGGAAACTAACAGTGCTGCAATACTAAGTAAAAGCAGCAATATTAAGTACATGCGGTAATGCTGCGGTAATACTCAAGTAAATTGCCACAGCTTTACCTTTAAGTGTATATATTTTTTTATTACAAAGCTTATATCAACTCACTCTGTCTGTCTGTCTGGTAAAAAAAATGTGTACACGTTTTTTCTCCCACACCCAATCTCGGATCAAGCTGAAATTTCTTTTACCTGACAACACGAGAATCAATTTAAAAAAAACAACAATTAATTACTTTACTATTGGTAATTAATAATTTTGTTTGGTATCTCAAACAAGGGAAAGAAATGCTACTTGACTGAAGTGTTGGTATAAACTGAATTAGTCCACTTTATAGCTCGTCGTCAGAAAAAAAAAGAAAGGCGACACTATAGAAACAATAGAGAACTATAAATTCCATGTTCATAAGCACTCAACTAGCATAGTGGTTAACGTGTTGGCTTGAGAAGGCTTGAGCCAAGAGCTCGAATTCAGGTCGTTCTCCCTTTTTTTATACTGTTAGTCTAGAATCTAGATGTATAACAAAATTTAATAACATGACTGGTCCAACTAATTGATACAACCATGCTTAACATAAGCTTTGTTTTATATTGTTAGTCTAGAATCTAGATGTATAACAAAATTTAATCACATGACTGGTCCAACTAATTGATACAACTATGCTTAACATAAGCTTTGTTTTATAATGTTAGTCTAGAATCTAGATGTATAACAAATTTAATAACATGACTGGTCCAACTAATTGATATAACTATGCTTAACATAAGCTTTATTTTATAATGTTAGTCTAGAATCTAGATGTATAACAAATTTAATAACATGACTGGTACAACTAATTGATATAACTATGCTTAATACAAGCTTTGTTTTATATAAAAGTATTTTTAAAAATATTTTCTTGTTTTTCAATCTGTGACATTAATTTTTTTTCTAAAACTGGACTGTTGTACACCATTTTCAGTAAACACTCTAATAGTAAATACTTGATTTTTTTCCCACGTCCATATGTAAATACTTGTTCTCTTATTTAATAGCACATCATGTGTATAGCTTCCATGGGCGTAGCCAGGATTTTTTTTCGGGGAGGGTTTTGGGGACCCCCCCCCGAGGAAAAAGATTATATATATCATGGGCGTAGCCAGAATCCCCCCCCCCCCCACACGGAAAAAAATTATATATATATATGTGTGTGTGTGTGTACATAATTAATCTTTATTACATTCTGACCCCTTCGGAAGACGTTTATTGTTTATTGTAGACTCCCCGCCCTTGCTAGCAAGGGGGTCTGGGGGAGTTCGCAGCGCTCCCCCAGCGCGGGGGGAAGCCCCGCCGCCGAGCACTATTTCTGGTATTGAAAGCCAACAAAATGCATATTCTGAGGTATCTTCAGTGCATTATCTTGCTATTAAAAAGTTTTATTTCAAAAATCTAATGTGCTATTCTTACTGACTTAGACCCTCTCGCGCCGTATTTTCCGGCAAGCTGTTTCCGCAACTCTTATTTTGCGTAATTCATTTTGTCGGAAAACATGCCCCGCAAAACCTCATGCGACGCTCTGTCACAACCTTACTAAGGATTCGACTCCCAGTTCGGCATATGATTTCTTTGATTTAGACCCGATCTCTATGACTGACTCCTAAAATCTGTCTTAGCCATCTTTGTTGAGACACATTTAATGATTTTCAATTTCGGCAGAATACTACTCACACTTTATTAATGGAGCCCAAGCCACTGGTAGAAATTTGTAACCTTTCTTGACTACGCTCTTGGAATTACATGCCTGTATTTCGCTTTAGATTTTATATCGAAAAGGACAGTTTTTTCGTCAAATCATCTGTTGAGGGGTTTTAAACTAGGAAATCTCTGGAGTTTTTTGTTTGTTTTGTTTTTAATTCATAACATCATTTAGCTACGATCTTAGAATTTGGTGACTGTAGTTTGCTTTAAAATAATATTGAAGAGAGAGGTTTTCAACTCTAAACGCTCTGTAGGGGAATTTTAAACTCAAAACCATCTGGAGGGGTTTTAAACTTTAAAGAAAAAGCCATCTGGAGGAGGGAGATTTAAACTCAAAACCCCTTTGGCTACGCTCATAGATTTTATAGTGTGTAATTTGCTTTTTTTTTTTATATTGAAGAGGTACTTTTTAGCTTCAAACCCCAACTGGAGGGGAGGGGGGTTTAAACTCAAAACCCCTTTGGCTACGCTCATAGAATTTTGAGTGTGTAATTTGCTTTTTTATATTGAAGATGGGGTTTATCGTAAATTTTGGAGGGGGTTTTAAAATCAAAATCTTCCTCAACTGTGCTGTTGGAATTTGGGGATTGTTATTTGCATTTTTTTTTGTTTTGTTTTATAGAAGAGGGATTTAACTGCAAAAACCTCTGGTAGGGGGTTTAAAATTCAAAACCCCCTGTAGGGGGGTTTAAACTCAAAGCCCCCTGGTAGAGGGATTTGTATCTCAAAACCCCCTGATAGGGGTTTTTTAAATCTCAAAACCCCCTGGTAGGGGGATTTAAACTCAAAACCCCCTGGTAGAGGGTTTTAAACTCAAAACTGCCTCGGCTGTGCTGTGGTAAGTGATGATTTAGTATTAAAATCTCACCTAAAATAAAGAAAATGAAAGCAAAAATCAGTCACTGAATTGCGTCGCCCCCCCCCCCCCTGCGGGGGAGGATTTCATTTCGGGGGGGGGGGGGTTTGAACCCCAAGAACCCCCCCTGGCTACGCCCATAGCTTCACATAAGTAGGCTTTACATGTACATTGTATCAAAACTATTGTTGACCTCCTCCAGTCGTAGTATGACGACTATGGTTGATCTCGTAGAAAACTAGGTGAAAGCCTGGACATTAGTTATGGTCCAAACGATGTCGCCCACACAGCAGTCTCCCCCTCTCTCTCTGCAGCCGATGTGTCCAAACTTGTTGCAACGTCGGGCAGACCTGTGACGTGACAACGAATTATTGGTCTAACTTGCCCACAGGTTGTGACGTTGCAAATCAGTGTTCAGGTCTTCTGTAACGGCTGGTCTCGGTCCAAAGGAGCGGCAAATATCCGGTACAGTTTAAGATCTGTAGCATCGCAGGTTCCGCAAGGTTGAAGCACTGAGCGCCACAAGCTGCCCAAGGTTTGACTCGCGAAGCCTTGCCCATGTTTAGATTCATCTGCAAAGCAGTGGAGGTTTGGATTCGGGGTTTTCCTTCTCTTAAGTGGGTAGGCAAACAAGGCTAACGAGCTCCTTCTGCCCGAAGCTTACTGGTTTAGGCGCCAGTTGCTCGATTTTGCCCCTTCTCCTGTTGGTGAGAACAGTTCCGCAGGACTCAATATCTGTGCCACACGTGAAGGCCAGGAGTCGGACAAGTTGTCAGAGGCTATTGGAGACGCGTGCTATTAGAAGCGTTCTGATGAGCTTAAAACCATTACCACTTCCGGCGAAAACAATCTCGAGAAACAAAAACTGTAACGAATTGTAACAACTTTAGAAGTGGGAATAAACAAGAAGTAAATATAGTCCATAATATTGTCGCACGATTGTTAGCGGTATAAAGTCTCAGGACACATTTCATGTAACTTGCTCCATATCACTGCGCATGTAAAAAATAGCTCCATGCATTTCCTTCTAGTCCTTTACTTCCTCCAGACAGCTAGAATCTTAGATCCCCCGGGGTTATGGGTCGTGGCCGAGTTGTCACTCCAGACAAGTCCAACTAACCCCTGTATGAGTAATAAACATCCTTAAACATTTAGCCATTGCTCTCACACATAATCTACTTTAATGTCTCCAGACAAACATTGCATTGCTGCTTTGTTTGAGATCCGTTGAGCACATTGTCTCCAGGTTCCTTGAATGGCTGCCTGGTCGTGCGGTATGCGCATACCCTGCCCGCTGCCATTCCCCGTCATCCTGCGGGAGATTTTGGACCAGGAAATAAATTATCATCAACACAGGAGGAACATATGTAAAAATTTTAAAACATTTTACAAACAAACAAACTCCCCCCTTCACCCTCCATTCAACAGGTTATGTAGTTATATGGACAGCCCCACCACCACACACACACACCATCCATTCAACAGGTTATATGGACAGCCCCACCACCACACAC
Source organism: Biomphalaria glabrata (assembly GCF_947242115.1). Taxonomy (NCBI): domain Eukaryota; kingdom Metazoa; phylum Mollusca; class Gastropoda; family Planorbidae; genus Biomphalaria; species Biomphalaria glabrata. Next base: position 5,687,564 of record NC_074719.1, read on the forward strand.
ACACACCATCCATTCAACAGGTTATATGGACAGCCCCACCACCACACACACACACCATCCATTCAACAGGTTATATGGACAGCCCCACCACCACACACACACACCATCCATTCAACAGGTTATATGGACAGCCCCACCACCACACACACACACCATCCATTCAACAGGTTATATGGACAGCCCCACCAACACACACACACACCATCCATTCAACAGGTTATATGGACAGCCCCACCAACACACACACACACCATCCATTCAACAGGTTATATGGACAGCCCCACCAACACACACACACACCATCCATTCAACAGGTTATATGGACAGCCCCACCAACACACACACACACCATCCATTCAACAGGTTATATGGACAGCCCCACCAACACACACACACACCATCCATTCAACAGGTTATGTGGACCGCCCCACCAACACACACACACCATCCATTCAACAGGTTATATGGACCGCCCCACCAACACACACACCATCCATTCAACAGGTTATATGGACAGCCCCACCAACACACACACACACCATCCATTCAACAGGTTATATGGACAGCCCCACCAACACACACACACACCATCCATTCAACAGGTTATGTGGACCGCCCCACCAACACACACACACCATCCATTCAACAGGTTATATGGACCGCCCCACCAACACACACACCATCCATTCAACAGGTTATATGGACAGCCCCACCAACACACACACACACCATCCATTCAACAGGTTATATGGACAGCCCCACCAACACACACACACACCATCCATTCAACAGGTTATATGGACCGCCCCCCAACACACACACACACCATCCATTCAACAGGTTATATGGACAGCCCCACCAACACACACACACACCATCCATTCAACAGGTTATGTGGACCGCCCCACCAACACACACACACCATCCATTCAACAGGTTATATGGACCGCCCCACCAACACACACACCATCCATTCAACAGGTTATGTGGACCGCCCCACCACCACACACACACACCATCCATTCAACAGGTTATGTGGACCGCCCCACCAACACACACACACACCATCCATTCAACAGGTTATGTGGACCGCCCCACCAACACACACACACACCATCCATTCAACAGGTTATATGGACCGCCCCACCACCACACACACACACCATCCATTCAACAGGTTATATGGACCGCCCCACCAACACACACACCATCCATTCAACAGGTTATATGGACAGCCCCACCAACACACACACCATCCATTCAACAGGTTATATGGACAGCCCCACCAACACACACACACACCATCCATTCAACAGGTTATATGGACCGCCCCACCAACACACACACCATCCATTCAACAGGTTATATGGACCGCCCCACCAACACACACACCATCCATTCAACAGGTTATGTAGTTATGTGGACCCCCCCCCCCCACCAACACACACATACACACACTTTGCCATACAGACACACTTTTATAATATCAAAAAAGTTGAACAATTGATTTTTTGTACTTGTATATTTAATTTTGCTAATTTTGAGCAAAATGATGATTTGAATTCGAAATAAAGATTTATTTGTATTCAATATTCTTCACTTTTTTTTTTATTTCAACATCATGTTGAACAGTATTTGATTATTTAATAATCTTCGTCTGCATTATTACATAATTTTCGGCTACACTCCTCCTTAATCTTCTTCTGCACTCCTCCTTAATCTTTTTCTGCACTCTTCTTTAATCTTGGGCTACACTCATCCTTAATCTTCTTCTGCACTATTACTTAATCTTCGGCTAGGCCTCAACACTGACCTGCGACGTCGCAACCTGTGGCAGTGAAGACCAATAGTAAACAGGTCAGTGTTTAGTACTCTTCAGGCCTACTATGACGTTGGTCTTGGTCAAGCTGTGTATGTTTCTGGTCAATCGAAGAATCAGGAAGTCTTTAAAGAGAAATGTTCATAAACAAATTATCGGGTCACAGAAGAAAAAAAGAGAAAGTTTATTATTTAATTATTTATTTTGTAACAACCTTCAGGACATGTACTATACTCCATCTATTATATGCTCTTAGTGATTTAGTTTTTTTTTTTAAGTTTCCTTTTTTTTATTCTTCGTATTTGTGTCAGAATATGTTTTCTAGAAAAGACTACACGGTAATACACAAGACAGCAGCTCGCCCTCGGCACGACCAAGACCGCCTGAATACTAATTTAAAAGGACTTCCGAGACTCACGAGTCACACACAAAAAAAAAAAACATAAACAAATTAAAGTTAGTTCTATTTCTATCATAACTTTAGATCGGTCTCAAACAATGAAATCCTATGCCAACTGGGAGTTGACCACTTAAAGAGGTTGTGACAGAGCGTCGCATGAGGTTTGCGGGACATGTCCTCCGACAGAATGAAACACGCATACCAAGAGTTCCGATGGCATGGGCCAATACGAGGAAAGCGCAAACAGGAACGTCATCGTAAATATAACTTGGCCGCGACTTGGCGCCACATCTTCATGAAGGACCTCAGAGCAGTGAACACCAGGTGGGAAGGGGCTTCAGACATTGCCAGATCTTTATGGACACTGCTTGTCATCCACAGCGTCGAACCGTAGGTCTGCCGTAACCTAGACTATCCTGCTAGTCATCAATAATCGAAACAATGCTACTTAACATTTACTACCTATTAAATATTGTTTTTAAAGAAGTGTAAATGTATATGCATATAATCTGTTTAGTAGTGTGCTACAAGAAGAACACACTCTTTAGAAAATTATAAAGTAATCTCTGCATCTGGGACAGTGTTTCCCAAACCTTTTTTTTGAGAGGTTAATTTACGTGGTCGCCTACTAGTGATTTGTTCCAGTAGTTCGTGGAACACCTTTTTTTAGGCCTTGCGAAACACAAGGGTTCCGCGGAAAACAGTTTGAGAAGCCCTGGTCTAGGAAAATGTGTTTAATATTTTAACTTTTCAAAGATGATTCTCTTAATTATGGTACAGAAGACATACTTTTTTGATAGTAATAATAATAATTCATTTATATTATAATAAATCATGTAATAGAGAAGGCTTTGTTACCGCAGTTCAGGATTAAGTAATCAGGATTAAAATTATGAAAAGTATAACCTGAAAAGTGAGACATTGACAAATGCCGTAAGACCGAAAGCGTCCGAGATACAATCGAATTTATACTAGCAGGGTGTCCAGCGTTGTTAGAACGTACCTATCTAGGTCACCAGAACCGAAAGTGGAAGAGTAAAAAATCAGCACCTTGCCTTCACGCATGACCTGAGAGAAATGCGCCCCACACAAAATGTCTGCTTAAAACTGAGCAAATCAACGGAAACAATGTTCCTGGACATCACTCAGTCATCATCACGTCTTGTTTAAGTCGTATGTCCTCCGCCATTGTGTAGGCTTACAGGCTGAAAGGTCTAAAGGAACTTCATTGATATATTTGCATACAATCTGCAAAAGTGTGTTAACAACATAATTGCACGCTTAGAAAAACTATAAATAGATTTTGCATCTACGAAAATATGTTGAACATTAATTTCGGAGGTTATTACCACATATGACATTTATAATTATGTTCGGATAACTTTTGGAGAAAACATTTATAAGGTAGGGTTAGGGTTGAGGAATAAAATCTTATCTTATTTTATATAATATAGACGTTACTTCAAAAAGGATGATTACGTCCTACACGTCATGCATGTTACTCAAGGACCTAAATTCTGTCACTGGTTTTCCTGGCTAGCTCAGGCAACCCATTCCATGCTCTAATAGCACTAGGGAAGAAGGAGTATTTGTACAAATTTGTCCTAGCATATACAGAACAGGTCACGCCTTTATCTTTGTGTCTTTCTGAGTATTTTATTAGATTTTGTTTTTTGTATTTGTTATGGTTCAGTGTTTTATGCATAATTGCTATTTTACTTTTGCGTCTAGCGTATTGGTGCTGCTTTTCTTCTTCTAGTCAGCTTTTTTTTTGTTCTGCTGAGCTTCAAGCTCTGTTGCAGATTGTGCCTAGGAAAATATTGTTTCGGTACATTCGATTGCGAGCCAGAGGTCCTGGACATTTGTAGTACAAGCTGATGATAAGAAAAAAATCTCCTTATAACGGAGACCTCTCAGCCCCTGTTCACCCCCACGAAATGACGCCTCTGAGACAAGATGAAAGCCATCTCAAGCGCTTGGTCTTGGGCGTTCGCCAAAGAAACCCTCTGAGACAAGAAAGCAAATTCACCGTAAATCGACAAAAATAATAAACACATTTTTTTTTTAAAATTAAAAATCCCATTTTGATTATTTCAACTCCAGAATCTTGAATATTCTAGTGGATACACTGCAAGAGATCTAAGACAAAGATTGCCACTATTCAGGCAACAATAGTGCCGAGAGATTGAAAGTGCATCGAGTCTTTAACCTTTTGTTCAACTCCTCCTGCGTGTCGTGCATGGCCTATCTCGTACTTGTATGTTTTATTCGGAAAACCAAGTCATTGGGATAAAATCCAGCATCACCTTTCTCTGTCCCCTCCCTCAAACCGAAGGGGAATCAAGGGGAGGGAGTGGTAGGGGCGATATCTCCCCCCTCCACACCTTCTAAAGTTCAAGATCCGCTAGTCAAGTTCTCGAAACTTAGCCCCCTATAAACGTATCAAGTAGTCTTGAATAGATAGGCCACATTGTTTCCCATTTAAATTTGTATCCACGGACAATGACTTGGATGTTTTGTGGTCGAATACAAAAGAAAAAAAATATTGAATATAAGACATCAGACAACATCTTTGCAGACACTAAAACATTCAGACTGCCCACTCCATCAAACGCTTTGTCTTCTATATTTATCCATTGCTTTTGACTAGCGTTGAGCTGGCGTAGAAAGTAATCGATCACTTTCGTTAAAAAAAAAACCGTGTCCCTTTCGTTTTAAAAAGATATGCAGTTGAGCAAAAGGCTTTAAGACAAGAGTGTATTGTTTTATTTATATATCCAATGCATCCTTACAAACATGAAAAGATAATCGATCATTTGATGTGTTCAACCATCCCATCTATTTTGTATGTATCGGGCCAGTTTATCTCTATTTATGTGAAGTCTCTTTACGTGGAGGCAACGCTTGGACAATATATACTACTAGGTTATATGTATTGTGCTATGAGGTTAACTAAGATAGCATAAATGAATCATTTAAAGAGAAACAAGCTTTATTCAAGCCATGCATATCAAAACTAGAAGAAACATTTTCTTTGGAATGCATTGAAACGGTGTTTTCTTCGTACCGTTGTAATTCTATTGTGTTTTTGTTTTAGGTTTGTATGTAAGAACGTTAGGCGCATTTATTTTTGACAAAATACAAATGTTAAAAATTCTATTACAAAAAAAAAAAAGTGTAATGCTATCGCACATGATAATGTTGTAATGACACAAGGTGCGTAGAGGTTGAGGTTAATCGGGTTTTTCCATAGTGACGTGACGAGTAATTAAGGTGCATAGAAGTTGAGGTTAATCGGGTTTTTCCTAAGTGATGTGACGAGTAATTAAGGTGCATAGAAGTTGAGGTTAATCGGGTTTTTCCATAGTGACGTGTAGAGTAATTAAGGTGCATAGAAGTTGAGGCTTATCGGGTTTTTCCATAGTGACGTGACGAGTAATTAAGGTGCATAGAAGTTGAGGTTAATCGGGTTTTTCCTAAGTGATGTGACGAGTAATTAAAAAAGTAGGAGAACGGAACAAGAAGAATAACGGACAAGACGCCTTAGAGGACGACGCTATGCTAGCGACGACAGAGGACTGTTCCCTTTTTATTGTTCATTAAATTGTTTGAAGTTATCAGCCTGCGTTCTCAAGTATATTCTTTATTCATTCTGTTGTTGTGTCTTCTTTGAACTCGCATGCACCATATACATATACAACCATCAACAAAATAGACCATCAACAATTTCAAATCTTAGATTCTGGATACGAAGTTGTTCGCTTTTAGTTGTAAAACAACTACGACTAAGCTAGTTGTTATAGATCCATATTGTGGAGAAGCGTTATCGCCTATGTAGGCCTAGGTCCCAGATCATTAGAACCTTGCAATTACAGTATTGCATGTCAAGTTCTTGGTTTAGAATAGTTTAGATATAATAGTATAGAGTTTGGGTTAGGCTATGTAGTTGATGGGGACACTTCAGAAAGGAGGTTTATCAAGGAGACTTTCTTTCATTCCTGGCCTTTGGAAAAAAAAAACTTCCATTATGTCTAGGGCAGGGGGTTCTCAACCTGTGGTTCGCGACCCATTTGGGGGTCGAATGACGATTTGTCTGAACAGAAACTTGACACTGTAAAAAAAAAAAATACACAAATGATACACACACAAAAACTGAAATAGGATCATTTCTAGCATTGTAATCGTAGCAGCATTAACATTTGTAACAGTTTCACTTACTGTCAATCAAACTGCGCGGCGAAATGCAACGTTGCCCCATTGCAGAATCATAGGTATTGTTTCTATGGTGAAGATTTACCCACGCTATTAAATGATTCAAAAGCACACCCCGTTTATTACCCAGTAATATAAAGTAAGTAAAGTTTCCCTTTCAGATCTTGCGATCTATGGGGCAGATGATGTTAAGGTCAGGGGGCGGACTGGATGTCTAAATCGGCCCAGGTATTTCTATACACTACAGCCCATAAATTGTATATCATATAAAGGGCCTCCAATTATAGGCCCATCTGTTCTCAAAATCAATATGTTTTTTTTTTAAATAATGTACCGATAACTGTATGTATGCTCTATATCTTTATAAGAAATCTAGCTTTTTAATCGCTATGTTTGTAGGCCCCAAAAGGATGAAGCCAACTAATAGTACTGTCTACGGATGTAGGCTATTATATTATAATGTGTTAGATTAAATTAGTATTACACTGTAGTCTGTAAAAGATGTTTTTAATATGATGCTCATATAGCTCCTTATATATGAAAATATTATAAAACCTTTAAAAATTTAATGCGTGCCATAGTGGCAAAATGCCCATATAGCCAGTCCGCCCATGGTTAAGGTCATCAGTTTCTATGGTTAACGGTTATCAAGCAGGGTGTCATGTGGCCAGCACAACGACCAACCACCTTTACTTTCCCCAACTAAAGTCAGGTACACATTAGAGTTGGGTGGACTCAGGGGCGCCCTAAAAATCTCGAAATTCAGAATTCCAGCCTTCACCGAGATTCGAATCCAGGACCCCAGGTTCGGAAGCCGAGCGCTTAACTACTCAGCCACCGCGCTCACACCCAGTAATATGCTATCATGTTATTGTAGATTATATTTTTAAAATAAAAAAAACAAACATGAGAATTGATCTCTATCACATTAGCGGCTGGGGGGGGGGGGTGCCACACAGTAAGAAATTGTAGAAAGGAGTCGAGAAACCAAAAAAAAAGGTTGAGAATCGCTGGTCTAGGGTGTCAAGGGCCCTTGGCAAGACTATCTCAACGTGTTATCAATAGAGCAGTGTTACACTACTGGAACAACATAACATTGCCTATTAAATTTAATTTTAAAAATATCTTAAGATTTGTAGATAAAATTCTTAATCTCAATTAATCTTAACGTAATCTTAACTTTTTTTGTTTTTGCAATAAAAATAAACTTTTTATAATAATTTTCCCAGAAAAGACAAAGAATTTACACATGTATACTCTAATAACATTATTTTGACAATGAACAAAGTCAGATGTGGAGATATTGTCACCACTAACAACAACAACAAAAAGGGTTTCATAATCATTTTAAAATGTAAACGGTTCTTTTTTTCAGAAGGCAAACAGTAGCCGTTGAACATAAGCTTAGAAAGCCACAAAATAGCTCTTCTAAACGTCTCCGACGGTTACACGGACAGACAGATTTCACAGAAATAATAGCGGCTTTTCTCACTGCGGTGTCTCTAAAAAGAGAAGGATAGAAAGAGAGAAAAGCGAGAAAGCCAGATGAAGAAAGTAATATAACCTTAAAACACCTATACTAGAGTAATCAGCTTACACAAGTAAGACTAATGTAAATAACTTAGAGATGTAGGCTACTATTAATGAAATCTACCTACACATGATATGCTAATGTAATCAGATTTCAGAAGTAATACTAATGTAATCAACTTACACAAGCAATACTAATGTAATCAACTTATACAAGTAATACTAATGTAATCAACTTATAGATGTAATACTAAAAGTTGTCAACTTACAGATGTAATACTAATGTAATCAACTTACTCAAGTAATACTAATGTAATCAACTTATAGATGTAATACTAAAAGTTGTCAACTTACAGATGTAATACTAATGTAATCAACTTACTCAAGTAATACTAATGTAATCAACTTACAGATGCACTATTAATGAAATCAACACGAATGATTTACATCACGGAACATCTCAAGGCTACACGGATTTTAAAACCTGAACAAGAAAGTGGGTAGGGAGAGGGGTGAAAAAAAACCTGATATGTGTAGGCGAAGGGAGGAGGGCGGAGGGTTTCTTTGACGCATTGTGAAGTCTTGATTATGTGTGGGGTGGGGCACTTTAAACACATTGGGCATCTTGAGTTCCTTGCTTGGCTCCTGAAATATAAATGAGTTGGCGTTGGACAAGTTCAGGTTCACACCCCCACTGTTCAAGGCATTGATTGCAGGAGATTTCCCCCCAGCCACGCTACGCTATGCCACAGCGCCCTATCAGGCGTATTATGTGACGATCATTAACAGTTTGAGATGCCATGATGCGCTACGATACGTGAAAAGATTGTAACATATTACCGGCTCAATGGAGCAAGCGAGCCAACACAAAGGGAGACTATAATGAAATTAATATTGTAATCTATTTTTAAATGTTTGAAGCTACGCAATCCTTTTTACAATACCTCTAGTCAACTCGTAACTTTGTGGGAACTTTGTGGGAACTTTGTGGAACCTTTTGGGTAGAACCTGGCCAAGCATCTCGAAAACGGCTCTAACGATTTTTTTTAGAAATGTAATAGTCAATGTATATCGTCAGGAAATGAATTGCTAGCTCCTTGGTCGCACTGGGAAAAAAAACAACGCTTGACCGTTATAAGTTTCCAATGAAAAAAAAAAAGAAATAACTTTAAATATGGCAACGAAACGAGAAAATAGTTCTCTTATCTAATAGCGTGCAAAAAATAACTAGCTCTTATTTGAACAAGATAAGCAGTGAAAGATAAAGAAGCCTTTACACGTTCGGTGTCATCAAATGTACTGACATGATATTGACAGACTCACCAGAAAACTGCTAATCAAATATCGATGTTTACACCACAAGTCCTCTACCATGAGGTTATACCTGCCCAGGAAGGATGGAGGTCATAAATCGGAGAATACCTACAAATTGTGTAAGATACAAGTTTTAAAATACGATCAAAACAGTACGCCTCCAGCGATAAACTAGTTTCCTTCCTAAGCAAATAGGACTCCGAAGCAACTCATTTGAACCTACACAATGCTGGTGTTAATGTTGATTTGGACCAACACTCTAGTCAAATGTGAATATTCGTTTGTTTCGTTTGGACCTACACTCTAGTCAAATGTGAATATTCGTTTGTTATGTCTGTTCCAGTTTCTTAATGTTTTCTTGAGTTGAGGGGTCCCAAACAGAGGATGCATATTCTATTATTGACCTAACCAAGGTTAAATAACATTTTAATTTTATGTTCTTATTTGATTTATAGAAATTTCTTTTAATAAACCCTAATGGACTGACATAATATTCACAGACTTACCAGAAAACTACTAACCAAATTTCGATGTTTAAACCACAAGTCCTCTACCATAAGGTTATACCTGCCCAGGAAGGATGGAGGTCATGAATCGCAGAATACCTACAAATTGTGTAAGATGCAAGTTTTAAAAATACGACCAAAACAGCACGCCTCTAGCAATGAGCTAGTTTCCTTCCTAAGCAAATAGGACTCCGAAGCAACTCATTTGAACCTACACAATGCTGGTGTTAATGTCGGTTTGGACGACGTAGGGCATGAGATTCACCAATGGGAAGAAAAACACTCCACGGAAAATTCCCGGCTTTATTAGATGCGGACAACATTGACAAGGCTGCTTCCTTAACATGGCTCAAAGCAGGTCATCTCTACACTGAAACTGGAGGCTTTATTACAGCAAGTAATTCGGACAAAAAATTACGAGAAGCATATCCTGAAACTCAATGTTGTCGACAAATGCCGAAAATGTGGAAATGTGGGCGAGTCGATTGAACACATAATGGCAGGATGTCCAGTCCTATCAGAATCAGCCTACCTAGGTCGCCATAACTAAGTTGCATAGTTAATACACCACTCATAATTTGGTCAATAAGGATACTCCTAATTATTACAAATACTCGCCACACGAGGTTTTCGAGTCTACTGATCACTTATTATATTGGAATAAGCCTATTGTGACTGATAAAAAGGTAGATTTTAATCGCCTTGCCACTGTCTCATAACTAAAGAAAAACTTAATTGGAAAAACAAAGAAAATGTGGGAACCTAGGCTTGGAGATTAAGCGTTTATGGAAGTTATCACAAATAACAATATACCCCATTGTTTTATCAATCGAGTTGATGACAACTGACCTCACAGACACCTTCAAGGCCCTTAACTTTTTAAAGAAGATTCTCGTTGCTCAGTTGCTGCAGACCTGCCCCATCACCAGAAAGCTCCTCAGTGGGCACTGATAAAGGGACTACACTTAATTGTGTTTCTCTTTAGTGAAACTAGATCCTGGCAGCGCCAGAGAATGAATACTGGTTCGCTTCTAACTTAATAACAATAATAAATCTTTATTTTTTAAATTTTGTTTACTCATTTATTTTATTATCATTTTGAGTGTAAACCGAAACTTAAGCCATTAAAATGCACACAAAGATTAACTTAATAATAAAAATAAATAAAATAACTAACTCATAACTAAGAAAACAAAATGGAATGCAATAATTAAAAAAAATGGGAGCTATCCAAAATAACAATGGAAAAAATATTATGAATCTCTGTGGATGTCAAAGGTCATGGGTCACTGCAACGTCCCCCTAGACAAAAACATTGCATCACTTGATTTCATAAAAATTTGGAACATTTTCCAACCACGCGGACCGACATGTGTGAAAATGGCGGCAAGCGCGCGAGGCGATTTGAATAATTGGACAATGATTCCCTGATTGCGCATGACCCGGAAGATAATGTCTGGTCCTCCAGGAGTCGTTTGGCGGCGCTGCATCATCATCGGGCCATTTGCTTTATTAATTCTTTCTTTTAAAGAACTTTATTCAGTTTATTGAATATTTTAGTCTGATGAAGAATTATTGGCTCAAATAAATACACCAGTGTAATGAAAATAAAACTTAATAAATGAATTAAATAAAAAAACTACATTTATGTACAAGTAGATCTATTAGCAATAAGCTTTCTAGAAAGTTCAGTATCAGGCTAAATCTGATTATGTTTAGATATTCATAGTACATTGCATCAAAGTCCCGCCATTCATTTGTTTATTTAAAGATGGCACTGCTTAATTAAGAGAGGCATCGATCTCGAGCACTTTGGACTTAATATTGACTTATACTTATGCTGCCGAGGACAAACGCAGACGACGAAAAGAAAATCTAAATCGACCACCTGCGGACAATGGATGTGGCAATATATGCAGGTCACAGCTGGGGCTGCGCAGCCACGGGAAATAGTGTATTCCTCATTAATCTTTGGACTCGAAGACAAGCCTTATTATTATTATTATTATTATTATTATTATACTTATTCTATTTTACATATGTTCTGCGTATGTAAACTTTTTTAGCAACTATTTCTGACCAATTAGTCAATTTGTGTATGTTACTGATCTGAGATATGCTACAATTGATGGCTGCTAAAACATAGCTTGTCGTGGTTGATTTACCATTACTAATGGTTGGATTTGGTGTAATGCCCAGAGACCGTATAGAATTCCTAAAACAAAATAACAATTCTGATAATAAAAAAAACACACTTATTCAACGAATTCAGCTTGATGCAGAATGTAAAGGTGGTTATACACGTGTACATGGGCGTAGCCAGGATTTTTTTTCGGGGGGGGTTTGGGGGGGGGGGGAGATTTTTTCTCCCCCCCCCCCCCGCGACCCCCCCCCCCCCGCGCGAAATTATTTTTTTATATGTATTTATGTGTGTGTGTGTGTGTACATAATCTTTATTGCATTCTGACTCTTCATTCTTTCGGAAGACGTTTATTGTGCCCTAGAATAGGTTCTTCCATGAGTTAGTGGAAAAATTGTAGATTCCCCGCGAATACTAGCAAGGGGGTCTGGGGGAGCGCTAGGAGCTCCCCCAGCGCGGGGCGAAGCCCCGCCGCCAAGCACTATTTCTGATATTGAAAGCCAACAAAATGCATATTCTGAGGTATCTACAGTGCATTTTCCTGCTATTAAAAAGTTTTATTTCAAAAACCTAATGTGCTATTCTTACTGACTTTGACCCTCCCGCACCGTTTGGCGCATTTGCCGTCAAGCTGTTTCCATAAAATTGTAGATTCCCTGCCATTACTAGCAATGGGGTCTGGGGAGCGCTAGCGCGTTTGCCCCGCCGCCAAGCACTATTTCTGGTATTGAAAGCCAACAAAATGCATATTCTGAGGTATCTACAGTGCATTTCTCTGCTATTAAAAAGTTTTATTTCAAAAAGCTAATGTGCTATTCTTACTGACTTTGACCCTACCGCGACGTTCGGAGCATTTGACGTCAAGCTGTTTCCATAAAAATCTGTCACTGGTAATGTCTGAAGCCTCTTCCCACCTGCCATGAGGACCTCAATGAATGAGTGGCGTCAAGTTGTACTAGGATATCATTGCAACTCTCCTTATGCGTAATTCATTTTGTCGGAGAACATGTCCCGCAAACCTCATGCGTCGCTCTCTCACAATCTTACTAAAGGGTCGACTGCCAGTTCGGCATAGGATTTTCTTGATTTAAACCCGATCTCTATAACGGACTTCTAAAATCTGTCTTAGCCATCTTTGTTAAGCCACTGTACATTTAGTATTATTCAATTTCGGCAGATGACTATTCACTGCAGTTTATTAAGGGAGCCCTGCCACTGGTAAAAATGTGTAACCACTCTTGAATACGCTCTTGGAATTAAGTGACTGTAGTTTGCTTTAGATTTTTTATCGAAAAGAGAAGTTTTATCGTCAAAATCATCTGTTGGGGGTTTTCCACCTCAAAATGCTCTGTAGGGGGATCTTAAACTCAAAACTATCTGGAGGGGTTTTAGACTTAAACAAACGCCATCTGTAGAAGAGGGGTTTAAACTCAAAACCCCCGATTGGATTGGCTACGCTCAAATAATTTTAGTGTGTAATTTGCTTTTTTTTATATTGAAGAGGTATTTTTAGCATTAAACCCCTCTGAATGGGGGTTTAAACTCAAAACCCCTTTTGGCAACGCTCATAGCATTTTGAGTGCGTAATTTGCTTTTTTTCTTACATTGAAGATGTATTTTTTAGCCTCAAACTCAAAAAACTCTAAACATTAAACTCAAAACCCCTTTGGCTGCCTTCATAGATTTTAGTGTGAGTAAATTGCTTTTATTTATATTGAAGAGGTACTTTTTAGCTTCAAACTCCACTGGAGGGGAGTTTAATCTCAAAACCCCTTTGACTACATACAAAACATTTTGAGTGTATAATTTGCTTTGTTTTTATTATTATAGAGGTATTTTTTACCTTCAAACCCCGCTGAAGTGGTGTTTAAACTAAAAACTAAGTCAAAACCTATTTAGCTACTCTCATAACATTTTGAGTGCGTAATTAACTTTTTTTTATTGAAGAGGGGGTTTATCGTAAATTTTGGATGGGGTTTTAAAATCAAAATCTCCCTTAACTGTGCTCTTGGAATTAGGGGATTTTCGTTTGCATTTTTTTTTGTATTGTTTTATAGAAGAGGGGGGGGGGGGTTAACTGCAAATCCCCAAGTAGGGGGTTTAAAACTCAAAACCCTTAGTAGGGGGTTTTAAACTCAAAACCCCTGGTAGGGGTTTTTAAACTCGAACCCCCCTGGTAGGGGGTTTTAAACTCAAAACCCCCTAGTAAGGGGTTTTAAACTCAAAACCCCATTGGTTGTGCTGGGGCAATTGATGGTTTAGTATTAAAATGTCACCTAAAATAAACAAAATCAAAGCAAAAAATCATTCACTAAATTCCGATCCCCCCCCCCCCAAAGGGGGGGATTTCATTTCGGGGGGGGTTTGAACCCCAAAACCCCCCCCCTGGCTACGCCCATGCTCGTGTATAACGATAAACAGGGAATGTTAATTTTAATATTCAGTTATTCCATTTTTGCTGCCCAAGTAGCCACCAACTATGTTATCCCTACCCGGCCCATTCTCATGTTGTAAAGTATTTTATTATGCAGATTTTCTCTACCTTTAACATGAACTAGAATATTTTTTTAAGAGTCCTATATGAATGGAGACAAAAATGTACACACCGCTATACAGAAGTAACAACGAGTAACCTAGCTTCTAATATAACTATAACTTGTGGTCAGATTACTCACACGGGTAACTGCCATCTTTCAGAAGTATTAGTCCAAACGCAACGCAGGACGGTCAAGTTTTGGAGAGTAGGTGGGGACGTTTTGAACTCGCGACCATAGCCATGATAGCTCCAAGTGCACTTGAAACGGACAGACATTCAATCTTATTTGTTAGACCACAATCTGATGTACGCAAAAAACAACAACAACAACCCCCCCCCCAAAAAAAAAAAAGAAAAAAACAACAACAACCCCTCCCAAAAAACAACAACAACAACACCCCCCCCCAAAAAAAAAACAACAACAACACCCCCCCCCCCCCCAAAAAAAAAACAAAACCCAAAACATCAACTTGGTTTGCTTTAGTGTTTCATCTATCTTAGAAGTAAATATTTCAGCCATGGTGGCTGAGTGATTAAGCGCTGGGCTTCCAAACCTGGGGTCCTGGGTTCGAATCTCAGTGACAACTGGGATTTTGAATTTCGGGATTTTTAGAGCGCCCCTGAGTTCACCCAACTCTAATGGGTACCTGACATCAGTTTGGGAAAAGCAAAGGCGGGCCATCAAGACAGCACTACCAGGGAACCATCGTAGTCTAAATCTAAATCTAGGCTTAAGATTTAGAAGAATTTGTTTTTAAAATGTATAAGCTAGATTTAATGAACAAAATATATCTTTGTTCCGAAGTAGAGAAAATATTTTCCGAATATACTGGTCAGTGATTTGATAGAATCTTCAAAGAAGACATTATGAGTGTTGAGGTGATATTGTTTCGTTTACCCTGCAAAACATAGAAATACCTACTTTTTGGTTTTCGCATCTTGAAGCGAACTACAAAACCATAAAACACTTCCATTAAATGGATCTCAGAGACAGTGACTTCTGTTCCAACATTTTGAAAGATCTAGATCTAGCTTTTAGTCTTTTCTTGAGGCTACTTAATTAGCGAAACGGGAATTCGATCAAACTTTTCTGAAGATAACATCATCATCTCTAGCTTGTGTGTTTACGTTCTACAACTCTTCTGGTATCTTATCTTATCTTATATAATATAGACGTTACTTCAAAAAAAGAAGATGATTTCTTCCTACGCGTCATGCATTTAATCATGCATATTAACCAATGACTTAAATTCTGCCAAGTCTCTGGTTTTCCTGGCTAGCTCAGGCAACCCATTCCATGCTCTAATAGCGCTAGGGAAGAAAGAGTATTTGTACAACTTTGTCCTAGCGTATGGGACGAGGAATGTGCCTTTAAGATCTTAATTGACTTAATACTTTAGATCTATCACTATCTTAGCTAGATTAGGCCTGAATCACGACCCACCACAAGTTTGAACACGCTAAAACAAATTGTGGCGGATATCAAGAACCGGAGGCGGTTCACATCTAAATCCAAGGGTTGGACACGGCGTGGAAGCACGACCATTTCCAGACTTAGTATTGACCACACCTACGTCACGCATTCCTTCGTGTTAAAGGAAGAAAATAATCTAGATCTATTTCTAATTGGAACATTTCTATTTTTCTGGATCTAGTTGGCCTCCTAAACTAAATCCATCGTGTCTGAGATGTACTTATGACTTTTATGAATTTAGTATCCATTTTTTTCTTACTAATAAATACCAGGTAGAAAATATATATAAAAAAAGTACATCTAGATCGATTCCAAATATTCTAATCCAATACCGATTTCAAAAATGTTTACAGATTAAGATGTAAACTCAAGATAAATAATGTAGTTTTTAAAGCGTTAAGAGGATTTAATTTTATTTAGCTTTCAATAATGTTTTTTTTTTAATATCTATCTATCTATCTATCTATCTATCTATCTATCTATCTATCTATCTATCTATCTATCTATCTATCTATCTGTCTGTCTGTCTGTCTGTCTGTCTGTCTGTCTGTCTGTCTGTCTGTCTACCTACCTACCTACCTATCTATCTATCTATCTATCTATCTATCTATCTATCTATCTATCTATCTATCTATCTATCTACATTTGGGTATAGGAAATAATGTAATATATACAACAATGATCTGATTGGAGTCAAAATGCACATTGAACAAATATGTAATAAGGGGATTCATACATATAATTATTATTTTCAGTGTCAGATATAAACTAAAAACTTTAATTAAGATATTTTTACCATGTTAATATTAGGATTGATACAGGGCTATATTGGCATTTGGGCTAATGCCCGGTACCTAAGTGGGCCGGTAGGGCCACCGAAAGGTCCGCATGGATGCAGGACCAGCTCTAACAATTGCGGGGCCCTATTGGAAACGGATTGAGTGGGGCCATGTCTGATAAGTGTAATGTCAAAATTAAGATTTTGTAATAGAAAATACATTCATCTTTGTCATAAATATTTATTAAATGAAAGCTGACAATGTCGTTTTTTGTTATATCGCTCGTAGGATTGGCACCCCCAAAATGACACTTTTGTCTATTCTTCAGGAGATTTTAATACATTTTAGGAGAATTCCATAACTTTTTCAAATATTTTGCAATTACAGGAGATTTACAGGAGCCAATGAAAAATCAGGAGGCTACGGAAACCCTGTTTTTACATATAAGTTATAATGGTTTAATTTAATAATTTACACATAGAATTAGTGCGGAACCTTTGAAAATGCGGGGCACACTGCTGCCGCATAGGATGCAGTGGCCTAAGGCCGGCCCTGCATGGATGCCTTTAGGTATTAAATTGTCAAAGATTTTATAATATTCTCTTATAAAAGCTGCCTTCTCAGCATCTTGTTTAAAAGAAATCTCTACAGTGTAATACTAATATGATGTAACAAATTTTCAGAAATAATGTAATAGCCTACATCCGTATTACTAGTCGGATTCTTCATTTTATGGCCTAAACACTTAGCGATTAAAGAGCAACATGTGGCCTATATTTCATATAAACATATAGAGCTCACCGAATGTGTACAGTATCCATACTCAAACTCAACATACCGATTTGAGGGCCTGATTGTATAGAAATGCCCGGGCCGATTTTGACAGCCAGTTCGCCTCTGGATTGATATCTACAATTTTTACATGCATACTCTGATCTTAACGTTACACAAAACATGTCAGTATCAACAATCTTAGGATCTAATGTTGTAGTGGAACAAAGCGTAGAATAAAAGTTTTTTTTTTCATGTTTTGAATGTTCCTTCAGAATTAAAGGTTATTAAATCCTAGCCCAAATCTCCTGCAGGGTGGCTGGAGCTGGCGGGGGCAAGGTTCGAACCCGGGGCCATCGAGATGACACAACGCATACCGCACGACCAGGCATCCAGGCAGTGATAAAATGTCCGGGACAGTGGGGGGTGTTTGTTATATGTTCAACTTCAAGTTATCATTGTCTTGCTGTACAGTCGCAAGTAGTGCAGACGTGAATCTGTTCAACAGATCTAGACAGATGGACAACGCACAGACATCCCCCACAGACGCTGATGTGACGAGGAATGTGGGGGAAATAAGTTTGAACGACATAAGAGACGCCTTCACCAGTATTCTAGGGTAGGTCTATGCCATTTTTATTGTGTGGATCCACACATAAAGCAGGGGTTCTCAACCGGTGGATCGCGACCTTCTTGGGGGTCGATTAACCATTTGCCAGGGGTCGCCTAAGACCATCAAAAATATGGATTGTTATTGCCTACTTTTCTATTGCTGTATGTGTGTGCGGTGTGTGTGTGTGGGGGCGGGGGAGGTCGCGGCAGAGTGGGGGGGGGGGGTTGTAAAAAGGGGTCGCCGAGCTTAAAAGGTTGAGAACCGCTGCCGTAAAGGCTGACAGGGGAGATCACTTGTTCTCAACATAGCAAGACCTGTTTTGCACTAAAAGATTACTGTTTGCTTTTTTTTTTTTTTTTTTTTGAGAAGGGAAATAATACATTATATTTTTCCGAGTAGCAAGATCAAATGAGTTGTCTCCCTGTAAACCAGTAAGGCTTTATTAAATCTATTTGTTTTGTGTATTTATTACAAGAGAATGACACGATCACGTGACTCAACGATTGACTGAACAATGGAAACAATGATCGAGACCTAGGCCTGATTTAAGCGTGGGCAGGCGGGACCACAGCCCCGGGGGCCTCCACAAGAAAGGGGGCCTCCAGTAATGAGGTTCAATATATTTACATTTCGAGGGGTCAACTTTTACGTTTACTGAATTATTATTTTTTTGTAACATTTTCTTTCCTCATATTCACGGCTACCAAAAATGTCGTGATTAAGAAGTGCACGTTGGTAGCATGCTCGGAATAAGTAAATACAGCTTTGAATTTATGACAGTGCGTCTACCAAGAACCTTATCTGATCTAATTTTATCTTATCTTATAAAATACAGACGTTATTTAAAAAAAAAATGTTTATTATATTCTACCCGTGTTTCTAAAACGCGCGGTGGCTGAGCGGTAAAGCGCTTGACTTCCGAACCGGGGTCCGAGGTTCGAATCCTGGTGAAGACTGAGGTTTTTAATTTCGGGATCTTTGGGCACCTATGGGTCCAGTTCTAATGGGTGCCTGACATTAGTTGGGGGAAAAGTAAAGGCGGTTTGTCGTTGTGCTGGCCACTTGACACCCTCGTTAATCGTAGACGACAGAATCAGATGACCTTTACATCATCTGCCCCATTAGACCACAAGGTCTGAAAGGGGAACCTTTTTTTTTTTTTATTACGCTGTTCCTAGGTCCAGTCTAGTCACGCATGTTAACCAAAGACTTAAATTCTGGCAAGTCATTGGTTTTCCTGGCTAGCTCAGGTAACCCATTCCATGCTCTAATAGCACAAGGGAAAAAGTAGCATTAGGTCTTTAGGTCTTCTGTCCTGAAGGCTCTCTAAATTTAGTGATTTTTTACTAAAGGTGTTAGGGTTAGGGTTCTAGTCAAGTGTGAATATTCGTTTGTTATGATAGTAACTGCTCTACTTTGTGTCAGTTTCAGTTTTCTCGAGTTGAGGGGTCCTCCAGAAACTCAAAAATATCCACTTTTTAAACTAAAATATGCAAATTAATATACCCACTTTTTAAACTAAAATATGCATATTAAATACTTGTTTAAAACGGAAACCGAAACCAAACAAATTGCAAACGTATATATTCCTTGAACATATAAGTGTTTTCATTCATATGTTGATCTTTATTAAAGCTTTATAAATATTGTAGGAGCCTCCTCCAAAATCTGCCCGGGGGCTTCAACACACTTAAATCCGGCCCTGATAGAACCATTATATTGACTTTATTAACGACAGAGTGTCACAATCATTGGAAACAAGTCTGGCTAAACAATTGACACAAACATTGAAATAAAGGTTGTCACAGTAAATGGCGCAAAGATTGAGACACGGATTTAGACACATATTGAGACAAATATTGAGACACAGATTAAGACAAAGATTGAGACAAAGATTGAGACACAGATTGAGACAAAGATTGAGACAGATTGAGACAGATTAAAACAAAGATTTTGAAAAAGATTGAGACAGATTAAGACAAAGATTTTGAAAAGATTGAAACACAGATGGAGACACAGATTGAGACAAAGATTGAGACAGATTGAGACAGATTAAGACAAAGATTTTGAAAAAGATTGAGACACAGATGGAGACAAAGATTGAGACACAGATTGAGACAGATTAAGACAAAGATTTTGAAAAGATTGAAACACAGATGGAGACACAGATTGAGACAAAGATTGAGACACAGATTGAGACAGATTAAGACAAAGATTGAGAAAAAGATTGAGACACAGATTGAGACAAAGATTGAGACACAGATTGAGACACAGATTAAGACAAAGATTGAGAAAAAGATTGAGACACAGATGGAGAAACAGAATGAGACACAGATTGAGCCACAGATTAAGACAAAGCTTGAGAAAAAGATTGAGACCCAGATGGAGACATAGAAATAGACAAAGATTGAGACACAGATTAAGACAAAGATTGAGAAAAAGATTGAGACACAGATTGAGCCACAGATTAAGACAAAGCTTGAGAAAAAGATTGAGACCCAGATGGAGACATAGATTGAGACAAAGATTGAGACACAGATTAAGACAAAGATTGAGAAAAAGATTGAGACCCAGATGGAGACATAGATTGAGACAAAGATTGAGACACAGATTAAGACAAAGATTGAGAAAAAGATTGAGACACAGATTGAGCCACAGATTAAGACAAAGATTGAGACACACACTGAGACACAGATGGAGACACAGATTGAGACAAAGATTGAGACACAGATTAAGACAAAGATTGAGAAAAAGATTGAGACCCAGATTGAAATAAAGAATGACACTGTGACTACTTTTTTTTTCAGCATAATTATTTGTCAACCGTTTCCATAAACGTTTAAAAAAAATGGCCATGCCGACCATATGAGCACATCCACCATTTTGTGTACACCAAGAATTGGTATAGTATACTCTCTAAAAAAAACCTCTTGTCATTTACTTGATGTGGTTATCTTATCTTATAAAATACAGACGTTACTTCAAAACAAAAAAATGATACGCCTGAACTTCAATCTAGTCATGCATGTCAATCAATGACTTAAACTCTGCCAAGTCGTTGGCTTTATTTGACTTTCATGTAGCCTCGCTCTTAGCACCATTTTTGCATGAGGCTTTTGCCTCGTTGACCGCTATGTAAATGCGACTCTTTTGACTTCTATCCCATAAGGCTTGAGCTGACCCACAAGACTGTATTCATTGTTGTTTGCGCATGTCTGCTTACTGGCCTGACCCTGCAAACGGGAACTAGCTACACCTCGACAGCAGACGTCTTTGTTTACTGCACAGTGTACAGCTCCTGGGTGACTTTGTGCCTGCCCTGGTTGGTCCAGAACATGGATGGCAAGGTAGATAACCTCGTATATATTTCCTGTTTACATTTCTATAGCAACCGTGACGTGCACAACCTTCTATAACAATTTAGATCTGTTTTCATTGCAGATGATCAAGCTTGTAGCCAGTATTTTTTTAAGGCTGTTTGGTGCCGATATTGGCGTGTTGACTTGGAAGGCGATACGAGGACAGAGCCACATCTTTCACCGTGGACTCAGAATGAGGCCTCTGTTTGAGCCATCCATGTCTTGGCTGTCCGAAGCTGGATACAACCTCAGGTGATAAACTAGTGTCATTTATCTTAGGTTGGTAAAGATGAATCTACAAGTGTTCCTGTAAAATGATATTAAGTGAGATAGTACAAATAATTTTATGTAGGAATGTGCTAATGGTATTGTGTGGGAATGTGCTAATGATGTTTCGTGGGGATAGACTAATGATGTGAGGAAATGTAAAAATAATGTTGTGTAGGAATGCACTAAAATGTTGTGTGGGAAAGTACTAATAATGTGTGGGAGTATTTTAATAATGTGTGAATTTACTAAAATAATGTTGTTGTGTGTGAACATGGTAATGATGTTGGGAGGAAATTTTTTTATGATATTGTAAGGGAATTTACGAATGATGCTGTACATGCCTGTACTTATGATGTTTTGAGGGAATGTACTAAAGATGTGTGGGAATGTACTAAGGATGTGTGGGAATGTACGAATGACGTTGTATATGCATATGCTTGAGATGTTGTATTGGAATGTACTAATGATGTTATGTTGAAATGTACAAATGGTGTTGTATATGCCTGTACTTATGATGATGTTGTGTAGGAATGTACTAAAGATTTTGTGTTGGAATCTTCGAATGGTGTTGTATATGCACATACTTGAGATGTGTGGGGAATGTACTAACGATGTTGCTTGTATTGTCTAGATACGGAGTTGTGATTGCCGCTCTCGTTGCTTCAGGGATGTCCTTTTCCATCACGATCTACCGGAAGTACTTTCGACCCAGCCCCCGGGTGGCCACCAAGTACAGCAACACGGACCTGGACTACGAGGAGAGCCTGGCCTCCAAGACTGAGACCGGCCCTAACGGACCCACAAAGAGAGATGGATCCATCCAGGAAGGATCGGCGTCTAGGAATCTAGTCGCTCTAGGCCCGTCCCCTGCGCTGCATAGGCGGAGCATTGTGAAGGAATGCGCCTCGATGCTTGTAGTGAGGCCTACTTCAGAACCTCCCATGCCAACTGGTGCTTTCGAGAAGAGTATAATGAAACAGGGTATGGGAGATCGTGTTCCTTATGTTGACACCATGGGCGAAGCTGGCAGACAAATGTCTGATTTCTCATGTATGCCTGGTATTCGATGTGCCCCTTTAGCCATAGGCGCAGCCAATCAGGGCAGGCCTCATCAACTTTACGGGACAGTACAAACGCAAGATGTTCGTGACGATCAATTCGCGCTCATTCAACCGGAAGCTATTTCTGACGTCTACACAGCTACACACTTTTTAAAGGGAGAGGGCTACTCGAAAGGTCAGGTCGAAGGTCACGGCACGGACTATGTAGAGAGCTGTTCCAAAGGTCCGGTCGGACGTCACAACACGAATTATGTTCAGGACGCTGAATCAAGCAGCAGAAACAACTTAACTTGGGGAAGACAGTTTAACCTTGGATCAGGTGTTTCCCGATTACCCGAGAGTGGGCCGAGAACGAATCATCAAAACATCGGAGTATTGAGAGACGCGGCTGGATTCACTCCTCAGCCTTGCTTCGCGACCCTACCATTCAGAAACTCAACAGCCCCCATGACAACAAACTCATATCGAGTCGGCAGCTCGGCGATGTCAGAGCGGCCCGACAAAACTTACCCCTCTGAAATGTGTGGAGACGGCAGGGTTGCAATAGATACAAGCCAAAGGATCTCGCAAAATCTACAGGGGGCGAAACGAAGATTACAAACTCTAACGGAAACTCTTGTGAACGATCAATACGTTGACTCCAGTGCCTGGAAATGAAGTGTCGCTACTTAGCAGTAAGGGTAGAGGGTGGCGGAATCTACAACGCCAGTTATCTTATTACCCTTGTCCCCCTAAAAAAAAAAAAAACGCCCCTGAATATATCATATTGCTTGAACATTTTGACTCAAAGGCTTTATTAGTAACTAAAAAGAAATAGGTGTATGGATTATTAAAAGAATTCAAAATCTCAACCGGGGCAAAGAAAAGAAAAAAATGTTCGTTTCGATAACCCAATGATGTCCAAATTACGGCCCGCGGGTCAACTTCTGCCCGTTACGCGCTGCTAGTCAACTGTTAGTATTTTGGGTGTGGCATGTGGGCTAGTGAGGACGTAAAAGTAGGCCTACTATAAGTTTGAAATGTTCGTCACGGTTTTGGTAAATTAATTTATGATTATGAATTCGATATTTATATTTAGTTCTTGTTTTGCCATAATTGTTCTGTTTGTACCAGGTCTTCACATATATTGCTGTAGTTAAATCAAAGTTATCTACTTATCGTTGAAGGGGAAAACTACAATGAAATATGATGTCATTTATCCGCAGACTAAAAATAAATCTTTTAAAGGGAGATAATACTAATACGTAAGGAAAACAAATGCTGAGGCTCCTACGAAACAGCTCACTATGAAGTAAAATGTGTACCGAATTGTACACACTATAATGAATAGAAAAATTTTACATCTTCTGGTGCGACACAAGAGGTTTGGAGAAATTAACTTTTGTGCCAGGTTGTACAATGAGAAACTTTTAATACTACTGGCTAGTACGTTATTGTCACTGACATAGATTTTAGGACATCTGCTGATAGTTCATCTTACTATCAGGGCCGGTCTTAGGCCACTGCAACCTATGCGACCGCAGTGGGGCCCGCGTTTTCATAGGCCCCGCTGTAATTCTAGGTGTAATTATTAAATTGCACTAATATATACGAAAGTCATGGAAATCTCCTGAATTTATTAAAATCTCCTGAAAACTCATAACAATCTCCTGAAAAATAATCGAAATAGTCATTTGTGGGTGTCATTCATTACGGAAAACGCTAATCCTACGTGCGATAAAAGAAAAAAAGGCATTGTCAGCTTTCATGTAATAAAATGTAATAATCGGGCGGTCGAATTTTCACCTTCACCGGAAGTTATAATTCTTTATTTACTTTTAAAGCCACAGGCATATAAATATGCCATAGGTTGCACGGTTCGTAAATTAAAGTTAATTAGATCGCAATTTTGTTCTTAGTAAAGAATAAATTAAATTCAAAGTAATTTTTTTTTCTAATACAAAATCTTAATTTTCACTTATTATCCTTATTCTCACCCAGTTTCGCGTAGGGCCCCGCAATTGTTAGGACTGGCCCTGCTTACTATTTTCAGATTATGCATATTTGATAACGTTAAAAATAAACACGAAATTACAGTCCTGACATTAATTCATGCGATACTTCAGAAAACGAATATATACTAATGAGCTAAGTTTGGATTCTTCAATGAAATGAAGAGATAAAGTTAAATTTTACCAAGTTAAACCTTTTTTTTTTTTTTTTTTATATAATTTATTCCCATTTACCCTTTATGAACAATATACGACCGTGCAGCCCATCCCCAATCAACGTTACGCCTCTGTAATCTTGTAATTAGATTTAGTCCTAGTCCTCAGCTTGCATCGAAGATTCACAAAATATTGAATTAGAGGATTTCACTTATTTTCAATATCAATTTTGGTTGAATTAAATATTTAAATTTCTTTTGAAAAAAAAAAAAAAAGTCATTTTTACTGATTTGTTTTTTTTTTTATAATCAATGTCGTTTACTTTTTATATTGAAATATGTTAATTTATGTCAATAAATGAATGAAAACAAAACATTATTTATTATATTAATTAACACTTTTTCTTTATTTTACAAATATAAGTCTACACTTAAGTCTAGCGGTTCTCAACCTTTTATGCTCGGCGACCCCTTTTTACAATCCCCCACTCTGCCTCAACCCCCCCCCCACCCACACACACATACAGCAATAGAAGAATAGACAATAACAATCCATATATTCGATGGTCTTCGGCGACCCCTGGCAAATCGTCAATCGACCCCTAAGGGGGTCGCGACTCACAGGTTGAGAACCCCTGCTATATGTCAATAACTGACTAAAAGAATCGGAATGGCTTCGGCAGCAATGGCAAATCTCTCCAAGCGCGTCAGGGAAAATTCCAAATTGGCCACGGTAACCAAAATCTAAGTCTGCAATGCCAGTGTTGTGAAAACTCTTCTTTATGGCAGTAAGAGCTGGTCAACATACATGTATCTTACTTACTTACTTACTTACTTACTTAGACTTAGGTCCTCCAGCGCAGTTCGGCGCATTTGGCGGCAAGCTGTCTCCATAAAGATCTGTCATTGGCAATGTCTGAAGCCTCCTCCCACCTGGTGTCCACTGTTATGAGGTCCTCCATGAAGGTGTGTCGCCAGGTAATACAAGGACGTCCCTGTTTGCGCTTTCCTCATATTGGCTTCCATGTTTTCACGACTCTTGGTTTACGTAGTTCATTTTGACGTAGAACATGTCCCGCAAACCTCATGCGACGCTCTGTCACAACCTCGCTAAGTGTTCGACTCCCAGTTCGGCATAGAATTAATTTCCTTGTTTGAGACCAGATCTGTGTAACTGACTCCCAAAATCCGTCTCAGCCATTTTGGTTATGCCACATTTAGCCTTTTCTCAATTTTGACAGATGACTTCCATGTCTCACATGCATAAGTAGCAGTTGGAATGACGATTATGTTGAGAAAGTGTATTTTTGTCTCGAATCCAATGACTTGGCTAGTCCTAATAGGCTGCAGCCTTTGGAAAATGCTCCCTGCCTTTCCTATTCGGCACGCTACATCATGGTAGACATCTCCATAATTTGTTATGATGCTGCCAAGGTACATGTATCAAGAGCATAGATTAAATAACTTTCACTTACGCTGCCTGCAACCCATAATGCGCATCTCTTGGATCATGTCTGCAACCATAAAAATGCAATATACATTATACACAGCATCCATGCTCTTCTAACACAGAGATGACCACGCTGGCTTGGACG
This sequence comes from Biomphalaria glabrata, assembly GCF_947242115.1. NCBI lineage: Eukaryota > Metazoa > Mollusca > Gastropoda > Planorbidae > Biomphalaria > Biomphalaria glabrata. The sequence goes on from NC_074719.1 coordinate 5,714,089, forward strand.
TCACCCGGATGCCAGATGGAAGTATTCCTAGAGACATTCTATATTCTGAGCTTACGGAAATAGCCAGACCTAAAGAACGCCCAAGACTAACCTATAGAGATGTCTGCAAGGGATACATGAGAACCACAGGCATCAACGAAAGTATGTGGGAGGAGATAGCCCAAGATCGGACAGCATGGAGACAAACTCAGAAGAAACGAAGAAAGCTGCCCTATCAGCTAGCCATAAAACAGATGCATGCATATGCACGAACTGTGGCTAACTCTGCCGCTCCAAAATTGGCTTGATTAGCCACACCAGATTCTGCCCCGTCTCAAGACGAAACCAAAAACCAGTTGCTCATTTTGGCGCATTCATTGTCTTCAGAGACAGAAGGAGCCATATCATAGACTTTATAAATCTCAGCTTTGCTATTTTTGCGAGCCTCGCCTTGAATTTCGTTTTAACTAAACTAGGTTAAAATAACTCCTTTTGACTTGAGAGACATTCAGACGATAAGCTCTAAAATGTGGACGACATAACAGAGGCTCCCCACGGAAACGCTTCAAAGACCAGCTTAGGCGTCAACTTTCCATGGCTGACATAGAAGAGAGCACCTGGTTGCATGCGGCCTTAGAACGAAACAGGTGGAGGTCACTCATCAAGGCCACGGGATACACATTTGAGACCAAAAGAAAATCCGCTGCCGAGGACGAACTCAGACGGCGAAAAGATAATTTAAATCGACCTCCTGCGGACAATGGTTATGCTTGCCTTGGTTATGGCAAAATATGTAGATCATAGCTGGGGCTGCGCTGCCACGGGAAATACTGCACTCCTCAATAATCTTCAGACTGGAAAGACAAGCCTTATTATTAGTCATTCTGTTGATCTATTTCACAAGTGAATCTCTTATAAAGAAAAACAAGACCATAAAACAGCTACTCACCCTCAAATTATCAATAATTCATCGCTCTGCGTCTCTAAGAGATCCATTTTCTAGGCTGCTTGCTTATTTCTTGTAGCTCTAATATTTAAACTCCACCCCTTAACCACACCAAAAATGGAAAATCGTTACAGGCAGCATCAGTACAATTCAGTTTATTTTCTGTAAATAATTTGTTCTATAATCCAGTGTGAGTCATTTTATTTTTTTTTCTTCAGCTCAATCATCGTGATTAGCTTACCAATAACTTACCAATAATAAACTCGTCTTCAATCTATATACAGTTTTCCTACGATAAAATTGTTTTTATCAGATTTTCCAAAATATATCAAACCATTTATTACCAATCTTAAAAACCAGAATCTCTTTTCTGGAGGCCTGGAGGCTGTGTGCCAAGTCTTCCTTTCGATTTGGTTCAGGGATATCAGAGGAGCAGGAGTGGAATCCAAGTTTCAGCTAAATACCGCCAGATATCAAACATATGTTGACATTCATTCAGCAGGATAGAGTTAATAATCCAAATCGATTTTAAATGGGTTTTATTCGAGCGAAATCTCTTAGGGCTACAGTTGCTTGAACACAAAGTGCTAGTGGTAGCCTCTACTAAGATGTAGACAATATTACAAAGAAAATTGCTGATGTAAATTTACTTTAACTCGTGTTCAATATTTGTATAGTATTCTATGAACTGTTGACATTTACGTGGATACACTATAGACCAGAGGTGTTATTATGTTTAATTATTCACTTTTGTTTTCAAAGAGAAGGGATAGAACTCCTGATAGTAGTTTACAAGCGTGAATGATTTGTGTTGCATATTGATGATCAAATTTCTTCAAAAAGCTTAATAAGTCCTGAATTTTCACTAAGCTTCCATTACAACCTTAAAATTTCAATAAGTTCACGCCCTTGGCCAGTCAGCTTAGAAACACAAGTTTTATAGTTTCTATACAATAACATCATAACAGTTGGCAACAGCTTTACAACCTCATGTATATTGTTTTTAAAAGAAAAAACAACACTTATCTTATATAATACAGACGTTACTTCAAAAAAAGATGATGATTACGTCCTACGCGTCATGCATTTAGTCATGCATATTAACCAATGACTTAAATTCTGCCTAGTCACTGGTTTTCCTGGCTGACTCAGGCAACCCATTCCATGCTCTAGCACTAGGGAAGAAGGAGAATTAGTACAAATTTGTCCTAGCATATGGGACGCTATTAGAAGCGCATGTGTGTATCTATTTACAGGTTTCTGACATTTTAAACTTAATCAAGTGAGATTTGGCGATAAAGTTTATTCTAAAAGTAGATTCAACAATCGCTAGCATCATTTTAATAGAAAATTCACAAGTCATCAGTAAATGCTGAACAATGGCTACAGGCACTGCTGGCAACGAGTCTATAAAAAATCTGACAATACCTTTAATGACAGAAACAATATTTCTGAAGAATGATAACTCGCTGTATTGTTTTCACGGATCAATAGATTACCTCCAGCAATTTCGACTGTTCTCATGTTTCATCAACCCGGTGTTCACAATCTTTGGTCTGACCCTAAACATCTTCAGTATTATCATCCTTTACAAACATCAACTCAAGAAGCCATCCAACTTACTTCTGTTCGCCCTTGTGATAGCTGACACAATGAACATGATGGTTAATCTGAACTTCTCGTACATGCTCAAGTATTTTGGCCCGGTAAAGACCAAATTAGGTTACTGTACATGGGAATACGGTATTACTGCGAACGCCATTATCTACGGGTATTATCAACTCTGCTTCTTTATAGGTACTTGGGGGCATTGCGTGAATGCGACCATACCAGTTCTCATCACTCTGGAAAGAGCTTTAGCAGTTTTTTTACCGGTCACTTTTACTAAGATAGTTACGGCCAGATCTGCATTTGGTTTACATTGGCTGGTTAGTATGGAATTGTTTCTCCATATCAATTGGCAAAGTGGTCCATATTGAAGTTTCCAGTGGGAAGTTTGTTTCTATCAACACCGCCACAGACTTCTTCCGGCAGAACTTCGCCCTCATTTATATTTTCTTCGCATATTTTGTCGAATCTTTGGCTTCTTGGGCGCCCATATGTTTGGTTATCCTAGGGTGCATCGCCATCGGCATACGCGTCCGAGTTTCTCTTTTGCGACGGAAACGTCTGTCAGGGATAAAAGCAAAGCTGAAGTGGTCGCCAAGAACGACTCGGACTCTGGTGACCACGTGTTTGATATTTGCCGTGACGCACGCTGTCAATTCATTTATCTCAGCCTTCGTGCCAATCAATGGCACCACTCCAGTCCTGACATACTTTCTGATGTATCTGGCAGAGTTCATCAATCTGATCAATTGTTCTAGTAATTTCTTTGTCTACGTTCTCTGCAACAGAAGTCTCTGGGAAATGTTTAAAGGTCTTATTAGATGGTCTTAAAGAAATGGCAGACATACTTACATGTCTGTGCGTGCATACTGTTTTAGTGGTTTAGTTCAATACTCCAATTTAATTCACCTTTTTATGTCTGGTAAATCAAAAGACGTCTCGCTTTTCAAGGATTCTGATAACCGTCAGGTCAAGGCCGTTAGTGCTTTTGGACGCCTCCAAGCAAGAGAGTGGAGGAATAAATAGCCCCACTTGCCTGCAAAAATCATTGTCTACCAAGCAGTGTTTTTTTCTCAATCAGCACAAATTTCTTACCGCTTTTCCCAATGACGGGGCGCGGTGGCTGAGCGGTAAATCGCTTGACTCCCGAACCGGGAGTCTTTAGGGATCTTTAGGCACCTCTGGGTCCACCCAGCTTTAAATGGGTACCTGACATTAGTTGGGGAAAAGTAAAGTCGGTTGGTCGTTGTGCTGGCCACATGACACCCTCGTTAACCATAGGCCACAGAAACAGATGACCATTACATTATCTGCCCTATAGACCACAAGGTCTGAAAGGTGAACTTTTTTTCCCCAAAGATGTTTGCACTCTACCATGGACATACAGTTGCAAGACTGCACTACAAACAGCGGTAAGGACAGTATTGAGGGACTTATAATAGTCCGACAGTTACGCCAGGAATAAAAAAAAAAAGCTTTATAAATCAGCTTAGATGTAAACATTCTTGAACTTACAAAGAAAAGAGTAAGTTGCATCCTGCTTCGGAAAGAGACAGCTGGACATCATTTACAAAGGCCGCGGGATACACATTTAAGTCCAAAAGAAAATTCACTGGCGAGGTCAGACGTAGACGGCGAAAGAAGAATAAAAATCGACCACTGGCGGACAATGGTTATGTCTGCGCTGGATGTGGCTAAATATGTAGGTCGTAGCTTGGGCTGCGTAGCCCCCTGTAATACTGCACTCTTCATTAATCTTCGAACTAAAAGACAAGACTCATATAGTGCAATAACTTAAGGGAGGCAACTCAACGATATACATGTTTATTTACATGGGGACATCAAAAACATATAGAACAACGTCTGCCTTGAGCACAGCCTCTTCATCTCGGCTCTAGACTTGGGCGGAACTTGTTCTCTTATTTCTAATGTCAACATCCTTCTCAGTCTAGTCCAGGGGTTCTCAACCTGTGGGTCGCGACCCCTTGTGGGTCGATTGACGATTAGCCAGGGGTCGCCTAAGACCATCGAAAATATGGATTGTTATTGTCTATTCTATTGCTGTATGTATGTGTCTGGGGGTGGGGGTCGCGGCAGCGTGGGGGAATATAAAAGGGGTCGCCGAGCTTAAAAGGTTGAGAACCGCTGGTCTAGTCTCTAATTGTGCACACCTTCTGCACTGTCTTGGATGGCGGTGTGCATGGCAAGGTTATAACATTGCCCCCTTCTTAGCGCTTTCCGTTCCGACAACAAACGGTGCAGTGGAGGTTTGACAGTTCAGGTGGAGGTCGATCGGTGGGAGTCCTCGCCAGCCTGTTCCCTACATAGTCATCTGCACTGTTTTCTGCTGCGGCACTTTCTCTTCCTCCAGTTGGCTAGTGTGTTCTTGAATCAATGGTATGATCGTTTAACACAGAGAGAGGTTCTGCCGAGCACTGTTTTCGTCGACACAGCCGTTGCTCGGACACGCTGTTTCAGCAGACCTTCCCGACACGCCTCTCAAGAAAGCTGCAGGTTCAAATGCAGCCACGTTACAAGGAAAGTCCAATGTGCCGCAGTCATCCTCAGCTAACAGTCTCACGTCCAGGAGATAGGTCTCTTCAAGTTCAAGCTTCAGATGTCTTCCTCTTGCCAGCTTAGATTTAGCCTGGATGAATTGACATTCGTCTATGCCAGCGGTTCTCAACCTTTTAAGCTCGGCGACCCCTTTTTACAATATCCCACTCTGCCGCAACCCCCCCCCCATACACATACATACAGCAATAGAAGAATAGACAATAACAATCATTATTTTTGATGGTCTTAAGCGACCCCTGGCAAAACGTCAATCTACCCCCAAGGGGTTCGCGACCCACAGGTTCAGAACCCCTGGTCTATGCAAATGTCGATGATGATGGTAGAAGTACACAGAAGTTAGTGGATTTCTTGGCATCTAAATTCTATGTGTGATGCTCCGCACGTACAGTGCATGTTAAATTTCTGGATGCAGTTGACGAGCGTCGTAAGAACCGGTAGATATGCAGAGGTCTTTAAGGTCCATAGAAAAAGCTTGGACGCAGACCCAACGTGGTCTTGATCTGCCTGGTGGAGTGAGGTACGTGTTGCAAGTATATCAGGAACAAAAGCTTCAGGAACACAACAGACTTCTCTTGTTTCTTCATTTGTCTCTTTCCTTTCGATTCGGTACATCCGGTTGAGATTCAGCAATCTTTGTCACGTTTCTTGTCTTGAAAGTCACACCCACAAGACTTGCCCACAACACAGTCACAGACGGCAATCCTATCCCAACCGTTTCCGTCACCACTGTTTGTGCAGCCACAGTCCCGACCCTGCAACTTCTCCTTCACCAACAAGTCTACAGGCAACTGCTCCTTCACCAGCAAGTCTACAGGCAACTGCTCCTTCACCAACAAGTCTACAGGCAACTGCTCCTTCACCAACAAGTCTACAGGCAACTGCTCCTTCACCAACAAGTCTACAGGCAACTGCTCCTTCACCAACAAGTCTACAGGCAACTGCTCTTTAACAACAAGTCTACAGGCAACTGCTCCTTCACCAACAAGTCTACAGGCAACTGCTCCTTCACCAACAAGTCTACAGGCAACTGCTCCTTCACCAGCAAGTCTACAGGCAACTGCTCCTTCACCAACGAGTCTACAGGCAACTGCTCCTTCACCAACGAGTCTACAGGCAACTGCTCCTTCACCAACGAGTCTACAGGCAACTGCTCCTTCACCAACGAGTCTACAGGCTACTGCTCCTTCACCAACGGGTCTACAGGCAACTGCTCCTTCACCAACGAGTCTACAGGCAACTGCTTTTTCACCAACGAGTCTACAGGCAACTGCTCCTTCACCAACGAGTCTACAGGCAACTGCTCCTTCACCAACGAGTCTACAGGCAACTGCTCCTTCACCAACGAGTCTACAGGCAACTGCTTCTTCACCAACGAGTCTACAGGCAACTGCTCCTTCACCAACGAGTCTACAGGCAACTGCTCCTTCACCAACGAGTCTACAGGCAACTGCTCCTTCATCAACGAGTCTATTCCTCCTTTCGCTTGAGACACCATTTTATCAAATACACTTTCATCTACCTTGTTCCCCATCCTGTTAATATGTTCACGCATTGCATCAATATCTTCCTGTATCTTGCCAATGAACTCAACAATCTCCGGCTCAATTTCAAATAGGTAGGTCTCCAGATCTTCTTCTTCATCGATTAGGGCTTACAGGAGACGAGCTGTAACCGCTACCTTGCTACCACCAAGCTTCAGACGTCTGTAACGAAGTTCATGCTTAAGCTCTTTAACTAATAAGAGTTGGTCTAGTTGTTTTTAGGATGCCATTGAGATCGAATGCTACCTCCTCTAATAATGTGTCTATAACAAAGTGATCCAAAGATCAGTGTCAAAATAAATCGAGTAAAAACAAAAGTCTTCTGAACATTATATTTCGTAAAATAGTTGACCGTTTACGTAGGGTGAAGCGGAAAAAAAGATTAAAAGTATATTATTAGAATATTGTACAACATAGCACTCTGAATGACAAAAATAGTTATGACTCTCCATTGCGCACGGTCATTTGATGCGAGACTGCACCATGAGACACAAGACAGAGACACGCTCAAAGATAATAGAGGAAGTCAAAGATGGTTGATATTTAGATCTAGGGTGTAAACAAGAAAGAAGTTATGTTATTACTGAGTACTCTAGTTGTATATTTGTTATCGCACTACTGTTGTTCTAGTATTAAAGTATTATTTTTATATACTTCTTTCGTGGATGTTATTTGAGCTCGCTGTTGGCTAAGTTACAGCAATATATTATATTTTAAAAGAGAGAGAAGAGAAGAGGTAGAGAGAGAGAGATAGAGAGAGAGAGATAGAGAGAGAGGTAGAGAGGGAGAGGGAGAGAGGGAGAGAGGGGTAGAGAGAAAGATAGAGAGAGAGGTAGAGAGAGAGAGAGGTAGAGAGAGAGAGAGAGGTAGAGAGAGAGAGGTAGAGAGAGATAGAGAGGTAGAGAGAGAGGAAGAGAGAAAGGTAGAGAGAGAGAGAGAGAGAGAGATAGAGAAAGAGAAAGATAGAGAGGTAGAGAGAGAGGTAGAGAGAAAGGAAGAGAGAGAGGTAGAGAGAGAGAGGTAGAGAGAGAGAGGTAGAGAGAGAGAGGTAGAGAGAAAGGTAGAGAGAGAGGTAGAGAGAGAGGTAGAGAGAAAGGTAGAGAGAGAGAGGGAGAGAGAGAGGTAGAGAGAAAGGTAGAGAGAAAGGTAGAGAGAGAGAGAGGTAGAGAGAGAGGGAGAGAGAGAGGTAGAGAGAGAGGGAGAGAGAGAGGTAGAGAGAAAGGTAGAGAGAGAGGGAGAGAGAGAGGTAGAGAGAAAGGTAGAGAGAAAGGTAGAGAGAGAGAGGTAGAGAGAGAGGGAGAGAGAGAGGTAGAGAGAGAGGGAGAGAGAGAGGTAGAGAGAAAGGTAGAGAGAGAGAGGTAGAGAGAGAGGGAGAGAGAGAGGTAGAGAGAGAGGGAGAGAGAGAGGTAGAGAGAGAGGTAGAGAGAGAGGGAGAGAGAGAGGGAGAGAGAGAGGGAGAGAGAGAGGGAGAGAGAAAGGTAGAGAGAGAGAGGTAGAGAGAGAGGGAGAGAGAGAGGTAGAGAGAGAGGGAGAGAGAGAGGTAGAGAGAAAGGTAGAGAGAGAGAGGTAGAGAGAGAGGGAGAGAGAGGTAGAGAGAGAGGGAGAGAGAAAGGTAGAGAGAGAGGGAGAGAGAGAGGTAGAGAGAAAGGTAGAGAGAGAGAGGTAGAGAGAAAGGTAGAGAGAGAGAGGTAGAGAGAGAGGGAGAGAGAAAGGTAGAGAGAGAGAGAGGGAGAGAGGTAGTGAGTAAGGGAGAGAGAGAGAGAGAGAGAGAGGGAGAGAGAGGTAGAGAGAGAGGTAGAGAGAGAGAGAGGTAGAGAGAGAGAGGGAGAGAGGGGGAGGGAGAGAGGTAGAGAGAGAGAGGGAGAGAGAGGTAGAGAGAAAGATAGAGAGAGAGAGAGAGTGAGAGAGAGGGAGGGAGAGGGAGGGAGAGAGGAAGAGAGAAAAAGAGAGAGGTACAGAGAGAGAGAGGTAGAGAGAGAGGTAGAGAGAGAGAGAGGTAGAGAGAGAGGTAGAGAGAGAGAGGTAGAGAGAAAGGTAGAGAGAGAGAGAGGGAGAGAGAGGGAGGGAGAGAGGAAGAGAGAGAGGGAGGTAGAGAGAGAGAGGTAGAGAGAAAGGTAGAGAGAGAGAGAGGGAGAGAGAGGGAGGGAGAGAGGAAGAGAGAGAGAGAGGTAGAGAGAGAGAGAGGTAGAGAGAGAGGTAGAGAGAGAGAGGTAGAGAGAAAGGTAGAGAGAGAGAGAGGGAGAGAGAGGGAGGGAGAGAGGAAGAGAGAGAGGGAGGTAGAGAGAGAGAGGGAGAGAGAGGGAGGGAGAGAGGAAGAGAGAGAGAGAGAGGGAGAGAGGAAGAGAGAGAGGGAGGTAGAGAGAGAGAGGTAGAGAGAGAGAGGTAGAGAGAGAGAGAGAGAGAGAGGGAGAGAGAGGGAGGGAGAGAGGAAGAGAGAGAGAGAGGTAGAGAGAGAGAGAGGTAGAGAGAGAGGTAGAGAGAGAGAGGTAGAGAGAAAGGT